>NC_090929.1:387243896-387910285 GCF_040938575.1 Ambystoma mexicanum | reverse complement strand
TGGGTTTTTGAATGGATGGTTTTGTGGAGACAATTAAGTCTCTGAGATTCCTACTTCTATGATAAACGAATACCGGAAATGTTTTGAAGAGATGTTGCACTCTGAGGTCGTATGTGAGAGTTCTCCAGTTTCCCTTGATAATCTTTTTAATGTAATTACTCTGTGTGGAAAACTTAGAAACATACACCAGAGGGGGTGCACCTTTAGTTTCCGTTTTCTGTGTTAGTAATGGTACTCATAGAGCTTGGAGCAGACCCAGGACTGTAGTCATAGTTTGGGCATCACTGACCACAGTCTCTTCAGTGTTAAGGATTTTCAATCCAGTATGACAATAATAAAAAAGAAGTTGTGGAACTATGACCTATGGCGAGGTAGAAGGGATGAACAGGCGCATGAAGCAACCCTTTAGTTCAGGGGTTAAGACTGGAACGTTGTCACAGATGGCCTTAAGAAAGTCAACAATCCAGTAGAGGGTTTTTATTAACACAAATTTAATAAACATTTTTTGAGACAACCCAGGTGACCTTAAGAGACTAGATAGATGGTTAACACTTCTTTTGTACCTTCATTGTCAGGGGTTTCAGACTGTTAGAGGTCTCCACATAAGGAGCTGTTCTCTCTGTTCCATTAATCTTGTGTATGCATCCTCCACCCTAACCCAGGTTTCCAAGGTCAGCATGAGTACTAGCCATCAGTAATCCCCACAATCAACTGTAGCCTCTACTGTGGGGAGGCCTAAAGGCCAAGGTGTTATTTATCTTGCTCCCTCCGGACTTGCTAAGAGGACACTACCGTCCCCCACAATGATGGTTTTAAGATGGTGCCTGTACTCCCTCAAACATTCTGCTGTTCTCTAGGCCCTTCTACCTTTCTCCTCCCTCTCTTGTCTTCCTCTCCCCTTCTCTCCCACATTCTCCTCTCACTACTTACACCCTCTGGTCTTCTCATTCCTACTATCCCATCTGCTTTTCTCACCTCCTACTCCATTGAATTTCCCTTCTCATTCTCTCTAGGCTCCCCCTCACTCTGTTCTTCCACTACCCTTCTCCCTTTTGCACCCCACTCTACCACCACTCACAATCACAACTTCACTCTCTGTACTAGGTACTACTCTCTCACACACAATACCTCACCTGTACTCCTATCGAACTCCTCCACAAACTCTTCAGCACTCCGCTCCACTTTCTGCCATCCTCCCAATCCTTTGTGCCGCCTCCGCACTTCCTGATCACACCCGAATACACCTCACTCCCGATGACTCCCACATGTCTTTTATACCAGTAACTTCCTGCCTTTAAAATATTGGGTTTGCATCCCACCTGACTCATGGGGCCCAATCTAAGGCTGTCTTTTCTCTCAGGATTGGGCCATTGTAGTGCAAAGCTAGGTAAGCCCTCTTAGCCCTGCCCCATTTTGGTGCATAGCAATTTCTACATTCTTTGTGTTTTTATATGTTGGATGTGGGGTTGCGTGCTGAATCTATGCTATAATGAGTAATGCATCCCTCTGATGACAGGCACCTGAGCGTTAGGCTCGGTATGGGTGCTGTTAGCTCTCTCCTGTGGTCTGCAGGCCTCACCTATATGGCGGTGCATGCTGGTATTCGAAGTCCTGAAAGAAAGAATCGAGAACTGGGACCTGAATGGAGGGTTCATGGAATTGGGGGAATGCAAGTGGTACTGGTCTTCACACTCAAGGCACATTCATGCACTAGGGCCCTCTCAACCCCCTCGTCCCACCTCTGGGATAAGACTGCTCTGGTATACGTCCTTGTAGATCTCCTCACTCGGGTTGGGAGGAGTCTCTACTCCTCCCAGACCCTGTTAAGTTCTCAATTGTTTTTCATTTTATTCTCTTCGGTCAAAGCAGATTTTATTTTACATTTATCTACTATGAGTGCTTTGGTAGGGTTTCCTTTGGTAACATCTCAGCATTTTAGAAAGTGCAAGGGAGATGACCATTTTGATTTATTGTTCATTATTAACCCTGATGTGATCATTTATATTGTTGTACAACAGTTACAGCTCTGAAGAAAATAGTGGTATGGTGACCTTTGTTTTCCATACAAATAAATTCAAGGGTAAGTGAGAAAGTCCTAACTTTAATGCAAAACAGTCATTTGTCAGTTCTGCCCTCCTTTTCCTCGTTATAGGCTCTCAGATTGCTGTTGGAGATGCTATTAATAACCCCAAAGCGGTCCAGGACTAGTTGTGTTTTCGTGAACAATAAATCACCGCTTTGAATCTGCACTCATTTAAAGGCTGTCAAACACTGTCAAAAGAATACATTGATCCGAGAAATAAACTTGTGATGACCATTCTGGTTCTCCACGGCTTATAATAAGAACAAAATGTGATGATCTGATGACTGAGAGATTCTTTGCATGTAAAGGATACTTTTCTTCCAAAGGTGTCAATTTATGAACATAATATTGCTTTCATATATCTTACTTATCTACCACTTCCCAAATCACCAATGCAGAGCACCAATATTTTAGCAGAAACATCCCGATTCCCCTCCATTTCAAATAACTCTGCATCCCTCACCCCATCCATGAAATTAGGGAACAGGTGAGTGGGGAGAAAGAGGAGACTGCAGCAAACATAAACTAAATATAAATCACACTTAGAGGCTTATGACTGTGAGGCGTTTATTAATTGACCTAACTGAAGAAAAGGCAACTGCAGCAGGAACCTGGCTAACAAAACAAGACCTATAGCATATTTTTCACAAGGACTCCTCTAAACTGCGATTCAGTCCAACAGTCTCCTAGATTCGGAGAGGTAGGCAATGCATACGCGGACTTCCTCCTTTATGGGAATCATTTTTCTGGACAAATGCCCATGTTTTTCTTGTTGCCTGCAAAATATCTTTCTTATACATCAAAAACAATGACACATCAGCTAAGTCCCCTTCAAAAACATATAAATTCAAAAACATATGGATTATGTCTTCATTTTGTAACTGGCATTTAGAGCAATGCTGTGGTATTGTGGGAAAAATCCAGGACATTCTTTTAGGTGTCAAATAGACGCTTTTGTTGGAGGTTAAATTGGATCAACTTAAATCTCTGGTTCCATGACACTATTTTGGAATATGAAAGTATAATCAACCGTTTAGTGTCTTCAAAGTTGTTACCCAGATGTTTTTCCCATGTACTTCAGATCTTTAAGTCTTTGTTTGTGGGTTCTACTATCCAATAAAGCATCATATTTGATCGCTATTAATCTTTTACCCTTTTTGCTTTCATATACTCCGTTTAGTATGGAGCCACATAGTATCTGTCTCTCTGGTAGACTATTCCAGTAAGGTTATGTAGGTTAAAAATAGCCCTGAGGGTATGTTATATGTATTTTTGTATTCTACAAATGATTGTAAGCGGCCCTCAACTAATACTCCTCTCGGCCACCCCCATGTTTCGATGCCATTTTGTTCCCATGTTGAATGTATGTGATGCAATAGCATGCATGATAATGTAATCCCTGCTCCAAAGTGATATTGGGAGTACTGTGACCTTAGAACCAGTTTTCTAAATGTACATGGCCATATCTGGATGTCGAACGTAATCTGTGGGGGGTGTGAGGAAGGCATGGTATCATAAGCACGACAGACACAATGGTTACAATTTCGAAAACCTTTATTTATATTGCAGGGGTTTGAAAAACTCCTAACTAGCCCTAACTCTAAGATGGGAGCAAGCTCTACCATCAAAAAGAAAACTGTCCTTTCAGTCTTGTCCAAATAATATTTAAACTAGAAAACCTAATGCCTGCCCTCACAGTTATTCTTCTAAATGTATGTAAGGAAATGGTTTCTAAAAATGGGAAAAAAAATAGTGTGAAACAAAATGCCAGAATGGCAAAATTGGGTAAAAGTCTCCTCTTCCCCACGTTGGACAGCACTCGGGTATTGGTGGAGCATCAGCACTTGAACCAACTTAGTTTAGGTGAGCAGTCTCGGAAGCCTGCTCTGTCTTTTAACTGTCTCTTTTAACTGTTCATCATTAGCTCCCCTCAATTGGGCTCAAGCTTTTCTCCTCGCTCAGTGCATGCGGGATTCCCTTCCCCTACCTTTTCACTGTTCTCTTCTCAGGACTTCCCTTGATCGGCCTATAATCCTCTTTCCCTTGCCGGGCTCCTGATGCTTGTTTTAACTCTTATTTTCACTAGGTTTCCCTCAGCCGGGATCAAACCCTTCGATGTGTAATGCTTCTTCAAAACAGTTCACAACGGTTTGCCTCTGCTGGGCTCAGACCTTGCTTCACACGGTTCTTGTAGGCCCCCCTCTGCCAGACTCAGACCTCTAAAAAGCAAAGTTCAACAAGCACGGGGCTCCCTTCCACATGCTTATGTCTCATATCATAATCCTCACACAGAGAGGCTTCCCTCAGATGGGTGCGAGCCTGTAGTTCACATCTTTATCTCGAGTCAATGTCTTTGGTTGCCCAGGATCAGGCGCGAACCTTCTCTAATATTCGCATCGTCGTCAGTGTCAATCGAGATTACCAAGGCTACTGTTGTATCCCAGTTTCTGTTCTTCTCATAGCTTACAGTTCACGATAAATTTCACCCGAGACCTTTGAATGAGCGTCTCCTTCTTACTCTCCTGACCACTCGGTTTATGTATCTTGCATTCACATTCAGGAGTTATCTTCACTCGCGCCTTTCCTCGTGTTCAATCAATCTGTTGTCTGTTTGCACTCCCGCATACCGGGCTTTTTATCGCTCTCCTTGACTCACCAGTTGCGATCGACGGCTTTTTCTTTCTTTAATGGTTTCTCGTAGTCGCAGCCTGGATTTTCCCTTTTTGGTAGTGCCTCCCGACTCGGTCATTCACCCTGGAGGGTATCTTCTTGCTGTACACCGCCTTGCTCAGAAAGGATCATTCCTTTTCGTGCATCACCTCGTTTCCATTTGACACCAATTATATGGCTCGGGACTTCCAGTCCCAGAATGCATCTGGTTGGTTTTCGCTCTTACTTCACAGCTCCCCAGAATGAGTTTCTCTGGTTTTGGGAGATTTAGGAGCTTCAGTGGGGATAAGTCTTGAGGTCAGGGTCTCATCGCCTGCCCCTCAGAGACTTGTGCTCGCCTGCTTGGCCCAGGGGAGGAGCGCTGGTGTGGCACCGCCAGGAGACCTCAGCTTCCCCTGGTTTAGCCTCCTGGAGGTTCAGGTCTCTCCCTCCACTGCAGCCTCTCCTGCATTCAAAGGTCCGTTGTGGTGGTTCCTCCTCCTCCAGGCCTCCCAGGGTCTCTGCAGCTCAACTGATCTTCCTCTGCCATCTCGACACCTTCCAGCATCCCCAGCTCACTCTGTACTTTTCTGCTCCACCTTTTATATTTGTGGGGAGGAGTAACGAGAGTCATGTGTGAGTAGTTGTCCAGCCCTTCCTGACTTCGTTAATGGAACATGCTTGAGATCGCCCATAGGAACCCATGGTGTATTAGTCCCTATGGGTAATCTCCATCACTCTCGCCTGCCTCTTCCTCGTCCCAAGGGTTTTGAGACACACCATAGCATAGGGAAGGAATTATGGAAGTTGTAGTTGTCAGGAGGGAATGTAGCAAAATCTAGGGGGGGTCTTGTCAGGGTGAATGGGGTGAGTGCACAAGGGCGCTTTTATTTTCCTTTTGTGTTTCTTCCGTGTTGTTATAGAAGTACACTGGGCTTTGATAGGATTTGATTGACAGTATCCCGTAATGACTGAGGGGCTGTTGGGTAGGAGGAATACTACGTCTCTCCCAAGGGCATTCCCTCTGAAATCCCGAAAGATCCCCTGCCCAGGTGATCCACCCCTGCTTCTCCGTCCCCAGGGTTGGGATCCAAGGGTGATGGCCCTCCACTGGCGACCTGAACAAAGGATCCCTGAGGACCATCTGTGAGAATACCCTCTGATTTCTCACATACTCTTCCCCCGAAACACTGGCCTACTGCACAAGGAACATTAGCTGGTGGACATTTTTGCTCACCAAACCCTTTCTGGATTTTATTCAGGGGGCAATTTTTCATAAAGGGCCAACTTTTCTACAAGGGAAACATGGTTGGTTTGGGATAGGAAAAAGTCTGCTTCTCTTGGATGTCCTGGATAGAAACTATTTTCTGCTACTATTCTGTGGTCCCAAACTCCACAAAATTAACATTGTTTGTGGTGGGGGTGGGGGGGTGTAACTCCCACTACAGAGGCAATAGGAGATACTTTTTTCAGGTGGTAAAAATACATTTCTAAGATGTTGTCATTCTCGGTATGGGCCCTTTCTGTTATCTCTTTCTCTAGGTCTCCCTGATTCTCTTCCCTGTTAATCTCCACAGTGTTTGAGAAGGGTTTTTCAGTCATCTGTCCAACCTTGATTTTTGGTAAATCCCGGAGAGATGTTTATACAAAACATGGTTGGTTTTCCCTAGGCTCAGGATACTCAGTCTGAGGGCAACCAAGACTGCTAGGTATTAGATAATCATGGGGGAAAATAAGGGTATACATATTGCTCTCCACCATCATCCTTTTGGGAGGAATTGCCTGTGGGGTTAAGGGGCGGAAAGTGACTCCTATTTTGTGGGTGAACCCTTTGGGTTGTCAAGTGGCTTAACATAGAGGGGAGGTCTTTTCTATTCTGGCTGGGTACCCAATTTGTATCAATTGAGTCGCATCACATGAATGACACCATATGTGAGGAGGTCATGGTATCATAAGCATGACAGATACAATGGTTACAATTTTGAAAACATTTACTTATATTGCAGGGGTTTGAAATACTCCTACCTAGCCTTAACTCTGAGATGGGAGCAAACTCTACCATCGAAATAAAAAGAAAACAGTCCTGTCGGTCTTGTCCAAATAATATTTAAACTACAAAACCTAATGCCTGCCCTCAATCTTATTCTTCTAAATGTGTGTAAGGAAATGGTTAAAAAAAGGAAAAGAAATAGTGTGAAACAAAATGTTACAATGGCAAAATTGGGTAAAAGTCTCCTCTTCCCCATGGTGGACAGCACGCAGGTATTGGTGGAGCATCAGCACTTGAACACATTTAGTTTAGGTGAGCAGTCTCGGCAGCCTGCTCTGTCTTTTAACTGTTCATCATTAGCTCCCCCCAATCGGGCTCATGCTTGTCTCCTAGCTCAGTTCATCAGGAATTCCCTTCCCCTAGCTTTACTCCTACACTCCTTCATCCCGTCCCGTTTCCTCTGTACTGTATACTGTATGGGCCTCCTTTGCTACGGATGGGAAACCAAACCTTTTTCACCTGAAAAAATGGTCTCCCCTTTAAATTTAGATGCGTGTGGCCCTATGAGGGTTCTAGGTCAAATGTTCGAATGCAAAGGATCGAATGACCAAAGGGTCGAATCAAAAGGACCGAAAACCAAAGGGTCGAATTTTTTAAAAAGAAATTGGGAAGTTTCCCCCCCAAACCCCTGTTTTTGGTGCAAAAAACACTTTTTTTATTATTCGAAAACCAAAACATATATATATATTTTTTTTAAAAATTCTACCCATTGGTTTTCGGTCCTATTACCTCGACCCTTTGGTCATTCGATCCTTTTGGTGTCGAACCTTTGACCGGACACCCCCTATGAGCATGCGCTCCCCTGAATCCACCCACCGGCACCACTCATCAGTCCTCTTTTCCACGTCGACAGGAATGGACCGCTTCACAAGCGCTCCTGGGTTAGTCGTCTGGCCTTATAATTCCACACACTCTTCCCCAAAGCTTTCTGTTTTTTCTCTGCCTGTTTTCTCTCCTAGCAATTGTAAGGAACTCGTGGTGGTAACAGTAAAGACAGACACAAGTGATCACATTTCAAGGGTGTTTATTAAACTGTATAGGTAGGTTGGAAAAACACCTAATCTAAACCTAAATCTAAGATGGGAGCAAGCTACGACCATCAAAAAATAATCAGGCATTTCTAGTGGCGTCTTGTCAAATAAAAGGGCCTATACTAAAAAAATGATTGCCAAGGCTTTTTAACTAAATACATCAAGAGATTGGGATAGTGTTCACAAGAAAGAAGGAATTGTTGCCAAATGATAAGTCAGGATGCGGTAGCAGGGGGTCTCCCTTCCACACATTTTGAGCACGGGACAAAGTGGGACTCCTGAGCACAACACACTCTCAAGCTTTCCCAGCACAAGACTAGAGTTCTGTTGTCAAGTATCAGGATCTTCGGTGGTTAAGCCTCTTTTATACAAAAAAGTCTCTTGCCTTCGAGGACCTGATGTGTTCAAAATAACCAAACAAAAGGTTCCTTTCCATATGTGTGTTGGATGATGACTTTTCACCCCTGGATCCCCCTCTTCCGGGTTCAGACCCTTCTCAAATGTTAGCCTCCCTCCATCGGGGTCACTATGGCTTTTCCTAAACAATTTCACCTGTTGCATTCCCAAGTCTTAATGTCCTATTAGACAATCCAATGTGGACATCCCTCTGTCGGGTTCACTCTTGTCAACACAATGTTCAGTGGGCATTATGATTCGCTCCGTTCTGCAGGCATCCCTCCGTCCTGTTCACGTTTGTCAGCCCCACAGTTCTTTCTACTTTCTCACTATGCAGGATTGACTTCCCTTCATCTTCCAAGTACTTGTCAGTCAAAGACTTTCGACTGTACATAAGCTTTTGCTAGACCCGTGTATGACTACTTTGACCTTCTCCTTGTGGCTCTCCTAAGGCCTTCTGGTATCGGTAGTTTCAACAATAGGGGAATTAACCAGAGTCTCTCGAGTGAGCACCCACCTGGTGCTGGACCCCTCTGCAGCTGGTTTTCCCCATAGGTGTTAACAGTTCTTTGATTTTCCCTTAATTTGCCATTCGCAACTTTCATTCAACACAGAGCGTTTTTTATCTGTTCTTCTTTTGACTCACCGGCTGTGATGAAACACTTGTCTTTTCTTGTCTTTGGAGTCAAGGACAGTGCCACAGTAGCAAGTATCTCTCCCAGTCCTGGTTATCAGTGTAGCAGGGCTCTGTGTACCGTTGACATCTGCTGCAACACAGGTTGGCTATTGGTCACGGTTTTATGATTCCTTTCACGGCAGCTTCGTGGGTCCGGCCTGAAAAGGGCAAGGTTGCTTCCCCTCCTTGTCGCCCCTTCGGTTCTCGACGCCTTTCCCACGGCTGGGACGGCTGTTCTGCGTGCAACGCGTTGACCTTGCGAGCTCACTAGAATCGTTGGGCCAGGTGGAGGGAGCTGTTTGAGAGATCACCTCCAGAGGACATCAAGAATTATGTTCAAAGGAAGACCAGGCCTAAGGTACGTGCCCTGTTCTCATTCGCACCCCACAAGGGTGACCCCTTCCCAGGGAAGCGCCCGAGTGGGAGGGACCTTCCAGCAAGGAGACCAAGGCTCTCAGAGCTACCGGCCAGGTGGAGGGTCGCAAGATACTCCTGGTTCCACCGCTGAGGGGCTGCAAGGCTTTGCTACTGGGGACATCCCTGGGGGGCTTTGCTCTACTACCAGGCTCGCGCCCGAGGGCATGCCTATACGCAGCATCACCAGCGTCAAGGCCGAGGGCACTCCACCTCCCAGGTCTCTACTTGAGGTGCAGGGAGGGTCTGAGGCTTTGCTTCTAAGCGTGCAGGCGGAGACTAGGCCCGCTCTTCAGTGATGGCAGTTCACCCGGAGCTGCTGCCTCCTTGAGAACAGGCATGGGCACGCACGTCTAGGTGGGACTGGACCACTCTGGTGACCTGGTCCACATCATACCCAACCACACCTTCACAGGGGCGGTATGCAGCTCCCAGCGCGGGGCGGCATTGAATTCCAAGAGCTCAACAACCACCGGGCCTGGCTCCTTCACCCCCAAGCCCTTCCCATACATGCGAGGATAGGTTCTTCAAAAAGTTCCTTACCCTCATGAAATCACTGCAGATGGGCAACATCCTCAGGGGGGGCCATCAAAACATGCTCCCTCCTGCACCACCCCAGGCTCTGACCGTGGTGCCGGCCCCAGTTCAGTCCTTGGTCCCCGCGCTTACACCAGTTGCGGTGGCACAGCCTCTGTAGCAGCCCCCGGCACTGCCAGTCAGCACGCCACAGCTTCCCACACCTAGCATGTCTCCTACAGCTCCCGACCTGCAGCGGGCAACAAGCACCCATATACTCCCTCGTCAGCTAAGGTCTTCCACAAGAGGCTGGCGGGTTTAGCAGAATACCTGGCTATTTCGCAGCCACAAGTTGAGCAACCTGAAACAGGGGTTCTGGCCGAGGTGCTGACCATTCGCCCAGCGACAAGAACTGGCATCCCTCTGCAAAAGGACGTAGAAGCCCTCGCCAAGAAGGGATGGATGAAGGCGCACTCAACAAAGCCTACCAATAAAAGCCTTGATGCCAAGTAAAGGCTGGTGGAGGGGCACTCCCTCATTCTGGCGGTGCACCCTCAACTGCATTAATCGGTTATAGCTGCAGCCTCCCTTTACTCCATGCCACAGTCTTCGTCACAAGTACCCACCTCAGCACTCCTAGGGAAGAAGAAAAAGCTGTTGGAATCCTCCGGCAAAAAGATTTATACTAATGCCACTCTCCATCTGCACCAGGCCAATGCTGACGCTATGGTGGCTGCAGTGAATAAAAAGCAGTGGCGGGAGATCGCAGATTTCCTGCCAGAGCTCCCAGCGCATAGTCAAGCACGCTTCAGGGCTGGATAGGCAGAGGCCAAATAGTGGCCCAAGACATTATGGAATCCACAGTCGCTCACATCGACACTGCAGGTAGAGCGATTTGTATGGCCACAGATATGAGGAGGACAGCTTGGCTGAAGTTTAACGCTGATGTGCAGCAGCGCATTCCGGACCTGCTTTTGAGGGAGTGGACTTGTTCCACTCGACCACGGATGAGGAACTTGACAAAAAGAAAAATAGCTCTAAGGCAGCTCAGTTCTTGTCAATCCTGACAAGGTCAGGAGGCTTACAAGGCCTACAGCTAGTCAACAACACTGTGACAGAGCCCATACATTCAGTGGCTTTAGGGGCTTTCAGGAGCTGCGCGCTAGACTGCCCGACCGGTCCCGTAGCCAGCACAGGCGCAAGCAACACAAATCCTCCCACAAAGGGTTTTTCCAGTCCCCCTCCCAGGTGTTAGGGAAAAGTCTCTGTTTAGGCTGAATTTCCTAACCTAGTGAGTCCCCCAGCAGCTTTGCTGGATTTTTGGGGTTTATTTTTTTCTCTTGCCAAGAGTGAGGCACTTTTACCCTCACTCTTGGACAGGATTTGAGTGTGTTTCTTTGACTCTAGATGTGTTTAATGGGCTATGGGGTCTTTTACTCCATAGGGCTTCATGTGTTTTTGTGACGTGTGTTACACAGCACCCTCAGTGCAGTAACACAGGGGTGTCATAGTGACCCCCCATTATAGACTCCATACCCTGGGACTGACTACTGTCTCCCAGGGCATGTAAAGTCACCCTTGACTTTACTAGTCTCAAATTCTGAACAGAACCAGTACAAACCATCATATTGTGGACAAACTGGCCGGGGCAATTCGATTGCCCCGGGGTCTGTTAGTTGAGGGGGCACGTCCCCGTCCCCCCTAATCGAGTTTTGGCTGGTGGCAGTGGATACTACTTTTTATATTCGACAGCGAATATATTTCTATGGGATTTCCCATTGTTCGAGGCTTGCAACTTTAATTATTTAATTCCTATAGGCTCGAACATACCGCCGGTTTATTTATTTAATATTAATTCTCCGGTTGGTATTTTTTGCCAGAACTCGGTTCTAAAATGGCGTTTGTGTTCGCTTCTGTGACTCCAACCCAAGTTGAGCTCTTTGTTCCACTTTTTGGCGGGCTTCTCCACAGAAGCCCTCCAAAGCGGTGCCACTCTGTCTGGGGTACTTAGGAGGGGTGGAGGGGGATTTAGGCACCCTGAACTGAGTTGCCTAGGCAACTCAAGTCGCACTCCGTCCTGATTGGCCCAAGTGGTGAGCCGGCCGGCTCACCACTTAGCATGTTTGAGTGACAGCCAGGCTGAGTGAATGGGGGTTTTCTGCATAAAAGCAGGGCTTTGGGGACTGGAACTTTAGAAGTCGCCACAGGACCTAAGAATCCGACGAGGGAGAAGCTGAGCGGACCTGCTACGACGACACCACCGGTGGAGCCCTGCTGAACCGTCTCACCACTTTTCCCAACGACAGAGGAGATCTCCAGCCCGGAGAGTCTTCTTCCTTCGACTGGTGGGGATAACCAGTCTCCTTCCTTTTTCGCTTCCTGGAGCATCTCATGGCCGCCTTGCCTGTGCCAAGCACCCCGGCAACCAGGATACCACGTTTTACCACTACTGCGAATCAAAGGGTAGGACCTTTAACCGGAAAACTCTGCGGCTGGTTTCTTCCCTGGCAGTGCAACGACCTTCATCTTTCCTCCACGTCGAGATCTTACTTCCTCTGGACGACGCCACGACTTGCACCCGCTGCCCGGAAAACTGCCCCCGCTGGAGGATCCTTTCCACATAAGGTACCGTGTTCCGCCTGGCTTCCCTTGCAACCAACTGTACGGGGTAGATTTAGCCCCCGGCTTTCAACCCTGGGTTAGCCTGGGACACCCTGGCTAAAATTTTCTGAGCCTAACTAAAACCTTTCTGAACTCCCTGCAAGACTTTTTAAGCCTATTGTCATTGTGTGATCTTGGGTGCATTTGTGCCCTGCTCTCTCCAAAAGTGGGCCCGGCCTATGGACTTTGGCTCACAAGTAACTTTTGACTTTCCTGCCTTGCTTAAGAGTTCCTATGTATTAGTGTGGTGTATTTTCCTACATTCTGCCTTTTTCCCTCCCTTTTTCGTTAACTTATTGGAGTGCCATCTATAGTTAAGCGCTCACCCCTGTCTGGAAATAAGTGGTGTTAACTAAGACTTGTCTGATAAGGAATAAAGGATGTATATATAATAATAGTAACTGTGTTTAGAGTGATTTACAATAATAGTGCTGGAGTGTTTCAATAAGTGTGTTTTTAAATAAATAATAATATACCTTGATACCAAAGCTCTGGTCAGTGTTTGCTTGTATTATTGTGTCTGAGTGCCTATTATGTATACTTTACATACTGCCTAACTCTTCTTGAGGGAAGTCTGACTGCTCAGCCACAGCTACCAGGTAAATCTGGGTGGTACAGACTGCTACCATGTAGGTTTACTGCCAACACCTGTAGTCCTAAATCTTTTGCAGTGGTCCACAAGGGAACTGCACAGGTTTCTGCCTAACACCAGGCACCAGCCTTCGAGGGAAAAACGTTGTGACAATATTATCCAGATCTACAAGTCTCCGGTGGGGGGGGCAGGCTTGCCCTTCACGTCCATTCCTGGTAGGCATGGTTCGCAGACCCATGGATCCTCTGTAGTTTCCAGAGGCTTCCGTCTGCTGATCCCTCCATTTCCTCTGTGGTCCCTTCCGCTCCCACAGATTGGGACAGCAACTCTTTGGCGTAAATCTGCTCGCCCGTTGTTAGGCAGAATCCTGGGCAGTTGCCTTATGGAGCACTACACAAGATTAAGACTACAGGTGAGAGCAATAAATCCCCTTTGGTATCCATCTGTACCACAAAGATTTAGTTGGTAGCTGTGGCTGAGCAGTCAGACTTATCTCAAGAGGGAGATGAGCAGTATTCAGGGTTTACACAATAGGCCTCTAGACATATGGCACAATGAAACACTGACCAAAGCTTTGTATTAAAATGTAGTTCTATATTTATTTTATACACTTCTAATAAAGCACATGTATCACAGTCATCAAGCAAGTTAAATTAAGTCAAAGGAAAAATATACACACTCCCAAGTTAAATTGTAGACCAAGTGAACTAGAGTGAAACTGAGAAAAATGGCACAGTGAAAACTACACACAAGGGATACTATGACAATTCCTTACAAGGGAGGGAAAGCACAAGATATTTAGACATAGTGTCCTACACACCCTAGCAACACTTCCCATAAGTGTGTGGCCCAGTTTAAGCAAGACAGTGCATCAGTATAGGCAATACTTAAATGAAAACTGAGCAAAATGGCATTACACAAGGTTTAAAAATGGGAAGGAAAGGGTAGTTGTAAGAATTAGGTGCACCACACAGTTCTAGATGAAAATCAATCTAAAGAAGGCAGGTCCAACAAATGTAACCACAGTCAGTCGGCCTGTGCCAAAGTCAGTTGGTACAGGGCAAGGGCCCAGGAGCAAAATGTTCTCTTAGCTTCAGTCAAGTCTTTGGTTAACGATTTTTGAAAAGGTGGATGCACAAGTTGAAAAGACAATGTTGAGAGAGGAGCGGCCAACCCAACAGGTAGGTAAAGGATTTAAAACACCTTTAGTGCTACCGCGAGAAAGGGCGGCCTAGCAGAACAATGTACCTTTAAATGGAGAAGTGGCTCCTGCGGTGGCGGTTGTTCCTGCAGTTTGGGTGATCCAGCAGAGGAAGAGAGGCTCTCGTCGTGGAGGAAGGTTCGAGTTACTGCACTACCCAGGGATGAAACCAGCCGCGGTGCTGCCCGACGAATAAAAGGTACGCTCCTTTAAATCGTGATCCCGGTGGATGGGTGCCTGGATATCCGGCCTTCGAGTAAAGGGTACGGGAGATTCGACCAAGGCCGGTCCAGGGAAGACGACTGGCAAGCTGGTTGGCCCCACCAGCTCAAGGGAAGAAGGCTCTTGCAGATGAAGATCTTCTCTCGTCGTGTGGAGAAAAGTGGTGAGACGCTGCAGCAGGGCTTCACCGGTGGTTCAGTCATTGCATGATGTCTTTGGCTTCTCTCCTCTTCGGCTTCTTAGTTCCAGTGGCAACATATTGCTCTTCCAGTCCTCAGGACCCTGCTTTTATGCAAAAAGATCCCCATTCATACAGCATAGCTGTCACTCATACAGTGGAGGGGTCATCTTGGCGGGAGACGCTCCAGCCTATCAGGATAGAGTGCGACATGGGTTGCTGAGGCAACCCTGTCCAGGGGTCCTATTCCCCCCTCCCACACAATGGACCCAACCCAGACTCAGTGGTGCCGAAAGGAGGGCTTCTCGGCAGAAGCCCGGCAAAAGGACAAACAAAGGATCCCCGATCTGGGTTAGGAGTTTAGAGAAAGACACGAGAAAGAAGTTATATTAAATTTCTGGCAATAAAAACCTACCAGAGTAAAGTCAATATTAAAATACACCGGTGGTAACTTAGAGGCTGTCAGAAAAAGTGGTAGCCTCGAACAATAGGAAAATCCCATAGGGAAATATTTGCGGTCGAATATTTACGGTAGTAACCACTGCCACCAGCCAGAAACTTTTGAGAGAGGGACTGTACGGTACCCTCTCGAAAATGAACATAAGGGAAAAACTATTAACCCTTTCCAGTACCTCCATTTGAAGATGGTTTGTACTGGTTTAGTTCATAACAATGGACTAGTAAAGTCAATTGGGACTTTACAGGCCCTGGGAGACAGTAGTCAGTCCCAGGGTATGGAGTCTATGTTTGGGGGTCGCTACGACACCCCTGTGTCACTGCACGGAGGTTGCTTTGTAACACATGTGAATAAAGATGGTTTCAATGGGGGTGAGAAAATCCCATAGACATTAAACACAAAAATAGCCTCGAACACAAATAGCAAAAAGTGCCTAAGAGTGAGAGAGCCTCACACTTAGCAGGAAAAAGAAACAAACCCTTCAAATCCAGCAGAGCTGCTGGGGGACTCTATAGGTAAGGGAAATTAGCCATAGAATGAGAATTCTCCCTCACACTCTTCCCCCCCCTCCACCCCCAGACTAAGGGACAGGAGGATATAATCCACTCCTGGATGAGTCTCTTACCTCTAGTCGGTTATAAACATCCTAGAGAGACCATCAGCATTTTGGTGGTGACATCCTGACCTGTGCTCAATGGTAAAATCAAACCCTTGGAGGGAGATTGTCCATTTTAGCAGTTTTGGGTTTTCCCGTTTCATTTGCATCAACCATCTCAAGGGTTGGTGGTCTGTTTGAATGATGAAGTAGATCCATACAAGTATGGTCTAAACATCTTCAAAGACCACAGAATGGCAAAGCCTTCTCTCTCAATAGTTGCCCACCTTGTCTCGGGTTCTTTCAGTTTCCTACTGATGAAGCAAATGGGGTGTTACCTACCTTTCTCATCCAGTTGACTGAGTACTGCACCTATACCTATATTGGAAGCATCTGTTTGTACAATGAAGGGTTGGTGGTAGTCAGGAGCTCTGAGAACTGGAGCTTGACAAAGGGCTTTCTTCAGGCTTTCAAAGGCCTGATTGCACTCCTCATTCCATTTGATCTTTTTAGGGAACTTAGGAGAAGGGATTACATTCAGTGGATAAGCTATGGATCCATAGTTCTCAATGAAATTCCTGTAATACCCAGTGAGACCTAGGAAGGCTCTCACCTGGGTTTGAGTAGGAAGGGGTTGTCCAATTTTGCACAGCTTCAATCTTGCTAAGCAAAGGCCTTATTTCACCACCTCCTACCTCATGCCCAAGGAAGACCACTTTACTCTGACCAATTTGGCATTTACTTGCCTTTATGGTCAGATGGGCCTGTTCAAGAGCCTGCAAAACATATCCTAGGTGGTCAACATGTTCTTTCCAAGTAGGGCTGAACACTGCAATGTCATCCAAGTATGCCATGCAGAAGTCCTCCATCCCATTCAGAACTTGATTAACCATCCTTTGGAATGTAGCAGGTGCATTCTTTAATCCAAAAGGCATAACCTTAAACTGGTATAAGCCAACTGGGTTAGAGAATGCAGTTTTCTCCTTGGCATGGTCATTCAGGGCTATTTGCCAATAGCCTGGCGTGAGATCAAATGTGCTGAGGAACTTGGCTGAGCCAAGTCTATCCACCAGCTCATCTGTCCTTGGCAAAGGATGGGCATCAGTCTTAGTGACTGCATTTAGAGCTCTATAGTCCACACAGAATCTCAACTCCTTGGATCCTTCCTTTGGTACTAACACAACTGGGCTAGACCATGGACTAGTAGAGGGCTCTATTACCCCGAGATCAAGCATCTTGTTGATCTCTCCTTTGATGTGGGTTCTTACATTTTCTGACATCCTGTAGCCCCTGCTTTTGACAGGTAACCAGTCACCAGTTTGGATATCTGGTAGGCCCCAAGGGGTCAAGCCTGGTGCTAGAGAAAACAGGGAAGCAAATTGATTCAACAAAACTTTGCACTGCTCCTGTTGCTAAGGTGTCAGATTAGAAGAGAGATTAACTCCTTCTATTTTCTCATCCAAAGGTTTGCCTCTGAGGAGGTCAGGTAGAGGTTCACTCTCCTCCTCCTCTTGAGCTGAAGCCAGAAGCAGAGATCCCAGTTCTGGTCTCGAGACATAAGCTTTTAGACGGTTGATGTGGAAGACTCTAGGATCCTCCTTAGGATTGCCTAAGTCCACCAGATAGTAAACCTCTCCAAGTTTCCCCACAACCTTGAAGGGTCCCATCCATTTGTCTTGCAAGGCCCTCTGCCTTATTGGGACCATAACAAGAACTAGCTGGTCTTGAGCAAACTGAACCATGTTGGCCTTCTGATCATGCCAATGCTTGACCAGAGCCTGACCTGCTTTCAAGTTATCACTTGCCCCAGCCATCATGTGTGACATTCTCCTCCGGAGTTCTATCACATAGTCAGTGACTCGGACTGGCGTGGGGGAAGGAGCACTCTCCAACCCCTCCTTGATCAGGGCCAACGGACCCCTGACCGGATGGCCATAGAGAAATTCAAAGGGACTGTAACCCACTCCCTCCTGAGGGACTTCTCTATATGCAAAGAGAAGGCATGGCAGTAGAAGATCCCACTTTTTCTTAAGGGGGTCTTCTAAAGCTCCTATCATGCTCTTCATGGTTCTGTTAAACCTTTGTCCAGCATGGGGTCTGGCATGGATTCACATGCTCATGTATATTCCCCGTCGTCAGGCCGGGAATCCTCGGTAAAGAAAAAATCAGTATCAGTTTTGTTTCTGATCTGTCTTTCTTAGTAGTAACCAATCACTGATCTCTGGGTCATACTCCCCACAGCCAATGACTGCCCTCTCCCTAAGCCCCGCCTCTGGCAGCCATCCTCATATTTGGTAGCACGCAAAGTGGCAGTATGACCAAGTGAAGAGCCGCAGAGGGGTAGGTGGGAGGGTTCGCATGTGAATCCATGCCAGACCCATGCTGGAGAACAACAGTTACAGGTAAGTAACTTGTTCCTTCTCCAGCATGGGGTCTGGCATGGATTCACATGCTCATGAATAAATGAATACATAGCAGTATACACATGCAAAACCACGGGAGGTGACAAAGGCTCAACATTAAGCATTACATCCAAAACTCAACATTAAGCAACTCTTCCCTCCTCACCAGGCTCACCTTAGGCGAACAGGTTGCGCAGCACTGCTTGGCCGACCTTGGACTCCTCCCTGGAGTCCCGATCGACGCAGTAGAATCTTGTGAAGGTGTGCGTAGACCTCCACGCAGCAGCCCTGCAGATGTCCAGCAGGGGCACACCAGATAGGAACACCGTGGTAGCAGCGATCGCTCTGGTCGAATAGGCTCTCGGACGGCCGGGCAGCGGTCGGTTTGCCAACCGGTGACAGTGCATTATGCAGCCGGAGAGCCATCTGGAAATGGAAGTCTTCGAGAGAGCCTTCCCTTGATTCACAGACCCAAAGTTCACAAACAGTTGTGACATCTTACGAAAATTCTTTGTGCGGTCCACGTAGAACTTCAGCACTCTAGCTACATCCAGCGAGTACAAAGTCCTCTCGGCTAGCGTCGAAGGCGACGGGAAGAAAACGGGTAACAGCAAGGGCTCGTTGAGGTGGAAGTCCGCCGGCACCTTGGGCATAAAGGAGGGATGCGTCCTCAGCACCACCCTCGTGTCATGAAAAGCCAAGTATGGAGGCTTGCAAGATAGGGCCTGGATCTCTCCCACTCGTCGTGCGGAGGTGATGGCCACGAGGAATGCTGTTTTCCATGACAGGAACTTCAAAGGCGCCGAATGCATAGGCTCGAATGGGGCCCCCATGAGCCTGGTCAGCACCACATTAAGCTCCCACGCCGGGGCAGGAGCCTTCACCGGCGGGAACGATCGGAATAGTCCCTTCATAAATTCCTTCACCAGGCGATGAGACCACAAGGATGTCCATCCTGTAGTCCTGGTATATCGGGAGATGGCAGCCAGATTATTTTGATGGAGGCGTGAGCCAGTCCAGCTTTGGCCAGCGACAGTAGGTACGGCAGTACTTGAGGGGCCGTAATCCGCAGAGGGTTAATCTTCTGTGCACGGCACCAGACAGAGAATCTCTTCCAATTATGACCGTAACACTTGAGAGTTGAGGACGCCCTGGCTTTTTCAAGAACCTCTCTGCAGTCAGCCGGGATATCGTATCCTCCAAACTCTAGTGCTGCAGGAGCCAGGCCTGCAAGTTCAGTGACTGTGGGTCGTGATGGAGAATGGCGCCTCCTTCTCTGGAGAGAAGATCCGCGTCCGCCGGCAGTTTGACTGTGGGGACGTTGACAAGTCCAGAAGGTCCGGGAACCAGATCTGCCTCGGCCACGCCGGTGCGACGAGGATCATTCTGCACCTGGACTTCTTGAGCTGGTTGATAAGGCGGAGCAGCAACGGCAAACGAGGGAACGCATATAGAAACATCCCCTGGGCGACGCCCAGTACTACAGATCCTGGGCCTCCTTGGATAGGGCTGGGGATCTGGTGCCCCCTGCTTCCGTATGCAGAACATCGTGGTGGTGTTGTCGGTGAAGATCCTCACCACTTTGTCCTTGATGGACGGAAGGAACGACTTGAGCGCCCAGAACACTGCTCGGAGATCCAGAATGTTGATGTGGAGAGACCTCTCCTCCGGGAGCCAAAGGCCTCTTGCGTGGAGAACTCCGGTGTGGGCCCCCAACCCTCCAGAGAGGCGTCCGTCGTCACCGTCTCCTGAAACGCCGGGGTTTGAAAGTCCGTGCCTGTAGTGAGATGAGCACGGGTACCCCACCATAGGATCGCCCGACAGAACTCCTCGTCGAGAGGGATCCTGTCTTCGAAGCAGCCCGTTGCCTGAAACCAGAGGCCGTCGAGGAACTCCTGTAGCGGACGCATCCGAAGTCTGCAAAGGGGTACAAGATAGCCTTGCCCAGAATGGTCTTCGTCCTCTCCTCTGACGGGGAGGCCAATTGCCCCACTGTATCGAGCTTCGCTCCCAGAAACAGTGCTACTTGCGACGGAACCAGGTGGGATTTGGGGTAGTTGATGGCAAACCCCAGTTCCGTGAGCAGCCGGACGGTCCTCGCTGTGTGTTCGATGGCGAGTTCTCTTGTCCTTGCCCGGATTAGCCAGTCATCCAGGTAGGGGTGTACGTGGATTTCCTGCAGGCGCAGGCGCAGCCGCGCCGCCACTGGTGCCAGGCACTTGGTGAATACCCTGGGTGCCGACTTTAATCCGAATGGTAGAGCTCTGAATTGGTAGTGGCGTCCCTGAACCACGAACCTGAGAAACTTTGTGTCCTTTTAGATTGGGGATGTGGAAGTAAGCATCCTCCAGGTCCAACGACGATAGGAAGTCGCCCTCCTCCAGCTGTCCCAGCACATGCTTGAGGGTGACCATCCTGAATTTCTGCGCCTTGATGTATTTGTTTAACCGACGCAGGTCCAGGATGGGGCGCCAACCGCCTGTCTTCTTTCTGACGAGGAAGTACCTTGAGTACACTCCGGAGCCCCGGAGCCTCCTGGGGACGAGCTCGATGGCCCCTTTCTTGAGCATCACCCTTACCTCCAACAGCAGTTGAGGGATGTGATTCTCCTTCCGGCCACGGGAGGAATGCGAGGGCACTTCTTTTGGAATTGCAGCGAGTGTCCGTTGGCCAGGGTGTCCAGCACCCAACTGTCAGCGGAGATGGACTCCCACACGCTGACGAACTTCGTCAGCCGGCCTCCCATCGGGGTGCTTCGGTGGGGACCAGACAACACGGCCGGGTCAGTCTTGCTTGGAGGAGGCCTTGCCGCCTTGGCGACGACGGCGGGATCCCTCTTGCTTGCCGCGACCTCTGTAGGCCTCCTGGGACTAGGAGCGGGCCGCCTGGCGGTATGTGGAAGAGCCACCGCTGGATCCCTTGGAGGCACCCTGTCTGCCTCCGGAGCTCCAAAAGGGCCGTCGTTGTTGAAGTACCCCTAGGGCCCGGGCCGTTTCCGAGTCGGTCTTGATGGCCTGGAGCGACTCGTCCACCGCCTTACCAAAAAGGTTGTTGCCGTCGAACGGCATATCCAACACTCTGGTCTGGACGTCCTGGCGAAAGTCCATCGCCTTGAGCCATCCTCGTCGTCGGAGGCAAACTCCGTTGCCCAGTTGGCGAAATCTGGTATCGGCAATGTCCATTGCCACCGTTATGGCGTGATCCGACGCCACCTCGCCTTCCTGCAGAATTTGTATGGCCTCCGCCCTCTTGTCGTCAGGTAGGAAGTCTAGCAGGGGAGCTATCTTGAACCAAAGCTCCCTGTCGTAGCAGGCCACGATCGCTAAGGCATTGGCCGCCTTAAACGTCGTCGCCGCCGACGAGATGACTCGTCGTCCCATGGAGTCCAACTTCTTGCCCTCGCTGTCCGGCTGGGAAGTGCAAGTTGAAGCCACCGCACCCGCTGCTTTCTTCTTGGCCGCTGCCGAGACAACAGAGTCCGGCGTTGTTAGGGAGAATTCTCTGTAAAGGCTAATTTCCCAAACCTAGTGAGTCCCCCAACAGTTTTGCTGGATTTTTGGGGTTTATTTTTTTCTCCTGCTAAGAGTGAGACTCTTTTACTCCCACTCTTAGACATGATTTGAGGTGTTCCTTGTTCTTTCCATGTGTTTTATGCGCTATGGGGTCTTTTACTCCATAGGGTCTCATGTGTTTTTGATGTGGGTTACACAGCACCCTCCGTGCCGTAACCTAGGGTGTCGAAGCGACCCCCAAACATAGACTCCATACCCTGGGATTGACTACTGTCCCCCAGGGCATGTAAAGTCACCATTGGCTTTACTAGTCCCAAATTATGAACAGAAACCAGTAGAAACCATCATATTGTGGATGTACTGGTCGGGGCAATTTGATTGCCCCGGGGTCTGTTGTTCGAGGGGGCACGTCTCCGTCCCCCCTGATCGTGTTTTGGCTGGTGGCAGTGGATACTACTTTTTATATTCGACCGCGAATATATCTCTATGGGATTTTCCCATTGTTTGAGGCTACCAACCTTAATTATTTAATTCCTATAGCCTCGAACATACCGCCGGTTTATTTATTTAATATGAATTCACTGGTTGGTATTTTTTGTCAGAACTCAATTCTAAAATGGCGTTTGTGTTCTCTTCTGTGACTCCAACCCATGTCGAGCCCTTTGTTCCACTTTTTGGTGGGCTTCTCCACAGAAGCCTCCAAAAGTGGTGCCGCTCTGTCTGGGTAGCACAGGGGGTGTGCGAGGGGGTTTAGGCACCCTGGACTGAGTTGCCTTGGCAACTCAAGTCGCACTCTTGTGTGATTGGCCCAAGTGGTAAGCCGGCCGGCACCAACGGTGGAGCCCTGCTGAACCGTTTAACCACTTTCCCAACGACAGAGGAGATATCCAGTCCGGAGAGTCTTCTTCCTTTGACTGGTGGGGATAACCAGTTTTGCCTTCTTTTCACCTTCCTCTCCTGGCCGCCTTGCCCGTGCCAAGCACCCTGGCAACCGGAATACCACGGCTTACCACTACCGCGAAGAGAAGGGTAGTACCTTTTAACCGAAGAACTCCGCGGCTGGTTTCTTCCCTGGCAGTGCAACAACCTTCATCTTTCCTCCCCTGCGAGACCTCCTCTTCCTCTGGACGAAACACTGACTTGCACCCTCTGCCAGGAACAACTGCCCCCGCTGGAGCCTCCTTCACGCTTAAGGTACTGTGTCTCGCCGGGCTTCCCTTGTGACAGATCGTTCGGGGTGACAGTAAAGCCTCGACTTTCTAACATGGGCTGGCCTGGGACAACCTAGTTAACTTTTCCTGACTTTAATTTCATTCTTTGTGCGCGAACTATCTACAAGACTCTTTGGGCATAACCCCACTGTGTGAACCTGGACCCCTTCTGCTTGCTCCCTCCAAGAGTGGGCCTTGCAATTGACTTCCTTGCTCTCCAGTAGAACTCTGCCTATCCTGCCTTACTGTGGTTCTTTTAAAAGGTATTGAAATTTGTGTGCTTCCATAACTCTGCCTTTTTCCCTCCCTTTTTAATAGCTTATTAGAGTGCCATCTTATGTTAAGCGCTCACCTCTGTCTGAAAATAAGTGGTGTTTCTCATTAAGACTTGTCTAATAAGTAATTAGGGTTGTATATATATAATAGTGACTGTGTGCTGAATTTACTTACCTCTTTGTTGCTAGTGTAATTTACAAGTGTGTCTTTAAATAATTATATACTTTTACACCAAAGCTCTGGTCAGTGTTTGCTTGTGCTACTGTATCTCTGTACCTATTGTGTATACTCTATATACTGCCTAACTCTTCTTGAGGGAAGTCTGACTGCTCAGCCACAGCTACCAAGTGAATCTTTGTGGTACAGACTGCTACCAAGTGGGTTTACTGCCAAACACCTGTAGTCTTAAATCTTTTGCAGTGGTCCCTAAGGGAACTGCACAGGTTTCTGCCTAACAGGCGTGGGCTGGGCCCTGAGGCACAAGGGGGCGGCATCGGGGACTTGGTACTCCTTCTCGTACCTGTCCCTCTTGGCGGGTGTCATGGAAGGGTTCTTGAGGATAGCAAGCCCCTCGTCCCAGATGTCGTCGAGCAAAGGCACAGCGAGGACCGTCTTTCTCTTGGCCTCTCGTCGTTGGTAAAGAAACTCTTCCTTTTTTTGTTCTTCAGGGCAGAGCTGGAAGAGCTCAGATGCCCTGGTTATCATGGTGTGAAAGGAGCCAGTTTTGTCGGCTGGAGAAGCCCTAGGGGGTGGGGGATGATGACGGGATGTCCGTTGTGTCATCGCCACCGTCGTCCGTCCCCGTCGCTGTATCCGTCGCCGTATCCTCTCTAGGGTCCGGCGAGGGGGATGAGGGATCCACAGGCTTCGCGGGCACAAAGGGCGGAGAGGGGTGGTCTCTCCTCCGCTTGTTCGGAGGGCTTCCCGACGCGCCTGGTTCTGGATCCTCCGTCGGGGTCCGTGGTAATCTCGTCCTTATCTCAGTACATAAGGATAGAATCGCCAACAAAATGGCCGCCGAGCTATCCTGGGGCTCGGGTAATGGCTGCGACGGACGGGATGGCCGCTCCACTGGGCCCTCTTCGCCGCCATCGTCGCTATCTTCGATCACATCAGCGGGGACCGTCCCCTGGGATTGAACCTTCTCGAACTTATGAACCTCTCGTTGAGGCCCTTCCCGGTTTCCACCAGATCCTCCTCAGAGGCTGATTCCGAGTCTGTCATGGCCACCGGCACCCCCCTCTTTTTCCGCCGGGGACTTCACGGGGATCTTAACGATGGGCTGGAAAGAGGATTCCCTCTGTGGTGGCAGGGATACTATGGGCCCAGAGGCCGTTTCCATTGGCGTAGTCTCAGCCGGCTTCGCCAGGGTCGCAGCGACCACTTCGATAGAGGCCTTTGCCGGGTGGATCAAAGCCCTCACCACCTTAGGTGCGTCCTGGGCCTTCGCCTTGGGGGGAGGGTCAGCGCCTCGCTCCCCTTTGAGATTGACCAGGGCCGCTCCAGCGGCTTACCCGGGTTCTTGGACTTCCTCTTCCCCGAACCAGAGTGCTGGCTCGTGCTTGAACGTGCCAGGGAAGTCGCACCCTGCCTGGCAGCTGAAGAGCCCGAACTTTCGGCGCTCCGGGTGCCCGCGGACTCGCGGTGCTTGGCCTTCTGTTGGGCCCCCGTCGCCAGGGCGCCCTCACAGGATTTAGAAGCCCGCTCAGACTTTTTCTTCGCCTTCTCACCTGTTGTGTCTCCAGCCAGGCGGCGAGGCGGGAACGACGATCTTGTTTGGTCCGTTCCGAAAGGTTCTTGCAGAACGCACAGTCCTTCTCCACGTGCGTCTTGTCCTCATGAAGGCAGTAGAGACATTGCGAATGCTCGTCCTCCTTGAAAACGTTTTGTAATCCGCATCCAGGGCAGCACCTGAACAGCTTGGATCCGGGCGTCGAGCTTCCCTTGTCCTGGGCCATGTTCGTTGAGGTAAGCCACAGATCTTCCGGAATCCTCCAAGAAGCGTAAACTCGACAAAAACTTCGCCCTTGAGGGGCGTAGAAGAATTCCAAAACGGGTCCCCATTATCGCAAGTAGAATCGGTGGAGCTTGAGGATCGATTAAACCGAAAAAATGAGAAACTCAAGAGCTAAAGCACGAGGACTCCCAACACTTGAGCGTGCGGTAAAAATCTGAGGATGGCTGCCAGAGGCGGGGCTTAGGGAGAGGGCAGTCATTGGCTGGGGGCAGTATGACCCAGAGATCAGTGATTGGTTACTACTAAGAAAGACAGATCAGAAACGAAACTGATACTGATTTTTTTCTTTACCGAGGATTCCCAGGCTGACGACGGGGAATATTCATGAGCATGTGAATCCATGCCAGACCCCATGCTGGAGAAAAGGGGAGCCCCTAAGGCAACCCAGCAATAACAGGCACTTATTGCCAATAAGTTGTTAAAGAGGATACCTTTAACAAGACACTATGGAGAGTCTTAAAAATGACATCCATAAAAAGAGTTAAAGAATATTTGAGTGTGAAATGTGTTGCACTTCAGGAAATGTCTAAGTGGTGAAGAATAACCATGGGCTTCCACCAGAACCGACCAGAGTGGACAAGAATCCGATGACTCTTATCTAGGGGATGCGAAGCATCAAAAGAAGAGTGTGAGACAGGCGGACAGAACTGTGGTCAAGAGTTCCAAGAGCAGAGGTGTGAGGGACACCCAGTAAGAGTCTGCTTAAAACCCTGAAGACTGATTGAAGAGATGGGGTGACTTTGTTTGGACTTAGTTGTTAAAAAGGAGGGAGATGTAATGTCGTTGGTGCTTGGCATTGTTATGTGGTCAGGGCCGACTTGACTCGTAACCTAGGGGAAGTGATGCAGGACTAGGGAGGGGTCGGGGTTAGTTCCAGAAATAAAGTTGTTGATGCAAGGCATATCCTGGTCTATGCCCTGTGTTCCGCTAGAGAGACCCTCTACCACTGCGTCCCATGTTGAAGGGACACCACAATCAGGTATACCTGGCACATACCAGGGCTCTCATGAGGCGGGGAGTCAGAGGATATCAAGAGCAAGCAGGTGTAAAAGTGAGAATTGCATTTTGTTTTCTGTTTGTGTTTAGTAGTTATGAAGTGTAAACATATGTTGAGAGTCGAGAGCAGCAGCCAGGATCCAGTAGCCCGGTTGCTGGACATCTATCCAACAAGCCAGCAGGCACCTAAATGTGTGGATTTTTTATGGGCCTCAGGACGTGCTAATAGGGCACTTTAGCAGCACTGAGCACTCGTTGAAAGAGCTCAGCTCGAGTGACACATGGAAGGCTGGGTCTTTATCAGAGCGGCTTTGCTTGGGTTGTGAAAGCTGATAAAGAGTGCAGGTGTAGTCTCCCATCGCTGTGTACTGGGCTTCAGCATTTGTGACAGACCGAAGAGTTGTTCCTTCGTTCCACCTCTCACCAGAGCTCAACACAGTGTGCAGGATTCGAGGCAAACTGACAGGAGAGATACTGGACTCACTATGACGGTACCCAGGGTGGGGTGGGGTGGGGCGGGCTTTGTTAAGGTCTATTCTCAATTTGTGACGCCACTGACATAACAAGTACGAATGTTATTAAAAGGGACCTTAACCTCAACTTCCTCTGCAGGTCTTTTATAAGAATATTATTTAAGATAAAAAGGTATGCACAAGCCTCTGTTGGGTCTTCTATTTTTTTCTTGGCTGACTGTACATTGCTGGTCTTCTAGCTACACCCCTTACTTTCAACGGTTGGTTTAAAATCGGCAATTCTCTGTTGCTCCTGATTTTGACACAATACCAGTTGCTTTCGGGTACATGTACCATACCTTATGCAAAGTCAGACCTATATCTTCTCTAATCTGCGATTTGTGTCCCATTGTAGTTAGTTATTGGTCAAATGTCCGTCATGGCAGATTTGATCTGGTATTGCTGCTGGGCTGAGGCTTGAATGTGTGCCATTATTATTATTTGTGGTGTGAGGGGCATATTGGTGAGGGGGCATGCAAGGTTCCACATCAGCAATCGTTGATGTTACTAGACTCCTGCAGTGATGGTGATTCACAAAGACAACCTTTTAGTGAGACACGCAAAGTCCTCATGTGGTGATATCCCACAACCCTCTAAACCGCTTTCAATCCTTAGCTCGTGACACCACCTAAGGCCACATGGACAGAGAATTAATAATGACATTGTTGTATACCTTGTAAAGCACTCTGTACTTCTCGAAGCTACATCCGCGCTCAATAAATGCCATAATATAATAATAATAGAAATGGCATGAGCATTTGTACAGTATGTCGTAATTTAAAGTCCTTCCTTGGTAGTGATGTAAAAACAATGGGTCCATGTGCTGCTCATGCAACAGGGAGTGACAATAACAGCTAGTCTGCCAGACCAATGTGCATTTTTACATTCTCAAATTATAGATGCTTGGCATCTGTTTCTGGATAGTTTCTGCATCATTTTCAAGCCCATTGTGAATATGAGATCAGCTGAAACCAGGAACCAAGTCGACCAATGGTGCTGAAGAGATCCAAAGTCTGCAGAAACCAGCATTGGCTCAGCCAATACCACCACGTTGCAAACCTATACCTTGATATCGACAGGTAAAACCTCTGCGAGGCGCCTTCCTCCTTAAGACTGGTGGGATCAACCAGTCCTCTGTCTTGCTTCAGGTACGCCACCAGTTTTCAGTTGGTCGAGTGTAGATATTTACATTTTCTCTGTAGTAAGGGCTGCATCCAGCTGTTCATCATTGAAAATACCTCCGGTTGGCCCAATGCCTAAAGCTCTTTGTGGGTGTCCTCAAGACTCTGCTTGGACTGTGGAAATCTGCTGTGCTGCCCTCCACCAGTATACCAGCCTGCTGTAATACCGAAGTTCAACTGCAGAGTACCTCCTGACTCGGTCTAGGGATCATGCAAGAAATTCATCTGTTAAGATGGGCTCTCTCTCCCTCCCTAAAGTTTGAGGTATCCAGAAGAACCTAAAGACTATTGAGTATGAACGCCTTCGTACCCTTAGATGATAACCCTGCATGTCGACTGCACCAGCAAGTTATTGTCACCTGGGACCACTTTGAACTTTCTAAGCGCTCGTCTGATCAAGAGACCTTATTTCTTGAAGCACCCTTCCCCCCCATTGGGTTTGCATTGGATGTAAAATCCTGCTCAGGTCCGAACTAAAACTCCAGGCATGCTAGCTGCTCCTTCGTTTGCTAGAAATCTACTTAAGACCCTGAAGTCACTATTACGCATGGTTGCATTTTCCCAGCCCTAACTGAAATTCAGCACTTTACTTGCACTTGCCCTACTGACTACTCCTCTAGCCTTAGGAACCTTTTGGGACAGCTAAAAGACCAAGGAACTTGGCACACAGTCCAGGGATGGACATCTGAAGTTGCAGTATATGGTGCTGGGTGCCTTTATTATTATGAGGCCTGTGTATTGATATGTGCTTTGCTTTTGAATCTAAAGTAATGAGACCCATAGTGGGTTACCCAACTGAGTTGTGTATCTGCTACCATATTTATATTAAACCTTCAAATATTTAATGTGTGCCTTAGTGTAGTATTGTAATATATCCTTGTTACTTTTAGAATTTACCTGTGTGGGTCTTTCGTTTATCAAGTCTAAGGGCCTCATTACGACTGAGGCGTAACGGGTTAACGGGCTCCGCTAAAGGAGGTTGGACCCGTTAAACCCGTTCCGCCTCATTACAAGCTCCCCTCGCGGGACCCGGTAAGTAACGCCTGGTCAAACCAGGCATCCTTACCAGGTCCCGCGAGGGGAAGAGGGAGCAAACAACGTGCCGCCGTAATCGGCCCGTTGTTTGCTCCCTCTCCCATGGGAATAGTTGGCCATGCCAACTATTTGTGATTTTATCATCCACACGGGAATGCTGACCTGTTTACTCAGGACTTCTCACTATCCTCCTGTGTTACATCTACTCTTTCTCCATGGGGGATTTCAACCTACCTACCAGCGCTAAAATGTTACACTGGCTGCTAATCAAACAACGAATCACATTCAAAACGATGTGCATAACGCACAGAGCAATCCATGACCAAGGAGCAGAATTCCTACAAAGGAAAATAATCATCTACCTACCAACAAGAATACTCTGGTCAAGCAACATCTGCCTGGAATTAAAACCATATGCACAGAAAAAATGTGGGAATCATCATTCTACCATCTGGCAGCAAAAACTTGGAACATGCTCTTCAAAGAAATACGCATTATGAAGGATCACCTAGCATTAAGAAAATTACTTAAAACCTGGCTCTTCATCTCAGAACCAGACGGAAATTACTAGAAAAACAAAGACTGTAATGGAACAAGTGTACAGGGAATGAAGAAGCAGGGGAGGGATGGAGCCCAGGACATAGCCACCCCCAAGCCAAACCCCTATGTTAAGCATCACCTAAAGGACAAGCACCGTAGCTGCAGACGAGGAAGCATCAACCGTTAACTGGCACCCCAGAAAGCCATAGAGTGCTTGGATTTTAAAGGGAGGGGACCCCGTCCTAAGGAATCAGGGAGGCGATGGTAGGCACACCCCCCTGACAAACTAAGAGAAAACCCTACAACCATACCCATCTCCACCGAGTGGTGGGGGAAGGCCTTCACCACCTTCCTGCCCACAGACCCCACTAGACAGTTAAAGAGTCATGCCACCTCTATGCGCAGAATCCGGCGAGTGACCCACCACGAAACACTGCAGTACATAGCACGGACAGAGACACCAAACACAGATGTCGGAAGCAACGAGGTAAGAAAAGCCACACTAGCCCAGCCGCTAAAACCTCAACTATCTGCATTCACCTCTCTAATGCTAAATAAACACAACCACATTTTTGCACAGCAATCCTCATGCACTTCACTACACTGCAACAACAAAGCACATGGGAGTCTACCGATCGGTAAATCGCACCTATGCTGAGGAAACGGTGCTAACCGAACTGAATCGGTCCACAGGACAACACAACTCTTGCTCCACCTTTTCCCACTATCACCTACTAACCCATCTTGCCCTCTTGCCTTTCAGATCCGCCTGAGCGCCAGGGGACCACTCCGGTGGTGAAAGTGCACGGTATAAATGTTCTTTAACATTAACATTTTATATATGTTTTTCATTGTATATGTATTGCCATTTTCGAGGGGATTGGGTCCTCCGACGTATTCCATATCTATGACAGGTAATGTCCACAGCTGTGCTGCTTTGGAAAATCTTTGGCATCTGCGTCGATGCGCCGTCCCCGAGGACGACCTCCGACGGCTGACGTCACCCGATGTGATAAGTAGGACGCACGATGCCCACAGCCTCAGTTCCGTTTTTTTCCGCGAACGTATTCGCTTCGTGAATCTCGGTACGCCTCGACTCGTTGGAGTTTGCTGTTTTCGATTCTCGGTTCGTTGAACCTGTTCGGTTTTTTGTGAAGACTTGTTCGTGGTGATGTCTACTTCGCCTTCAACCCCGCGTCCGGGCTTCAAGAAATGCGGGGACTGTGGGTCCAAGATGTCGGTTACGGACTCGCACGACGCCTGCCTCTGGTGCCTCGGGGAAGCCCACGATATGGACGACTGTGTCGACTGCCAGTCGCTCACGGCAAAGGCCTTGCGGGAACGCAAGAAGAAGCTGTTGGTAGGCTGGGTGTCTAAGCCCCGGAAGTCGAGGTCTGCGTGGCTTTCGACGGATGACTTGAGGGGCGACTCTCCGCGTCATCGTCGGAAGTCCAGTGGGTCTCCTTCCAGGAGTCGGTCTCGCCACTCCTCTGCCTCTTCGAGGCATTCCCGGAAGCGCCGGCATAGGTCGCCTTCCCCGTCCTCTTCCGAGGACTCCGCCCGTCGGCGGGTCGCTTATCCCTCCATGCAAGCGACACCGGAGGAATGGGCTTCCTTCGGGAAGCAGATGCTAGCGATTCTTGAATCGCAGGGCACCGGTCCGTCTGCGCCTCCGAGTGGGGTCGGTCGGCACCGGTCGAGAGACACCGCTCGTACGCCTTCGGGCTCGGGTGGTCGGCACGGCTCACGGGAGAGGTCCCGCTCGGACAAGGGTAGCCGTTCTTGCCATGTCCGTTCCAGGTCCCGCTCCTCGACGCGCTCGAGACCACGTGATCCTGTGCCGTCTTCGAAGAAGACGTTTCGACGCCTGTGGTGCCGAGGTCGTCGACGATTTCTCTCGAGGCTCCGCCTCCGAGGGGGTCATCGATGCCGTTGGCGCCTAGGTCGTCGAGAGACACGCTCAGAGCTCCGGCTTCGAGGCCTGTGTCGACGCTGCCGATGCTGGCGGCGCTGCAGCTGACGTCGACGCCGATTTGCTCGACGTCGACGCCTTTTCTGTCGACACCGGCGCCGACTCGTTCGGCGCCCTCGATGCCTTTCGAGGCGGTGGTGTCGGAGGGGCCCCGTGGCACGGGGTTTGCCCCTAGAAAGGCTCTGGCTAAGGTCAGGCACTGCTTTGATCCCCAGAGGTCTTCTCCCCGCCTGGAATACCTTTCAGAGGGTGATGAAGGCTCTGATGACGGCTTGGTTCCGGGTCCAGATGAGCTTATCTCGGGCCATAGCCAGTTTAATGACCTGAGACAGTCACTGCATGATGCCAGTGGACTGGACACCTCTCCGGAGGTGGAGTTTTGTAGGCCGGAGCCTGGCACTCATGCCGATTCTTCATATCGGCGCCTTATGTCTCAGGTCACCGAGTACTTGGGTTGGTCAGCTCCCCCAGGGGAGTTCGTTCAGGATGATCTCACGGACATCCTGGATCTCGGTCCCCCCACTGACCCGGTTTTGCCATTTCATATGGCTCTGCAGAGAAGGGTGGCGGCGGCTTGGACTGCTCCGGAGAGTCTCCCGGCAGTGGGCAAGTCTTTGTTGCGAAAATACCGTCCAGCCATTAGCGACCCCTGCTACTTGTCCAGGCACCCCACTCCGGAGAGTTTGGTGGTGCAGGCGGCTACGGCCCTGGCAAAGTAGGCGTCGTATCCTACCATCCCTCCGGATAGGGACGACAAACGTTTTGACGGCTGGGCGAATAAAGTGTTTTCTTCGGGGGGTATGGCGCTTCAGGCGGCCAACTCCATATGTGCTTTGTCTCGTTTCACACACACTCTTTGGGACTGTGTAGCATTAGCGGCTGAACATATTCCCGAAGGGGACGAACGGCATGGTTTCCTTGCTATGGTTCAGGATGGCAAGGATGCCATGCGTGAGGCCGTTCAGTTGGGTTTGGACTTGGCAGATTGTGTCAGCCGGTCCATGGCGGCGAGCACCGTATTGCGCAGGTTTGCGTGGTTGCGGAAGTCTGGGTTCGCTCCTGATGTGCAGTCCCGGCTCCTCAACATGCCCTTTGACGGTGAACATCTTTTTGGCAGCAAGGCTGACGAGAGCCTTGAGAGGTTGCAGACCCCCAAAGCTGCAGCGAAGTCGTTGGGCGCTGCAGTTCGCCAACCTCCGCCTTTTCGTCCTAGTGGACAGCAATGGAGGGGAGGTTCCTTTCGCTATTACTCGTCCTTCAGTAAAGCGAGGGGAGCTAGCTGTCAAAGAGGCCATCGTAAGAGTGTCAGAGGTGGAAACAAAGGTACTCGAGGTGCCAAGGCCGCTCGGGCAGTTGCCTCTTTGCCCTCAGGCAACGCCGCAGCCGCTACCACTCAGTCATGAGGCCAGGTCCCATGGTTCGCCGGTTGGGGGAAGGCTGGCGCAGCATCTTGTAGAGTGGCGTGCCATTACTTCGGATGTGTGGGTTCTGGAGATCATAACCCACGGCTACTGTCTTCCTTTTCGGCAGAGGCCTCACGATAATCCACCAGGGAACCTCTCTTTGAAGTGTCCGGATCCGCTCCTTGCGCAGGAAATTCAAGCCCTGCTGGAGAAAGGCGCCATAGAACTGGTGCCTGTAGCGGAGAGGAACAAGGGATGGTATTGCCCTTATTTTTCGATTTCAAAGAAAGAAGGGGGATTGAGACCCATCATGGACTTGCGCGGTTTGAACAAACTCCTCAGGAAGGACAAGTTCAAGATGGTGACTCTTTCTCGGGTGCTCTCCCGAGCAAGTCCTGGATCATCTGTCCGTCACCTGCCACTCCCTTCACAGGCTGGGCTTCTCCCTCAATTTAAAGAAGTCCCACTTGACACCAACGCAGCGGCTCCAGTACATCGGAGCAGTGCTCTACACGTCCCTGGGGCAGTGTTTTCCTCCTCAGGTGAGGGCTCTTCACATTCAGCAGATGGTGTACAAGTTTCAATTTGCCCAGGATCTCCCAGCGTCCGAGTTCTTGAGACTGCTCGGCCTCATGGCATCCTGCATTCTTCTGGTGCCAGAGGCTCGTCTGCGGATGAGATCTTTGCAGTGGGCACTCAAGCTCCAGTGGTCTCAGTCCTCCGGCAGGCTGTCGGACCCTGTTCAGGTGCCGCCCTCGGTAGCCCGGGACCTTCTGTGGTGGGCCGTCGAGGTCAATCTGATGAAGGGGGCCCCATTTTGGCTGCCCTGGCCGGAGGTGACGATCCTGACGGACGTATCCCTCACGGGATGGGGAGCTCATGCCAACGAGTTGACAGTCAGCGGTCGTTGGTCTCCGTCGGAGTCCAGACTCCATATCAATCTGTTGGAGCTGAGGGCCGTCAGGCTAGCCCTGAAGGCTTTTCTGCCGACTGTGCGTGGAAAGAGTGTCCTGATTCTAACGGACAACACGGTGGCCATGCACTACCTCAACAAAAAGGGGGTGGGCAGGGTCACTTCCGCTGTGCAGGGTGGCGATGCAGCTCGAGTTCTGGGCCATCCAGCAGGAAGTTTCGAAATCGGCGGTTCATCTGCCCGGAGACGACAACGAGACGGCGGACGCTCTGAGCAGGCAGAGCACGATCTCTCACGAGTGGGAGCTGGCTCAGGAGATTCTCCTGGAGATCTTCGCCCTTTGGGGGACCCCTCAAGTGGATCTCTTCGCCTCCAGTGTCAACCGGAAGTGCGAAAGGTTTTGCTCACGGGAATTCCCTCCAAAAGGAACCTTAGGAGACCCGTTCGTGGTGGAGTGGTCATTCCCACTGCTGTACGCGTTTCCTCCAGTCCCCGTCATCCCGCAAGTACTGCGGAGGTTACGGAGGTTTGGTTCCCGATGATCCTCATTGCTCTGGCGTGGGCCCGGAGGACGTGGTACCCGGACCGTCTAGACTTGTCCATCTGCCCTCCACGTCGTCTTCCCTACCGAGACGATCTGCTCTCACGGGGGGGGGGTCAGGTCCAGAGGTCAGATCCCTCAACCTTCACGCTTGGCTTCTGAAAGGTCGAGGTATTAAGGATTGGGACCTCCCGGAAGACGTGATGGAGGTGTTGATCTCGGCCAGGCGGCCGGCAACAAAGTCTCTGTACCGTTGGAGAAAGTTCTGCGACTGGTGCAGAGTTCAGAATGTGGATCCTTTTGAATGTGACATTCCCATGGTTCTGTCTTTTTTGCTTTCTTTGGCCCACAGGGGCTTGCAAGTGGGGACCATTAAAGGTTACCTGGCGGCGCTGTCCATATTTAAGCGCTCGTCTGAAGAGTGTTCCTATTTTAAGATTCCTTCAATTTCGCAGTTTTTGAAAGGACTCACTAATGTGTTCCCTCCGTCACCTTTTTCTGGTGCCAGGTTGGGAATTGAACCTTGTTCTTAAGTTTCTTATGGGTGCTCCGTGTGAGCCTTTACATTCTTGCCCTTTGAGGCTGTTAACTCTGAAAACTGTGTTTTTGGTTGCGGTTACTTCCGCTCGCAGAGTGAGTGAGTTACAGGCACTTTCAGTTAAGCCACCCTTCACTGTGTTTCATAAGGACAGGGTTGTCCTTAGAGTTCGTCCTTCTTTTCTTCCGAAGGTGGTTTCGGAATTTAATTTGAGCCAGAAGGTTGTTCTTCCAGCTTCTATCCTCCTCCACATCCTGGTAAGGAAGAGGAGAGGCTCCATAGGCTTGATCCTAGGAGAGCGTCTGAGTGTTACCGCTTGGCGGGTAAGGATCCTCCGGCTGGCTTGCGGGCCCATTTTACCAGGGGAGTGGCTGCGTCTACTGCCCTGCAGAGGGGAGTTCCTATTCGTCACATCTGTGATGTAGCCACCTGGGCTTCAGTACATACTTTTGTACGTCACTACTCCCTCGATTCCATCAGAGGGCAAGATCTGGCCTTTGGCAAGGCAGTTCTCTATTCCGCAATTTGATTGGGCATGCTAAATTTGTATTCTAAATTCTTTCCCACCTCCTTGCTTGGTACTGCTTTGGGAGTCTGTCATAGATATGGAATACGTCGGAGGACCCAATCCCCTCAAAGAACAAGTTACTTTCTTACCCGTTAACGTTCTTTCGATGGGATGGTCCAACGACGTATTCCATATCGCTCCCTCCCTGCCTTCCCCGCTGCAGAATTTCTTTTGCGATTGCAGCTTGCGTTCCGCAAGGCCTTGCGTGTCTGACTGGCAGAAAACTGGTGGCACACATTCTGGGAAAAAACTATAACTGAGGCTATGGGCGTCGTGCGTCCTACTTATCACATCGGGTGACGTCGGCCATCGGAGGAGGTCCTCGGGGACGGCGCATCGACGTCATCGACGCAGGACGCAGACGCCAAAGATTTTCCGAAGCAGCACAGCTGTGGACATTACCTGTCATAGATATGGAATACGTCGTCGGACCATCCTATCGAAAGAACGTTACCAGGTAAGAAAGTAACTTGTTCTTTGATATGATTGTATGTATATATTGATTGTGTTTCTGCTAGTATGTAACTCATTCATTCCACATTGTTGGAGAACATGTATTTCATGGAGTTTATACATATAAATATATTGTTCCTCTAAAATAATGACCTTCTTACACACTGCTGAGTTTAAGGGGGACATGAGGGATCCTATGAATACTCCACTACTCCCCATATCTGCCAAGACCTCCAACTGTGAATGTCCCATGTCAGCCTCCTTTGATGTGCTCCATTCTGCCAGCCTTGGTCTTCGATCACCCTGGTGACAGATTACACTTTAAAAGTCTGATCTGTTCTCCCTGCCTAACCCAATTACCAAAAGGCACTTCACCCATTTCTGACTGCAGTTTTATTCTGCTCCTCACCCTTAAGAGTTTGGCCTTTCAGCTCTAACGCTTTAGCCCCTCGAACCTATCTTCTCAATAGATACCAAGTATGTGGCTTGAAAGAAAGCATTTTGGGGTACTGTCACTTCTGCATGCAGAATTAACAAGCTTCAGTCTTTGTGTACGCAATCCTCCTTTTTCATTTTTCACAAAGATAATGTTGTTCCCACCCAAACATTCTCCCTAAGGTGTTCTCAGGCATTTACTTGAATCAGGAGGTCAGATTACTGTTTTCTTTCCAAATTCTATGTAGGAGGCTGAAAGGAGTCTCCCCACTCTCTGTTAGAAGGGCTCTAAGATGGAATTCTGCAAAGTAGCTAGGTCCTTAAATCACTTTTTGTGGTCTCTAGGGGGCTCTTTATCCATTCAAAGGCTACTTAAGCAGCCATTATAACTCTAATTTTCTGAATGAAAAAAACATATGAGGAGCCCAGTTACACTCTGTGTAACCCAAGGGATACAAACGTAAAATATTAATATTATTCGATCATAAATTCAAAACATTACAATTGTAAATCTCGTATGGTATAGAGACAATTTATTTAAGAGACAAAGGTAAATGAATGTGTCTGAAATAACTTCAATTAAATCATAATGTTAGTAGATTAGCAATTGCAGATTTCTTTTTCATATTCTCTATAATGTTGTAGTCCAAGCAGTAATGCAAGCAGATAACCTATTAATTGTTGAAGTTCTTTACTGAGCTCTAAGCGTTTCGTTTTGTTCCTGTCTTCAGGAGCAAAAAGAACTTCTGTATTTCCTAAACAGATTTAAGAAAAAAGCTAATATAGAAAACAATAAAACTTAAAGTATACTATACCAAAAAAATACCTAATTATCTCAACTCAAAAACAAACCGGAAATTGAATATATCCAACTATCAGATTTTGAAGTTAGAATCCATACGTCATCTGTTTTCTCTAAAAATGTCGATAAAAACTTAAAGTAGTTAACAACCCTACAAAGGTAAAGTTTTCTGTAAAAAATAACCCACTGATATAAGATTCATCGAAAATTCGTCACAATAGTTATCTAATGTTACAATCATTCTTTATGTAGATTGAATTTTACCTGAATGCTTCAATGAACAAAGTCATAATTATCTACCATTCTTCTTTGTGGATGTTGTAAAAACCTGCACAAATCAACAGGTACATCCAAAATAATCACAGTTGTTTTAAAAACAGTATAACTTCCAATGATCAAAGTATCAAGTTAATATATCAGAGCTACATAACTACATAGTTCCAACCATTACTGCAAAACATCAAAAAGGCATAACCCCCAAGCATTCTTCTAATAAGGCAACAGTTCTCACTGTCAGGTAGGTGACATCATTTCCAGTCAGACTAGACCATACATTCTTAAAAAAGATGGAACCCAAAATCTGGCATGTTAGATGTTAAAACGGCAGCATATTGATATATTGTCATGCACAACAAAGAGGATCGAAATGACTGAGTGCTCCATGATAATAAACTGGTTATATTTACGCAAAATGAATGTCCTGTATTCAAAAGTATGATTCACTTGTAAAGGAAAAGAGAGGTGACTTGTAACGGAAGTGATGCTACTTTTGGTCCATTATGTCGTTGTGTTTTACAATTATTTGCATCTATTTTTTGTCACTAATAACATACAATTGAAATTAAATAATGTACACTCAATGGAATAATCTAATTACAGATACAACACTAACTTCAGCTACAACATTAATGTAATGAACAGTAGACGATTGCAATGTTCTAACTGTTCACACACACATATTGAGATTCATGAAAAATATAAAAACAATAGGATACAAAAGTAGTTGGGTCCTAATATCACACTTCTGTGGTCTCTTGGGGAGGGGTTCGTCCTCAGTTCAAAGTCTGCTAAAGCAACCTTTGCCAGGGGTAGAGTGGTCTGCATTCTGCACAGTTACTCTTTGTCAAAGGTCACTATTTGTAAAGTACTAGACGCCCATTTGGTCAGCGCCAATGACTTCTCTGGGGCTTATCAGAGACTTGTTCTGCCTGAGGACATCTGCAAGGTCAGCCACATGAGTTATCCATAACAAAGGCACATTGTCTCTTTTACGCAACATTTTTGACTAAATGCCTTTCTTGTTTTTCTATGTTCAGTGGTCTTTCTTTTAATTTAGCCATTTGTTTCCTTGGTTAATTTCAATATCCCATGAGTATAGAGGAGAGGGGGTGGACTGTAAGAGTAAGGGCCCATTACTCACTATAGTCGCTACTTTCCTCTTAGTCCATATTTCCCTTTACTCCAGAAGGCCCACCTACCACCTCCTTTAATAGGAGGCCAACCTATTTGTTTTGATGAAAATGTTGACAGATGGGATTGGAGTCATGCTTGAGTGAAGATCTCAATTGGGTTACAGCCATATTGACAGGTATGGTATACTTCTAATGATTAATCTAATTTGCTGCTGAACATCAAGCTCCAGTCCCATCCCGGAAGAAGGAATAACCCAAGTATGATATGATATGATATATGTTATTTATAACGCGCTTAATACCCAGAGGTTTCTAAGTGCGGATCCAGGGATCGAACCTCTCTTGCTCCATGTCGTCTTGCTTCAGAGGCGAGCATGTCGCCCCTGAGCTATCCTACCATGACAGGGAGGTTAGGGGTCTAAGAGTGGAGGAAAGGGTTTTAAGAGTGCAGTGGTCACTGCAGTGAATAATGTATACTTTTTTACTCTTATGTTCTACATACACCACCGGGGTACACTGACAAAGCAGAGATGTCGGGCCTCAAACGAGTGTCAAATCACATTGTTTAGAGCCCTGCTATTCCATAGGAGAGTGAAGCATATGACTAAATACATGTACAGAGGTAACTGAGGCTTGAACAATCCATCTAAGAGAACATGTGAGCAGGGCCATCTTAATCACTTTTGGGTCCCTGGGGAAGGACATGTTTGGGGCCCCCTCCATCAAACCAAAGAAATTAAGGGATCAAGAATACTGGTCGCGCCCACCAGCCCCCACCCGTCGTGCTCACAACCAATAGGTTGATATGCTGTCTCGCAGCATAATAACCATGTTTACTCCCTTTAAGTCCCCTTGCCCTCTTCATTCTTTCTCTAATCAGAATGATGAACAAGTAGCATTTGAAGACTGACATTTTCAGTCTACGAAGAGGTTACTGTTCTAGTACATACAGGATACTTTTTATCAATAACATTCAGGAAGGTAGATGTAGTATTAATGCAATAGCATATGTAAAAGGTACATGTAACCCATAATAGACAGAGAACTCACATTAGCTGCCCCACAGAATGCAAAGGTGATCATGCTGGATAGAGACCACCAATTGGAAAGAAGGAGAACACTACACATACCGTAGCATGGATAGTGGAGGCAGATTAGAAGCTACCAGGAAGGTGTCTTTATCCAGACAGATTTAGATTAGAAGTGGGATATGGTTTTAAAATAGTATTGCAATTAGATATCAAAGGAACAAATGCCTGTGGTGTGCAATCTAAATATGCTCACTAGTAACACAGTGAAACCATGGATAAGGCTTTTTAGAATATCATACCATGAGAAGGAAATCACCCGTAAGGGCTGACAATTTTGAAAGCTTTAGGGACTGGCAATATTGAGAGGTGCGGCAATACAAGGTTAAATGAGATGCCCATGATCACACATTGGTTAAGCGGTGAAGGGGTGAAGCTGGGATTTGTGCCAATTTCTGCATTTCAACACTTTCTTTTCCAGTTCTTACCATGAACTAAAACAATCTCATTTTATTTAAAAAACAGACTTGGAAAGTACACAAATAACCTTACCAAACATGACCATTTTAAAACAAAATATTATGGAAGGGTGTTATGCAAAATGGGAATAATTCTAGCTTCATTCTCTCCATCATCAAGGGAAGTATATCAGAACCAGCATACCAAATACACATTTAATCTATGCCGATGACTTGTTGATTTATCTAAGTAATCCAGCGGAATCCTGTCCCGTTGTTACACAACTATTGGAAAGGCATGGGCTGTTTAGTGGGTTCAGAGTAAATTGGAACAGATCGATACAATTTCCGATTAAAGGGATAACCAACATGGCTCCAGATATCTGCCCGTACCGGGTAGAAACGGAACAATTCTGCTACCTTGGCGTACAGGTCACGACTGACCTTAGGGACTATGTGCCCAGAAACCTAGATCCAATCATTGATAGATTTGCGAATGACGTGAGACATTGGATGGTTCTTCCCCTTACTCTACTGGGGAGAGCGGCATTGTTCAAGATTTTAACCCTCCTGCGTTTTCTATGCATCCTACAGAATGCACCAATACATATATCCAAGACAGAGTTCCACAAAATAGACAGGACACTTAGGAAACTACTATGGGGAGGTGGACGCCCGCGGATTGCCCTACGCACCTTGCAACATTCCATCTGGGAAGGCGGCATTGGACACCCCACCTGCAAACGTATTACTGGCCTCCCAGATTGCGGTTGTGAACAACATCTTACACAACAATGCTGAACTCCCACACATCCGAGCAGACACGCGCGTAGGACAGGGGTTCTCCCCACTGGAGAGTCTTTATCAGACCATAGCACACCCACCTCCTTGCACAACAGAAGCTCACAAAGCACAGATATGGATGGAAGCACACAGACACTTAGGTTGGGAGGGGGAAGATTACGCCAGTGCAGCCCTTGTGGAGGAATAGATATCGACCTGAGCTCAACAAGCTTCCAAAATGGGCAAGTTGGGAAGTAGCTGGAATGGCCAAGATCGGGGATGTGATACAAAAAGGTAAAATAGTGCTATTTGAGAACGTAGCGAATAGATTTGGCCTACCTTTTGACAGATCACTTCCACTACAGGCAAATGTCACACGCACTGACAACACACTTGATGAGACCTCGCCGATATGCCCGACTGTACACCAATTGAAATTAATATTGTGCTAGATCGAATTGATGGCAAAATAATCTCCACAATGTACAAAGCAATCTCCTCATTTGCAACGCTAGAGCTCTGTAGTTTAAAAACCAAGTGGGAAAAAGACATGGAATTATTACAACCTGAGGACATGACCAAAGCCCTAATGTACCCCAGGTAAACTGCCCTCTCTGCCAGAATCAGACTTGCCCAACTCAAAATATTGCACAGGATATACTACACAAGGGAGGCGCTATATCAGTGGGGTAAAGTAATGGACCCCAATTGCCTGAGATGTCGTCAAGAGAGGGGAACCTTTTACCACATCCTGTGGGAATGCCCACAAATTCAACTTTTTTGGCAGAAATGTTGCGACAGACTGTCAATGGTCATTGGCCGAGCAGTACCCATGGATCCAAAATTGTTGATACTGGGGATGGATGTGGACACTGAGATGTCCTGTTTTGAAAAACTATTACTTTCAACGGCCTCAGGACTTGCAAAAAGGAACGTGGCACAATTGTGGGGCACAAACCTCACTCCACATTATGAGCAGTGGGTGGCAGATGTGGATGCGTGTATCGCAATGGAGATCAGAGTATACACCGCTAGAGGTTGCCCCGGAAAGGCGCATAAGATTTGGCAAAAATGGGAAGAAAATTAGTGAGGCAAATTTGTAATACATGATGACTGACAAATGTGAGATTACCTTGATCTGTATATATAATATAAGCCAATTGATCGAGATGTGTAGAAGTACCCATAAAATGCTCAAATTTATGAGCTGTGCTTTAAGTATGTGTATGTTTGTAATTTATTGACTAAGTGTTGTTCTCATAAAATCAATGAAATGTGTTATCAACATAATTCCCACAGGAACGAAAGAATGCTACAGAGTTATGCCATAAGGAACACACAAACTATGTATACCACAGTGAACGCAGAAAACAATACATGTTGAATTGTTCAAGGCATAATGCACTTGCCAAAACAGAAAGGCAATGAGTTTAGAGTCTCAGCAGCACCCCATAAAATATCCTGATGTGTGCTATTTAAGACTAGTGAACAATGGAATCTTATTTCTTCAGATTAGCAGGCCTTGTGGGGGCCCCCACCTTGGTGGAGGCCCTGGGCAAGTGCCCGTTTTGCCCTCCCATAAAAACGTCTCTGCATGTGAGTATGGGATAAGTGCAGGAAAATGCAGAAAATATGTATTTAAATATGCTAAAGTGACATTCTCTTCCAGAATGTATTCACTGTGCCCTACTTGCTTTATCTGTGAAACGTGTTATCTTGTTATCATTGTATATCTTTAATTTGTTGATCTTTAAAATATTTGTTGCCTTCTGGATGATCTTATTTTGCATTTCTAGATACTTATTTTCTTAAAATGTTTCCTACATTGCAAACAATGTATGTGCATCTTAATCAAAGTATGTGGTTAGAAACTTATATTTAACTATCTTTTTTTGATCATGTTTATTTCAGAAGCTGCAAGTCCCTTAGTACCAAATGCTTTCCCATTACTGCAAAGTAAGTAGTTTTCGTACATGTTTGTAATGGTGTCTGTTTGTATCCAACATATCATTGTAAACGTAGTGTTTTGAAACGCCAATAATAATTCGATGTTATGGCTTTGTTATCCTTGCATTTCATTTTTAAAGTAGTTTTCCTCTTACTTCCATCCTTCGATGTTACTACTCGCTCCTCTACTCGACCTCCCACTACTACACTTTTTCTCCCACTACTACACCACTCCTCTAGCTACACCCCCTCCTTTCAGTACTATATTCCTCACAATACTACACTACATAGCCACTTCCCTTTCACTCAGTGCTATTCACTTTACACACAATCACTCCCTATATGGACCTCTCTTCAGCACCCGCCACACACTTTCTGCACAACACTCTTCATTCTTAGCCAACACCTCACCTTGTTCAATAAACCCTCCAATGAACCCCTGCTTCCTTCTTCCTCTGCCTAGTCTCTTGGTCTACCTCCTCCACCACTGCTGACTTCACCCAGATAACTCACTCCTCTGTTGTAACCTGCAAGCAAGTCTTAAATGTATATATGTATGCTGTAATCTCTGACCCTAGAGGTTGTGGAGTGTTGGAGTATGAGGTCACCAGGGATGGAATGTTGAAGTTTGAAGGGGAAATAAGCCTGGGCAAGGGTGCCAGTGGTTATATGAATGGCACATCTAGTGATATGTACAGAACACAATGGAAGCATAACACCTAATCAATTAAATGTACATGAAAACCTACTTTGGTGTCCAAGAAGCTTATTGTATAACCCTTCCTGTTTCTGCCTTTATGCTTCCCCTCTTCCTGCCATTGGCCAGCTTTTCCCTAAGCAATTTGCTTCCCTCTTTTCCTTCCCTGATGCACATTTTCAAAACTTGTTTTAGCTCTGCCCCCAGCTTACTTGCCCTGTTACAAGTGGTACCTAACACTTGCAGCTAGTCACAGGTTTAAGGAACAGACTGGGCTCCCGTCCAAAAATGTTGTTTTTGTCGGTGTAAAAGTCACTACGGTATCCCGGTTTCCATGCTCACAGGTACCTCATTGTTTCAGGTTGCGGATCTGATACTTTTTCTCTCGCCAAGCAGAATAAGTGTCAAATACATTGATCGTTATTGGGAGCTATGAGTTCACATGCTTTCTCCCCATTTCCTGGCTACGCCCCCAAGATTAAGGCACTACTTATGAGACTCATTTTGGGTAGTAAGAACCCTGGAATAAAATGGGGTGTACTCACTAGGCCACAATGTTTTGGACTTGCGGTCCTGGGCATACCCTGACGCACCATGTTTTGAAATCTCCACCTTACAGTTGACTTTGTGGATATGACGAATGATGGGAACTTTGGTTAAAGCTAATTATGTATTCACTCCACAGTTGTGTCTGGAGATTTGCAGGACTGGGTCCAACATTTGATATTTCTGTGAGAACTGCGTTGAGTGAATGTGGCATTTTTCCATGCGAGGGCATCTTGTGGGATGTTAATTCCCTGTGGTAGATGTGCTGCTAGATAGCTTTCCTAAAACATCATACTTACAATGTCATAGATTGCGCTTATTTTTGAAACCCACCCCCCATTTCAAAGTGGAAATTGTAGCCCGACATATCCCCCAAAAAAATGGAGCCAAAGAAGGACACCAAACGTGGCCCACTGCCCAACATGTGAAGACGGTTTTTGTTTATTAATGTGTTATGTTTTCGTATGTAATTATTGACAAAAGGGAAGACGGTGATGATCAGCGATTGATCATAACGTTGTTATATAAATGCCAATAAAAACATTTTAAAATAAATAAGTCATAGATTGCTCTTATCACTTTAAATATATTGGCCTGGCTTCCCTCAGGCCCCTGACTACAGTGGGTTAGCCCTGATTGTGAGAATAACTGATGGGAGAACAGACATATTTATTTTATTTATTTGTCGGCAAAAGTCCGGCAGGCATCCGGGCGCAGAAAGAACACATGGGACAGTACATAAAGCATGGGGCAACCTATAAGGACAGAGATCCGTCAAAGGTAACATACTCAAACCAAAGTGTTTTTTAAAAAAAAACATTTTTTATTAAGTGATTGGAGCATAATACGACGATATCACAACATAAGCAGTTACATCATGGGTAGGCAATTTTTCAAATTCAACCCAACCCCCCTATTATTTAATGCTTTCCCACCAGGACCTTTAGCTCATCCCTGCTTCTTCCCTCCCCTCCTGACCAAATTACAGCTGTGCCAGGAGGGGTTTAAATGTTAGAGCTGGGTATTTGTCGTCGTAGTCTATAAGCGGTGACCAAATTGTGTGGAATCGGGGAAGGTTCCATTCCTCCACCGCTATCACTCTCTCCGACACAACACATCCCAGATCTTCCCCCACCATAGGATTGTGTTCGGTCCCTACAGGGCTTTCCAGCATCGGGCGACAGTGATGTGTGCCGCCAATAGGACTGTGGTATTCGTTTGGCGCGTACCCCCACCATGGGATATACCCCCTTCAATGGGGCCCCTAGTAACAAGGGACTGGGCAGAGCGGTAGTATGCTCCCCGTTATGTCTCCTATTGCCCCCACGATAAACCTCCAGAACAATTTGGCTTGGAGGCAGCTCCACCACATGTGGAAATAAGTCCCATGTTCCCCACAATTCCGCCAACAGGTGGGGGGAACGGATGTCTGGAAATGGTTAATCTGGGTCAGGGAGTAGTACTATCTAAATATCAGTTTGAGAGCACATTCATTGTTCGTTGCGCATCTAGATGACGAGTGGGCTCTGGCCCAAATGTCCAGCCATTCTCAGTCTTCCAACTGACGGCCTAGGTCTTCTTCCCATCGGGGCATAGTCTGGTCTGTGGGGGGTTAGCAGGTCCACTCGCAAAAGTTTATATAGTCTCGATATGCCTCCTTTGCCCAAACCCACCCAGATCGACGGCTCCAGCGAGCTTAAGGTGCGAGTGGCTTTGAGTTTGATCTCGGGTTGTGTAATCCAATGCCTCAGCTTGAGGTAGGGGAACCTGTCCGTCTCTGATGGGTGGAATTCTTTCTTGCTTTCCTCAAACGTGCAAGGGAGACCCCACACATATAATTGGGCAAGGGTTTGCAAACCCCCCCGTTTCCGGTTACCAAAGGCTCCCGGGGGCATCCCTGGGGTGAAGGATGGGTTGCGAAAGATCGGGGAGAGAGGGCCTAAGCCTCTCAGAATGTTTTTCCGTTTCAGAGCTTCATCCCAGAATTTCAATGTGACCTTAGTTGAAGTAATGAGAAGTGGCCATTGTTTGCGTAGCGTGTGTGGGATAAATGGAAGGATGCGGAGACGGAGCGAGCACTGAGTCTGCTCGATCTCCATCCATTTCGGAGGTGGTGCTTCAGAATTCCATCTCAGTAGATGTGTGAGTTGGGAAGCCTCAGCATATTTACGCAGATTTGGGACTCTCAGGCCCCCCCAACCGAGCGCCTCCCATCATGACTCTTTTGGGGATTCTAGCTTTTTTCCCTCGCCAAATGAAACCCAGAACTTTCTGTTGGAGCTGGTCCATCGCCGTTTTAGGGATAGCCGCTGGGAGAGAGGTACAGCTGTACAATAGATGGGGGAGCAGGTTCATTTTCACAGCTCTAATTACGCTCATTAAGGATATTTCTTGTTTTGCCCATCCCTCTAAGTCTCTTTCAAACTGCCTGAAAAGTGGGAAGAAATTGGCCACATAGATATCCGTCAGCGAGGCCGTAAGCTGGACTCCTAGGTATTCAATCGAGGAGTCCCAATGGATCAGCACATGGGTTGAAGGGCAGAAGTGTCCAGCGGGGTCAGTCCCACCGACTTCCCATACTTTATTTCAAAGCCGGCAACACGTCCAAAGGCCTTAAGTTCATGCAGGGCTGCTTTGAGGGAAGGCTGGACATCAGAGATGGTGAGAATCACATCATCAGCGTAAAGGGAAACTTTATGCGAGGAGCCCTGAGACTGTACCCCCTTCATTAGGTTGTTACTATGTTGGGCTAGTGGTTCCAAAACCAGGGCAAACAAGAGAGGGGAGAGGGGGCAGCCCTGACACATGCACATGTTATTGGGATCAGGGGAGAGCGTGTCCGATTAATCTGCAGTAGGGTGTTTGGGGAGAAATAGTTAGCCATGATCATGTTCCTAAAGGGGGGACCAAAGTCGAATTCTTCTAGTGTCAAGCGAAGGAAGGACCAATTGATCTTGTCAAAGGCCTTGGTGGCATCTAACCCCAAGAGGGCCATTTTCCCATTTCCCCTTTTGGTAGATTCAATGAGATTCACTGCCCTTCTAATATTATCCCCCGTCTTTCTCCCAGTAATGAACCCTGTTTGGTCAGCGTCAATCAATGAGGGGGTTAAGGGAGCTAGGCGATTTGCCAGGATCTTCGAGTAAATATTGGCGTCAATGTTCATCCGCGATATCGGCCTGTAAGAGGAGCATTCTTTAGGGTTTTTACCTGGCTTGAGGATCCAAATCGTGGCCGAGGTCTGCATAGATGGAGTCACTGCACTCACTTCACCAAACGTGTTGAAAAGAGCCGCAAGGTGGGTGGGGTGCAGTTGGGCACAAATAATTGTGTTAAAGTTCAGGGAGAATCCATCCTGGCCTGGAGCTTGCGGAGTGAGGGCCTTAATAACCCTCTCCACTTCCTCCTGCTGGATTGGAGCTTCCAGTGCCTCAATGTCTTCTTTAGTTAGCTGTGGTAGGGCTGCTGCTGCGATGTATTTCTTCAGCGAGCAAGCTGTCTGGAGACTGCATGGTCTCTAAGAAGTGTTCTTGTGCCAGCTGCAGTTTGTCCTGTTCCCCATAGTGGGTGGCTCCTTGTTGGTCTTTGAGGCTCACAATGAAGTTCTGTTTTTTCACCTGAGTTAGCGTACTGGCTAGGAGGCGATTGGCCTTATTGTCTTTAACATAATAGTCTTGTTTCACCATCATTAAGGAGCGGGCCGTCTCCTCAGTGTAGAGGGCATCCAGTTTATTCCTAGCAATCCGAAGGGCGGCATGTACTGTGGCGGACCAACCCTCCTTGTATTTATTTTCAATTTCAGCAATTAACCTGCTTCAGGTGCTCCCTCGTCTGTTTCTTTCACCTGTGGTAGGCTGCAGTGTGAGAAATTAGTATCCTCTGATAACCGCTTTCATGGCATCCCAGGTGACTGCTGGGGAAGTAAGCTCCCTAGGGTTATCCAGGAAGTTGTTTTAATAGCTGTGGCTACTTTATCACATAAAGCCAAATCATTCAAAATTGGGTCATATAGACGCCACTGTGGTCTGGGCTCCGGGACCGATTCCAGGCCCTGATTTGCAGGCATACCGGAGCGTGGTCCGAAAGAACCTTTGGGGCGATAACCACTTCATTTGTGTAGGGCAGCAGTTGAGGGGAAGCCAGGATTAGGCCAATTTAGGATGAGGAGCGATGGACATGAGAAAAAAAACATAAAATCTCTCTCCTCTGGGTGCAGAACCCTCCAGGTGTCAACCACTCCCAGTGCTCTAAAGAAGTGTAGGATACTCAGGGCCAACCTGAAGTCTCTAGGGGCCGGAGTGGATGATCTTTCTTTTTCAGGGTTGGGGACCCCATTGAAGTCCCCTCCAATCACAGTCAGGCCTTCCAGAAAGGAGAGAATTAAGCCCCCAAGTCCTCAGAAAAAGCCTCCTGGCCTGCGTTTGGTGTATATCCGGATATCAGGGAGTATAGCTGACCATAGAGTAGTCCCTTTATTCCAACAAATTGGCTTTCTGGGTCTCTAATCGTGTCCAGCTCTTCGAAGGGAACACCCCTTGCCATTAGAATAGCTGAGCCCCCTTTCTTGGTGTCACCAGAGGCAACAAAAAAATTCAGAAAGTCCCTGCTGCGTAGTCAGGAGAAGTCTCCCGGAAGCAGGTGGGTCTCCTGAATAAATACCACTGACACCTCCAAGTCCTTCAGGCGCTTTGGGATAGACTTTCGTTTCATCTGGGAGTTGGGCCTCTGACGTTCAGTGACACAAAGTTTAGCGGTTGGTGAGGAGATGCCGGGTCTTCAGCGCCCTTCATCAGCGGGGTTAGGGGGGCAGGTGTTGGTCGACTCAGCTGTAGTTGTCATTCCCAGCTTGCAAATAGACATGCTTGAGCTCCAATCGACATTTTAACTTTGTAACCAACATCAACTTCCAACTGTGTGGACCGAGTCCCAGCCCAGGACTTCCAACTGTCCCACCTGTAGGAACTGTTTCACTAACATCCCAAGGGAACTTAGACATTTTCCGCCTTGGGATTGGGGTTAGGCCACACGCAGCCCTTCTTGCCATCAGTTCATTCTGGTTCTCTTACATGCTAACTTTTCCGTGATCGCAGTGTTGGTTTACGGCCCCCTGCGGGCCTGTCTTTTCAGGATTGTGCGAGCTGCTTATTGGGCTGACGAACCCCCCGGACCTTAGACCATGCAGACTGACTCACCTTCATTGGGGGATTGTCCACCTCCAAGAGAGCAAGACACTATACTGGAGGAATCCTGGTAGACACTGGACCACTGCTGGGTGGAGGAAGTGCCTACTCTGTCTATACCCGGGAAGGTAAAATAGCTACCAATATATAAGTGAGACAGAGCTCAAAACACAGGTTGGACTACACAGAAGCTAAACAGTGTATGAAAACCTTCTCAAATCAATTCATACAGTTTTAATCAGAAGTAGAAAAAGTTAAAATGTTATTAAATCGCCAAAATCTCAAAATTATACACAATTTAAACACATAAAATATAGGGAATCGTAACTTACGATCAATGGTAATTGTTCACAGAAAAATAGGCGGAGACACACAGAACAGTTCAAACAGTGTCTCCTTATAGAGAAACGGCCTGTTCCTCTCAGCAGCCACCGTGCCAGTCTAACAGACAGACCCGGGGAATGCCGATTGGAGAGACCAATTGGGGAAAAGCCTGTGAAGACAGAAAAAACCCCACAAGGAAGACTTGTTGCTGTCGTGCGGGAATCCCCTCGAAGGGATATAAACCCCCCGTAAAGAAACTCAGAAAGGCAGACCAATGCAATCAATCTGCAACTGGATGTGGAAACTGCAGCAATGATAATCCAATGGAATGACAAACGGAAGGCAGAAGTTTCTTTCAAAGGAAGAAAACCTTGTGGTGTCCCAATGGAAGGGAAGTAAGCACTCAGTAACCCACCACTGTGGAAACGAAGGAAGAAGCAAGAGAGCACCCAGCAGGAATAGATGTCAGAATGCCACAGGGGAGAGGGAACGAAGGAAGATCTGCGGAAAGCAGTTCGGAAACAGAAGGCAAAAGAATAAGAAATCACAGAATGCACAGGAATGGAGAAATAAGGCGCAAGTGTCTTATCCTAAGAATTGCTTCGGGCCGCACATAATTTACAGTATGAAGGATGCGCTGGGCCATGTTGAAAAAGACTAGACTTGCACACTACGTTTCACAATATGATGTACCAGCACACAAACAAGGATCGTCTTCCACTTTTGCCACAAAGACCATTTGTTGGTCATGACAGTATGCCCCTTCTTAGTCCAGGGGGTGTCTGGGTTTCCAGGGGTAAGTCAGATGGAAAAGGCAAACCAACAGTGGAGCATGACCATTGGAGCGGGGTTCCCAAGAACGGTCTGCAATCGAATATCCATTCCAGTGTATGAGGTGCTGCAAGGTACCTCTGTAGTATCGGGAATCATATATTCTAGAGTATTCGTACTCTTCAGGTTCATTGAAGGTTGACATCAGTTGCTTAGTCCCCTTCCTATGGTATTTATCTGGTTTGTATTCCTTCAAAAGAAATGAATGAAAAACAGGATTTATGCATTTCTAACTTCTTTGTAAACGTAGTTTGAAGGCCACACAGGCGGTCTTGGCTATGGTTTCAAAAGGACCAACGTACCGGGATGATTGTTTAGAGGGACATATCTATGGGGATAGATATTTGGTGGACAACCAGACTCTGGTACCGACCTCCCAACAAGGATTCTTCCACCTATGCCGGTCTGTGTTAGCTTCATACATCCTTTTGCAAGCTGCTAGATTTTCATAAGCAGTACAGTGATTGCGAGATATAGGGCCTCATCACGAGTTGGGCGGTAACGCAGGCTCTATTAGCGCTGGCGCTATCTGCCCTACTGCCAAACCCCCGGTGCTATTAGCGACAGATCACGGGTTTGGCGGTATTGGAAGTCCTCATTCCCTATTCAGCCCATTCGCGAATGCCCCATTCCCCTTTGGGCTCAATGGGGAAATTTCACGGTCATACCGCCGGCGGATTTCCCGCCGGCGGTATGACCGCGAATGTTCAGCGGATTTCCCCCCAGCTCAGAGCTGGGGAGAAATCTGCCGAAGCCCTGATTTGGCAGACCCTTAAATCCGGCAGTAATAGCGCTACCACTGGATTTAAGGGTTACCGCCAAACTCGTGATGAGGCCCATAGTCTCCAGAAGAGAATCAATCATAGGCAGATTAGTCTGAGATGGCATGGTGATGGGTAAAGACCTGGGATGGATGCCTGAAGAGCAAAACAAAGGACTCATCTTGTTAGCCGAGTGGACTTTATTATTATAGGCAAATTCTGCTGTGGGTAACATCTCAACCCAGTTATCCTGACTCGGGGAGAAAAAGCAATGGAGATACTGTTCTAATGTGTGGTTAACCCTCTCCGTCTGACCATTAGTTTGAGGATGGTAGCAAGCTGATAGTGCTCTATCAACAGCAAGCTGATTGCAAAGCACCTTCCAGAATCTAGAGGTGTACTGCGGTCCTCTATCTGACGCAATAGTCAAAGACAGTCCATGCAATCGGAAGATCTCTTTCAAAAAGATATTGGCCATTTGAGGGGCAGACAAAACTCCTGTCAATGGTGTGAAGTGGGCCATCTTGCTAAATGAATCGATGGTAATCATTATTGCAGTGCAACCAGATGGCGGAGGAAAGTCTACTATCAAATCAGTTGACATATGCAACCATTTACCTTCAGGAGTAGAGTCCTGTTGAAGAGCCCAAAAGGGTTTTGATGCATTACATTTGCTTCGAGAACAGACAGGACATGTTGAAACTTATTCTTGCACGTCTTTTCTGAGTCTTGGCCACCAAAAAGCATGTTTTATCAATTCACAAGTAGCTGCAGCTCCTCTATGCCCTGCGGTCTTAGAATCATAATGCCAGGATATGCATATGATATTTTATTAGTATCGTGGCCATACACAAGTGTTTGAGAGTGCGATTGAACAGGACATGACCTGTTCTTGCAATTCTGTGTCTGGAACGAATAATTGATCCCCAAAGTACAACAATCCGTCCCTCTCCTTGATTTCTTCTCTTAAATCTTCCAAGCTGGTCATATTGAGGTCAATGGTAGCTTTTCAGACTTCTTGCAAGAAGAAATTGATACCAAATATTAATGTTTTTTTATCCAGCAGGATCTTCTCTCCTTCAGGTGGGACGTTTCTGCTGTGATCCAGACTACGCAATAGACTGCTGGCTATGATGTTTTGACTGCAGGTAAATGGGTAAGAACAAAGTCGGAGTGAGAAAAGAAAACCACTCAATGGGCCTGTCTGCTGTTATGGGATTCAATGATTTGTAGGACCTTAAGTTTTTTGTGGTTCGTTCTTACTTCAAAGGGATGAATCACACCCAACATGGAGATGATGCCACTCCAACCAGGCTTGTCGGATGGCGAGGAACTCCTTTTCGATCAGAGTAGTTAATTTCAGTGGGTGTCAAGAGTTCCGGAATAGTAGGCTATTGAATGTTCCAACCCGTCGGTACTGACCTGTTTGAGTCCTGCCCCTATGGCATTAGTTATTTATTTGTAAGGCACTGAAAGCCAGCAGGCATCAGAGATCGATGTCAAAAACATAACTTACAACATGAAATACAAAAGGAAGGACACACCTTCCGCACAATAGGTATAACATGACAAAATTCTTCTTAATGCAGCCTTCTCAACGAGAAGTGCAAGCCTTCGGGCTAGTCCACTATAAGATTCAAGTTTGATGAATCCCTGATCACATATTTACAGTTACTAAGGTAACTTGGAAGGTTACTCGCCCCACATCTGATCAATCATAACAAGAGGCATCTGTTTCCACTACAAAAGGGAATGCCTGGTTAGGCTGGATAAGAATGGGAATGGAACAGAAGGATTGTTTAAGTTTTTGAAAGGCTTGATCGGCTGCTCCCTCCCATTCAAAGATGACATCCTTCTTCAATAGATGAGTAATCGGTTGAACAATAGTCGAGAAATTCATAATAAAGCGCTGATAGAAAGTAGCCAGACCAAGACAGCGCTGTATGTCCTTGACTGAGGAAGGAGAGGGCCATTGTAGAACAGCCGAGGTCTTGCGTGGGTCCATCTACATTCCATGGCAAGAAAGGATAAAACCAAGATATGGTACCGATTGTACCTCTAAAGGACACTTTTCGGGTTTGGCATACAAGGTATGTACACGTAATCAATGAAGTACCTCTTTAAGATGATCTTGATGTAGGGACTTATCACTGGAATACACCAAAATGTCATCCAAGTAGATGATTACAGAGTGGGAGAGTAAGTCAGCAGAAATACAGTCCATAAACCTCTGGAGGACTGCTGGAGCATTCAACAATCCAAAGGGCATTACTTGATATTTGAAATTGACAGAATGGTGTGCAGAATGCGTCTTCCTTTCATCACCTTTGCGGATACGAAGAAGATGGTAAGCTCCACGAAAGTCAAGTTTTGTGAAAACTGTGACTCCCTGTACTGACTCTAGAATATCGTTAACGAGGGGCATAGGATAGTGGCCTCTGATAGTTATCTTGTTCAGACCCCTTTAATCTGTACAGGGTTGTAGTTCCTTGGTGTCTCTTTTCGGTACAAAAAAGATCAAAGCTCCTGCCGGTGACTTCTAACACTGTATAAGCCCGTTCTGGAGGTTGTTGTCCACGTATTCTTTGAGTGCCGTCTTCTCAGGAAGGGACAATGTATACATACAGCTGAAAGGAACGAGACTATCTGCATGTAGATCTATTGCACAATATTTGGGACGATGAGGTGGGAGATCTTTTGGCACCTTATCTTTAAAGACATCACAGTAATCCTGAAAGGCCAAAGTGATGCAATGAATAGCTACTGATGGACTGTGTACCTACAAGATCACAACTTTATACTGATTAACAAGAGTGTCTTTGAAGCAATGTATCTGACAAACAGCAGAAGTAAATTGCACTGTATTATTGGACCAATCTGTGGATTTTGCTTGCAAAGCCATGGTACCTAGTATTATGGGGAAATGAGAAGTATGAATAAGTTCAAATACTAGTGTCTCGTGGTGGTTGTAAATATCCATGGACATCGGAACAGTTCTTTGTGTGATTGGTCCAGAACTAAAAGGCCATCCATCAACTCCTTCCATGGGTTGTAAATCCTCCTTGATTCTCCTTGGAATATCCTCCTTCTCTGCCCAAAGACAGTCCATAAAGAGACCTGTGGCTCTACAATCTAGGAGAGCCAGGACCTCCCAGGCAGGCTTTCCTTGCAGCCTTATTTTGACTCGAAGAACCATGAGTCTGCTTTCTAAGGTGTCCAACAGTTCTTTCGACTTTGTAGCAGGATAAGTAATGTAACCCTGAATCGCTGTCCCTTTTAGGATCAGGGTCTTTCGTTTCTTTGGCATCTAGGAGGACCCTCTAGAAAATCCATAAGGAGATGTCCCTTGGATCCACAATACAGACATAATTCTTGATCCCTTCTCTGCTTTCTTTCAGTAGGGGTCAAAGGACCATAAGCGGTTCCAATTTGCATTGGTTCCTCCTGAACAGGAACCTCTCCGGAAAGGAACAGATGGCAAAGGCCCAGGAACATCCATGACTGTTCTGTTCTTTCTTTTTTCTTCTCTACGCTCTGATAGTCTGAATTCTATCTGTAGGGCCACAGAGACTAATTCAGCAAAGGAGACAGGGCGAGGTACCCTTGCCAGTTCATCCTTTAAATCTTCATTTAGTCCTCTCCTAAAGATTGTATATTGGGGTGTCTCTGGCCAACCTGATTCAGTAGCTGTTTCCTTGGAATTTGACTCATAGGCTAGCACACTCGAGGTTCGTTGGCGAATGTCTAGGAGGGAATCGTAAGCAGAAAAAGTTACCTCTGGCCTCTCTAACATGTCCTTTATAGCCTGAACAAAGGCTGGATAATCAGTTAGTAGTGGACCTGCAGATGTGACCAGCGGAGTACCCCGTGCCAGAGCATTGCTGGTCATGTTAGACATAATGAATCCGACCTTTGCTCTGTCAGAGGCATTAACAGTGGTTCGGAAGGTAAACTAGACGTTGCAAGAGCCTAAGAATTCTCACACTGTTCGAGGAGAGCCATCAAACTTTCCAGATGCTCGGTTCTAAGGAGGTAAATCCGTACTCAAAGCAATTACGCATTTTTAGCCTTTAATTGCTAAACTTCCAAAGAGAGTCCCTGAACTGCTTGCACTTATTCTTGTAGTTGCTCCATCTTGATTGAAGTGTCTGGGCATTGCAAGGTCTCAGAAAGGTTGTTGGAGCTCTCACCCGATTCTTACGATGGTTCTGGCTCTTTGCTTGGTCCATTCTCTCTTCTTCGTTGCACGGGGAATGCTGATTGGAGAGACCAATGGGGGAAAAGCCTGTGACGGCAGAAAACCACCCACACGGAAGTCTTGTTGCTGTAGTGCAGGAATCCCCTCCAAGGGATATGAACCCTGTAAAGAAACTCAGAAAGACAGACCAATGCAATCAATGATCTGTGGCTGGACGTGGAAACTGCAGCAATGATAATTCAGTGGAAGGACAAACCGAAGGCAGAAGTTTCTTTCACAGGAAGAAAACCTTGTGGTAGCGCAATGGAAGGAAGTAAGTGCTCAGTAACCCACCGCCGGGGAAACGAAGGCAGAATCAGGAGAGCTCCCAGCAGTGGAATAGAACGAGGACAGAAGAGGAACGCAGACTGCCATAGGGGAGAAGGAATGAAGGCGAATCCGCAAAAAGCGGATCGGAAACAGAAGGCAAAAGAGTAAGAAATCACGGAATGCACAGGAATGGAGAAATAAACCACAAGTGTCTTACCCTAAGAACCGCAAGGGTTGCAATGCTTCAGAATGTGCATAGTCTGCAGTATTAAGGATGTCCAGCGCCATGTTGAAAAAGACTAGACCTGCACACTACATTTGCCTATATGATGTACCGGCAGACGAACAGGGATCCTCTTCCACTTTTTGCCACAACGAACATCTGTTGGTCATGACAGCAACTCTTAGATGAACCACCCAAAAGGGTATAATAGTAGTCAAGTCTAGATAGAATCGTTGCTCTAGTAGCTTCAGATAGTAATGTGTGTTTTGTACTAGTTCACTGACCTGAGCTTCATAGCTAACAGAGAGGTCAAGATATGTGCCGACAGTTTTTACTCTACAGCCATCCAACACAAAACCTGCATATTGGGGATCTAACTTGGAGCTGGTGAGCGTAGTACCAAAAAGAAACAGTTCAGTTTTAGTGTTGCTGAGGCACATCCAGTACTTGGTCATCAATTTAATTGAATTCTGGTCATAACCCCCTTCTCGTTTCAGCAGAAGCTGTGTATCATTGCCATTATTAGTAAAATGAATACCAATACCTGCCAGCAAATCACAAAGGGCTTTAGTGTCAATATTGAACAGAGCTGTGGACAGACACGCTTCCTGGGGTACTCCAGATATTATGGGTGTACTGTCAGAAGAGGCATTGTCCAATGCGCCGCAGAATCCCTGCCTGTTAGAAAAGATTGGATCCATGTGATAGCTTTATGCAAACATTTGCTAATTCTTTTCAGCTCTGCTAGTAAGATACCGTGGTCCAACAAATCAAAAGCCACCAATAGATCAAGCAGCACCAACCAGCACAACCACCTTTATTAACAATATCCAGCATATCAGTTTGTAAGTCTAGTAGCGCACTCTCCATGTGTGAGGAAGGCATGGCTTCAACAGTAAGACAGACACAAGTGACCACAATTAAAGGGTGTTTATTGAACTTCAAAAAGGGTTTGAAAAACGCCTATCTAATCCTAAATCCTACAGATGGGAGAAAGCTACGGCCATCAAATAATAATGCAGTTCTAGTGGCGTCTTGTCAAAATAAAAGGGCCTCTACTAATAAACCTATTGCCAATCCTTACCTCTAAATACAAATAGTGTGGGACACAATGTTATGCAAAAGAAAGAAGTGTCCAAGAAAGTATATGTCAGGATATGCAGGCCGTTGGCCTCCCTTCCTGACGTTTTCAGCACAGTTCCAGGCAGTATACTCGAACTTAGCACAGTCTCTGGCCTCTCTAGCACGAGTGTGCAGTTCAAACATAGCATCAGGGCCTTATGTGCCCAAGCGTTTCAAAGTCTCTTCTTTCAGAGTGCCTGATGCAACAAACAAACAAACAAACAATAAACTCTTTCATATTTTCACAAGTACTCAATTTCTCAGGCGATTCACTATTCACCCCGGATCCCCCTCATCCAGGCTCAGATCCTCTTAACACAATGTTCGTAGGATATTCATGCATTCAATTTCTTGTAGAATATTCTTTCTCGGGTGACTCACGGTTCACCTCGGATCCCCCACAGCTGGGCTCAGATCCTTTTCAACATAATGTTCAATTTCGGGTGTCTCTGTACACTCCGGATGCCCCTCAGCCGGGCTCAAATCGGTTTTAACACAGTTAGTCTCCCTCTGCCAGGCTCGGACCAATTTCCATTTCCAATGTAACTTTTAACACAAACTTGCTTGCACCAAAGCTCTTAGCTGATCACCCTCCACCCGGACTCGGACCAACTTCATCTACTTTGTCATCAACTTTCTTTATACTATTACTATCGAAGACTTTCAAATGTGCACAGGGTTTTGCTTGACCCGTTGCAGGACCACTTTGATTTCACAAATCCTTATCACTCTTTAGCATTTGCCACCTTTCAGGTAGATACCTAAAAGAGACTTTCGAATTAGTGTACTCTTCTGACCCTCTGTACCTGTCGAAACATCCAACTCCAGAAAGCCTGGTAGTACTGGCAGCTACCTCTTCAGGCAAACAAAATGCTTATCCCACAATACCCCAAGACATTGCACGACACAAATTACGATGCCATGGCCGAGAAGGTTTTTCCGGCTGGTAGTATGGCCTCAAAGTCTGCTAATGCGATGTGCACGCTAGCAAGGTTTACCCACACCCTTTGGGACTGTATTTCGATGGCTGCTGACCACATCCCCGAAGGGGAGGAACAAGATGGTTTCTTGAAACTTGTCAAGGATGGGAAGGACGCTATGTGCGAATCCCTCCATACAGATCGACTCTGTTAACAGCATCAGCAGAGCCATAGCGGCTAGTACAGTAATCCGCAGATTTGCTTGGTTGCGGAAGTCAGGATTTGCCCCAGACGTTGAGTCCAAACTTCTGAACCTGCCCTTTGATGGCACACACCTATTTGGGAACAAAGCTGATTAAAGTTTGGAGAAGTTGCAAACTTCCAAGGCGGCGGTCAAATCCATTGGAGCTGCAATAAGGCAAACTCTGAACTGCCCCACAGGTGTGCCCTGGATTGGTAGGCCTTTCGCTATTATTCCGCATTCGGAAAAGGCAGAGGACAGTCAGCTCAAAGAGGTCAGAGACAATTCCCCCGCGGTGGATGGGGTAGAGGTACTAAGTCCGCAACAGCAGGGGCTGCTTTACCCTGCTCTTTGCATCAGCCGCTCCAAAACCTCCCTGAGGTTTTAAATCACAAGATAACAGTAGGAGGCAGGTTATCACAGCATCTGATAGAATTCCAGGCTATTACTTCAGATGCATGGGTATTGGAAACAGCTAAAACCTCAGTCATTCACCGGAAGACAACTCTCCGAAGATTCTGGATCATATATATAATATATGAGAGAGAGAATATGAATGAGTATCAGGACTCTCAGCCTTCACGCATGGGTTCTGAGAGGCTGAGATACAAGGATTGGGACCTCCCGGACAACATATTGGAGGTGTTGCTTTCGGCCAGAACAACAGCAACCAAATCTTTATGCCGTTGGAATAAGTTCTGCAGCTGGTATAGAGAAAAGAATATTGACCCTTTCTCATGCAATACACTGATGATGTTATCTTTTCTTGTACACTTGGCAAATCTGGGGCTCCAGATTGGAACAATCAAAGGATATCTAGCAGCGCTATCCATCTTCAAGCGCACTGCAGAGTAAGTCTCTTATTTTAAGATTCCTCTTGTAATCCATTTTTCTTTTTTTTTTAATAACACATTTTAAGACATCAGGTTGAAGAATGCTGGGGAGGGCGAGTGAGAAGCAGCGATAACTCTCCATCTTAACTGTATCAAGGAATTCTGGGTTGGATGAATGTGTTGGTTGGATTTATCTGTTTTTTGTTTTTTCGTGTTTGTTTTTGTAATGAAAGTTTGTATAAACTAATTGTTACCATAACAAAAATAACACATTTTATTGATTTTTCTTATTGTTGAAAACAGCAGCAAACATCACATTAACAACATACACAATTCAAGGGTCATAACACTTTTATTCACAACCTCTGGGTTCATATCTTTGTCATCTGGGCTCATTGCACTATCCGTCCGTAGCCCGGCTACACATATGATTCTCAACAAGACACAGTTCACATAGTATTAGCATTCTTCCAATTTTTGCCAGATTCTGAGAGCTTTCCCAGGGCATCCTCTAGCCATATATAGTCAGTGCTCCATTGCTATGCACGCATCCACATCCGCCACCCATTGATCATATTGTGGGACAGTTACTTACCAACTGTAACGTTCTTTCGATTGGATGTTCCTCCCACGTATTCCTCATCTTAGATATATATCCTTACCTTCAGTTTCTCCTCGGAAAATGTTTCCTCTCTCCAGCAGAGGGCGCTCCACTCGAGGCGACGATGTCGATGTCCCTCGGTGGCTTCCGTCGAGCACCGACGTCATCAGTTGTATAAAGGCCTTGAGCATGCCCGTTGCCTTCAGTTCTGTTTTTTCTTGTATCAGAGCCCATGACGATGGTTAAAGGTGTGCCTCTTTTGACCCCAGCCTCAAAAGAAATCCGAGTGTAAACCACGTAAACTGTACTGTGGGGTAGGTTGGGAGGGTCGATAAGGAATACGTGGGAGGAACATCCAATCGAAAGAACGTTACAATTGGTAACTAACTTGTTCTTCGAATGGATTGTGTCCTCCCACGTATTCCTCATCTCAGATAGACTCCCAAAGCAGTTTTCTATTGAAGGCGGGAGTACAGATATCTTTTTAGTCATGTACTGAATGTAGCACAGATTTGGCCAATAGATGTCCTTGAGAGGTAGTTGAGTCCAAAGCATAATGTTTTATGAAAGAATGCATGGATGACCATGTGGCTGCTGCACAAATTCTTGTACAGGAACACCCCTTTTAAGTGTTGTTGAAGTTGCCATGCCCCTAGTTGAATGAGCTCTTAAACCCTCAGGGGGATCTTTTCCAGCTAGCCTATAATACTCTGTTATGGCTAAGATTATCCATCTTGATAATGTTTGTTTAGTTACAGGTAGTCCTAATTTACGACCAATGTATCCCACAAATAGTTGGTCACACTGATGTATTTCTGCCAACCTTGAGATATAAAAGCTAATAGCCCTTCTAGGATCTAGCCTATGTAGTCTTTCCTCTTCCTTACTTGTGTGAGGAGGAGGGATAGAAAGTAGGTAGAATTATTTTCTGTGACAGGTGAAAGTCTGAAACTATTTTTGGCAGAAAAGAAGGCTTGACTCTAAGGACAAGTTTATCTCTATGAAAGATGGTGTGAGGAGGACCACTAGAAAGTGCCTGCAACTCACTCACTCTGCGGGCTAATGTCAATCCAATTAGAAGTATAGTTTTCAGAGTAAGAAGCCTTAATGGGCAAGAATGTAAAGGCTCAAAGGGTGCACATGTCAGAAATGTCAGTACCAAATTTAAATCCCACACAGGAAGTTGAAAAGTTATTGGTGGAAAAACATTGTTTAAACCTTTTAGAAATTGTATTATTAAAGGTATCTTAAAATATGATTTTTCTTCTGACGAGCGCTTGAAGATAGATACCGTTGCTACGTATCCTTTTATCGTAATAACCTGGAGCCCCAGATTAGCCAAATGTAACAGAAAAGATAATACCATTGGAATATCACATTGAAAAGGGTCCACATTCTTATCCCTGCACCAGTTACTGAATTTGTTCCAATGACACGGTACAAAGATTTTGTTGCTGGCCTTCTGGCAGAAAGCAAGGTCTCCATAACCTCATCCAGAAAGTCCCAATCCTTGTATCTCAACCTCTCAGAAGCCATGCGTGAAGGTTGAGTATGTTGACCTCTGGATGGAGAACATGACCTCCCTCTTGCGAGAGAAGATCCTCTCTTTTTGGAAGACATATTGGAGGGCAGATGGACATGTCTAGAAGGTCCGGGTACCACGTTCTCCTGGCCCAATCCGGGGCAATTAGGATCATGGTTTTCCCAAACTTCCTCAACCTCCTGATTACTTGAGGGATCACAGGGATTGGAGGAAGCGCGTATAGCAGTGGAAACTCCCAGTCCACTACAAATGCGTCTCCTAGAGCTCCTTTCAGGGGAAATTCCCTTGAGCAATACAGTTTGCATTTCCTGTTGACACTGGTCGCGAACAGATCCATTTGAGGGGTTCCCCAAAGGGTGAAGATCTCCAGAAGGACTTCCTGAGCTAACTCCCACTTGTGGGAGACTGTGCTCTGCCTGCTCAGTGTGTCCATCGCTATGTTTTGCTCTCCTGCTAGGTGAATGGCAGATAGAGAGATCCCTTCTTGTATTGCCCAGAACCAGAGCTGCATTGCCTCTCTGCACAGTGGTAGTGACCCTACACCTCCTCTCTTGTTGTGGTAGTACATGGCCACTGTGGTGTCCGTCATTATCAGGACATTCTTTCCCCGTACAGCTGGCAGGAAGGCCTTCAGTGCTAGTCTGATTGCCCTCAGCTCCAATAGTTTGATATGTAGTTTGGACTCCGATGGAGACCAACGACCGCTGATCATCAACTCGTTGGTGTGAGCCCCCCATCCTGTAAGGGAGGCGTCCGTCACTACCGTTATCTCCGGCCATGGTTGCCAAAAAGATTCCCCTCTGAGGATTTGCTGTCTGCAAGTCCACGATTGTAGATCCCGTGCCACTCTGGTTGGAACTTGTAAAAGATCTGACATTTCCCCAGAGAATTGGGACCATTGAGTCCTGAGAGCCCATTGAAGAGATCTCATTCTCAATCTGGCCTCTGGCACCAGAAAAATGCAGGATGCCATGAGACCGAGCAACCTGAGAAAGTTGAAGGCTGGTAGATACTGGGCATTCTGGAATTTTGTTACCATCTGCAGAATGTGGTGAGCGCTCTCTTCGGGAGGGGAGGCTTTGCCCCAACAAGTATCCAAGACTGCTCCTATAAACTGGAGCTTCTGTGATGGTATCATGTTTGACTTTTTTAAATTCAGAGAAAACCCTAGTTTGTGAAGGAAGTAGCAAGTCTTGGATAGATGGTCCAGGGCTTGTTCTGGGGAACGTGCCCTGATCATCCAGTCGTCCAAATAGGGGTAGACATGAATCCCCCCTCTTCTGAGACTCGCTGCCACTACCGCCATCAACTTGGTGAAAACTCTTGGGGCGGAGGTTAACCCGAATGTCAGAACTCGAAACTGATAGTGAGAATTGCCAATCGCGAACCTCAGGTACTTTCTGTGCCTGAAGGATCTGAGAAAGAGTGACCATCTTGAACTTGTCCTTCCTGAGGAACTTGTTCAAGTTTCTCAAGTCCAAGATGGGTCTCAGTCCTACGTCCTTCTTTGGAATGAGGAAATATGGGGAATACCAACCCTTGTTCCTCTCCGCTACAGGTACATGTTCTATTGCACCTTTCTGTAGCAGGGTTAAAACTTCCTGCAACAGGAGCGGGTCTGGATTTTTGGTAGAGTTGTGTTTCGGTGGTTGATTCTGAGGTTTCTTTAGAAAGGGAAGGCAGTAACCTTGGGATACTCTTTCCAGTGGCCAAGCATCTGAAGTAATGCCCCGCCATTCTTTCAGATGCTGTGAGATCCTACCTCCCACTGGGGTCTTGTGAGTCAAAACCTCAGAGTGGTTTTGCGGCAGCTCCAGCAGCGGCTGAAGGGACGGATGCCGCTGCTGGGGCAGATCTAGCACCTCTTCCTCGCCCCCGAGGAAATTTCCTTTGCCCTCTTTGACTGGCCTGTCCCCTTCCTCTCCCAAATGAGGAGTAAAAATGAAAGGGACGACCCCTCCAGGAAGATGAGCCTCTGTAGGGGCGTTGCTGTGGCACTCCAATAAGTTAATTAAAACGGGACGGTAAAAGGCAGAATTAGGAACATACACAATACCAACTCTTTAAGAGAACCAGAGCAAGTCAGAAAAGGCAGAGTCCACTGAGGAGCAAGAAAGTCATAGGCCAGGCCCACTCTTGGAGAGAGCAAGGCGGAATGTGTCCAAGATCACACAGTTGAATAGTATTTTTCAAGAGTCATTGCAAAGAGTTCAAAAAGGTTTGGATCAAGTCAGGAAAAGAACACAAGAACACTTATACATCATCGGAACTGTAGTCAGAGAAACTTAATGTGACATCATATGATTCCATCCAAGTCACATTACAACACATCTCCTCCCTTTCTTATATGCATATGCACAAACAGCATAACTGAAATTGACATAAGATTCCAACAACATCACATTGCAACACCACTCCTCACCATCGCAACTCTATCTTTGTTCCAGACCTGGCCCCCCATCACTCGTACTGCTCCCTTCAAAAGAGCAACTACTTTCACGGGTTCAAAATATAAGGAGTCACCCTTTTTCTTGGCTACACCTTTCCGGATCCTTACCGAATCACCACATTGTACTCGTAGCTCCTTCTTACCTCTCCTTTCATTCTCATACATTACCCATGTCTCCTTCTTTTTCTTTAACATCCTCCTCACCTCATCCACAACCAAATCAGACTCTCTACTTCTGCCCAACCACGATGGACTCACTACAGTATTTGGCTAGTGTTAAAAAGCACCTTCTTCAGATTTCTTTAGCTTCTTAGATATACTTTATTGCTTAGTTACATTAAGCTAACATGTAAGGCAACCACTGGGTGATGGGACTTACTTTTGGTGTTTGGGGGGCAGTGGTTCCTTTTCTTCCTCTGCTGCTCCCCCCTCAGCATTCTCTCTTTCTCCTCTGCGCAGGTTCTTACTTCCTCGTTGCCAGTGTTAGCAACTCTAAAGAAAATATCTCAGGGACGCTATCCCCATAGTGCTGCGGGACGCTCTCACTGCTCTCATGCGGGACGCTATCCCTATACTGGTGCAGGACGCTATCCCTACTCTGATGAGGAACGACATCCCCACTCTTCTCAGGAACACTATCCCTATACCGGTCCGGGGCACCATTTGTTCCATCTTGTGTGTGTTTTGGGAGTTTTTCGGGAATATTCTGCAAGTGCTTATTTACATCTTTTTAGCATTTGCGCTTGAATTTCTTGTGTTTGCACGGTTGTGTCTGTGCACCTTTTTAGTGCACCACGTCTTTTGTGGTTGTCGTGTTTTATTTGTGACCTCTGTATTGTTAGGGGCTGTCCTATTTTTTTCTTGCTTATTTTATGTGGAGAGAGGTGGTGATGTTGTTTGGTTGGTGTTTAGAGTTATTTACTAGGTTAGCGATTGTCAGACCTTTTAGTTGTTTTCCAGATGTTGTATTGATTTTGGATGTAGGTAGTTGTTGCCCGCTGTGCAGCTGACGGTTGTGTCCTGCTATAGGGTGAGGTTGTGCCCGGACATGGCAGGTTCAGGGTTTGGGTGTGGCAGGCCCTTAGGGAAGGATGTAGGTTTTGTTTTGAGGGTTTTAGTTTGTTATTGGGGTTTTCTCAGAGTGAGCAGATTGTGCTTGGGGGTGGCAGCCCCAAGGTCCTGGGGGACAGACCAGGACAAAAGGTGGTCAGTTTCTTGAGGGTTATTTTCTTTGCACTTTGGAAAGTTTCTTTTGTTTTGTAAGGAGGGGGATGGTGTTGTATCCTAGTAAATGTATGGTTTATATCTAGTATGAGCGCTGTGGGTCTGTGAGTGGAGCTTGGAATGTTGGTATGAGGCATGGAAGGTGGTGAGTGAGAGGGTTTCAGGTTTGACCATTAGGGACTTACAGGGAGAGAGCCAAGGGCAGAGGCAGCATGCTATTGATCTCCTTATTCTCACCTTCCTACTTAAGTTCATCAAACATAATGTTCGTCAAACATATAGCACACGTTTTCACAGGAGGCTAGTATGCACACTTGCTGGACCACTATTTCTTGGTCTCACTAAGGTCCAGGAACTGGTGCTTTCCTGTTCTGGCAGATGAGCAAACCACAAACGTCAGATAGCTGCCTGTTTTAACTGCACATCAGTAGGTGCGAGCGTTAACTTCACACCGTTAAGTGTTATATCTGATAAGGATTCAAGAACAGGAAATTGGCAGACATGATCAGAAGCATTGTGTACATCCGCAAAGTTAAAGAAATAACAAGTGAGAGAAATGTCTCTTCACATAGCCAAGGGCCCTAGAGGACAGTGGAGGAATTCACTGAATGGTTACAAAGCTCTGACTGAAGAGGTGCAAAAACCCACCTAATGGAGTTGTACATAGGCGACCTAACCCAGAGAGCAAAGAGCCACGCTCTGCTCTAGGCTTTACTCTTCCAGATAGAGGATATAACGCATGCATACAGGCAGGGAAACCATGTCCCTTCATACATATAAGGCCCTAGCAAAGGGGAAGGGCATAGAAGCAGCAGCAGAGTTTTCTGTGCATCAAGGCAGGAGGGGCTGGGGAGGAGGGCTGAGCAGAGGAGTCTTGAGCAGAGCAGCAGCAGGAAAGAGACAGCCGGGCCCAGCTAAGCAGAGCTCGTAAACCCCAGAAGGATCTGTTTCATGTGAAGCACATTCTGCCGTAAACGTCAGTGAAGGGTGGGGGCTTGCTGAGTGCATTTAGACTGATGGTGTGTAGTATAGTGTAGCATAACTTCATGGGACATAACGGTTACACATGCTGTTAAACTAAAACCACCACTTGTTCCATTATTCATCTTTTGCAACATGCTCATTGCCCACATGGCAATCTTGTTCATAGGTGTGATGTTATGTTATAAATGCTTTTGCTTCAGCTTGTTTAATCAAAATAAGGGCCCTCAAAAGATAGGGGGAAATATTAAATACGTTAACATGATAACTCCGGTGTCAAGTGTATAATTCAGAGTAATGTGTCAGAGTGGTATCTCTTTGAGTCCAAGAACTTTACATTTCCTGGCTGTATATTTTTAATCATGTTGTTAAGCAGACAAACCTAGAAAGGCCCGTCTTTTAGCGCTGAGACGCACCTAGGGTGAATGTCGACATGAAATGACGACTGATGATCTTGGGTCTATTTTCACAGCCTCAAACGAGGTGGAGATAAGAGGCTCATGGTCACGCCTAACTGGTAGGCATTCAAGTCAGGTGGCACTCTGCACAGAGTGGACGTCTTAGAGATAACCGTAGCATTGCTAATATTAAAATAACCTCATGCCCCAGTCACGATAAACAAGACCGGCAAAAATATTTTTTCTAAAAAGCGTTTTAATCAAGAGGTTTGGTGGGTACAGAAGATGGCCCGTCAGGAAATCAATATTCCCATCCATTGTAGGACGGCGCTGATCAAGTGGCTTAGAGCATCTCACTGTCAGGGAGTTAATACCAACTTTATAGTGGCGATAGGGCAACCCGCTGAATCGCTCTTTACTTACTTAAAAACCCCAGCCAACAGGATAAATAACATGTATGCAACTCTCCTGAGATGGGGAGACTTGGACACCATCCAATACCGCCCATGCCAATTTCCTGAATTGGCTTTGACACATACAAATCATGTCAACTGGTTTGGAGGTAATCTAGTTTATCCACAAAAACAAATTCTAGCCATGGACCGTTGGCCACACCCAACCCGTCACTAGAATGTTTAGCCCAGTTTCATCCAAACCGCAGAGGTCCCTTTTTACAAACAGACTATCAACTACTGGCTACACATTTTGACACTGTGCGTAACCTTGCATTGCAATATGCTGCGCAGCATCGCATAGCATCTGCCCAGCAGCCACAAGAACAGATAGAAGCAGGAGGAGTGCAGCTACAAACATTGCGAATTATATTAGGCTCATGCCCTTCCAGAAATGAGGACATACCCAAGTGGTATTCAGAAAAGCTAGGACAGCTGCAAGCCACCTATCCCCATTAGACCACAGCATAAACATAGGGCACTAGCCACGTTCCTTCCGACTGGCTGCACACCACCTTTAGCGAGCTGCGACAGCTGGATCTCAATTTATAGCTGGCTTTATTTACAGCTGATAGGCAGCCGTCTATCACATCGCTAGCATTAATATTGGCAGACATTATGGGACCACTGGGCACTGCTGCCGCCATAAACTTAGGCTTGTTCATAGCATCTAATAATTATCAAATGGTTGAGAGCATAATTCTACCCTTATTGAAAGGCAAGGTTAGAAGTTCATAGAAAATTATCCCAGTTAAATGAGCAAGAAAAACTGGAGCAATTTGGGGACATAGTGACATCCACTTATCAATCACTAGGCAGGAGACCTGCAGAGGCATAGAAAAAGGCTAAGAAGGATAGCAAGCCAAACAAGAAGACACACCAGGAAGGGAAACTCTCAAAAAGAAGGGGATTGTTTCAAGGTAAGAAAGGGTGGTAGAACACTTTCACCAATAGAGGAGGAAAAATGCCTAGAGCACAAACCAAAGAATGAGAAAACTGCAGGAGATATGGAACCCCTGCAGTGCAAGTCTCTCACCGGGGTAGACGATCTTTGGGTGAACCTAGGAGGCCGTCCCAGTTTAGACCAACTGAGTATGATTTCAGAGACCGAAAACACATGAAAAATCCACAAAAGTATGGCATTGATGACGGTTCTTCTCGTTCCTCACAGGCAGAGATGCCAGACTGTTCTAAAACTAAGGGGAAGGATGTGAAAGTTGAGAAAACGTACACTGCAGCTCTACGAGTGTTAAAGAATGCAGAGCCCACGCACTCGGCGAGTCATTCACAAGAATAGCTCACCGTGAGGTTACCTTCTTAGGGTTCACTCTTACAGATGAGGCTGGAGACTCATCAGCAGATTGTCTAAGTTTGCTGAGCTATTGAAACCATTGTATGTTTTGATCAAACTGAATTTCAAAGCAGCTCATTGGTTGCCAGAGCACACTCACATTATGCACCATGTGTATTCATTAATGACTCAAACTGGGTGTATTGTAAGACAGAAATACAGAAAAAGACTTAGAAATAAACCTGTTGGTGGGAGATGATGCTTTCACATGCATAGTTTGTAATCTAGGAGAGACTAAACCAATTGCTTAGATTGTTGCTTGCATAGCATGCCCAATGCAAAGGCGTTACATACTAGATGGATTAAATGGTCAGCATCTCAACATGCCCCAGATGTAAAGTATCATTATAAAGCAGAATTGTAAAGAATGAGTGGATTGACTTGGACAATGGATACAGATCCAGACACCTCACTGCCTGACATGCCGTTGTTTGATTTTTTCCAAATAATTTACTGTGATGGCTCTGCCATACCAGCTGTTGGAACATGTTCCAAATATGCTATGTGCAGCAGTGGTAGGACGTTTTACACATGAAGTATTTATACATACTGATATTGAAACAAAGCATCTGGGAGACATGTCTGCCCAGGCTGCTGAATTACATGGATTGCTGCTTGCATTGCGCCAAGCTGACTCAGGGAATTACCTGCTATATAGCAAATATAACCTGTATATGTGCTATTTTTCTTGTGTTGAAAATAATAAAAAGAATTTGAAAAAAAAAAGCTGACTCAGGGAAGCCCACTCTAGTCGTCTCAGATTCAGATTACATTGTCAGGGCTTATAAAACTGATTTCCGTTGGTGGATTCAAATTGACTACAGAGACATTAGGCATACAACTATTGCTTCCAGGCAACTCTGGAAACAAATTTGGGACCTTAAACAGACTTACCCTTTGCTATGGCTGATGCATACAAGAGCACATACTAAAGGGCACATTCATAGCATTGGCAATGCATTAGCAGATAAATATGCCAAAGCGCACACAGTGAGAAAAATGATAGCAGCCATAACTCGCTCAGCAACTGCAATGTTTAAGGAAATAAAAGAAGCTGTTTTAGGTATTATACCTAGGCCGAAGGGTTTCCCAGGTAATTACATTCATGACATTGAGAATTATAAAGCAGTAGTCACAATTGCTATGAAAAAAGGAGATCCTATTCAAAGATGAATCCCTAATAGAGCAGACAGGGAAAAGCTGATTGCAGCCACACATGCTGGACTTGCATCTAGCCATTTTGGGGTTACTGCAACTGCACAGCTACTCCTTGACCGGTATTGGTGGCCAGGTTTAAGGCAACAGGTTAAAGTATACATATCGAACTGTGACACATGTCTGAAGACAACTGTGGACCACAGCAAAAAAACTAAAGAGGCTCCTTTAAGAAAGGCACCCTTGCTTTTTGAGATACAATATCTGGATCACATAGGCCCACTACCAGTAATAGATAAGTGCAAATATATTCCAGTAATAGCGAATTCTTGCACTAGGTTCATCTGGATGATTCCTCAAAAGAGAGCAGAGTGCAAATCAGTCATACAGGCACTCTGGGGTGTAGTAGCCATGACAGCAACTCAAACGTTCCATGCTGATAATGGTCCGGCTTGCGCAGAGCAAGCCCTGAGAAAAGCATTAGAGGCTGGGGGAACAGAGATGCACTTTTTTAAACCCGTCTCATCCAGAGATGGAATTGGCTTATAGGAGGGGCAAACCACTCAATAATGTTGTGCCTGACTAAATGCATCCTTTCAGTGGGGGGTAACTGGGTAGGCCATTTGCATCTAGTTAGCAGAAGTTTAAATAATGTACAACACCAGCCTCTATGCAACAGTAAAACTACGCTTAAACTCTTGTTTGGGAGAAAAATGTTTATGCCTGCTCTGCACATTCTCCCCAGTCCCCTCTCTAGGCAGGAGCAACTGCTGGCTACAACGCTGCTGAGGGAATCCCTCCATGTGGAAGCTGCCGAGGCCAGTCCTGAGACCACTCTCAAAGCCGGAGATTGGGTCTTCGAGAAGATCCATGATAAAACTCTGTTTGGTCCGTCCTACAGACCAGCAGTGTAAGTAATGTCAGGTTCTGCTGAGTGTTGTAAGGATGAATGTTCCCTTATGTTATTGGTTGGGCCTTAACTTTATTGTTCAGAGTGCTGAGAGTTTCCCTGGGCAAGATGGAGGTTCTCAGCCATCTTTCTGATTGGATGGGAGTGAATGAAAGTCAGGATCTGAACATTCTAAACTGCCTTTCATTGTCAGCAGCCCAGCAGATGGGACCTTAGTCAATAGCTCCAGTGAACTTTCAAGCTGAATTGGGCCTTACAGTTTATTTTGGATTTAGGATTTTCAGGAAGATGTCAGGAGATCCAGCAACTTTGTCTTCAGGAAAAGAAAGCTAAGTGAAAACCAAACTTGTTTTTATTTCTATTTCGAACTAAGTATAAGCCGATGTATTATAGTTAAAAAGTTTACAATTGAAAATGTTAAGAAACTTTAGTTAAGAAAACTGCAGTTCAAAAAAGTGTATTTTCAACAGAGGCGCTTAATATATTCAGTCTCTGTTCAAATCCATCAAGATACTGAAAATCTGCTCGTTCTGTAGCCAGGCGATCGCTCCTTCTGATCAGCTGATTACAGAGGTATTTCCCGTATTGAGGACAGTACCGGTGTGAGTCTTTTTTCTGAGTACTCAATATACGAGTATTCAATTTGCGGGAGTAGATGATTTACATTGACTGCGCAAGTGTCAGTGTGTTAAGGGATGATTACTGTGTACGCGTGTGTTTTCAGATCGTTCGCCTGATCGCTTCGTGTGTTTCAATTGGAAGCGCAACAGACTTATTAGGTGCTTCCGTGTTAGACTTTTGATGGTAGCGTTTATTTTAGTAAGCAAACTCTAATATTTTATCCGTTGCGTTTACTAATCTACTAACACTATTCTCCGTACGCCCATGCGCAGAGAAAAGACTGCTTGAAGCTTGTGTAGAGCAAACACAGTAGGAACCGAGAGTTGGAATCTTAACGCGCAGAAGCGTTAAAACAGAAACTCTTCAAGTCTTCTTTTAAAACTCTCCGCGCGCATGCGCAGAAGCGTGAATTCACTTACCATGCATATGTGAAGGGAGTTTCTTTGTGACAGAAGAGATTTATAAGGAGTGCAGTCTTCATATGAAGATTAAACTATTAATTTCAGTGAATCTCTTGAACACTAAACTTCAATAATGCAGACTTCTTATTTAGAAGGGATAACTTTGTGAAAAGAGAAGTAATCTGTTTCAAGGAGTTCAAGCAAAGCAGTAAGAGACTACATTCCTGTTACTACTTTCAATGTAGAGAAAACTCCTCTGGGCACTCAGAAGAGGAGAGTCAGGTATGGTGTTTAAATGTATTAATGGTGTGAGATAAGAGGAGTAAAAAGTAAGAAGAAAAGGTTAGTGGTCCAGAATTGTTATTTCTTGTTTTCTTTAATAGGTTGAGAGTTCAAGCGATTCCTGACCTGACATTTATTATTTTGTCCCATTTCCCCCTTTCCCTTGGGGTTGCACCCAGCTTAGCTGTTCACATTCAGTTTAGAGGGTTGCATCTCTGGGGGATTGTGGGGGTTCAGCAGCTTCCGCAGACAAAACCACAGGATATGCAAGCCTGCCAAGTAATCAGAGTGAAAGTGTTAGGCAGAAACCTGTGCAGTTCCCTTAGGGACCACTGCAAAAGGCTTAAGACTACAGGTGTTGGCAATAAACCCAATTGGTAGCAGTCTGTACCACCCAGATTTACCTGGTAGCTCTGGCTGAGCAGCCAGACCTCTCTCAAGAAGAGTTAGACAGTATATAGAGTATACAAGATAGGTACCAAAATACAGTAGCACAAGCAAACACTGACCAGAGCTTTGGTATCAAAGTATATAATTATTTATTTAAAGACACACTTAGAAACACTCCAGCACTATTATATTAAGCAAGTTCAAAACACAGTCACTATATATATATATATTTCTGAGGCTTGTGGAATCTGCTTAGATCACATGCTGTGCATAGGCCGACATCTAGTGGAAGCTGCGGAGTATTACAGTTTGTTTTTCGAAGTCGAAAAATGGGCGTCGACACAGGGCGTGTCAGTAATACTATCCCTAGTGTGACGTCCCCTGTACCCATGATCCCTCACGCGTCTAGGATCCCCAGATTGTTTTTTTCCGCCATTCTGGTCGGAAGCACTTCATCGGAGTTCCCTGGCTTTGCCATAGTTTCACTCTAAACTAATTCTAATTTGCCCCGTTTGGCCAACCTTTCGTCGATCAACATCTCGACGCCGAACCGGGGAGGAGATCAACGTCGAATACCCGACGGATTGGGCCTTGAGGCTTCCGCCTCGGCTCGGGCCTGGGCCGCTGGCCTCGGCCCTACAAGTAGGGAGAGTGGGGGTGGTACACTTCCACACTCGACACCTTATTACCTACACACACTTGCCCGCTGCCCACAGGCGCGTATGGAGGGTACGCCCTTTCAGTTTTGCCCCAAGTGTAATAAGAAATACCCTTGGGTAGATAAGCACGCTACGTGCAACCTTTGCCTACCCAGAGACCACCCCGAGACGGGTTGCAGGGCCTGTAGCAGGTTTAAGGCAAAAACTCTTAAGGACCGCTCCACCAAGCGTTGGGCCCACCACGCCAAGCTAGCAGCTATGGAGGCGGAGGGTACCTTCAGCGACGGCAGCGACGCCGAACTTTCGGACGGCGAGGGCACCAAGGCGTCGAAGGACAGCCGAACGCACGTCCCCGGCCTCGGAAGGTCGTCCGTCCCGGCGACTATGGGGAAGTCCCCCGGCGACAAAAGCGTTACACATACACACGCTAAACACAAAAAATCCACCCGAGATTCGACGTCGTCGAAACCTCGGAAAGAGGCACAGAAGGAGCGGTCCGAAAGGACGTCCTCTGGGCGGTCCCGGTCGAGGTCGCCGCACGACGTCAGGCAAGCCTCCACACTTGCACAGAGTGCCTCGACCATTAATATCCCGGAAGATCAATCGTCCGAAGACGAACACGACTTCCACCCCCAGCCTGCACCCCAGGAAAAGGGTACATCACTTGGGAGTAAAGAGGGGCCAGTTTCGAAGGCTAGTTCGAAAGACAGGGAGTCCACCTCCGATCCTCGACGCCAGGCGTCGAAAGATAAGGGAAAGGGGAAACACACTTCCACCCACGGGGAAGGGGGTAAACAGCAAAGGAAACAACCCTTGCAGTCCTCCACCACAAAAGAACTGACCAAGTCTTCTCAGGGCCAATCCATAGAAAGTCCCAGCAAGGTCACCCCAAGCTCAAAACTCTGGTCATGCGAGGACATTGACAGAGTAATGTCAAGGATGTCTTCCTTGGCGAATTTTTTCGAAAGACACCCTGAACAACTCCTAGCTTTAAACCCTCAGGAAGATTCTCCCTCAGGGTCTAGGGACCCTATCCCCTCAAATAAAAGACCCCGGGTCGAGACACCATTTAGGCCTTTAGACCCCATCGAGGTCCAACCCTATTCTTACCTCTTCCCTACAGACCAAGGAAACTCTTCCTTTATAGAAGGTCAGGAAATTGACACGCCAGAAGATCCTGCAGGATCAGATTATTACGGCGAAGACGAAGACGAGGATGAGCCAGAAAATAGCCCAGATATTTTCAGAATGGACTCACCAGTCGAAAGGGAAGCCCCAGTGTCTGACTCCCCAATAGATAATCAGCCCCTCCTGAATGAACTGCTCTTTCGGGCAGCTAACCACTTCCACATAGACACACAAGGTGTCCAGGAAGAAAGGGACTTTGCGGAAGAACTAATAGGGGAAAGGAAGCCAGTAGCCCAGACCATTCCCATCCTAAAATCTGTTCAACGCAGAATAGCACCATCCCTTGTCAACCCAAACCTGACAAGACCTGTAAATCCGAGAGTGGAGAAGCTGTTTAAAGCAGCCCAGTCGGACCCCCTATATATTAGAGGTCAACTTAAGCCAGACTCTCTAGTAGTAACCAACACCCGCAAAAGAGCTGGTACACCATTATCTTCCTCTGAGGCTCCCCCCGACAAAGAAAGTAAAAAACTTTATGGTTTTGGCAGGAAAGTAGCTTCCACGGCAGCCTACCAAGCCAGAATCGCGAATTCCACCACACTGTTGGCTAGCTACAACTGTCACCAGTGGGAAGAAGTGGCAGCACTAATAGACTCTGCTCCCGAACCCCTTAAAAGCCAGCTAGCTCGCATTTGTGCGGAAGGAAGAAACGTGTCAGGCTGCACGGTAAAAGCAACTCTGGACGCCGCTGACAATGCGGGTAGACTTATAGCAGAGGGGACTGTCATCAAAAGGCATGCTTGGTTGAGGCAGTCGGGATTCAAAGCAGAAACACAAGCTGCGCTCTTAGACAAACCAGTGGAAAGTGATCTCCTGTTTGGGAAGGCAGTCGAGGACGCTCTAAAAAACGCTAAGGAAGAATTCGACACCCTCAAATCCCTTGGCCAGTTAACTACCAAACCACCTAACCAAAGAGGGAATGGCAATTTTCGTCGCCCCCGCGGCCAAAATTCCAATAGAGGAAATAGCTACTCCCACACCCAGGGTACACAGTGGAACACCAGCTCACAACAGTCTACCCAGGCGTATGGTAGGGGTAGTAAAAGAGGACGGGGTAGAGGCAGAGGCAGCCCCAGTAAAGGAGGAGGCACGCCTCCACCAAAGCAGTGACGCTCAGTTCAGGGTCCCTTCCCATGCAACCCCAGTAGGGGGACGAATATCAAGTTTCACCCAGGCATGGGAAGGGATAACATCCGACAGATGGGTGCTGTCAACAGTATCCAATGGGTACTGCATAGAACTACTGCAACGTCCCCTAAACCATCCTCCAAGACAAAAAGTCCACTCTTTACAACATCAGAAGATCCTCCTCGAGGAGATCGCCATTCTGCTAGAAAAGGACGCGATAGAACTCGTCCCGGGACACCAGGTAAACAAGGGTATCTATTCAACTTACTTCCTTGTGCCAAAGAAAGATTTAACAATGCGTCCAGTTTTAGACTTACGGCCTGCCAACAAGTATGTCAAGCCCCAAAAATTCCGTATGACCACACTACAAGAGGTAATCCCACTCCTAAAAAAGGGGGATTACATGGCAACCTTGGATATGAAAGATGCCTATTTTCATATTTCCATGCTCCCGGCGCACAGAAAATACTTGCGCTTCAAGGTGGACAGTCGCCACTACCAATTCAAGGTACTGCCCTTCGGGATAGCTTCTGCACCAAGGGTTTTCACCAAGGTACTGGCGGTGGCAGCTGCACACCTACGCAGGGAGGCAATCCCAGTGTACCCTTATCTGGACGACTGGCTCATAACGGGGGAAACCCCAGGAATCTGCAGGTCAAACATTCAGAGGACCATCGACCTCCTCCACGAATTAGGCTTCTCCATCAACGAGAAAAAGTCAAGTCTGGTGCCAAGCACCTCAAAACAGTTTCTAGGAGCTATCCTAGATACTCAGAAAGGATTGACCTTCCCTTCGGAAGAAAGAATTCGGAACATACTTCTGCAAATTCCGCATTATCAGTCAGGTCAACAGATAACAGTACGCAAAGCTATGCGGTTACTCGGCATGATGGCGTCATGCATTTACCTGGTCCCCCACGCGCGTCTGCGCATGCGTCCCATGCAGGAATGGTTGGCGAAACAGTGGTCTCAGGCAAGTGGTCAGTGGGACGATCTAGTGGTCGTTTCGCCAACACTCGTACAGAACCTACACTGGTGGACAAGAGAGAATCTCGCAAAGGGGAAACCCTTTTACGATCCCGAAGTACAGGCAGTGGTGACTACAGATGCATGCCTGACGGGGTGGGGAGCTCACCATCTCCACCACACAGCTCAGGGTCTCTGGTCTCACTCAGTAGCCAAGAACCACATCAATCTGCTAGAGCTTCTGGCAGTATTCCGAGCGCTGCAGGCGTTCGAGCCCCATCTACTAAACTTGTCGGTGCAGATCAGGACGGACAGCACGACAGCCATGTTCTATCTGAACAAGCAAGGAGGGACTCGTTCGCCAAATCTGTCCAAGCTTGCCCAGAAAATATGGATATGGGCACTCAGACGGAACATCTTCCTGTCATCGCAACATGTTCCAGGGGAGCTCAATTCCCTAGCGGATGCTCTAAGCAGAGACTCCCTCCCAGAAGAACACGAGTGGGTCCTTCACAAAGACGTAGTAGAAAATCTCTTCTCTCAGTGGGGTTTCCCCACTATAGACCTATTCGCCACAAGCGAAAACAAACAATGCCCAGGATTTGCATCCAGGTTCCCACAACCGGACTCCCAGGGGAATGCCCTGTGGATAAACTGGTCAGGGATGTTTGCGTACGCTTTCCCACCAACTCCCCTCATCAGGAAGGTGGTGTACAAGATGAACAAGGAATCGATGACGCTCATCCTAGTTGCTCCCATGTGGGCGAGACAACCATGGTTTCCACACCTACGCAGGATGGCGGTATGCGAGCCCATCAGACTCCCAGCCTGGTACAACCTTCTGTCCCAGCAACAAGGTCAAACAGTGCATCAGGAACCCAACTCTATGAACCTAGCAGCATGGCTCCTGAAGTCATAGAGTTTGGACATCTCAAATTACCACAGAGGTGTATGGACATTCTAAAAGAGTCTAGGAAACCAAATACAAGGCACTGTTACTTTGACAAGTGGAAAAGATTCGTTATCTGGTGCCAGAGTAAACAAATCAACCCGGTTGATTGCACTCCTTCCAACGTTGTAACATACATGCTCCACCTGCTGGATGCAGGGTTGGTTTTTAACTCTCTGAAAGTACACCTGGCAGCCCTCTCAGCCTACACCACATCCCATAACAAGGTTTCGTGGTGGAAAGTACCAGTGGTTAAAGCCTTCATGGAAGGAGTAAAGAGACTTCACCCTCCTATCTCGAACCCACCGCCAGGATGGGATCTCAATGTGGTGCTATCTAAGCTCATGGGGCCCCCCTTCGAACCCATGCATAAAAGTAGTCTCAAACACCTGACTTATAAAACGGCCTTCTTAGTAGCCATTACCTCCATAAGAAGGGTCAGTGAAATTCAGGCTCTGTCAGTGCAAGATCCTTTCTTTACTATCCACAAGGACAAACTGGTTTTACGCACACACCCTAGATTCTCACCAAAATTCATATCCAAGTTCCATGTAAACCAGTCCATCGAGCTTCCGGCTTTCTTCCAAAACCCACAGAGCTCAGCTGAGGTGAAACTACACACCCTAGATGTGCGTAGGGCGGTCTTATACTATGTAAATAAAACCAGACCGCTAAGGAAAACAGATCAACTGTTTGTCTCCGTAGCTACAGGCAGAGAGGGGGATCGCGTCTCTAAGGGCGCTATCTCAAAGTGGATTATCAACTGTATACAGCTGTGTTACTCTCTTTCTGAAAAAACTCTGCCTTTTACGCCAAGGGCCCACTCTACCAGAGGCATTGGGGCCACTCTGGCTTTCATTGCAAATGTTCCCCTTGACACCATTTGCAAAGCAGCTACTTGGAGCTCTATTCACACTTTTACTCAGCATTACTGCATTGACACTCATTCCAAGGCAGATACACAAGTGGGACAAGCGGTTCTAAGACACCTGTTTGCTCATGACCCTTCTCACATCCCACCTCCTTCTTCTGGTACTGCTCGCTAATCTATGCACAGCATGTGATCTAAGCAGATTCCACAAGCCTCAGAAGGGATACATTACTCACCGTAATCGTATTTCTGATGCTTGTATCTGCTTAGATTCACATGCGACCCACCCTTCCTCCCCTCCGAGAGAAGGCGCATGGTTGCTTGTAGTCTTACCTTTCTGTCTATCTGCTTGGACTATCTGTACTCACGCTACTCCTCATGCTACCTCATGTCAGGAAAAACACAATCTGGGGATCCTAGACGCGTGAGGGATCATGGGTACAGGGGACGTCACACTAGGGATAGTATTACTGACACGCCCTGTGTCGACGCCCATTTTTCGACTTCGAAAAACAAACTGTAATACTCCGCAGCTTCCACTAGATGTCGGCCTATGCACAGCATGTGAATCTAAGCAGATACAAGCATCAGAAATACGATTACGGTGAGTAATGTATCCCATATATATATATATATATATATATATATATATATATATATACATATATATACATACATTCCTTATTAGACAAGTCTTAGTTAACACCACTTATTTTCAGCCAGAGGTGAGCACTTAACTAAAGATGGCACTCCAATAAGTTATCAAAAAAGGGAGGGAAAAGGCAGAAATTAGAAAAGCACACAACACAATACCTTAGAAGCACTCAGCAAGGCAGGAAAGTCAAACTCTACTTGTGAGCAAAAAGTTCAGAGGCCCGGCTCCCTCTTAGAGAGAGTAGAACACCAATGCGCCCAAGATCACACAGTTTAAAAGGCTTGATAAGTCTTGCAGAGAGTTTAAAAAGGAATTAGTTCAGCTCAGAAAAGTTCAGTTAGCCCGCCTAGGGCCAACCCAACTGGTAAGTTGAGGATTTACGAGACACCCCACAAAGACCGTTACGAGGGAGGCCAGGCGAACACAGTACCTTGAAAGTGGAGAGAATCATCCAGCAGGGGCAGTTGTTCCTGGGAGTGGGTGCAAGTCGCGGCATCCTCCAGAGGAAGAGGAGATCTCGACGTGGAGGAAAGCTGAAGGTCGTTGCACTGCCAGGGAAGAAAACAACCGCGGAGTTCTCCGGTTAAAAGGTACTACCCTTTTATTCGCGGTAGTGGTAAAACGTGGTAACCCGGTTGCCGGGGTGCTTGGCACAGGCAAGGCGGCCAAGAGATGATCCGGGAAGGCGAAAAGGCGGGCAAACTGGTTATGCCCACCAGTCAAAGGAAGAAGACTCTTCTGGATGAAGATCTCCTCTGTCATTGGAAGAAGTGGTGAGTCGGTTCAGCAGGGCTCCACCGGTGGTGTCGTTGTTGCAGGTCGGCTCAGCTTCTCCCTCTTCGGATTCTTTGGTCCTGTGGCGACGTCTGAAGTCCCAGTCCCCAAAGCCCTGTTTTTATGCAGAAAACCCCCATTCATCATTCCTAGCTGTCACTCAAACATGCTAAGTGGTGAGCCGGGCGGCTCACCACTGGGCCAATCACACAAGAGTGCGCCTTGACTTGCTGAGGCAACTCAGTCCAGGGTGCCTAAACCCCCCTCCCACACATCCTGTAGACCCAGACAGAGTGGCACCACTTTTGGAGGCTTCTGTGTAGAAGCCCGCCAAAAAGTGGAACAAAGGGCTCGACTTGGGTTGGAGTCACAGAGGCGAACACAAACGCCATTTTAAAACCGAGTCCTGGCGAAAAGACCCAACCGGGGAATAAATATTAAATAAATAACCCGGCTGTATCTTTAACATTGCACCAAAAAGTGGTGCGTTTAAAAGGAATGGGAAAATCCCATAGTAAATATTCTTAAGGAATATTTCGCGTGGTAACCACTGCCACCAGCCAGAAACTCGACGAGGCGGGACTGCACAGTGCCCCCTCGAAAAACAGACCCAGCGGCAATCTAATTACCCCTACCAGTACTTACACAATATGATGGTTTGTACTGGTTCTGTTCACAATTTAAGACTAGTAAAGTCAATGGTGACTTTACATGCCCTGGGAGACAGTAGTCAGTCCCAGGGTATGGAGTCTATGTTTGGGGGTCACTATGACACCCCTGTGTTACTGCACTGAGGGTGCTGTGTAACACACTTTCCAAAAACCACATGAAACCCTATGGAGTAAAAGACCCCATAGCCCATAAACACATTACAAAGTCAAAGGATATCTCAAATCATGTCTAAGAGTGGGAGAAAAAAAGAGTCTCACTCTTAGCAGGAGAAAAAAATAAATCCCAAAAATCCAGCAAAGCTGCTGGGGGACTCACTAGGTTTGGGAAATTAGCCTTAACAGAGAATTCTCCCTAACAGAAAGGTTCCAGAACTGCTGTCCTGCCCGCAATACCACCCAAGAGAGATACCAGACCCGTTTCTGTGGATCACCTGAAACCCGCTCCAGATGGTTACCGCAATGTTTCCATGCAATCCTCCTCTTCCAGTTGAGGAGCCCGCAGAAGTAGAGATGGAGATCTGACAAATCAGGATGATTGGCGTTCAAGATGAGGAAGTTTATGCCACTCTTGACTACAACTCCACAATTCAGGGAAGTACTGCAGGTCTGCCAACTTGGAAAAAGAAAGCCTTTCTCCAGCATGGGGTCTGGCATGGATTCACATGCTCATGAATATTCCCCGTCGTCAGGCCGGGAATCCTCGGTATAGAAAAAATCAGTATCAGTTTCGTTTTTGATCTGTCTTTCTCAGTAGTAACCAATCACTGGTCTCTGGGTCATACTGCCCCCAGCCAATGACTGCCCTCTCCCTAAGCCCCGCCCCTGGCAGCCATCCTCAGATTTTTACCGCACGTTCAAGTGTTGGGAGTCCTCGTGCTTAGCTCTCAAGCTTTTTCTGCGTTTTCACGCTTTTTTCAGGAGATTTTCTCATTTTTTCGGTTAAATGGAGCCTCAAGCTCCACCGTTTCTACTTCCGATCAACGGGGATCCGTTTCGGAGTTTCTACGCCCCTCAAGGGTGAAGATTTTGTCGAGTTACGCTTTTGGAGGATTCCAGAAGTTCCGAGGCCTACCGCAGACATGGCCCAGGAGAAAGGGAGCTCGACGCCCGGGAAGCTCTTCAGGACCTGCCCTGGATGCAAGCTTCAGAACGTTTTCAAGGAGGACGAGCATTCGTTCTGCCTCTACTGAGGACAAGACGCACAAGGAAAAGGACTGCGTGTTTTGTGGGAACATGGAGCGGACCACGAAGGATCGCCACCTCCGTCTCGCCAACTGGCTGGAAGGTAAGAGCCCGCCAGGCGAGAAGAAGAAAAAGAAGTCCGAGCGGTCTTCTAAGTCCTGTGAGGGTGCTCCGGCGACGGGGGCCCAACAAAAGGCTAAGCAGCGCGAGTCCGCGGGCACCGGGAGCGCCGAACGGTCGGGCTCCTTGGCTGCCTGGCAGGGCGCATCCTCCCCGTCGCCATCGACCACGAGCCAACGCTCTGGCTCGGGTAAGAGGAAGTCAGAGAACCCGACAAAGCTTCTGGAGAGGCCCCGGTCGATTTCGAAGATTCCGGCAGAGGGGGAGCGAGGCTCGGACCCTCCCCCCAAGGTGAAGGCCCCAGGCGTACAGAAGGTGACGTTGGCCTTAATTCACCCTGCTAAGACCTCAATTGAGGATGCCACCGCGGCCCTGGCTCAGCCTGTGGAGGCTACACCAGTGGAGGCGCCCTCAGGTACCAGAGTCTCCCTGCCACCGCGGAGGGAGTCGTCTTTCAGGCCCATCGAGAAGACCCCCACGAAGTCCCAGTTGGAAAGGGTGGGGGAGGGGTTGGTGGCCGTCGTGTATACGGACACAACCTCTGAAGAGGAGCTCATCCAAGTCGTGGAGGAGGCCCAGCCCATCGGGGGGGATCCCGACGAGGGCGACGGTGACGCAGACGAGGCTCATCAAGAGCCCTCGTTCCCGGCGCCGCAGGACACCTCGGCGGCCATTTTGTCAGCCATCCAGTCCTTATGCTCGGAGATAAGGACTAGGTTGCCCCTTCCCCCTGACGGAGGTACCTGAGCCAGACCCGACGGGGGAACCGGAGTCAGGACCTTCGGAGAGCCCACCACTTAAGAGGAGGAGGACGCATCCTAGGCCTCCTCTCCCGCCTCTGCGGCCTTCTCTGCCTTCCCCCCGGTCCACTATCCACGGGGATGATACAGGCATGGACACGACTACGACGGGTATGGATGACGACGGAGGCGACGACGGGATGTGTCCCCCGTCACCCCCTGCCCGGGCGTATCCGCCCGACGAGATTGGATCCTTCCATGCTATGATTTCCAGGGCATCCGAGCTCTTCCAGCTCTGCCCCGAAGAAAAGAAGAAGAAAGGGTTCCTTTACCAACAGCGCGAGGCTAAAAGGAAGACGGTCCTCGCCGTACCGCTTCTTGATGACATCTGGGATGAGGGGCTCGCCCTCCTCAAAACCCTGCCATGGCTCCTGCGAAGAGGGACCGGTACGAGAAGAAGTACCGGGTCCCCGACGCTGCCCCCTTGTGCCTTAGGGCGCAACCTACCCCGGACTCAGTCGTTTCGACGGCGGCCAAGAAGAAAGCAGGGGGGGGGGGCATCGGCCTCGACTTCAACCTCCCCTCCGGACGGCGAGGGTAGGAAGATGGATGCGATGGGACGACAGGTCATCTCATCTGCAGCGACGACCATCAAGGCGGCCAACGACAGGGAGTTGTGGTTCAAGATCGCCCCTCTGTTGGACTTCCTTCCGGACGCCAAGAGGGCTGAGGCCCTGGATATCTTACAGGAAGGTGAGATTGCCTCGGACCACGCCATTACGGTGGCTACGGACATCGCCGACACCGGTTTCCGTCAGTTGGGCAACGGCGTTTGCCTGAGACGGCGAGGATGGCTCAAGGCGACAGATTTCCGCCAGGACGTTCCGACCAAGGTTTTGGACATGCCTTTCGATGGGAACAACCTTTTTGGCAAGGCGGTTGATGAATCCCTTCAGGCGATCAAGACGGACACGGAGACGGCCCGTGCACTGGGTGTGCTCCAACAGCGACGGCCGTCCTTTCGGAGCTCCGGAGGCAGACAGGGTGCCTCCAAGGGAGCCGGCAGCAGCTCCTCTACGTACCGTCAAGCAGCAAGGTCTTCGTCGCAGGAGGCCTACAGGGGACGCGGCAAGTCAGGTGGATCCCGCCGTCGTCTCCAAGGTGGTCAAGGAGGCAAAGTGGCCTCCAAGCAAAATTTGAACCGACCGTCGGGTCGGGCCCCCGCCGAAGCACCCTGGGGGGAGGACGGCTGACAAAGTTCGTCGGCGTGTGGGTGTCCATCTCCACCGACCTTTGGGTGCTGGACGCCCTGGCCCTAGGGCACACCCTTGAGTTCCAGAAGAGGTGCCCCGCATTCCTCCCGTGGCCAGGAAGGAAAATCACGTCCCTCAAGTGCTGTTGGAAGTAAGGGCGATGCTCAGGAAAGGTGCCATCGAGCTCGTCCCGAAGAGGCTTCGGGGCTCCGGAGTTTACTCAAGATACTTCCTCGTAAAGAAGAAGACAGGAGGATGGCGTCCCATCCTGGACCTGCGACGACTAAACAAATACATCAAGGCACAGAAGTTCCGGATGGTCACCCTCCAGCACGTGCTGGGACAGCTGGAGGAGGGCGATTTCCTGTCGTTGTTGGACTTGGAGGATGCTTACTTCCACATCCCTATTCTAAAGAGACACCGAAAGTTCCTCAGGTTCGTGGTCAAAGGGCAGCACTACCAGTTCAAGGCCCTCCCGTTCGGATTAAAATCGGCGCCCAGGGTGTTCACCAAGTGCCTAGCACCGGTGGTGGCGTGGCTGCGCCTGCAGGATCCACGTCTACCCCTACCTGGACGACTGGCTCATACGGGCAAGGACAAGGGAGCTCGCCGTGGAACACACTGCAAACACCGTCCAGCTGCTCACGGACCTGGGGTTCTCCATCAACTTTCCAAAATCCCACCTGGTCCCGTCGCAAGTCGCCCTGTTTCTGGGAGCACAGCTCGACACAGTGGCGCGGCGGGCCTCACCATCGGAGGAAAGGATAAGGACCATCCTAGGAAAGGTGCAACGTCTGCTGGCCACGGAGGTGGCCAGAGTGAGGTCTATCAAGTCCCTCCTCGGAATGATGTCCTCCTGCATTTATCTGGTGCGCCACTGCAGACTTCGGATGCGGCCCTTGCAAGAATTCCTCAACGCCCACTGGATCCAGACGATGGGCAGCTTCGAGGACAGGATCCCGCTCGACGAAGCGTTCCGTCAGGCGATACGATGGTGGGGTGTCCGCTCTCATCTGACAGCGGGAACAGGTTTCCTAGCCCCGGCCCACCAGGTGACGGTGACGACGGATGCCTCCCTGGAAGGTTGGGGAGTGTACACCGGGGGTCTCCACGCGAGAGGCCTTTGGCTCCCGGAGGAGAAGACTCTCCACATTAACATCTTGGAGCTCCGTGCAGTGTTCTGGGCCCTCAGGTCCTTCCTTCCGTCCCTCAAGGGCAAGGTGGTGAGGATCTTCACCGACAACACCACCACGATGTTTTAGATTCTGAAGCAGGGCGGAACCAGATCCCCTGCCCTATCCAAGAAAGCCCAGGATCTGTGGCATTGGGCTGTCGCCCAAGGGATGTTTCTGGTACCCTTTCATCTGGCGGGGATAAAAAACACCATCGCCGGCTCACTCAGCAGAGAGCTGCGCTCGTGCCACGAGTGGGAACTGCGCCAGGATCAAGTGGACCGACTCTTCCGACGATGGGGCAAACCCCAGATCTATCTCTTTGCGACGGCGGCGAACTCCAAGTGCCGGAGGTTCGCCAGCAGGTTTCCCCAACCGAGGAGCATGGCCTATGCTCTCTCGTTCCCCTGGGACGGCCTGTTCCTTTATGCATTCCCGCCGTTGCCATTGCTACTCCGGCTCGTCAACCAGCTCAAGAGGTCCCGGTGCAGGATGATCCTCGTCGCACCGGCGTGGCCAAGGCAGATCTGGTTCCCGGACCTTCTGGACTTCTCAGAGTCCACACCAGTCAAGCTGCCGACGGACGCGGATCTTCTCTCCAGAGAAGGAGGCGCCATTCTTCATCACGAACCAAAGTCGCTGAACTTGCAGGCCTGGCTCCTGCAGCACTAGAGTTTGGAGGATACGACATCTCGGCCGACTACATAGAGGTTCTCGCGAAGGCCAGGGCATCCTCAACTCTCAAGTGCTACGGACACAAATGGAAGAGGTTCTCTGTCTGGTGCCGTGCACAGAAGATTAACCCTCTGCGGATTACGGCCCCTCAAGTATTGCCGTACCTATTGTCTCTGGCCAAGGCTGGCCTATCTCACGCTTCCATCAAGGTACATCTGGCTGCCATCTCACGTTTCACCAGAACTACAGGACGGGCGTCCTTGTGGTCTCATCGACTGGTGAAGGAATTTATGAAAGGACTGTTCCGATCATTCCCGCCGGTGAAGGCCTCTGCCCCGGCGTGGGAGCTCAACGTGGTGCTGACTAGGCTCATGGGGGCCCCATTCGAGCCTATGCATTCAGTGCCTTTGAAGTTTCTGTCGTGGAAGACAGCATTCCTCGTGGCCATCACCTCTGCACGACGAGTGGGAGAGATCCAGGCCCTGTCTTGCAAGCCTCCATACTTGACTTTTCACGACACAAGGGTGGTGCTGAGGACGCACCCCTCCTTCATGCCCAAGGTGCCGTCGGACTTCCACCTCAACAAGCCCTTGGTGTTGCCAGTTTTCTTCCCGTTGCCTTCGTTGCCGGCTGAGAGGACTCTGCACTCGCTGGATGTAGCTAGAGCGCTGAAGTTTTCGGAAGACATCACAGCTGTTTCTGAACTTTGGACCTGTGAATCAAGGGAAGGCTCTCTCGAAGACTTCCATTTCCAGATGGCTCTCCGGCTGCATCATGCACTGTCACCGGTTGGCAAACCGACCGTTGCCAGGCCGTCCGAGGGCCCATTCAACCAGAGCGATCGCTGCTACCATGGCGTTCCTGTCTGATGTGCCCCTGCTCGACATCTGCAGGGCTGCTACATGGAGGTCGACGCACACCTTCACGAGATTCTACTGTGTCGACCGGGATTCCAGGGAGGAGTCCAGAGTCGGCCAGGCAGTGCTGCGCAACCTGTTCGCCTAAGGTGAGCCTGGTGAGGAGGTAAGAGTTGCTTAATGTTGAGTTGTTGTATTGCTTGATATTATTGAGCCTTTTGCCACCTCCCGTGGTTGTGCATGTGTATACTGCTCTGTATTGTTATATTCATGAGCATGTGAATCCATGCCAGACCTCATGCTGGAGTAGGAACAAGTTACTTACCTGTAACTGTTGTTCACCAGCATGGGTCTGGCATGGATTCACATGCGAACCCTCCCGCCTACCCCTCTGCGGCTCTTCACTTGGTCATACTGCTACTTCACATGCTACCAAATCTGAGGATGGCTGCCAGGGGCGGGGCTTAGGGAGAGGGCAGTCATTGGCTGGGGGCAGTATGGCCCAGAGACCAGTGATTGGTTACTACTGAGAAAGACAGATCAGAAACGAAACTGATAACTGATTTTTTCTATACCAAGGATTCCCGGTCTGACGACGGGGAATATTGATGAGCATGTGAATCCATGCCAGACCCATCATGGAGAACAACAGTTACAGGTAAGTAACTTGTTCCTTCTGGTTGCTAAAGTAATGAAAGAATTCTTTTGGACAGACTTTCTGAAACAGTGCTATATAATACTGACAGTATATTTCCTGTTACTGTGGCTGAGCCTCATTGTCTTTCTCATCTCACTGACTTCGGGGCATTTTTTGAGCATGGTTTCTACTTCAACTGCAAGCAAAGAAGTTGTTCTAAAGCCTTTAAGTTCTTCACATATGTGAGAGAAAGGAGAGCTCCAAGAGCCAGGAACTCCAGCCTCAATACAAATGTTTCCTCTAGCCATAGGCCTTGTGTGGATGCCATCCTTTAAGACATTTTATGGCCCAGCAAAGCAGCTGCAAGTTCACACTTTTTCTGTGATTGATGAATCCATACTGGTTGCACCCTGTAATCCTGTGTCCAGAACATATAGAGAACTGTACTAGGCTCTAGATATTTCTGCAAAATATATCATTTGATGTTTTTGATGATGTTGAGGATCTCCATGAGATGGGGTCCCATGTACCTTATGTGCGACATTACAATGCCTTTTTACTTGTTAAGCGTGAGGCCATCCTGTGTCCCAAATACACTTTCTGGGGACACTGTGCAGTGCTTTTTCAAACCGATAGTCCTGAATTCCAAGCACAGTTCCCATACATTTCACTGAACCCATACTAAGCGGGGGATTACATGTTTGAAAACCAGTATAAATTCCTTCAAGAGCCACATGATGCACAGCACATGTATTTTGCAGATTCAGTCGTTTTTGACAGAGAATACTTTTCAAACATGACTGAACAAACATGGCGGGAAACTGTCGCTCTATGGTCTACTTGGGGCAACAGATATGGGAAATCAAAGGTGTTCACACGTTGGAAATAGCATGTAGAATAGGAACATGACCTTCTGCCCAGACTGGAAGAGGGAAGAAGGTGAGTTCTGGACTGCTTCCTATAGAGAAGAAAAAGAATGCAATGGCACCAAGCATATTACTTATGCATCAGGGAGGCCTGTATTATGGCGGTTCAAGCAAATTAATGCAATAAATGAAAAGCAGGAACCTGTGGGGCCCCATATAGGGCTTGGAATTCCCATAACACTACCCTGACACAAGCTATATCCATAGGTAAGCTGTGCTTAGGAATGCTTTCGCACTATCACCCGAGTGAGGTGATGCATTCTCTAGATAACTTCATAAAATAAGAGAATTGAACAGCTATCATGCAGTCACCTACGGTTCTGAGCCGCACACAGTGGTCGTGTCAGGAACGCAGCTAACTGCACCACCTCTGACCCTAGCGTACCTTGTGAGGTGGGACAAGCGTCCATAATGGGTAGAACTTACACTTGGTCACAAGCAATAATGCAAATTGTGCAGACTGAAAGAGAGGCAGTGTGGCTAGGATTTTGTGCATCAGATTCTAATGATCAAGCACTAGAGCAGGTCTTCTATGCACTAAGAGATGTCATTACAGATGTAGTGGGATTGGTCCAAAATTACCTGTCTAATTAGAAGCGACCAAGAAGCCGCATTAAGTCTTTCTGGAGTAACAGATGTTCTGGACACTCTTAGTAATAAATGCACTTAACTTGCCCAAGGTTGCAGTACACGACGTAATGTCAGGCTCTACGTTCTTCTTGCTTATTGTACTTACAAAGAGTTTTGCAGCATCATCTACCTGGGCACCAGGTTTGACTAATTGGATTTTGCGTAGTGTTTTAAATATTTATCTTCAGACGACACCTTCCATGGTATGTCAGGAACTGCATTCCTGGAGTAATGTGCACTTGGTTAATGACACTTGGATCAGGGAAGACTATGTTGTGCCATATTCACATGCATGTGTGTTACCTTCAAGTCCCGAAATGACACCGTACTCATTACGTGAATGCAAAGGCTCTGCGCGCATAATTTGCGCACCAGTAAATTCCTGTGACGGTAACACTAAATGCACAGTTCATGTTGCACCAATTGCATTTTTTCACAGTCAAGTACACAGCTTATCTAATGGCCCATACCTGGTGCAATTCAATGAGTCCTGTTGTGTTGCAACAGGGGGTTCCAAGCCTGGTTACTGTGAGTACACAAGTACTGTGGGTTTATTCTGAATCCACCTGGGCCATCCAAATTCAGATTCCTACACTGGCCGAGTTTCAAATTAGGACAATTAGAATATCAAAAATTAAGCTTGAATATGGCACAACTGCAGAACATGCATCTAAAAGAGTGCAGCAGTGAAGAGTCTTATCTTGAAGCACACTTCACAGTGGTCAAACAGATTCCATCTCTACTAGCCTCCGAAGATACAATGGAAGAGGTCATGCATTCTTCAATTAACAGCTCACAGTTGACTGGGCTCAATACTGTTTTTTTCTGTGGTGCCACAAAAGCTCTTCGGAAAGGGCTGACCACGCTGGACACGTTTATTAAAACACTCAATTATTCACTAAGTGCTTGGGGTTGTGGACAGCTGCTAATATTTTGGAACCTCTTTTTTGTGTGTTGCTGTAGAAACTGAATCATGAATGTTCGTAACATGAAGAGCCGTGAAGCAACTCGTTTTTGGTTCAGAGCTGAGCCATGCAGACGCCTTGTGTACCAGCAATGTGCTCAATTTCAAAAACATTTCATTTTCTCATTGATCAGGAAGAAGTCGAAGGTATCGGCTATTGTCAGATGCATGGTCTATGCCAAGGAATCACTTCTTGCCAAGAACGTGGGGGTCAGAGTCTCATCATCCCGGCTTGCACTGGGGGATACGAGACTGGCCAAAATGTTGTCCGGGCACAGAGACGTGTGTGGCATACAGAGATTCCTCCCTCAAGTGTTCTACTGTGATTTCATTGAAACCCCCTTGCCAGAAGCCACGCCTTTCCATGGGAGCATGTCCAGGAAAGGGAAACCGCTCGGAGCGATGAAAGCGGCGACTATGTCCAGATGTCTTCCCTGAGAACAACACACCAGCAAAGGAAACAGCTGAGCCTCCAGTCGCAAAGCCTGCACACAAGATGAAACATGCCTACTTTCAAACCCTGAATCCCAGGGAGCTTCCACAGACGAGACAAGTGATGTATACCTCTGGTTCCAGGAGTGCATGGCATAATGAGCCAATGTCCGTGTCCTTGCAGAAATCGGAGATACACATTTTGTTTCCTTCACCACTTTGCTTCCTAACGCACATCAAACAAAGGTTAGCAGCAAACATTGAATTCAAAAAGCCTGAAATTCTCCAAAACCGCCACTGCTGGCATCATAATCAGGATCCACAGAACTGAAAATATAACGCATTATACCACAAGGTACATGTTTGTGCACACAGCATGTGTACGTATTGGATGACCTCCACTTGCAAATCACTGAGGGTAACAAAGGCACTCACATCTTGGTCTACTTCAAAGAACACCAATTTAAACTGTGTATGGTTTACACGTGTGGTCACACGCTCAAGATCACAGTCTAAAGTGCATTGGGTCAGAAAGTCAGGAGCCAAGCCATGGTGGTTGTTAATTCCTAATGGGTTCTCAAAGAATCCTTTGTCTTACCTTGAAACTATTGACAGTAAGGAGTATGAATTAACCTAAATACCTCACATTAAATACATGCATTCTTTCATGCATCCTTAGCTAGGTCCAGTTACAATTTATTGGACCTATCCTGAATACCTCACTGTTAAATACATATATTCATATATGCTTGTGTTGGCTGTAATCACTAACTTTTTTGAAGTGTGATGCAGTTATTTATTTGATTTGTTGTAGCACCTACAATATGTTTCTAGGCGCTCATGCATTTATCAAGCAACATGTTTAGTAATCAATACTGACCAGTGCTAGGATGCTTTATTTTTTCCACCAATTGTCATGATCTCTGCTTCCAAAAGGTCAGGGTTTTCCCAACTCCCTTGGAAGCAGATCCATAACCCAGGTTCCGAGTGCCAACCAGTCCCAATTGGGACCTTTTGGACCCAGTCCTGGCGCCAGTGGCACCAGGCTCATAAATATGCCCAGTCCCAGCGCTGGAAGCGCCGGGCTCATAATGCTTGGGTGGACTTACCTGCAGCAGACCATGCTGCTTACTTGCCTGCCAGTTGAGCCTCTGATCCTCTTCTGTTTGGAACTACTTTTCCTGTTGGGTGGGGCAGGAGCCATTCCCTAGGTTCAGAACACTGGAACTCTTCTGGAAAGCAGGAACTCTTTTCTTACCTAGGCGTGGCAGTGGAAGGAGACACCTAAGCACTACAGGAGGCTATTTAAACCACACCCGATGGATGAATCTTGCTTTGCGTTATTCTGCATCCTCTGCAGCAGAACGCTCATCGTGTCTTCTGCATCTGATCCTGGCCTAAGGAAAAAGGCTTACCATCCTGAATCCAGTCTTCAGCAACACCTATAAAGACAAGAAAGAACAGGTTAGCATTACGGTCTTCAGTGACAGCGCTTCACTTACCTGGTCCATCGGCTGTCACCAACGCCTCGCGCTGCATTCCGGCATCTGAAAGACAAAGGCTTACCTACTCTTCGTGCGCTCCGGAGGTCTTCGCACTGCATTCCGGCATCTGAAAGACAAAAGCTTACCAACTCTTCGCACGCTCCGGAGGCCTTCGCCGCTGCATCCCGCATCTGAAAGACAAAACAAGGTGCGTTTAAAGACATTGGGGAACTTTAATACTCACGTGCCATTACTCCTTTCCACATCTAACCCAGTGGGTATTCCGGCACCCTGCAGCCGCTCCGAACTTCTACCTGCAAAATAAAAAGACAGTTAGAGCGCATCGTGAAGCAGGCAACAAGCGCTTACTTACGTGCTTCCAGGCGCTTCTATTCATCACACGGGCTCCATCTTCAACTCACTGCAGCCCGTCATCCGCCATCGCCGGAACCCTGCAAAACAAGAGACATCATTACTAAAGACTTTTAAAGACATTAGAATTACTCGAAACGTTCGTGCAGTAAACGACGGACAGCAGTCCTCTGAAGTCAAGGGGCCTGCTCCCCTTATCCAGTGAAGAAACTGGTCACAGCACCCTGCCCCGAGGCAGATGAAGAGCACGGCGTTCACTTACCTAAGGTGAGAGCGTTAACCTTTGGGGTTCTACAGGAGAAGAGAAAGGGAAGAAGAGAGAGACATTCAATAACCCAGTTCATTAATCCCATATTTTCTATCTGCAGACATCTTACCCTTCGAGTCAGACATACAGTGCACAGAGGTCCAGCCCAAAGAGCCAGCCGTGTGTTACACATCACCTTTGAAGATACGGTATACGCCCAGTCAAGACCGGCGCCTCTACGGGAATCAGGTGAGCGTTACACCAATATAGGCGGCCTGTTTTGCAAATGTAGCTCCTAGAAGGTTTAATGATGGCTTCACAGTGCTAGAAATCTTTGATCTATAATAACTGTCTTCAGGCGGGTAACATGAAAACAAACCTAATTTAAGACAACTTTTCATAGCTCATGTGGCCTGTAGCCAGTGAAACAATGACACATGTAGATGACAGCTGTTTTCACATTTCATGCGGCCTGCAGCCATTGATAGCCGACGAATGTTCATCAAACATAATGTTCGTCAAACATATTGCACACATTTTCACAGTAGGCTACTATGCACTGTTGCTGGATGAATATTTTTTGGCGTCACCAAGGTCCAGGAAGTGGTGCTTCCTGTTCTGGCAGATGCACACCAGTAGGTGCAAGCGTTGACTTCACACCGTTGAGTGTTATATCTGATAAGGATTCAAGAACAGGAAATTGGCAGACACGAACAGAAGCATCATGCACGTCCGCAAAGTTAAAGTAGTAACAAGTGAGAGAAATGTCTCTTCACATAGCTAAGGGCCATAGAGTGCAGTGGAGGTATTCACTGAATGGGTACAAAGCTCGGACTGAAGAGGTGCAAAAACCACCCACCTAATGGCATTGTACATAGGAGACCTAACTCAGCGAGCACAGTGACGGGCTCGGCTCTAGGCTTTACTCTTCCAGATAGCGGATATGACGCACGCACACAGGCAGGGAAGCCATGTTCCTTAAAACATATAAGACCCAAGCAAAGGGGAAGGGCAGAGGAGCAGCTGCAGACTGGCCTGTGCATCGAGGCCAGCGGGGCTGGAGAGGAGTGCAGAGCAGAGGAGTCCTGAGCAGAGCGTCAGCAGGAAAGAGACAGCCGGGCCCAGCTAAGCAGAGCTCGTAAACCCCAGAAGGAGCTGTTTCATGTGAAGCACATTCTGCTCTAAACATGAGTGAAGGGTGGGGGCTTGCTGAGTGCATTTAGACGGATGGTGTGTAGTATAGTGTAGCATAGCTTCATGCAACATAAAGGTTACACATGCTTTTAAACTAAAACCACCACTTGTTACATTATTCATCTATTGCAACATGCTCATTGCCCACATGGCAATCTTGTTCATAGGTGTGATATTATGTCATTAATGCTTTTGCTTCAGCTTGTTTAATGAAAATAAGAGCCCTCAAAAGATAGGGGGACATATTAAATATATTAACATGACAACTCGTGTGTCAAATGTATAATTCAGAGTAATGCGTCAGAGTGGTATCTCTTCAAGTCCAAGAACTTTAGAATTCCTGAATGTATATGTTTAATCATGTTGGTAAGCACACAAACCTTGGCAGGCCTGTCCTTTAGCACTGAGACAGAGCCTAGGATAAATGTCGACATGAAATGACAGATGATCACGGTTTTATTTTCACAGCCTCAAACGAGGTGGAGATAAGAGGCTCATGGTCACGCCTAACTCATAGGCAATCATGTCAGTAACCTCAAACAAAATCACACAGAATCCATTGAAAGTTCAACAAAGTGCATACAGCCAATTATTGTATCTGCTCCTCATTGTCTTGGATTGCCCTTACGGGTTTTGGACTCAAATATATAATGTTCTCTGAAGCTAGTTGTATGTTGTTATTGTTGAAATACACATTTTGTTCACCTGAAAGATGAACTTGAAGTCTTATTGTTGTATGCCTAAGGCAACAGCTCCCTCTAGCAGTGATAACAGGCGAAGCAGGCAGGGTGTAAATACTCACAGGGAATTAAAGCGCCTAGAAATCCTCAGGGACAGCAGAAGATCCATTACTGAATGGTAATCGATAAGCCCACTGTGAGCCTCCTCAGAGAAGGTGACCTTCCCTATAAAATACCACGTCGTCCTAGCTAAATGAGATACAGACAGGACAGAAGTTCAGCTGGAAGAGCAAAATACCACCAGGTATTCACCAGCCTGAAAAGAAATAAAGGACAGTTTTAGTACCAGAGCAGCGTGGAATATAAGTGACAATTTTTCAATTAGAGAGAGACTAACCTGAAGGAGCTTGGAATCTACTTAGAATTGAAGATTAGAAGTAGGTGGCCAATAACTCTTTTTTTGTGATGTTTTCTGATTGAACTGCAAGATATGAGTGGCTGCACAAGAATTAGGATATTTAAATGAGGTAGGGTAAAAGGGAAGGGAAGGGTAGTTAGTTGGGAACCTTTTTGCCGTGTGGAACAAGGGCGCTCTAATGGAAACAGAAGTGCAATGGAAAAGAGCAAGGTGTCCAAAGTTCAAAGCACACTTCAGTTTGAAAGAACAATTCGTCAGATGAAGGACAATCCAGTATCAATTTGTTGTTAGTAAAATGTGTCAAAGAACCGGGTAAGCAAGAACATAGAACAGGAGCGAAGAATCAAAGAAGTAAGAAACTAACTTCAATCAGAAGCACTATTGAAATGCAAGTTCTTTTGTACTTCCGGGCTAGACGTGTTACCGTATGACGTGGGTGTGTGCGCGACGTTGGTGTGCGTTGCGTAGTCATGGCAGCAGAAACTGAAAGCGGAGGGGGCGGAATCGTCTGAGGGTGCGACACTCTAGGAGGCGCCATGGCAACCCCTGCCTCAGAAAATGACAGCGATAAAGGCTAGAAGCCGGAGCTCTGACACAGAGCAGCTTCGGACAAACATACATCTGCCCTTTTATTATATAGTATGATACTTCTATCAGAACATCATGTTATTCATTAATAGTGTTTGACAACTGTCATGAACTTGGGATCCCAGCCTTCCCGAATAATAATAAACACTCACTCCCACACTTCTCCAATGACTCGCAACCTTAAGAGGATAATAATAAATTAATTGTAACCGGGGATGAATTGCCCTACAGATGCAGTGGAAAATAAAACAATGAAACATTTTTTCAATGCATTTCATAGCTTAACAATAATCTCATTCCACAGAAGGGTACTTGGGTCATTGTGCTGAATAGTGCCCACATGGCTCTAGGTCGGGCAGGTTGGGCCAATAATGAGAATTAACCTGTTTTGCACATGTCAAAGATGAGCATATTTGTAAACCAAGATTCCAGCGTGGGAGAACTTTTCAGAAACCAATTCAGAGAAACTTTGCGTTTAACAATCAGTAATGCTATTCTTTTAAACTCAGTACTCTCAGGTTTACCTATGAAGAGGACCATGAGGCAGCCTTTGGGAACATTGAACAATAAGGCCTGTATTCAATGTACTCCTACGTCCCGTCCCCTTTCCTACATACTTATGGGACATCTGTAATGCTCACCTGACTCCCACGGAGGCGCTGGCCTGGTTCGCGCAGCTGTGAGCTCTTCTAAGGTGATGCGCAGGGTTCGGAAGACGGACTGGACCGGGCCCCCAAATCTGGCTTGTCTGGCTCACAGAAGTATCCTTCTGTAGGCGAAAATAGGGGATTAACTGTCTGCGGGGTAATGCAATCGGCCTCCCACTTTCCCCTCTCACCCTCTTCGAAACCCTTCTGTGATTCCTCGTAGCGTCTCACCTTAGGGTCTGGAAGGACGAGCTCTCCATCCTGCTTCTGATGCAGGGGCGCGTTGGTATCCAGTTACTTCACTGGATTTTCGGATTGGTGAGAACCAAACTTGCTTGGCTTCCAGGTAAGTTTTTTGATAAGAGGTTCCCCTTGTGTCCATGCATTAATGTACTAATGCTAGTGTCTTTTTCCCCATAGGGGCCGGGGTACGGAATGCCGGGGAACAGGCACCGACCCGAGATGAGAGGTGAAATCCTTGTAGAAATCGGGTAAGTCTTTAATGAGCGTTTTTTGGTAATGTCTTTTCATTCGCTCATTAACGCTGATGTCTCTTTTTCCCCTTAGGGGCCGGGGTCCGGAAATGCCAGGATGCGGCGCGGACCCGAAATGGAGAGGGAATGAATCAGCAGGTAAGTCTTAACATGGAGATTTAGCTTTCCTTATTCCCTTCTCTCTCTCACCTTTTGTTCTGGTCTTTTTCTCCCTAGGCGCTGTGGCGTGACTGCGAATCTGGATGATCGCTGCTGAACATGGAGGCGCCCTGTAAAGGTGAGTGGAATGCGGCGCTGCAGCGATCGACGCGATGAGCTTTTAAATAAGTCTTCCTTTTCAGGATTGTCGGCGAGATGTCTCCAGGATGCGGTTTTAGCAGGTAAGGACTTTTCCTTCTTCTGTTCTCTTCTTCTCTTCCTTTGCAGGTGATCCAGGATGCTGGCAGGCGTGGCAGAAGTCAGGATGCAGGAGCAGACACGATGAGCGTCCAGTTGCTAGATGCAGAACAACGCGAAGCACGTGTGGCTGTTCGGCTGGGGTTTAAATAGCCTTGGAAGAAGTTCCAGGTATGTATCCTTCCTCCAATCAGGTATGTATCCTTCCCCGACCACGCCCGGATGGTAAATTAGTCCCACAGGTAAAGTAGTTCCTTTCAGGCCTCAAGGAGGCCGGGATCCTGCAGCATGGTCTGCATCAGGTAAGTGTACCCAAGCACTCCCATAATGAGCCTGGCGCCTATGGCGCCAGGACTGATGTCTTTTATGAGCCTGGTGCCATAGGCGCCAGGACACTGTCCAAAGGGCCCCTATATGGGGTTGCTGGGTCCTTCCTTGGGGACTGGATGTCCGCTTTCGGGGACGCAGGGCTTGAACCGGCTCCCCGGGAGCGGGCATCATGACATTGGGTCCTGAACACCGTTGGGACGCCTGTTTTTACTGTGGCTCCCTTTCGGTCCGGGCACTTCGTCGGTTGGAGCGGTGGGAGGAGGTGTTCGATGAACTCCTCCTTCGCATTTTCAGGCGTTCATCGACGAGAAGAAAAAACACCCGGTAAGTTCTTTACTTTTCAGAGCACCCCGGCCGGGATACCTTTCCGGGTTCCTCTCGGTCCAGGAGGGGCGTTGATCGCTCTGTCACCGGGGTTCGCCCTGAGGTGCACGTTGCGCCTAATAATTCTACCAGAGTTTTCTTCGAGGGTCTCCGTAAGGGGCCTGTGAGCACTGGATTACGCTCCGAGGCCCCTCCTGCGGGGGCTGTTTGTAGACCCAGTTCTACTGAATCGTGGGGTACCGGAACTCGCTCTGAGGCCTCTGTCGGCTTCCCTCAAAATCAAGACCGGGGTGCGCCCCGAGGCCTTGGCTGGGCTTGTTGTTACAGAACGGATGTTCGAGGCCCGTGCAGATAAGGCTGTTACCGGGCCTGGGTCCGAGGTCCCTCGTTCAGAGGCTAAAGCTACCAACAGTTCTGAGAGGCCGGACAAGGCCTTATCGGTGAAAGCGGTTGCTCACCGTTCCCGCTTATGTGGTGACACCAGATCTATTGAGGGGGCAAAGAAGCAAAGTTCTTCTTTTACCGGCAGTGCCGAGGTCCTTCCTTCGAAGGCTCAGTTGGCGGTTGATATGTCTCAAAAACATTCCAGGCCTCATAGTACCGGCTCTGCCGAGGTTCCTTATGTTAAGGCTAAGATTAAGACTCCTGATCCATCGACGGGGACCCCTGCCTCACTTCCTCACGTGCCGCAGTTCCCCTCAGAAGAGGACAAATGGCGCCCGTTCCCGCCACGACCACGGCGGCCATTTTAGGTGCTACCCCTACAACTACGCCATCGGCCTCTGGTGTAGGGTTCGGTCCCTTGGGTGAACCTAAGGTCCCTTGTGCGCATCCTTACCGGCCGGTTTATGATTGGAACACCCGGATGCCTCTTCCACACAATGTTTTGTTGCCCGCGGGGCAGCACCTTTGATTATGTGGATACGTCGGTGGATTTGTCCACCTCATGAGAGGCCTCCTCAGGTTCCGAAACAATCTCCTGAGGACGCCTTTTTCTGTAAATTTCAAGCACTTATGCGCACCGACCCCATGAGGGAATATTTCAAAGGGCTTTTCAAGGAGATATGTCCACCTGCGCCTCCGGCTCCACCCGTTCCTTCGGTGGTTCCGCCGGCACCTCCCTTGCCCGTGGTGCCTCCCCCGGCTCTTCCGCCTGTGCCTCCATTGTCCCAAGTGGACAAGGCAGTGCCTGACACGGCTCAGCAGGATCCTGACCTGTCAGATGATCCTCAAGGCGATCAGGACGACGAGGAACTTCAGAGCCTTTCATGACCGGGTACTGGACATGATGAGTTTCTTAGATGTTCCGGAGCCCGAGGCACCCGCTCCGCAGGAGGGCATGCTTTCTGGGGCATTCACCCTGTCTCCCTTGGAGCGTACCGGCCTGTTCCTGCAGAAGGACATTCTGGCCGAGGTCCGAAGAGTATGGGAAAAGCCACACGTTTTGTAAATAAAAAGATTGACGCGGGGGGACAGGCTACATTCCTCGGAAGAGGTGGCCCTGTCGTCTTGTCCGCCTCCCTGCTCCACAGTGGTGGCTGCGGCCACGTTGCAATTCAGACCTGCAGCATCCTCTTCCACGACGGCTACTCAGGTCTTGGGAAAGGAGGACAAGCTCCTTGACTTCCTAGGGAGAACATTTTTTGCCAACTCGGCCTTGCAGCTCTGGCAGGCCAACGCTGAGTTGATAGTAGCTGGAGCTAACATGCGGATGTGGAAAGGTCTGTCGTAGTTTGAGGAGCACATCCCAGTCGAGAAGCTGGAGGACTTCAAAGGAGGCCTTTCTGATGCCAGGGTCTTGGCCCAGGATCTCCTGGAGGCTGCGGCTCATCACGTAGACACCTCGGCTCGGGGCCTTATGCTGGGGGTTGATACCTCACGGCAGGTGTGGCTGCAAGTCACTAAATTTTCTAAGGAAGTGCAAGACAAGGTGTTGGATCTTCCATTTGATGGTAAGGAGCTTTTTCATTCTTCTACTGATGTAGAGCTCACCAAGACCAAGGATAGCACGCAGACGGCTAAATCATTGTCTGTTCTGGTCAAAGCTACTTTCAAATCCCAGAGACCGTTGTCACAAAGTCGACCCTCTAGTTTTAGGGGCTTCCTCAACCGAAAATCCCGAAGAGTGGATACTCCAGCGGGGAATAACCACCGTAGACAGCAGCGCACGCGGTTTTTCTCTTGCTCCTCAGCCTCCTCATCAGGTTCAGGTGGCACCGCCACCGATAAGCCTACCAAATGAGGGTTTTCCGCGCTCACACGAGACCCCGATGGGAGGACGCATTGCGTCTCATTGGGAGGCGTGGCAGACCATCACAGAAGACAGATGGGTCTTGTCAGTCGCTCGAGCGGGCTTCCACTAACCTTTACTCCCTACCCCACCCCTCAACCCTCCTTTTCAGCTGTCGGGCTCACCCTCCCTCAAGGCCGAAGTTCAGAAATTTCTGGACCTCAGAGCTGTGGAACCCGTTCCCTTTTGGGAGCGAGGGGGAGGGCTTCTACTCCCGGCTGTTTACGGTGCCCAAACCCAACCAGGCTGGCCTGTGCACCATCCTAGACCTTTCCCAGTTCAATCTTTTCCTACCCCAAGAGAAATTCAAGATGATCAAGCCCAGCCAGATACGCTCCTCCTTACAGATGGGCGATTGGCTCAGCATTGTGGACCTTCAGGACGCGTATATGCATATCCTGATTTGGAATCCACACAGGAGATATCTCCGCTTCTCTTTTGGAGAGGAGCACTTCCAGTTTCAGGTGCTTCCTTTTGGCCTAAGCTTGGCGCCGCGTGTCTTCACAAAGATGATGGCGGTGATTGCAGCCTATCTTCGTCTACAGGGTATCCATGTGTATCCTTATTTGGACGACTGGCTCTTACGCAGCCCTTGTCCGCTGGCAGCAGCAGGCAACCTGCAGTCTCTCCTTCAGCTCCTGTTCCATCTTGGGCTGTCGGTGAACTGGCGGAAATCCGCCATGACGGTCTCACAGGACCTGATTTTCCTGGGTTTTCGTTGGAACACGATCGACTGCAGAGTGTATCTGACCGGGGACAGAATGGCCGATCTGTTAGCCACGTGTCAGATGTTTGCGCAGTCAGAAAGCATGTCGGCCTGGTGGTTCCAGAGGCTTCTGGGCCTCATGGCCTCGTGTGTACTGGCTCTTCCTCTTGCTCGTCCCAAGATGAGACAGACCCAGGTGGCTCTTCGGAGTTCCTGGCGTCAGGCTGTGGACCCGGATTCCAAGCTGCTGATGATTCCGGATTCCATGAGAGTGGACCTGGATTGGTGGTCGTCTCTCAGCAACTTGTCGTTGGGTGCGGGGTTTCATGACCCAGCCCCCACTGTGACGATCACAACGGACTCCTCCCTTCTGCGGTGGGGTGCGACGTTAGATCTGCTTCAGGTCTTGGACCTCTGGTCGCCTCAGCACAAGCTCCTGCACATAAATCACTTGGAGCTCCTGGCGATCTTCCTAGCGCTCAGGGCGTTCAGACCGCTCATTGTCAACAAGGTGGTCTGCATACGCACGGACAACGTGGTGTCAATGTATTACATCAACAAGCAAGGGGGAACCAAGTCTTCCCCCCTCATGGACCTGTCCATCCAGATATGGGTGTGGGCCGTGCTTCATGGTGTCTGGCTGCTTGCAGTGCACATCCCGGGCCAGCTGAATATCACAGCGGATGCCCTCAGCCGGCAGACGGTGGTCAGCTACAAGTGGGAATTGAAGGCAGAGGTCCTCTCATGGATTTTCTCACGTTGGGGCACACCGGAGGTGGACCTCTTCGCTACGGCGGTGAACAAGAAGCTTCCTCGGTATGCCTCCAGAGGGGGCTGGGGGCCTCCTCTCTGGGGGATGCTCTCGAGATTCCATGGCACAACATGAGAGCTTACGCCTTCCCGCCTCTGCCTCTAGTTCACTGTGCGATCTGGAAGTTGAAGAACTCAGTGAACTGTTCCCTTCTACTTGTAGCCCCCTGGTGGCCGGCCAGGTTTTGGTTCTCAGAACTTTAACACCTGTTGGTGTATCCGCCGATCAGGTTACCAGTAACTCCCGATCTTCTTCACCAGGGGGAACAACAGATGTGGCACCCCTCCCCACAATCGCTCAGCTTGGCGGCATGGTGCCTTAGTTCAAGTCTTTAGAGCATCTGAATTTGTCTACGTATAACATGTGCATTATCCAGGCAGCCAGGAAACCATCGACCAGATCTCAGTACAAGAGTAAATGGCTCAGGTTCTGTCATTGGTGTTTGGAGAAGTTGGATCCAAGGGTGGCCACGATTGACACGGTGCTGTCCTTCGTGTCCTTCCTAGCAGAGTCAGGGGTTCATGTTCTGTCATGCAGGACTTACCTTTCAGCGGTTTTCTTTTATCTTTCTACAGACCAGTGCTCGTATTCTCTGAGTAACCCAGTGGTTAAGAGGCATTTTGCAGGTTTGACACACTTCTAAACTCCAGTTCGTAGTCCGCACACGCTGTGGGACCTAAATGTTTTCCTGATGACGCTGTGCCATAAACCCTTTGAACCAATGGCTACGGTGGAAATCAAGTACTTGTCTTGGAAAGTGTCCTTTCTGGTCGCCGTTACGTCAGCAAGGAGAATGAGTGAGCTCCAGGCATTGTCGGTGGAGCATCCTTTCTTGGTCTTTCACAAGGACAAGGTAGTCCTTCGGACAAACCCGTCCTTTCTACCGAAGGTGGTGACCGAATTCCATCTGAATCAATCGATCTCCCTACCGGTCTTTTTTCCGAACCCTGCCAGTGAGAGGGTTCTACACTGTCTTGATGTCCGAAGAGCTCTTAAATTCTACCTGGATAGGACTTCTGAGCTTAGGAGTTCTTCTCAACTTTTTGTGACCTTTCCATCCACCAATAGTTCCTGTAAGGAGTGCTTGGGAATCTCCCATAAGTATGGAGGAAAGGGGACGGGACGTAGGAATATTACCAGGTTACTCACCCTAGTGACCACCTTACTCCTAGTCCATAGTCCCCTTTCCTCCCTACGCCCGCCCGCCGTCCCCTCTAATAAGGTTCCTCTGTTATTGCTTATCGGTCTTTGACCTGCCAATAGAAAAGGACTGATGGCCGATGCGCGGGGCGGAGCCAAGGTGGCCGGGGTTACGGCCGTGTGCCGGGTCCCACGCAAGAAAGAGAGGAAGGACACATTTTTGAAAAAATGTGGATGCTTTTTGCAAAGTCCTCCGGTCCCGTCCCACAGGACGGAGAGATGTCCCATAAGTATGGAGGAAAGGGGACTATGGACTAGGAGTAAGGTGGTCACTACGGTGAGTAACCTGGTAATAATGTCCTCCGAATACTGAATCATCTTCGGACACATCCAAGCAATGTGAAAAAAACAGCAGAGCTAGCCCCACATATATCTGGCAAACATCACCTCTCTTAATTCATAGTGCATAATACAAACAGTGTATTGTTGTCATGACCCACAGCCAAATACCCCTCTGGCAAACCCATGGGCCAGGAGAGGTCTTGGCTCGGGTCTCCAATAAACTTAGGCATCCATTGCCTAGGCCCTCTTGGCGCCAGGCTCATACTTAATAAAGACATGTGTTTAGGGAAGTACTTTATTTGAAGTTGCCAGCCAACATGGAGGCATCCACATAGCTTGGCTCCTAGGAACCAAGCTATGAGGTATAGTGTTTTGGGTGTGGTAGCCTAGGAACTACTTTACCTGGACTACTTTCTTGAAGCTATTTAAACCACACCCGACTTGGATAACACGCTTCGCGTTACTTTGCAATCCTGCAACGTGATGCTCGCCGAGTCCAGCTATACCAGCGAACCTCGGTAAAACAGCACCTGTAAGGAGAAAAAAGGAACTTGGTTAGCAGCAGCAGCTTACCTGTAATTTCATCGTCAGCTGCCCACATCTCCTGCAAACAGCTTCCTAGGATCAGCACGTCTCCCGGACCGACGGGCCTGCAAAAGAGGAAAGAAACCAGGTATTAGAGACTTCAAAACATAACGAACTGTGCTGAAAAGCTTACCTGGCAAGTCGCCCCTCGATCAGCATCGCCTCGGAATTCCACATTCTGGGTGAACACCGCGACCTATGGGAAAGAAAAGACAACAGGTTAGCAAGGGCAAGGCATCACGGCGCTGCACATAGCGCCTACTTACCGCCTCATAGCGCTCATTACACGCCATTATTTGCCGGCGAGACCCAATTCAGCCAAAGCATCTCACTGGACTTCCGCACACCCAAGGAAGAGAAAGAGACATGCATAAAACCAAGAAAGGCATGCAAGAATAACAACAATATACAACAGCAATAAGACCTACCTGAAAGACTCTAAACGGGCGGCATCAGTGAAGTAACTAGATCGCATCCGCCCACAAAGGACAACGCGCCCCTGCCAAGAAGGCAGGACGGAGAGCACACCTGAATTAACAATAAGGTGAGGAGAGGCCCCAGAGGGGCTGAATGCATACGGGTGGTGGGGGGCTGATTACCCCAGTTGGCCAGTCTTGAACCTAGCCCTCCTGTATTACAGGCAGAACTCCCCCCGCTGACCACATCTGGGAACCGCAGAGAAGGATACCAGTGTCCCTACGGCTGGGTGGCGTCCCCGTGGATACCAGGTGAGCGTAACAATTGTGATGAATCTAGACTATTCGTCCCTTCTCCCTGGAGGGGAGCTACCCTGTATGAGGCTAGGGAGGCGATCCAGCTCAGCAAGACTCTCCCTGGGTCTCTGGGCAAGTGGAACCTCACTGGGAGTGACTCCCCTCATGGGGACGAGGGCTCCCATTCCAGTACGGAACTCCCAGTCAAGCGTGCGTTGTCCGTCTACATGGGAATTGGAAAGACTGATGTTACTTCTGTTTTCGACCTTCCCAAAAGTGACAATTCTCCAAACTCTTTGGCTTCGGGTAATGCTGATTCCCACCTTAACTCCACAGTCAGAGTGGCGATGCACCCCTTTTGTTTCTGATTACATACATAAAACCACAAGGAACTTTGAATCAGAGAGAGAGGGAGAATCCTACGCAGAGGAGAGCCTCTGACGGAAGGAAGTCCTGGGGTGGGTGGGGCCAGACTAGATCGGGAGCCGGCAGTAGCATGGAAAGAGAGCAGTTTGCTCATGATATGCCAGAGGACTGATATCCTGAGCGATAAAGAAGCCGAACCGCTTAGCGAGTTGGGATCTAGTGGCGTGCCCAAATGGAAGCCATAGTGTGCCTGGGGCTCGGTAACCAACGCTGAGACCAGACTGCAGTGGAGAAGTCAGATCTCCGATCTACAGAAGAGAAGCGTGATGACTGCTGAGCTGGGCCGAGTAAGGGAAGCACCTGCTCTTGAAGAGGTAACCCCGCTGAGAGAGGAGCCATTGTATGCGAGACAATGTTATTGGAGGCTTGAGAAGCCACCAGGGTTATGGGAGGCAAGAAAACCTGAAATCTGGAAGAGGGCAGATTGCCAACCGAGAAAGCCAAGCTAAAGAAAGCCTAGCTGAGGGCCAAAAGGCTTTGGAGAGCCCGGCAGAGTCGACAGAAAGCGATACTCGAGGCTGGGAAAGCTGCCAGAGTTATGGGTCCCAAGAAAACCTGCAATACTCTTTTGTCCCATCCCCTTTCCTCCATACTGCATGGGTGTCCCTTCCAAGGGACGGGAGATGGAAACTTTTTCACCAGAAAAAACCTTCTTGCCCTTTAAATTTAGAGGCACGCAGGGGTGCGGCCCAGGGAGCATGCGCTGCCCTGACTCTGCCCTCTGGCGCCACACCTCGGTTCCCTTTTCCGTGTCGACGGGAAAGGGCCGAATTCACCAGCGCTCCTGGGTTTGGCTTCAGCCATGTAATTCCACATGCGGATACTTCTTCTCTTTGTCTTCTTTTGTCTTTTTATCATTCAGGTACTCTGTCCTGAGGCTCCACGCTCCTACCCGGCGCATGTCCACTTCCACAGGGTTCAGCAGGTGTCCATCCTGCAACGGGCTCTTCCCATCTTCAGACCCCCACGCCCTCTGCCTACGTGGCTTTGGCCCAGACCACGGTTGGCAGTCTTCCAGAAGTCTTCCAGCTCCAGAGGACCTCAAGAACTTCATGAACCATCGAACCAGTCCCAAGGTAGCGCTGATATTCTCCATCGCACCCCGCAAGGGAGACTCCTTCCCAGGGACTTCCTGCAATGCTAGCGGCACCACAGATGCCTTCCTCGGCACCCCAGGCCCCGACGCAGCCGCCTCCTCCGGCTCCCCAGGCAACACCTCAGCCTCTGGCCGTGGTCCCTGTACCCCAGCCTCCAGCGACCAACTACTCTCCTCCTCCACAGGATCCCCCAGATCCACAGATATGGATGTGGAGGAGGATCCGGACACGCCATCCTCAGCCAGGGCCTTCCACGAACGTCTTGCGGGCCTGGCAGAGTATCTGGGCCTACCCCAACCTAAGATTTAGCAGCCGGCAGAGGGGGTTCTGGCGGAAGTCCCCATACGACGCCCCTCTGCCAAATCGGGGATTCCTATGCAGACCGATGTAGTCTCCCTGGCCAAGAAGGACTGGCTCAAACCCCACTCAGCCCAGCCAGTCAATCGACAACTAAATGCCAAGTACAGGCAGATGGAGGGGGATACACTCTTGCTTTCGGCCCATCCTCAACCACACTCCTTGGAGATCGCAGTGGCATCACTATACTCCAAGCCTCAGTCGTCCTCAGCCTCCACCTCTGCAGCGCTGCTAGGCAAGGAGGGGTAGATCTTGGTGGCGTATGGCAAGAAACTCTACCCCAACGCTTCCTTACATCTGCGTCGGGCAAACGCTGATGCCATGCTGGCTGCCGCCAACCAAAGATTATGGTGGGAAATTGTGGACTTGCTGCCGGAACTCCCACCCAGAGCCAATCATGCTTTAAGGCGGGACTAGCCGAGGCCAAGCTGGTGTGCGCATGACCTCATGGAATCCACCGTGGCCCATATTGACACCTCTGGCCATGCCATCTGTATCGCCACGGACATGAGAAGGACAGCCTGGCTCCGGGCAACAAAACTCAACCCGGACGTCCAGGAACGCATACTAGATCTACTGTTCGAGGGGGGGGGGTGGGCTTCTTCCACTCCTCCACGGACTAAGAGCTGGTCAAAAAGAAAAACAGCTCACAAAGGGCCAAGTCTTTATCCATCCTTACAAAGACCACGCCCAAATCGTACAACCAATCGCAGCAGCGCTCAGATATGGGCCGTACGTACGGAGGGTTCCGCGGCTTCCAGGAACGTAGCTCCAGACAGCCGGACCGCTCACCGTCTCAGAACCAGCATAAGCAACAAAAAGGGGGTAGGGGAGTAAAGGTTTTTTCCAGTCCTGCTCCTCTGCGACAGCCTCCGAGGGAAAGAAGGCATGACACGCCCCTTCGGGTCCACGTGTCACCGGTGGGGGGCAGGCTTGCTCTCCATGCTCATTTCTGGTGCCAGAATTTCACAGACCCCTGGATCCTCTCCGTAGTATCCACGGGGCACTGCCTCCCTATCCCAGCCTCTCCTCCCTCCTTCCCTCCACTCCCACAGGTTGGGACAGCAACTCTTTTGGCAGAGATCCGGTCGCTCGTAGAGAGCCAGGCAGTAGAGGAAGTCCCAGCCTGCCAGCAAGGCTTTGGCTTTTACTCCAGGATTTTTGACATTCAGAAGAAGAACGAGGCGGGCCTGGGAGTTGGGCTGGACCTTTCCACCCTCAACTTCTCCTTACCCATGCAAAAATTCAAGATGGTTATGCCAGCTATTATAGCGGAGACATTGGACAAGGGAGACTGGATGTGCTCCCTGGATCTGAAGGACGCGTACCTACACGTCCTGATTTGGCAGCCTCATCGTTCCTTCCTACGGTTCAGGATCATGGGCTACCATTTTCAATATAAGGTTCTTCCTTTTGGCCTCAAGTAGGCCCCCAGGGTCTTTATTAGGCTCATGAATGTGGTGGTGGCCCTCCTCAGAGTGCAGGGCCTCCACATCTACCCATACCTCGACGACTGGCTCGTCAGGGCTACATCTCCGGAAGCGGTTCACCACTCTTCCCATGCCCTTATGAACACACTGCAGGATCTGGGCTTCTCGCTCAATCTCAAGAAGTCAAAGCTGCAGCCTACGCAGACTCTGACATTCTTGGGCTTCATCTGGGACATGTGCTCCGAGAAGGTATTTCCGTCGGAGGACAAAATCTCAGCCATTAAGAGGGCCACCGCCCACTTCCTCAGCAGAGAAGTGACCTTGGCATGGTGGTACCATCATCTCCTGGGTCTACTGGCAGCAGTCCTATTAGCCGTCCCGCACACGAGACTAAGGATGAGGAGGATTCAGCTGCACTTCACGGCCTCATGGAACCAGGAGGGGGGCTCTCAATCCGAGATGATCAATGTTCCTCCATCTCTCCACCGGACCTAACTTGGTGGTCCAGGGACTACAACCTACGGACTGGCAAGCCCTTCCGGCCGCCCAATCCGCAGCCCACCATCACCACAGATTCCTCGCTCGAGGGCTGGGGAGCCACCCTGGACAATCTCTCGATCCACGGCACCTGGGCTCGACGGGAGCAGGAAAACCACATGAATTGGCTAGAGGTGAATACCATCTGGCTAGCGCTCAGGGCATTCCTACCACTTCTCAGGGGCAAGGTTGTCCTCATCCAGACGGACAACTCGGGCAACATGCACTATGTCAACAAGCAGGGAGGTGCCAGATCCCCTCCTCTGTGCAGACTGGCAATCAGCATGTGGGAGTGCGCCCTGGAAAACAACCTCACGCCAGTCCACCTCCCAGGGGAGTCCAAACTGGAAGCGGACAGGCTCAGCAGGCTGGGAGCGGACAATTACGAGTGGCAGCTAAACAACTTTGTTATTCAGGAGATATTCAACAGATGGGGTCATCCCCATGTGGATCTCTTTGCCACAACAGGAAGTACCCTCAGTTCGCCTCCTGGCAGGGACAGGGCCCCGGCTCCCTGGGCGACGCATTTTACCTCCAGTGGAACGGCATGAGGGCATATGCCTTTCCGCCCGCGCCGCTTATTCACCGAGTAATTTGCAAAATCAAGGAGTCTCACCAACTCCACATCATTCTAATAGCTCCATGGGGGCCGGCCAGGCCATGGTTTTCGGAGCTGCTCAGCCTCTCGGAGATGCCCCTGATTCACCTCCCGACGCGCCCAGCACATCTTCTGGCACAACAGGGGGGCAGAGTCATCCTCCCTGCGCTACAGAAACTAGCCCTCACAGCTTGGTACCTGAGCAGGTAACGCTGCAGCACCTCAGCCTCTCACAGGCTAATCTGGAGATCATACAGGGCGCTAGGAGCAAGGCTATCAGGGCCCAGTACAAAAGCAAATGGACCAGATTCTGCCACTGTGAAGACTCCTGGCGTGCACTTTGGACGACGTGCTCTACTTCTCGGCGCACTTCGCCCACTCTGGCGTGCAGGTTGACACCTGCCATACTTACCTCAGAGCCATCAGAGTTTACAAGAACTTGGAGGAGGGTATCTTCTCCTCCAATCCTATCGTCAAGAAACATCTGCTGGGACTCGCTCTACCCACCCGTCAAGAGATTGCATCTGGTGGGGGACCTTAACATAGTCTTGGGCGCCCTGGTGCACAAACCGTTCGAGCCAATGGTGTCCGTGGCCATTCGGCTGGTCACCATCAAGACGGCGTTACTAGTCAGCCTTGTCACGTACAGTCTGCGAAATCCAGGTGCTGGTCGCCCCGGAACCATATACTACCCTTCACAAGGACAAGGTAGTCCTGCGGACACACCCAGCATTTCTGCCCAAGGTGCCGTCTGCTTTCCACCTGAATGAGGAAATAGTCCTTCCTATGTTTTTTCCCGATCCTAAGGACGATGCACAGAGAGTGCTGCACTGCCTGGATGTCAGGTGTGCCCTGAAATTCTACCTGGACAGGACCAAGGGCTTCCGTAAATTGGACGCCCTGTTTGTCACTTTCGGAGGCTCAAGACTAGGCTATCAGGCCTCTCAGGCTTCCATATCCCGCTGGATGGTCTCGGCCATCAAAGAAGCGTATAAGGGCAAGCACAAGCCACTCCCGGCCAACATGCATGCCCACGCGGTCAGGGCCAAGGCCACGGCCATCGCATTCCAGCGCCATGTCCCTTGCCAAGTCATAAGCAGGGCGCCCATTTGGGTCTCTCCCTCAGCTCTCTGCAAGCATTACTGTTTGGATGCCGGCTCTAGATCTGATGCAGCTTTCGGACAGACGGTTCTCAGGAACATATTTGCTTAAGGAGGGGCTCCTCTCCAACCTGGGGCTACAATCAGTTGTAATCGCCCATGCAGTATGGAGGAAAGGGGACGGGCCGTATGAGTAATTATAAGTTACTCACACTAGTGACTAAGATACTCTTTGTCCATAGTCCCCTTTTCTCCATACGTCCCTCCAACCGTCCCCCTAATAATACTAGTGTCATTAGGCAATGTTAAATCTATTGTCGACGTGTTAATGGGGGCTGAGGTGTGGCGCCGGCGGTTGGATCCAGGGCAGTGCATGCTCCCTGGGCCGTGCCCCCGCCCGCCTCTAAGTTTAAAGGTGAGGAAGGTTTTTTCTGGTGAAAAAGGTTCTGTCTCCCATCCCGTGGAAGGGATGCCCATGCAGTATGGAGGAAAGGGTACTATGGACTAGGAGTACGTTGGTCACTACGGTGAGTAACTTATAATTTGTATACGGACAGAGGAAGGGTATGCCTCCCAGAGGATGAGGCCTAGCGGCTGCAGAACAGAGTACGACTTCTCCACCAGAGGCCACAGGACCCAGCTCGGCAGCTGATGCAATTACAGGGCATGATTGATGGCATCAACAGTCTTTGTGACCCCGTGGCCCCATCTTCATCTCCAGGATCGCTTGGCCCAGCTGCACTGCTGGGGGTTCCGGGTCTCTGTGATCTCAGAACTCCTATTTCAGATCTGGGACAACGGTTGGAATATCTCTTTTGGTGGTTGATTCCATCAAACCTACGTGGGGGTCACCTTGAAAACCTGGATCGCAGCACCCCTCAGTCATCGACAATGGATGCCAGCAAGAGGTTGGGGAGCGGTGTTGGACCAGAGCACCACCCAGTGTCTCTGGTCTAAAGTATTGCGCCCCATATCCTCCAGTTAAACAAAATTGGGGGTAATCTTCCAGGTGCTGCAATACTTCTCCCCCATAATCCAGGGTTCCTCGGTTCTCATCAGGACGGACAGCACCTTGGCCCTGGCATATGTCAACCGCCATGGGGGTGGAGACCAGACCAAGGTCACCGGTGAAGCTGGCGCAGGACATAGGTCTCTCGGCAGAGAACAAATTACAGAAGCTGAGGGCAACCCATGTATATGGCATAGACAATTGCCAAGCAGAGCTTTTGAGCAGAGCATTCTTCTATTGGCAGAGCACTCTATTGTTTCCCAAAGCTAGGTCCGTAGTCAATAAATACGCTATTAATATGTACAGCATTCCTTTGGATCACGCAGAGGCTGGGAGCTCCCCAGCTTCTCCTGTTCTGCTCCCAATCCTCAGCTCTGGGAGGATTGGGGGGGGTGCCCTAGCAGTAACATTGCCACCCCCATTCTAGTGTATGCCCCCCTGAAGATACTTCTCCTAAGTAGTCCTCAACATCGGGAAGGAAAGGTCATGGGTGATCCTGCATCGCCATCTGATTCAATTGGCTCTGGCTCCATGGCTGGTGCTATCCTGTGCCCCCCAACATTAGGGACCTGGGTGTTGTCCTTTGAGGAGCAGCTGGGATTGGGGGGGGGCTGACCCTTGAAAAGGAAAAGACTGAGCCACCAGGGCCTGCAGCACGCAGTAACCGCTTCATTGCACGCATCTAGGAAACCTGGTAATCTGAAGTCTTAGGCCCATCATAAGGCACCCTTCTGTGGGTGTTGCAGGAAACTGGACCTCCTCCCGCTGAGTGTGGGGTGGAGGAACTGTACTACTTTCTCGTGGAACTGTCCTGCTTGCAAGATGGTTTTGATCTTGTTCGATCAACCGTCTCTTCCCTGAGGGCTCGATGGGCAGCAGTGCATGCCTTTAGGGTGCCACTTGTGGCTCTGCTTCTGAGAAGCTTCCTTTCCCAAGGTTCGGCTCATACCACCAGCCTGGGACTTGCTTTTTGTCCTTGGGGCTATTCAGGAGCCTCGTTTCTAACCTCTTGATCAGGATGACCTGTAGTACTTATCCTCCAAGATGGACTTTCTGGTGGCCATGACCATGGGCAAATGCCTAGTGGAACCAATTGCCCTCTGTGCTCAGCCCGGCGCCTCGCATATTGTGTTGTGCTGTGACCCAGCCTTCTGCCCCAAAGTGGTCTTAACTTTTCATCTATCACAAGAAATGATCCTCTCTCTCCCTGACCATCTCTCTGATGAGGAGAGGTTGGACATGATGGGCCTAGACGTGTGCCAGGTGCTCCTCACGTACTTGGCCCGAATAGAGGACATTAAACAGTGTGACAATTTATCACCATTGGGACTTCAGGTAGAGGTCGGAAGGCTTCCACAGCGACTGTCAGTAGATTGCTGACAAACACAATCTCATACGTATACGGTTTAAGTGGGTGGGACGCAGTGTCCATCAGGGGTGCTGAGTTGTTACTTGAGTGGGGAATGGTGACTTCTGGTCAGAGGCTAGGGGTTCCTCCATCACTGACTTCTGTAAGACTGCTCCCAGGGCACCCCCACTCACCTTTGTAAAGCACTACCAACTGCTCTTCCAAAGCCAGGAGGATCAGGGTTTTGGGCATGCAGTTCTTCGCGCAGTGTCAGGGCAATATTATGACTGTGATTAAAATCATGTGGTGCGTTGGCATATTTGGAACTGTCTGTTTTTTGGTGGCCTTCAAGAGTAAGTACTGGGACAACTAACAGGGGGGTGAAGGTGATGTTTGGATTACTTTCCAGTAATCTTCATTCAATTGATAGCTTTCTCCCGCAGATTCAGCTATTGACCCATCTTGACTCGACATGGTGCGCATCAACTCCGGATGTGAAGTTGGTCATCGTACATATACTATGTTACTACACCCGGTACCTCAGTCTCTTTTTTTTTTCCACACACTCAGCACGCTTCTCCATGAAAGACTCGTGTGAGGGAAATCGTTGACTCAAATTTTCACTTGTTTTGTATCTAATTTCGACACGCTTGCCAGTATGTCTGCATTCCTAAGACGCCAGGATTCAAGATTGCAACTCTAAAATGTCACTAACGGACCCACATGGGATATGTGTATAGTGCCTCTGAACCGATCATGTCGCCAAGGATTGTGGATCGTGCCAAAAGATGGATCCGTTATCATTGCGGCAGCAGGTGGCAAAGCTCACATTGGGGCACCCACCTTCGAAATCACCTGCTCGATCGACCGCCAGAGAGGAAGGGCCCCCTGTTAGGCAGAAACCTGTGCAGTTCCCTTAGGGAACACTGCAAAAGATTTAAGACTACAGGTGTTGGCAGTAAACCCACTTGGTAGCAGTCCGCAACACCCAGATTTACCTGGTAGCTGTGGCTGAGCAGTCAGACTTCTCTCAAGAAGAGTTGGGCAGTATGCAAAGTATACACAATAGGCACTCAGACACACCAATACAAGCAAACACTGACCAGAGCTTTGGTATCAAAGTATATAATTATTTATTTAAAAACACACTGTTTGAAACACTCCAGCAGTCTTATTGTAAAATATTCTAAACACAGTTACTATTGTAATATATACACCCCTTTTTCCTTATCGGATAAGTCACAGTAAAACACCACTTATTTTCAGACGGAGGTGAGCGCTTAACTAGATGGCACTCCAATAAGTTTGTGAGAAAGGGAGGGAAAAAGACAGAATATGGAAAGATATACCACTCCAAGGTTCAGGAACACTGTTAGCAAGGCAGAAGAGCAAAAGTCACTGGTGAGCCAAAGTCCAAAGGCTGGGCCCACTCTTAGAGAGAGCAGAGCACAAATGCGCCCAAGATCACAAAGTTACACTAGGCTTAGAAAGTCTTGCAGAGAGTTCCAAAAAGAGTTTAGAGAGGCTTAGGAAAGTTTAGCCAGGGTGTCCCAGGCTAATCCAGGTTCGAAAGCCGGGGGCTAAATCTACCCCGTACAGTCGGTAGCAAGGGAAGCCAGGCGGGACACGGTACCTTAAGTGGGAAGGATCCTCCAGCGGTGGCAGTTGTTCCTGGCAGTGGGTGCAAGTCGCGTCGTCGTCCAGGGGAAGAGAAGATCTTGACTTAGAGGAAAGATGAAGGTTGTTGCACTGCCAGGGAAGAAACCAGCCGCAGAGTTTTCCGGTTAAAGGTGGTACCTTTGTTTCGCGGTCGGGGTAAAACGTGGTGTCCCGGTTGCCGGGGTGCTTGGCACAGGCAAGGCGGCCACGAGGTACGTCGGGAAGGCGAAAAGACGGTGAAACTGGTTATCCCCACCAGTCAAAGGAAGAAGACTCTCCGGCGGGAGATCTCCTCTGTCGTTGGGAAAAGTGGTGAGACGGTCCAGCCTAGGCAACTCAGTCCAGGGTGCCTAAATCCCCCTCCGCCCCTCCTAAGTACCCCAGACAGAGTGGCACCACTTTGGAGGGCTTCTGTGGAGAAGCCCGCCAAAAAGTGGAACAAAGGGCTCGACTTGGGTTGGAGTCACAGAAGAGAACACAAACGCCATTTTAGAATCAAGTTTTGGCAAAAAATACCAACCGGAGAATTAATATTAATTAAATAAACCGGCGGTATGTTCGAGGCTACCGTAAATAATTAAATAAAGATAGTAGCCTAAAACAATGGGAAATCCCATAGGAAAATATTTGCGGTTGAATATAAAAAGTAGTATCCACTGCCACCAGCCAAAACTCGATCAGGGGGGACGGAGACGTGCCCCCTCGACTAACAGACCCCGGGCCAATTGAATTGCCCCAGCCAGTACGTCCACAATATGATGGTTTGTACTGGTTCTGTTCAGAATTTAAGACTAGTAAAGTCAATGGTGACTTTACATTCCCTGGGAGACAGTCCCAGGGTATGGAGTCTATACTGGGGGGTCACTATGACACCCCTGTGTTACTGCACTGAGGGTGCTGTGTAACACACATCACAAAAACACATGAAGCCCTATGGAGTAAAAGACCCCATAGCCCATTAAACACATCTAGATTCAAAGAAACACACTCAAATCATGTCCAAGAGTGAGGGTAAAAGAGTCTCACTCTTGGCAGGAGAGAAAAAAAATAAAACCCAAAAATCCAGCAAAGCTGATGGGGGACTCACTAGGTTAGGAAATTCAGCCTAAACAGAGAATTCTCCCTAACACCCCCCCTCAGAGAAGGACAGGTGCTGAAAGAAGACAGAAAAAAGGGCACACTTGAGAAGCTACTCGTCATCTTCCTCATCTCATAAAAAGAAGCTTTGTCATCGACGCAGGCATGACTCCTCAGACGATCGGGATAAGTCCCACTTGGGCTTGGCTACATTGAGGGCCAAGTGGGAAACCTTTAAGGAGCAAATGCTCCAGATGATGAAGGCGGCCACTGCGGTTACGGTTCAAACCTTGATACAGCAGACCAGGACGGTTCCAGTTATGCCTGGTGTTTCCGGCATCAAGGAGTCGGGTATGGCGCCTTCGGACTAGATGCCGGCCGTCGCTAAGTCGACAGTACCGCCACAGCCGCAATCAGCGCCGTTGTTCTCTATGCTGCAGTCAGCGCCGACTGTCGAGCGGTCGTTTTTCTCATAGTTTGTTATCATTCTTCGAAACAATGCAATCCATTTTTGATGATGACGGGATCAGCGGCTGAGGGTCCAGCAACCGACCAGCACAACCTCATTGCCTGATCTTGAGTCACAGCAGGCTAAATGGGCATGCAAATGCCCAGTACCGGAGAACTCTGGATAGGGTGGTGGACGCTCGAGGTCTTTGTGCCCTGGCATAGCTTCTGTCAGCCTACGAGCTGACTGATATCTTAGAGGCACGCCGACCGAAAGAGCGCTGTCGTTTATTGTGGCCATTGAAGTACCCATTGCTTCGTTGTAGTGGAGAACCCTGCTCCAGCCCTCAGGTGGATTCCGAGCTGGTGAAGAATGATAAACCTGCTGAGGGGGACTCATTCTATCTGTCCACCCTATGCCATAGGGGTTAGTGGTTCAGGCAGTAACTAATAGTACAAGGCCGTCCACGTCCACCTCGAATTTACCGACTGACAGGGAGTCAAAAAAGTATGCCACCCTTGTGAAGAAGGTCTTCTCCAGAAGCATGGCTCTCAAAGCTATGAATGCTTCCTGTGCATTCGCAAATTCTACACACAGCTTGTGGAGGACCACAGAGGAGGCGGCAGAGCACATTTTGGCATGGGGAATGTTTTCTGTGCCTGGTGGGTGACGGAAAGGAAGTGGCCTTCCATGCTCTGCAATCAGGCCTGGGCGTTGCGGGTTGCATGAGCAGAGCTGTGGCGAAGTTGCTTGACATCACCTTTGAGCCGATAGTTTTTGGAAAAATGTAAAGCCTCCAAGCTAGCTGCAAAGTCTCTGGGCCTGGCTGTGCAGCAACCGCCCAAACTATCTTTCAGCTTTCGCTCCAGAGGTAGAGGCTTTTGGCGGTACATCCTGGTACATCCCATTTGGAAGGAAGGCACAGTCCCCACAACCCAGGCAGGGGGGCCTCTAGGTGCCAGCAGACGGCAGTGGTGGGGCCAGCACCAGCCACAAAGCGGCTTTGAGTTCTCCCCCCCCTTGTTTCCCCGGTTGGATGGCAAGCACTTGCCTCAATGGAAGGAGATGAGATAACATGTGATGCCTGGGCATTGCAGCTCATCCAATCGGGGGTAGTGTTTGCCTTTTTTGAAATACAAACAGACCAACCTCCACTCCCCAACAGCTGGAACAGGAGCCCCAGGCTGTTGTTGAAGGGTGTCGTGGAAGAGCAGAGAGAATCGGACTGATATTTCCCAGTATTTCCTTGTGTCCAAGAAAGGGTAAGGACTTTGTCCCATTTTGAACCTCGGGGCCTTGGACACGTTTCTGAGGTATGTAAGGAACTCATGGTGGCAACAGTAAAAGTGTTCACAATTTATGGGTGTTTATTAAACTGTATGCAGTTTTGAGCACGGGTCAAGGTGGATCTTCTGAGCAGAGCACACACTCGAGCTTTCCCCAGCAAGAGCCGACAGTTCTGTATCAACTATCCGGTTCTTTGATGGTCAAGTCTCTTTCAATAAAAGTCTCTTGCCTTTGAGGGTCCGATGTACTCAACAAACAAACAAAAAGTTCTATTCCATATATACTTTGGGTGATGGCTTCACCCCTCAGTCTTCCGGGCACAGACCCCTCTCAAATCTCAGCCTCCCTCCTCCAGGTTCACTATGGCGTTCCTCTCTTTCCCAAAATCTTTTTTTTTTTTATAATTCTGTTTATTAAGTTTTAATAACACAACAACAAAACAAACATGAATCATAGGCATACATCTGACCATGGTAGTAAGGCAATTTCAAAATGCAAAAGGAGCTCTGTAGGGCCGAGAGCCATCAGACGTTTGTGGGATGAGGCAGGTAACCAATGTTAACAGCAGTACAGATCTACTTTCATCAGCGAATCTCAGTTAGCATCAAGCCATTTACTCCATATTTTTTCGAATTTGCGGGGGCAAACCCGTGCATTATAAATCCGGTGCTCCGAGGCCGCGCATCTTTCCAGCTCATTACTCCAGCGGTTCAAAGACAAAGGGTCAGCAGAACCCCAGTTAGTCGCGATTAATCTTTTGCCTGCCCCAAATGCCAATGCCAAAAACATTTTTTCATATTTCGAGAGATCAACTTCACCCCCGATTCCCAAGAGTATCATTTTGTGATCCCTGGGGATTGGTGTCGCCAGGGTGGCAGAGATTGTGTTAATACAGCTCTCCCAGAAGACCTGTAACACTCGGCAGTCCCATATCATATGGTAGAAGGTGGCAGGTTCCGTTTTGCATCTGAGGCATGTCCCGTCTTCCAGTCCCCCCCCCCACCTGGCCATGGCAGTGCGCGAATAGTATGTGCGGTGAAGGATCCTCAGTTGTATTAGTCTGAGTTTAGATTGTATACCAATTTCTCTAGGGGACATTAATGCATCTACCCAGTCTTCTGGTTCCATTTGACCTATATCCCTTTCCCACTTTTCTTTGAGCCCGTCAAGCTGCGCAGCCCCAAAGTAGTTAAGGGCTTGATAGAGCGTGGAAGTGACCTTGGAGGCAATGCTTTGCGGGGGGATATTGGTATCAATGGGAGTACAGGGGGGTATGGTTGTCGTATCAGGGAATTGGTCCATGGGTGCGAGGTCGAATTGCTCTTGCATGGCCTCGAAGTCAAGGAGGTGGCCCTCTTGTATCACGTGCGCTAATGTGTGTATCCCTTTTGCGCACCAGTGACCGAAGGAGCCCATCTTTACTATTTCCGGGAGGAGCGCGTTGTGCCATAGGGGTTGAGATAGTGTTGGTTTACCTTTCCAGCCAATTAGTTTGTGCGCATCCCGCCAGGCCCGCAAATATGGTGTGTCATTTCAGGTAACATCGGGGGTTGGTCGTGGGTGGCGTACAGGATCTGCAGTGGGGTTAGCGGGGTCATGATCTCTATTTCAAGGCGGATGTGGGGGAGTGTGGGGTCTGCGTGTATCCAGTCGTTTACCACCCCGATCTGGGCTGCAAGGTAATAGGTGCGTATGCATGGTAGACCGATGCCTCCCTCGCACACTGCTCGCTGAAGCGTATCAAGGGCAATCCTGGGTTGTTTTCCCTCCCCACAGCAGTGTGCAAAGGCGTCTGTCAATGAGTGCGAAGGTGTCTCGGGGAATGGCAAGTGGGGCGTTTTGAAGTACATACAGCAGTCTGGAGAGGGTCATAATTTTGAATAGCGCCGCTCTGCCCATTAGTGATGGGGGGAGTGATTGCCAATGGGAGGTGTCTCTATTGAACCGGTCAATTACTGGTTGTAAGTTAAGTTGCAGGAACCCACCCAGTGTCGGATCGAATCGTATACCCAGGTATTTAAGTTCTCTAATAGAGACATGATATGGGCAGGTTTCAGGGATCGCAGACTCGCCGCCCTGGATCGGGAAGTAAATAGTTTTGGTCTCATTTACCTTAAGGCCCACAAAGTTCTGATATTCCCTAAGGATGAGGGAGACAATCGGACAGGAAGTGCGTGGGTTTCTGAGGTATATGAGGAGGTCATCCGCGTAGAGCGATAGTTGGTCCTCTCCCCCCCCAGGCCAGGCGAACCCTGTCCAATTAGTGTTAGCACTAAGCTCAATTGCGAGATGTTCGATGGCCAAGAGAAAAAGAAGCGGGGAGAGCGGGCACCCCTGTCTCGTACCTCGACCCAAGGGAAATGATCCAGAAGACCTGCCGTTCACCCTTACCATGGCCTCCGGGTATGCATACAGGAGTTTAACCCACAATATAAACGTTTACCCCAGGTTCATCCGAATCATGATTGCCCACAAAGCCTCCCATTCCACAGAGTCAAATGCTTTTTCAAAGTCCACCGCCAGGAGGGCCAGTGAGGCTGGTATTTCCTTGGCTCTACTCAGCGCTAGTTGAACTCTACGCAGGTTCATGCGGGTGGATTTGTTGGGCATGAATCCACATTGGTCGTGGTGGACAAGGGTCTCTATAACTTGCAGTAGTCTGTTGGCAAGTGTTCTGGCGAGGACCTTGGCTTTGCCGTTGATCAAGGATATGGGGCGATAGGAGGCACATTCCTCTGGGGGTTTCCCGGGCTTATGTATGACTATTATGCATGCCTTCCAGAGGTCCAGGGGGAGTGCCCCCAGCTCTTTGCTGCGTAGAAACATATGGTGCATGTGGGTGGGTAGTGTACCGCCGAGGCATTTCCATGTTTCTGTAGGGAACCCATTAGGGCCCGGGGTTTTCCCGGGTTGGAGCTGTGCGAGCGCCTCTTGCACCTCGGTTACAGTGATTTCGGCATTCAGGAGGTCTGTTTGGTGCTGTGAGAGCTTCGGGATCTCGAACTGGTCAAGGTAGCGTGAGGGTTCGGAAGGCGGGCTCTCGGCAGGTGGGGTATAGAGTTTCTCATAGTAGGCGGCAAATGCCGCAACAATGTCGGAGTCGTCTGTGAGGAGTGTTCCGTCTGGAGACTCAATTGCCCGTACGTGTCCCCTGGTCTGTTCGCGCCTCTCCAACTAGGCCAGGGTCTTATTTGCCCTGTCGCCTGTTCATAGATTTGGCTCCGGACTAACTGATGGGCTGTCCGTGCATTGTCTTGAGCCAGGTTGCTAAGGGCCTCTTGTGCTGTAAGCAGAGCCTCTTTCGCCTCTTGGGTGCAGTGTTCTAGGGTTTGCCGTTCGCACTCCAGGACACGTGCTTCTGCCTCTTTGATCTTTTGGACTTGTCGTCGTTGGTAGGCTGAAACTTCCGAGATAACTTCCCCGCGGAGGACAGTCTTATACGCCTCCCAGAGCGAGATCGGGCAATCTACTGATCCTTTGTTGTTTTCGAAATATTCTGTCATCTTCTTTCCCAGTTCCTCCTCAATTTCAGGGAGACGTAGGTGATATATGTTCAGGCGCCAGTTACGATCCGGACCACGGCAGGAGTTCTTCATGGACAGTAGGAGCGGAGAGTGGTCCGAAATACCCCTTGCGAGGAATTCAGCGTCGAGGAGCCTGTGATTTATTCTGCGGGGGATGAAGGCATAATCGATCCTGGAGAATGACTTGTGAACGCCAGAAAAAAAGGAAAACCCAGCCTCATTGTTGTGGAGTGAGCGCCATGTGTCCGTCATTCCCAGAGCTTCGGCGAACATGGCGAGTGATGTGGGGCAGGGCAGTTACCTGATCTCCTGTGAGATCTATCGACAGCAGTGTTCATCACTTCATTAAAGTCCCCGCCAATCACCCATACATCGGCCTCGTCTTCCAGTAGCAGGCTCTGTAGTTCGGACAGCAGTTCTTTCGTCTGTGAGGGGGGGGCATAAATTGCAGCGAGGCCCCATTTTTCGCCCCAGATGTCAGCCAGTATCATAACATAGCGGCCCTGGGGGTCGGTTTTGACCTTCCTAACCTGCAGGGGGACTCGCTTGTGGACGAGTATCATCGTGCCCCTAGCTCCTGTCGTGAATCCGGCCTGGTAGGTATGAGAGTAGTTGGATCTTCTGAAGAAGTTAGTGCTCGTGCCTAGCAAATGTGTTTCGTTTAGAAGGGCAATGTCCGGCGAGCACCAGCCTTCGCTTTATGCTGGAGCCGAGGCCGTTAACGTTCCAGGAGAGCATGGTTACCTTGTTGGAGTTCATTCTAACTGCGTGGGTCTCTTATCAGGGCATCTGGGAGGATCAGTGGCGGTCGTGTACTTTCGGGAGGTGTGCAGCGCTGTACTTTCGGGGGAGACGTCCGGGGGTCGTCTCGTGTCGTTGTATCTGCTGCCTGGATGATGATTGAGTCCGCGGTCTCGCCCACAGACAGTGCTTGATTCTTTGCCCGCGTTTTCTTGTATCGTGCCTTCTTGTCTCTTGATTCTGTATCTTTACAGTCCTTAAACTCCCCCCACCCTATACTTCCCCCCAACTGGGAGCACCTGTCACCCAAACCTTAAACCTATAACTTTATAAACTTCTTCGGGATAACCCGGCTGTGATAACGCGCACGCCGCATTAGGGGCGGCAGCTGCTAAGTGAGCACTCCCATTCTATCAATCTGCAGTTTGGTCCCCTTAGTATGGGGGTCTTCATCCCTTTTCCGTAGGGGTCCTCGACGCATCGTTGTCCGCATTGGTCAGAGAACGAGGGGGCGAGGGTCTCCCAGGCTGAGGCCGCTGTGTGGGCGGGCCCGATGGCACACGCCTCCCGCTGGAGTCCGTGAGGACTTGGGTTTCAAGCCAGTCCCATGCATCTTTGGGGTTGTAAAACAAGTGAGTAGCGCCCTCATACTGGACTTTTAGCAATGCCGGAAAGAAGAGGGCATATTTGATGGATAGCGACTGGAGCTTCTTCTTGACGGAGTCAAAAGACTGGCAGGCTTTTTGGACTTCTTTCGTGTAATCGGGATAGAAACCGACCTTGTAGCCGTTGTATGTGATCGGGCTCGCGGCCCTTGCCATTTGTAGGATCGCGTTCCGGTCGCGGTAGTTCAGTAGACATGCGGTCATTGTTCTGGGCGGGGCTCACGGTGTAGGTCGGCCGGTGGGGACTATGTGTGCCCTTTCCACGGAAAAGAATTTGGATAGCTTCTTAGGGGCAAAGGCATGGGTGAGCCAGTCTTCTAAAAAGAGTTCTGCGCTGGGGCCTTCCTCCTTCTCTGGTATACCGAAAATCCTGAAATTGTTGCGCCGCGCCCTCCCCTCACTGTCCTCAGCGCGATTTTCCAGTTGGGTCACTTTTTGGGCAATCGCAGTGAGCTGCTGTTCCATGCGGTGGACCGCGTCTTCAGTGTCAGACACCCTCTGTTCCGCCTCCCCCACCCTGGTCGATAAGTTGCGGAGGTCTTGGCGTATAAGGGACACCTCAGAGGATAGGCCGCCCATTTTAAGTTCCAAGGATGTCCTCGAGTCCCCAATCGCTTTCATAAGGTCTGACAAAGAGATAGGAGGGTCGCAGGGTTCTCCAGGGTTGCCCACTTCTTCTGGGGGCTGAGGCTCGCGCTGGGGAGGGGCCCCCACAGTGTAGAGGTCCATCTTGCTCTGTAGCGTTTGCCTCTTGGTTTTCTCCTTTCCCATACTTTTGGTCGAGCAGCTCTGTGTAGCAGGGATCCGGGTGCTCCACGTCCGCGCACCGGGGTTAAATGCAGGGTCGGGAGAGGTCCTGTATGGGGCAGATGATTGTGTATAGGCTGCGTAAGGTGCACACTGCAAGCCTCTGCAAAAGTCACGTTTAGGGTGGCAGCAGCGCCGTCGCTGCAGGTGTCAATCTCGCTTGGTGGCGTGGTACTGGCTCGTGCCTATCTCCGACAAATAGAGTGCCCCCGTGATTCCTGGGATCTTAGCCAAATTGCGTAGGGGTCTCGTGGGGAGGACCGTGCCCCTGTTCATCCGCTGGTGTGGGGCTGACCAGTGTCTATCTTCACTGCATAGGGTGGCCCCCCATGATTTCTGCGGTTCCAGCAATGGTTTAGGTCACACAGGGTGGTCCCAAGGGGGGGACAGGGCAGTTCCACAGTTCGCGCCAAGTCCTGGGGTCCACCGTGGACAAGGGGGGGCTCACTTGGTTGTGAGGAGAGGAGCCTTTCGTCCCCACACTCCCAGTGTCGTTTTGCTGCGTATGTGTCTCGTGGGCCGTGACAGTGTTCTGAGCGCTGGTATGGTGCTGGTCTATGGCGCAGCAGTGGCCCTCACGGGCTCCGTGGTCTCTGCAGCAGGCTAGTTGCAAAAAGGGCCGCGGGGGGGGGATAAGGCAAAACATCCACCCCCACACACGTGTACCTTATTGCGGGTGTATCTGTTTGCAGCGTGTCCTCCCTCAGCGGGGGAGCGCAGCTTGCGGCTCTCCCTGCCGCGCTGCCGCTCGACCCCGGGTGCTGCAGTCCTGCTGATGAGGGGGGGGGGAGGAGGAGACCCCCAGGGGAAAGGCTGGCGGTGCAAGCCCAGGCCGCGAGCAGGCACGCAGAGTGGCCCCCAGGTCTGTCAGGATGTGGCGAAGCGTTTCTCTCGTGGATCGGGAGGGGTGCTGTGCAAACAACTCTGGGTGTTTCGGCCCCCGGACCGTATCTCGCCGTTGTCCCGAGGGTGGAGCAGGTGGGGGGGACCTCAGCGGCCGCTGGTCGGTGCCAGGGGAGCGCTGCGGGGTCTCGTTTGCAAGCCTCCGGCTTGTCACAGGTGCGTCTCCTCGCCTGGGAGCCACAGCGTTCTCAGCTTCTCGGGGGGTAGGGGCGATCAACTTCTCCCGCTCGCGCCGCGATGGCCGTGGGTCATCCGCCAGCGGTCTGCAGGCTGGTTCTGGCGTCCCCCGCTCCGGTTCTTCTCCGGAGTGCAGCGACAGCAGCTCCAGTGGGTCCGCTTCTGCTGGTGGGCGGCTGATGTGGGATTAATTCTCGTAAAGGGAAGAAAATTCAGGATAATAGTAGCGGCCGCCGGGAGCCGATGTATTTAGTTCCGCATGCGTCGCGCGCGCATGCGCAGTCCCCTTTCCCAAAATCTTAATGTCTTTTTAAACAGTTCTCATGGACATCCCTCTGCCGGGTTCACCTTTGTCAACATACTGTTTCATGGGACTTTAGACGTCGGATCTCTATTGGCATCCCTCCTCCAGGTTCACTCTTACCACTTTTCACTTTAGCGGGATTCGCTCCCCTTTGCGTTCTCAAAGGTTTTCTCTTTTGATGCGGGATTCAGTCACTCAAAGACTTTCGACTGTACAGCGATTTTGCTAGACCTCCTGTATGACTACTTTGACCTGTTTTGGCGGCTCTCCACGGCCCTCCGGTATCAGTAGTTACGCTCAACACGTGACCAACCAGAGTCTCTCGAGTCAGCATCCACTCTGTGCCGGTCCCCTCTGCAGCTGGCTTTCCCTTTTACAATTCAGTTATTTTAACATCCTTCAAATTGCCACTTTGCGACTTTCATTCAACGCAGTTCGGTTTCTTATCGGCTCTCCCCTCGACTCACTGGCTGTAATGAACTGCTTGGCTTTCCTTGTATCTGGAGTCAAGGCCAGTACCACGGTGGCAGGATATGCCCTCGCTCCAGGTTATCGGCATAGGCATGCTCCGTGTACCGTTGACATCCGCTGCAACACACTTGGGCTATTGTTCGCAGTCTTCGTGTTTCCTTTTACGAAGGCTTCGCGGATCTGGGACGGAAAGGGCAAGGTCGCTTCACTCCTTGTCACGCTCTCAGTTCCTGCGGCCTTTCTCCTTCTCTTGAACTGCCGGGTCTGGATAAGCGGTCTCCTCGTGCTATCTGCCTTGCTCGTGTTGTGCATTTGTGCTCCACCTTTTATCCCTGTGGGTAAGGGAAAGGGCCATCAGGTGTGTGTGATTCTGGTCAATTGCCTGACTTTGCCTGACCCTTGTATTAGGACATGTCGGGTAAATGGCCCTGGTGTTAGTCCGTTGTCTTTCGTGTTGTGCGAAAGTGTTCATGTCGGAAAGGGGGGTTCGGGGTGGCAGTGTTTTCAAATGTCCTACGTGGTAGGATGGGGAAAAGGTATTGGAAGAAGGGGGATACCACATCTCACCCGTCGGTGTCCCACTCCCTAAGGACCCCCCCCCCATCCGGGTGATCCTCCCTCACTGGTCCACCGCCAGGAACTGGATCCAATAGCGATGGCCGTGTCCTAGCCACCTGGATGACAGATCCCCAGGGACTAGCTAGAGAGACACCTTCAGGTTTCTCACAGGAAGGACACATTAAAAATGGTGATGCAGTGAGAGATTCTCCAAGATGGTGTTGTTGGATCTGCAGGAGAGAGGAGAAAGTTGCCAGTGCATGGCAAATGGTCGATCTGTTCCAGACCAACAACCTCTTTCCATCGTTCTCCTTCCTCCAGCTCTTAGGCCTCATGTCCTCCTGCATTTTTCTAGTGCCAAAGGCCAGGTTGCGAATGCGTTCTCTGCAGTGACTACTGAGAGGTCAACGGTCCCAGTATTTTTGCACGATGAAGGATGTTCTGATGGTGTTGAGGTCGGTGGCCTGCAATCTCTTTTGGTGGGCTAGCAGAGGCAACATGGTAGCATGGGAACCTTTTTGACCTCTGTGGCTCAAGGTCAGGAGCGTTCCTGAAAGGCTAGGGTGCTCACTACGACTATCTGCTGTTGAGCAGCCTTTGGTCTCCAATGGAGAGCCAGTGGCATATGAACAGGGTGGAGCTATGGGCAATCAGGTTGGCCATTAAGGCTTTTGCATCTTCTATCAAAGGGAAGCACGTCCTGATCACGACAGCCAATATGGTGGCCATGCACTACCTGAACAAGCGGGGAGGTGTGCAGTCCCTTCCTCTTTGTAGTAAGGTGATGCAGCTGTAGTTCTGGCTGTTGGAGAACCAGATCTCGGTTTCGGCAGTTCATCTGAACAGGCAGAGCATGGTCTCACACGAGTGGGTGGTGTGTCATGTGGGCGGGACAAAGACTGATATGCAAATGGCTATTTCCCATCTGTGAAAGGTACAGTGAGCAAAAAGCAATGGCAGCAAACTCATCTCAAAGTGGGGAAAAACCACAGAACATGTTATCATGCCATGTTCTTTCTGGAGAGGAGCGCCTGCTACCTTTTTTGAAACATTTGCAAGGAACTTGGGGTTGGTCACCCTGTGTTACCTGGGGGAAACCAGACGTGGACTCCCTGCTCACTGTGCTCAGAGAGGCACAGCTCCACCTCACTGATGAGGCCCAACAAGGCTGAAACACGTGTATGGGGTTGCTGTTGGTACTCTTGTTCAGAAGGGAATTGCCATACTATTTCAGTGCTGAACTGCCCATGTGGGCGGGACAAAGACTGATATGTAAATGGATATTTCCCATCTGTGAAAGGTACAGTGAGCAAAAAGTAATGGCAGCAAACTCTCATCTCAAAGTGGGAAAAAAACACAGAACAGGTTTGTTCTTTCGGGAGAGGAGCACCTGCTACCTTTTTTGAAGTTCTTAAGATCTTACCTCACTGGGGTGCCCCGACAGTGGATCTGTTTTCCACAGAGTCCAACAGCAAGTGTAGACAGTTTAGCACAAGGGAATTCCCAGCGAGAGCCGCACTGGGGGTTGCATTCCTAGTGGAGTGGGACTTTGACCTCCACTGTGCTTTGCCCCCAACCCCAGTCATCCCGTGGGTTCTCAGGAGGTTGAGGAGGTACCAAGCAACCATGATCCTGATCACCCCAGACTGGACGAGGAGAACATAGTACTCAAAGCTCCTGAAATTGACTGTCTGCACCACTTCTCCGGCTGCCTCGACAGCCGGACCTCTTATCCCAGTCAGAAGGTAGGGTGCCACTCGCGAACCTAGGGTCCTTCAATCTACATGCATTGCTCTTGAGAGGATGAGGTATGGTGACTGGCACCTCTCAGAAGAGGTGCTTTAGCTGCTACTGGCTGAAATCAGACCATCTACAAGATCGGTGTACGCGTGCAGATGGGAAAGGTTTGAGGCATGGTGCAGTGAACGCAAGATAGATCCTATCTCTTGCCCCACCACCTAAGTGATGGAGTTCCTTCTATCACTGGCCTAATCAGGTCTGCAGGTTGCAACAGTCAAAGGTTACTTGTCGGTTTTGTTTTCAAGATGTCTCTGGATCAAGGGTCTTTCTTTACGAACCCATTGATGGCCCAATTCCTGAAAGGCCTTGTAAATAAGTTTCTACCTGTTCCTTTTGTGGTTCCGGACTGGGACCTTTACCTAGTCCTTTTATTTAAGGTGACTCCTTTTGAGCCCATGCACCCCTGTCCCAATAGGTTGCTCAAACTTAAGACCTCCTTTCTAGTGGCAATCACATCACCCAGGAGGGTTAGTGAGCTGCAGGTGTTGTCCTGCAAACCACCCTTTCTCTGTTTTCTCAAGGAAAGGGGGTCACTCAAGGTGAGGTCGGGTTTCTTGCAGAAGGTCGTCTCAGAGTTTCATGTGTCCCAGTGCCTACACCTGCCTGTGTTCTATCCTCCTCCTCACCCTTCTAAGGAAGAGGAGAGGTTGCACAGGTTGGACCCTAAGAGGGGCCTTTGTTTTTATGCAGCGAGGACAGTGGAATTTAGGAGGAATGACCAGCTGTTTGTGGCATTTTCCCTTTCTAGAAAAGGTTTGGCTGTTTCAAAGCAGACATTTCCAGGTGGATAACCCTCTGTATCTCGGAGTGTTACCAGAAGGCAGGGAAAGAGCTACTGACAAACATCAGAGCCCATTCCACTAGCTGCATGGCTGTGCCTTCGGCACTGCAAGAGGAGGCGTACCAGTGAGCTACATCTGCTGGGCAGGGACATGGTCTTCACTGCACACCTTTGCCAAATATTACTGCCTGGATGTGGTGCTGGCGCCCGTTTTGGAAGGGTGGTTCTGGCGAATTTCCTGGTGTAGGGACTTTAATCCCACCTCCGCACTGGGTACTGCGTTGGTACTGCATTGGGAGTCTATCTGTTGAGGAATGTGCCGAAGAAAGCAATCCTTTTTCTGTGTCTGTTTTTTTGAAAGAGTACATTTCTAAAACACTTTACATGAGCGATTTTAATTGTTTAGTTAGCTCATAAATGTAAAGAACTGGCAGATATGGTAGCATGCTGCGAAGTACAATATTTTCTCTACAACGGTTTAGCAGATGGTTCATCTTTTCTATATTTGTAAAAGTTGACTGTCAATAGCCTTGTTTTACACATGCTTAGCTAGTGATGTGAGAGTCTTTTTTCAGTAATTTATAACAGAACCTGGTTCTAATATGTATGCCTTGATGCTGTGCGTTAGATAGGTGTATGCTAAAGCTCCGTATTGGTGGCTTTGTCTGGATTGTTGGGGTGGCTGATGGGAAGGGCAAGCCCTTCAAAAGTTAGTATTCGGACAAGCAAGGGTAGGACTAGAAGTTTCAAAACAGGCCATTTCCAGGTGGATAACCCTCTGCATCTCTGAGTGTTACCAGAAGTAAGGGAAAGAGCTAGCAACAGGCATCAAAGCCCATCCCACTAGGGGCATGGCTGCGACTTCGGCACTGCAAAATGGCGTACCAGTGAGAGACATCTGCCGGGCAGTGGTGTGGTCGTCACTGCATGCTAGAAGCTATTGGATGCGTTTTTCCCTTTTTATAGTACAACAATGGTTTGTAGACAAAATGGCTCCATTTCAGTACAGCATATTTATAGCCGGATTGATTAATTTACCATTCTTGTTCAAATAATATTTCCTCACCTTCCCACAGAAACTCAGTGGGCCTCATTAAAAACTTGCTGGTCTGGAAACAACAGTGCTGGTACTAGCACCGTTGTTTCCGGAACGGCAAAGTTCAAGTCTGCTGGGCGGGTGCCCTCCCTCCCTCCCGCCCGCAGAGTTTCACGGAAGCACTGCCACTGTTAATGCTGCTACCGGTATTTCCGTGGTCCCCACTCCCATAGAGTCCTACGGGACTCTATGGGAACGGGGAACAACATTTTCCCGGCTCCTAACTTCCCGGCCACCAGGGTTGCAATCCCCCGATGTTACCGGCAAGTCAGGCGCCGGTAACTGTTTCCGGTTTCTGGCAGCAACCACCCGGTATCACCAGCACGGTTACCGCCGGACCCGTAATGAGGCCCAATGTCTCCAGAGCTTTGGTTCTCTCAAGGCTTGACTACTGCAACAGCCTCTTCTGCCTCTTTCATCCCGCTGCCCTCTTCAACCAAACTAGAATAGGTCTGCAAGACTTATCGGTGGCCTCAAGCCCACAGACAGCATCTCTCAGCCCTAAAATCCCTCCACTGGCTCCTGGGCAGTGGTCATAGTGGGTGGGAGTGGTCGGGAGCAGTGCTTCTCTACTTCTTTTAATTAAGTTTTACCATTCCTGTACTTTTATTTTAAAAAGAAACCGTTCCGGAACGGTTTTGTTTTAAAATAAACATGTAGGAAGAGGTTGGAACTTGCACTTTTAGTGCACTGCATAGGACGTTTCCTTAAAGAGCAGGCACATGTGTTTTGGGGTTTTTATTGTGCATGGGAGGAGGCGCTGTGATGGGATCTGTGCGGAGCGGTGCAGGCCAGTAGGGAACATAGTTCCACTACTTCTTTTCGTACACTTCGACCACTGCTCCGGGGTGGCTGCTCTGTTCAAATTCAAGATCCTCTGCATCATCCACAAGGCTTTCTGGGGCATGGGACCTCTCTGCATCCAACTCTCTCTCCCTAAATACCTCCCTGCTAGTGTCCTCCGATCATCTAGCTCCAACTCTCTGCAAATTAAACGTTTCTCCAAGCAGAGAGTGGTGGGTAGATCTCTCTCCTCCGCAGGTGCCTCCCTCTGAAACTGCCTCACTGCCCCTCTCCATCTTGAGCCGGATCTCCTTAATTTCCAGAAGCTTCTCAAGACCTTCCTTTTCACCTCCTCCTTCTTTCTCCCCCTCCCCTGCTAGTCCTCCTGCCGCTGGGTCTTGTTCCCTGTGTCCTTTATGAGTCTCACCGGTGTCTGGCACTCCATCGACCAGTCCCCCCCCAACCCCCCTTCACCCCTGCCTACCTGCACTTGCCCTTAGTCACCCTTTCCTGACTCGCCTTCTGAGGCTGGTCCACCCCTCCTCCCTTGCACTTTTGACCCCTACCCCTGGCACTTGCCCTCCTGGCCACCCCTTAGCACTCGCCCAGCCCCTTGGGGCCCCTCCCTCAGCACTTCTTCCTTCACATTCTCCCTATCCCTCCCTCTCGCCCCGATTTTCCCCCTCCCTCCCCCTGCACTTCCTGACACTGCACTTGCACGATCCATATGTCACAAGGCCTAGTAGGACTGTTATTTTTGTTTTTCTCCTCTGTCCCTCCATGCCCTCTTCTTTTGTCTTGTGGCGCCTGGAAACACTGTCTGCTATATAGGCGCCATACAAATGTCCAATAATTAAAATAAATAAAAATACAGTTGCTCTCCGAGAGGTACGTATTTACATTGTGTGATGATGATAGTTTGCAAAATGTAGGCCACAGTGAATATCTATAATGATAATGTTCGAACAACCAGAACCCTTCCTTAAAAAATGTGACAAATACATTCATTATTAATGTACTCAAATAACTAAAATGACATTCCTAATCAAATACAGACAGAATACTACCATCTCAGTAACGCACCCTCCCACTTATTGATAGTCTTGATCTGGGTTCGAAAGCAGAGGACAGCAAGTGCTCCTCCACCTCTTCCTTTTTCTACCATACTTACGGGAGTTCCGCCTTGCTGGGACGGGACCATATCCTTCAGCACAGGGGAGCATGCTTTCCCTTTAAATGTGCAACTTCTGCCAGGACAGTACTCCCATTGTCCCCGCCTGATACTCCTTCCCTTAAGTCCCTTTTTCTGCGTTGGATGGGTCAGACGCCTGACGTGAATCGCTTACTTTTTAGTTTTGGCTATTAGGTGGTGTGCCATCTATAAGCTGGAACTATTGCATTAGATTACGCCTGGGAGCGAGATGGGATTTGAGGAGTGATACAATGCTTGAGGGTGCTGTTTGGTTATTTACCTACTCCTTGGTTGCCGATGGCCATGCTAATCCCTGTGATATGATATATGATATTATAGGCTATTTATAACACGCTTAATACCCAGAGGTTTCTAAGTGCGGACCCGGGGATCGAACCTGTGTTGCTATGGCCATTTCCAACCATTACTGAGCTCTCCCTCCCAAACATGCACCCTCCTAGAGTCTCTTTGAGCTAGCTTTATCAAGCAACAACCAACTTTGTGCAGTAGGTGCCTGCTAGTGTTATTTTAAAGCAGTCTTTGGAGAGTTATTGGCTTATTTGTAGTTATAAATGTGTTTGGTGTAATAAACCTCTCTTAATCAAGTGTGTATCCGGCCACTTCATTTATAAACTGTACACGTGTCCCTTGATATACTGTTAAAACAAGCATTGACAAAGCCAACATTTTTGGCTTCCAATAGGTATTAAATAGGCATTTGCCAGGCACTGCTACCATACGCCCATGTTTCGGCACCATTTTACCAGCTGTTACCATTTTATGGCCAGGTGGTATCATTATGGCAGCGCCTGGCAAATGCCTATCACATGCCTACACAAAAGCCAGAACTATTGGCTTTGCCAATGCCTGTTTCTTTTCTTAGCTGCTTTCTGGCAGTAGGATCATTTAATTTGACCTTTTCCCCCACCTCCCTCCCTCCCTCCCTCCCTGCCAATCACCAGTTTACGCCTGTTAAAGCGGAATACTCGGGGGTGGGGGGGAGCCTTGGGAGTGTAATCCCAACAATTTAATTTCATTAACTCGGGTTAGAGTTACCTTTGCACTTTGTGATGGACTTTCCTGCTTTTCTGGAGTTTGTTGCAGCAGCACCAGTTCGGGTGCGAAAAGATTTTCAAGGCCACTATATCAAACTATCTGAGGAGTTTCCTTATGCCGAAGAGAAAGGTAGTTGAACGTTTTTCCTTCTGCGACCTGGGTCGGGTGATTCCAACCCGGGAGTAGACTGAGTTGGAAGGGGCAGTTCTGGGTCTGGCATTGCTACCCACAGCACCCCAAAGCCTTTGCAAGGGCTGGAACCGGTATCTCAGCTGAGGACTGTTCTGCGTCTGTACCTGGCCCAAGATGGCTCCAGCCTCTTCTGGAGCTCATACTGTGACATCTCCCGAGGCCCCAACTGTGTTGGAAACTGGGTACAGGTCGGAGGATTACAAGAAACCTGTTGTAGGTGTGAACTCTGCACACATGGTGGCAAGTGTTTCCACTTCAACTGTGACCCTTTCAGTTGTGATGGGAACAGGCACAGCAATGGCTTACATAACTTCTTTGATGAATGCGTCTGGGTTTGATCATCACTCACCTCTGGGTGATGATTCTCTTGCTGCTTCCGATGGCATGATGGGAATTGGAGAGACTAGGGGTTTGGTGCCTTCCTGGTGCCTGGGCCGTTTCCTACCATTCTCCCTGTGAAGGGAGTGTTCCTTCAGTCTAAGGAGCTATGCACCTAGGGTGCCAGCTCCTCCTTTACCTCCTCAACTGCTGGCTTCTCCTCTACAATGTCTGGATCAGAAACCTCTATTGCTTAGGCATACCTCCACCTGCCCGCCACCCCTTTGCCAATGTGCCCCAAAATACCCACATCAAAATCAGGTGGATGAGCCAGATGAAGCACCAACATCCCCAAACTCATTCCATGACTTCATAGAGGACCAATGGAGCACTTAGGGATCCATGTTTCTGCAGTCCCCTAAAGTTGACCCGGGGGTTTTATCCTTGGCTTCGAGGTGTCAGACAGGTCAGGCATCCATTCAAAGCCAAACATGATCAACAGGGCCACAAAACATTGGCAGAAGCCAGCCTCATTCCTTCCAGTGGCCAAAATAAATGGCATATTCATTATCAGGCCCTGTGGAATAAAAGGTTGTGCTTAATGTTTAATCCTCATGCCCGCGCCACCTTTGTGGCGGTGGTCACCTTGTTTGGCAAGAGACCCAGTTCCACATCTTCCTCATCCCTGATAGGGCAAGATGGCCATTTATTGGATGTAGCTGGCTGAAAACTGTTTTGAAAATTTCGACTCATCTTCATCAAGTTAAGTGGTAAGCAGTCGTGGTTTCAGCCAACCTGAAGGTTTAGCAGTCACTGGCTGAACTTTTGTCTGCAGAGTTTCAGACAGCCTTTCGTTCAGGGAAGGCTGAACGCAGACAGGTGGTTCAGGACATGATGGAAGCAGCATAACATCACTTGGGCACAGCATCTAGGTGCATGCCCACGGGGACTCTGAGGATGTAGGCCTTGTCACCTGCTACCAAATTCCAGCCGGGTGTCCAAGATCACATTGTCGATCTTCCGTTTGAAGGAGTGAAGATATAAAATTTTGATAATGATGATTAGCTTTATAAGAAAAAGGCAAGTGCCCAAATGACTACACTTTTTGTTGACCACTCTGGCCAAGCCCACATTCAAAGTGGGTCCATCTTCTGCTCAAAGGCAGCCCTTTCCTACAAAACATTCTAGAGATTTTTGTGGATTTCATGATTACTGTAGCAGGCAGGGTAGTTCCCCCAGTACTCCAAAAAAGAATCAGGCTCATATTTCTCCCCCAGTGGATTCTCTAACCAGCAAGCCCCATCCATCGACTATAAATCCTCTAAATGACATGAGCATACAGATCCACAGCTCTCCCAAAGAAGGGGACTGCATGTGTTAGTTGGATCATAATCTCTGAAGAAAGAAATCCAGAAATGGATTCAAATGAGAGTAATCAAGCTTGTTTTGACCTCTTGAGAGGGAGCATGGGTTTTCTCGAGGTACCCCCTATGTCCTGCCTCACTTCCGCCATACTCTTGGGGCTTCTCATCCATGGCGGATGTGAAATGTGCTCTTTTCCAGCACATCATTTACTCACATGAATCTTGCATGTTCCATGCCCATCAATGTGCCAAGCCCGCCTCACCTCGCCAATTCCTTTTGAATGGATTGTGTCCTCCAACGTATTCCTCATCTTTGATATTTGATATCCAGCTTCATCTGTTTAGGAAAAGATTTTCGGCAGAGGGCGCTGTGCGTTGATGCAGTCGACTCAATGTCCCTCGAGGGCCTCCATCTCGAGGATGATGTAATCAAAGGCATAAATGCCACGCGCAGCGCCCGTTGACTTCAGTTCCATTTTTCCGCAAATGCTGTTGCTTCGAGAAATATGGCGCGCTTTGTTACATCATACGCGATTACGTCTTCTTGGTCGACACCAACTACCCCGAAGACCGGCTTCAAGAAGTGTCGAGATTGTGATTCAAAAATGTGATTGACCGATCCGCACCATATATGTTTATGGAGTCTCGGGGAGGAGCATAAGACCTCAGACTGCTCCAAGTGCTAGTCGATGACTGGAAAGGCTCTAAAGGAGCAAAAGGGGAAATTGGCAGTAGGTCGAAACTCCAAATCATCTTCGCCGACCAAAAAACTTTCAACTGATGAGTCGACAGGCGACTCTCTTCTCGGAGGAAGAAAGTTAAGAAGTCGAGATCGAGGAGTGGCTCCCACCACTCCTCATCGTTGTCGAAGAAGTCCAAGAAGAGGCACCATAGGTCGCCTTCGACTTCATCAGACACTTCCCCTCAGAGAGTATCTTGCCCCACAAAGAAATCCACTCCAGCCGAATGGGAAGCTTTTAGAGCGCAGATGCTAAAAATAATTGAAATGGAGAAACTCAAGCCAAGCCATGCTCCTACCGCACCTTCCAAAAAAAACGCTAAGGAAAGTGCTCAACCTAAATCATGTGTGCCCTCACGCCCGGGACAAAGGCCTGATCCTCATCAAGAGCCGTTGAGGCCTCAATGCGATGATGTATCATTGAAGGATCCGTCGAGCTGTAAGCATAAGTCAAGGGTATCGACGCCAGCTGCGCCATTGATGTCGAGCGCCCCATCAATACCTATGGTGCATTTTTAAAAAGTGTTTACGGCTCCTTCAGCGTCAAATCCACTATTCATCAAACCCTTGATGCCTGAAAAAACGTATGTGCTTTTACCAAGGAAGGACTATTTTAAGTCCCTTACCTCAATATATGAGGGGAATTAACCCCCAGACAACAGTGCTCCATTTGGCCTCCAATTTGGCATGCCAAATGTGCCAGAAAGTTTAATCTCTGAGGAATCAAGGTTGAAATACCTCTAAGACAATCTGCAGATGGCCAGTGGGGTGGACACCTCACCTGAGCTAAAGTTTGGAAGACCAGAGGCTGGGGAGCATGCTGATGCACCATATAGCTGACCAAGGTAGTGGAATGTATGAGGTGGAGTAGGCCTCTGTTACCATTTGAACAGGATGATCTGACGGATATCCTGAATAAGGGTCCTGAGTCAGATCCTAGATTACCTTTCCACATTGCTCTCCAAGAAAGGGTGGCAGCGAACTGGGAGACACCAGAAATCAATCCGGCTGTAAATAAAAATGTGACCAAGAAGTACTGCCCTTCCAGCAGTGACCGTGACTACCTGTCTAAACACCCCACTCCAGAGAGTCTGTTGGTACAGGCAGCTACCGCAATGTCTAAGCAAGCAGCTTACCCTACCATCCCTCCAGATAGGGACGACAAAAGAGTAGATGGATGGGCAAGGAAGGTATTTTCTGCTGGGAGCATGGCGCTCAAATCAGCCAACTCCAAATGTGCCCTTGCAAAATGTACATTCACTCTATGGGACTACATTTCCATGGGGCCAGAGCACATTCCCGAGGGGGGTGAAAGAGACGGGTTCTTAGCCATAATTAGAGACGGCAAAGAAGCCATGTGTGAGTCTCTTCAGTCAGGTCTGTATTCTGCTGACAGCATCAGCAGAGCTATGGCTACTAGCCCCGTTATACGCAGATTTGCGTGGTTGAGGAAATCGGGTTTGGACCGGATGTGCAATCCAGACTCCTCAACATGCCCTTTGACGGTCTCACCCTTTTGGCAACAAGGCTGAGGAAAGCCTTCAGATGTTGCAGACCTCTAAGGCGGCAGCCAAATCTTTAGGTGCCGCTATTAGGCAGCCTCAGCCTTTTTGCCCTAGTGGACACACTTGGAGGGGTAGATCTTTTCACTACTATTCCTCAGTTGGAAGAGCGGGAGGATTGGCTGGCCAAAGAGACCAAAGAATGTTTGCTCATGGTGGACGAGGAAGAGGTGCAACGCCAGCTCAAGTAGGGGCATTTTTACCATCTGCCACTGCATCAGCCGCCTCAAAACCTCTCTGAGGTCTTGAGTCACAACTAACCAGTGGGGTGCGGGGGGTGCAGACTGTCTCTGCAGCTAGAAGAATGGCGGGACATTACTTTGGATGCTTAGGCATTGGAAACCATACCCCACGGGTACTGCCTTCCTTTCATACAGAGCCCTCAGAGCCAGCCACTCTTTGAGGATTCCAGGTCCTCTATCTGTGCAGGACATTTTAACCCTGCTAGAGAAGGGCGCTACAGAGCAGGTGCCTGTAGCGGAGAGGAACAAGGGATGGTATTCCCCATATTTCCTAATACCCGAAAAGAACAGAGGACTGAGACCAATCTTGGACTTGAGATACTTCAACAAGTTCCTCAGGAAGGACAAGTTCAAGATGGTCACACTTTCTCAGATCCTTCAGGCCCTCCAACTCCAGGATTGGATGGTGTCATTGGATCTTCGTGATGCTTATTTTCATGTGCCATTCCATTTCAAGCACAGAAGATACCTGAGGTTCACAGTTGGTGGTTCTCATTATCAATTTCGAGTTCTGCCATTTGGGCTGACCTGCGCCCAAGGGATTTTACGAAACTGATGGAGGTAGTGGCAGCGAGTCTCAGGAGAGGGGTGATTTCAGTTTACCCCTACCTGGTCGATTGGCTAATCAGGGCGCGTTGTCCTGTATAAGTCTGGGATCATCTCAACGTCACTGCCACTCTCTCCACAGACTGCGCTTCTCCTTCAATTACAAGAAGTCCCATATGACACCTTCTCAGAAACTCCAGTTCATCAGATCAGTTCTGGATACATCCTTGGGAAAGAGCTCGCTATCCGAGGTGAGGGTTCAAGACATTCTACAGATGGTCACTAAATTGCAAAGTGCCCAGCATCTCCTGGCTTTCAATTTGTTGAGGTTGCTCGGCCTCATGGCATGCTGCCTCTTTCTAGTACCGGAGGCCTGCATGAGAAGGAGATCCCTTCAATGGGCTCTCCGAACTCAATGGTCCCAGTTCTCAGGAAAGATGTCGAACCTACTTCAGGTTCCAAACAGGGTCGCACAGGATCTTCTGTGGTGGCCCTGTGAGGACAACATTCTGAAGGGAGAACCCTTTTGGCAACCATGGCCAGAGATAACGGTAGTGACGGATGCCTCACTCACGGGGTGGGGAGCCCATACCAATGATCTGACAGTCAGCAGTCGTTGGTTTCCATCGGAGTCCAAACTACATATCAATCTTTTGGAGCTGAGGGCAATCAGACTAGCGCTGAAGGCCTTCCTGCCCTCTGTGCGGGGAAAGAATGTCCTGATAATGACGGACAGCACAGTGGCCATGTACTACTTCAGCAAGAGAGGAGGTGTAGGGTCATTACCACTGTGCAGAGAGGCAATGCAGCTCTGGTACTGGGAAATTCAAGAAGGAATCTCTCGCAGTGTCATCCTGTAATGCGAACTATACTGCTCCAGGGAATTTCCCCCAAGAGGAGCTCTAGGGGACGCGTTCGTAGTGCACTGGGAGTTTCCACTCCTGTACGCGTTTCCTCCAGTTCCCGTAATTCGTCACATGATCAGGAGGTTGAGAAAGTTTGGGAAACACATGATCCTGATTGCCCTGGATTGGGCCAGGAGGACGTGGTGCCCAGACCTTCTGGGCATGTGCATCTGCCCTACCAATACGTCTTCCACTAAGAGAGGACCTTCTCTCGCGAGAGGTGGGTTAGGTTCTCCATCCAGAGGTCAAAACACTCAGCCTTCACGCATGGTTTCTAGGAGGCTAAGATACAAGGATTGTGACCACCAGGATGACGTAATGGAGAAGGCCAGCAACAAAGTCCTTGTACCGTTGCCGTTGGAACAAATTCTGCAACTGGTGCAGGGACAAGAATGTAGACCCTTTTCTGTGCAAAACACCTGAGGTGTTATCCTTTCTACTATCCTTATCCAATTTGGGACTCCAGGTCAGAACTATTGAGGGCTCTTTGGCTGCGCTATCCATCTTTAAGCGCTTGTCAGAAGAATGTTCATATTTCAAGATTCCACTGGTAACACAATTTCTAAAGGGGCTCACCAATGTGTTCCCCCATCTCCTTTACAGGTTTCAATTTGGGACCTTCATATTCATCTCCTTTACAGGTTTCAATTTGGGACCTTCATATGATACTAAAATGTCAAATGTGTGCAATCTTTGAACCTTTACACCTATGTCCTTTAAGGTTGTAAACATTGAAAACCATTCTCTTGGTTGCTCTAACTTCAGCCCGTAGAGTGAGTGAGTTGCAGACACTTTTGTCCAAGCCACCCTTTACTATCTTCCATAAGGATAGGGTTGTTTGGAGGGTTAAACCTTCATTCTTTCCCAAAATCATTTCTGATTTTCACATAGGGCAGACAATTGTTTTACCTTCTTACTATCCCCCATCTCATCCTGGCAAGGAGGAGGAGAGATTACACAGATTTGACCCTCGCCGGCTCTGAGCTTTTATATATCTAGGCTGTCAAAACTTTGCATTGATGATCAACTTTTCATTGGCTATACAGGCCACTAACTCGGCCAGGCTGTTACAAAACAGACCTTATCCAGGTGGATTATTCTGGTAATTTCAGAATGTTTGCCTGGCAGGCAAGGATCCCCCTGAAGGATTAAGAGCCCATTCCACCAGGGGCATGGCTACCTCTACAGCCCTACAATGGTACCTTTAAAAAGTATTTGTGAGGTAGCAACGTGGTCTAATATTCACACGTTCACAAAACAATACTGCCTGGAGTGTTCCCTCAGTCAGGACTGGAAAAGCAGTCTTGCATTTGGTTCATGAAAACATTTTAAAAAAGAAAAATGTGAGGAATACGTGGGAGGACACAATCCATTCGAAGAACAAGTTACCCATGGTAACGTTCTTTCAACTGGATGTTCCTACCACGTATTCCTCATCGCCATCCTAACCTACCCCACTGTAGAATTTCCTATGCTATTGCAGCTTTCGCTCCTTCATAGTTCAGTATGGTAATTCCCATGGTTATGCAAGCATTTCTACTGTAAGAAAAAACAAAACTGAAACCAAAGGACGCTGCACGTGCTATATATGGCTTCGATGACATTCTCAAGATGGAGGCCCTTGAGGGACGTCGAGTCGACTGCATCGACGCACAGCGCCCTCTGCTGAATTCTTTTTCCGAAGCAGCTGAAGCTGGATATTGAATATCAAAGATGAGGAATATGTGGGAGGAATATCCAGTCGAAAGAACATTACCAGGGGTAAGTAACTTGTTGTTTTCTGCAGTGGGCAGACACAAGCCTCCCACGCATTCCAGTTTTCATGGCTTTTGTTTTTCCAGTTTCTATGCTTGCTACGCAATAGTTTTTAAATTCTTCTTGCTTGATTTTTCTCTTGGCTGTTCCTGCATCAATGTTTTTTTTCATCCACCTTTGCCAGGTCAAACCGCATTTTCATGTTCATGGGCTGTGACTGACCAATACCTTTGTCAAATCCAAGCTGGCGCTTTATGGAGCGCTTTGGCTTGGACCATCGTTGGAGTTACTGGCCCTGCAATGCGCTTTCTGTTCTGTTTTTAACACAACCCTTGTGCTGTAGGGAGGAGATATTTTCAAGAAGCCCTGCTCAGCACATTTCGGAATTCGTGGATATAAATAACGTTATCTTGTGAGCAACCTTCCTTCCTCTAGGGCATACTGGCCGGTGACCTCCTTCCGAGGATTTGCGTGGCCCTGAGGGATCTTCGCAGGCTCGAAGCTTGTGCGGCAATCCCTGATATTCCCCATTCTGGGACTAAGAGATAGCGCACACATAAGGGATAGCGCACACATAAGGATCCCCATCTCTGAGATAAATACATTACGTCCAGTTGTTGTGAAGGGGCTAAAGCCATATCGTCATCAGAGGATCCGCCGCAGGCAGTCTGATTCTGCATTATAACATAATGATCCCATTCAGGATTTAATACCGCTTGTGCTCGAGGTTCCACAGAAAGGGGCAAAGGAACGGAAGTAGTCGCATCAGGGGATAATCAAAGAGGATAAACCACACTTCCACAAGCACAAGTCGGCAAGACCACAAGATGGCAGGCAAGACACCAAATGAGCAGAAACCTGAGTCTGCCATTTCCTCCACCTCACAAGCTTCCAAGATGGGGGTTGCCTGTTCTTTTAATGACACTAGCTCAGATGTAAGTTCTATTACCTTCATGTTTTCATCTGGGGAGGAAGTTGTGCGCCCCACTGGGCAGGGATCTCTTCTCCCTCCTCATTTCACTGATTGACACTGATGAGGTTGTCTCGTCGCAGACCTCATCCCAAGAGGTCAGCAGGAGGATTGATGTGCGGCACAGAACCTTGCCATAGAAGAAGGCCGGCCTGGTTACGCACACCCAGTCCCTCTCCTCGGTGGTCATCACTGCATCATAGTACTCTAAGGCTGGTTCACACTACCTTGGGAAGGGGGGAGAGGGAGGGTCTTCCAGAACCTGGCCTCACCTTACGTCAACGCCTTTTTTAGCCATGGCAAATTAGATACTCTGGAAAGAGCTAGATGCATTTGAACAATTCCTGCCTCAGGATAAGCTAGACTCTTTCTCATCTGGACTAGCAGAAGTTCATTAGTTAGTTCAGGCTATCATGCAGTCTGCTGTGGACCATATTAGTCCATCAGCTAGGGGTATGATGATTGGCGTAGACTTAGGGAACCAGGCAAACATGAGACAAATCAAATGTAATCCATAAGTGCAGGAAAAGAACCTGGACCTCCCATTTGATGAGACAGAGGAGTCTTCAACTCGACGACAGAAGAGTTGAAGGAAAAGAATGACAACATGCTGATGTCTAAGTCCATGGCAGTGTTTACCAAGCCACAGCAGAAGCCCTTTCTCTCCTCCCAAGTGATGCTGAGATTGCACGCATTTGCAGGTTTTAAGGGGTTCCAGGCGAGAGCTCCTCAGCAGGATAGGCCACCTTTGAGCCACTGCAGAATGCATTGCTCAACCCCCATGGGGTTCTACCAAGACTCTTCTAATGCCTCATCCGAGGCAAAATAATGAGCTTGTTCGACATAGTGTTGCTCCAGTCGGTGGAAGAGTATCTCTCAATCTGCATTCTTGGAGGGCCATCTGCGAGGTCCTCTGGATCCTGACTGTTGAGATAGAGGGTTCATCTTCCCCCTTCTTCTTGCCCACTGCTTTGTGAGTTCTGCTTCTTGCCTCTCTGACAGGAGATCAATAAATTGCTGGACCTAGGAGCATGTTCCGCATGCACAGCTGGGTCAGGCTTCTGCTCAAGGTTGTTGGCCATCCCCAAACCCAAATAGCCTGGCCTGAGAACAATCCTGGACCTCTGCCATTTCCACCTTTATCTTACCTTACAAAAGTTCAAGATGCTCCTGGTGGTGGAGAGGCGGTTGGGGTGACTGGTTCTGCGGCAGTGGATCTTTGGAATAATTACCTGCATGTTCCCATATGTGAACCCCATTTGAGTCTCTTGTGTTTTTTTTCTGGGGGGCCATGTACAGTATCTGGTACTGTTGTTGGGCTGATCTCTGCACCCAGAGTTTTTACAAAACTGGCAGCGGAAGCCTCGCACAGTGCTCTTTAGGGTGTCCTGGTTTACTCCTAGCTGCACGATTGGTTGGTGAATGGCCACCAGTCCTGAGGAGGCAGCATCCTCGTTGAACCTCTAATTGGACCTTCTCTTCAGGGTGGGTTACTCCATCAACCCCAAGAAATATTCCTGGAGGGCTGTGCAGCATTTCTGTGGGATATGGAAAAGGACAGCATTTTCCAGATGCAGGAGCAAATTAAAGACCTCATTCACACCTTCATATTCTTCCATGGGCACAAACAAGTGACAACATGGTGGTTTCATAGCCTTCTGGGCCTTCTGGGCCTCATGGCCACATGCATGCTCTCAGTGCATTATAGCAGGATGAGAATGAGATGTAGCTACACCTATCTAGACTTGGTGTGGATGCAGTCTTGGCACTTCGAGGAGTCCATCCCGTCTATTCCAGGGTATCTACAGGAGATTGTTTGCTGGTGGAACAACAGTACGAACCTCATGGTCAATGGATGTTCTTTCTCCTGCGGATTCCTCATCTGATAGGTATCCTCATCCAGCTCTGCTGCTCAGAAAATTATTTGACCGGGGCCTTAGTGAACATCGACTCACCTGTGGATCGTTGATCCGTCTTGCTCTGTGCTCGATTTATTTATATATATATATTTCTGAGGCTTGTGGAATCTGCTTAGATCACATGCTGTGCATAGGCCGACATCTAGTGGAAGCTGCGGAGTATTACAGTTTGTTTTTCGAAAGTCGAAAATGGGCGTCGACACAGGCGTGCCAGTAATACTATCCCTAGTGTGACGTCCACTGTACCCAAGATCCCTCACGCGTGTAGGATCCTCAGATTGTTTTTTTCCGCCATACTGGTCGGAAGCATCTTGCGGAGTTCCCTGGCCTTAGCCATACTTTTTCTGTTATTATAATTATAATTCTTATTCATTCCCTTCCCCACCCCAACGTCGACCCTCAACCTCGACGACGGCTGGAGAAGTCATCGACCGTCGACTGCTGCACGATGGATCTGGTCCTCGGAAGGCCGCTGGCCTCGGCCCGGGCCTAGTAGGCCGCTGGCCTCGGCCCTTACAAGTAGGGAGAGTGGGGGGTGGTACATACTCTTCACTCTTGATATATAGTTACATTTTATATATTCCTACACTTAGCAGCCCGCTGCCTTAAGGTGCGTATGGAGGGTACCCCTTTTCAATTCTGCCCCAAGTGCAATCGCAAATACCCTTGGGTCGACAGGCACGCCACGTGCAATCTCTGCTTGCCGAGGGATCACCCCGAAGCGAACTGCAGAGCGTGTAGTAGGTTTAAACCTAAGACACTTAAGGACCGTTCGACAAAGCGTTGGGCCCACCACGCCAGGCAGGAGGCCATGGCAGCGGAGGGCGCCTTCAGCGATGGCAGCGACGCCGTACTTTCGGACGGCGAGGGCATTATGGCGTCGAAAGACAGCCGGCGAGCGCAGGTCCCCGACCTCGGAAGGTCGTCCGGCAGGGCGGCTATGGGGAAGACCCCCGGCGACGCAAGCGCTACACACCTAACACACACTAAACACACTAAGACCAACCGGACCTCGACGACGTCGACTTCCCGGAAAGAGGCACAAAAAGAACGGTCCGACTCGGTGTCCTCTGGGCGCTCTCGATCGAGATCACCTCACGACGCAAGGCAATCATCCACTCTTGCCAAGAGTGCCTCGCTACACACATTAACGGAAGTTCGATCGTCGGGAGACGAAGACGACTTCCACCCCCATGCCGCGCTCCAAGATACCGAGACCGCGGTTAACACCAGTGAGGCCCCACGCCCGAAGCACACAGATACCTCTCCAGACCCTCGGCGCCAGGCGTCGAAAGTCTCTGGGGCCTCCAAGGGACAGGGAAAACATTTTTCCACGCACGGGGAGGGGGGGAAACAGCGGAAAGCACAGCCTTCCACCCCTGTAAAGCCATCCTCTCACCCTAGGCAGACAAGTAAACACAAGTCTACCCTTGAAAAGTCCCATAAATCATCACCTGCTAAAGTAATACCCTGTTCCAGGGAATGGTCCAGTGAAGACATAGACAGGGTTATGTCTAGGATGTCTTCTTTGGCTGATTTTTATGATAAGAACCCAGAACACTTTCTTTCATATAACCCTCAAGGGGCCACACCCTCAGGCTCCTCCGATCCTATCCCGCTAAGTAAAAAGCCCCGGGTCGAAAGACCTGAACCCTTCGAGGTGCAGCCTTACTCCACTCCATATTCTACTCCACTCCCCAGTTACCAGGGACAAGTTTTCCCTGAAGAGGACCAGGAGTTTGAAATTATGGAAGAACAAACCGGGACAGATTACTATGCAGAGGATGAGGACCTGGAGGAGGGAGAAGATGAGCAGGAAATTTACAGAGTAGATTCCCCAGTACAAAGCGAAGCCCCAGTTACTGACTCTCCAGTGATAACCAGCCCCTCCTCAACGAGGTTCTCGCTAGAGCAGCGGAACACTTCCACATCGACACCCACGGTGTACAGAAGGAAAGGGACTTCGCGGAGGAGTTTGTAGGAGAGAGAAGACCGGTCGCTCAGACCATCCCTATCCTCAAATCCATCCAACGAAGAATAGATCCTTCCCTGGTGAATCCTAATCTCACCAGAGCTGTCAACCCCAGAATTGAAAAGATTTTCCGGGCAGCCCAGTCTGACCCTCTGTATATAAGGGGACATCTTAAACCAGATTCCCTAGTGGTGACCAACACTAGAAAAAGGGCTGGCACGCCCTTATCTTCATCAGAAGCTCCTCCCGACAAGGAGAGCAAAAAACTTTACGGGTTTGGCAGAAAGGTAGCCTCAACGTCCGCCTACCAAGCAAGGATTGCGAATTCCACCACCCTGTTGGCTAGTTACAATTGCCATCAATGGGAAGAAGTCGCGGCGCTCATTGCCTCTGCTCCAGAACCGTTAAAGGGCCAGCTGGCTCGGATCTCGGCAGAGGGGAGAGCCGTGTCTGGTTGCATTTTAAAAGCAACTTTCGACGCCGCTGACAACGCAGGGAGATTGATAGCAGAAGGTACTGTTATCAAGAGACATGCGTGGTTACGGCAGTCGGGATTCAAGACAAAAACCCAGGCTTCTTTAATAGACAAGCCAGTGGAACCCGACCTATTGTTTGGGAAAGCGGTCGAAGACGCACTTAAAAATGCCAAAGATGAATATGAGACTCTCAAATCCCTTGGCCAGCTTACCAACAAACCCCCTAACCAGAGGGGGAACAATAATTTTCGTCGCCCACGCGGCCAAAATTCACAAAGAGGCAACTATGCCCAGGGACAAGGTACACAATGGAATAACAACCAGCAGTCTACCCAGAGTTACGGCAGGGGTAACAAGAGAGGTCGTGGAAGAGGCAGAGGCAGCCCCAACAAGGGAGGTGGCACGCCTCCACCAAAACAGTGACGCTCAGTTCAGGGTCCCTTGCCACGCAACCCCAGTAGGGGGACGCATTTCCACCTTCACCCAGGCTTGGGAAGGGATCACCTCAGACAGATGGGTGCTGTCAACAGTATCCACAGGATATTGTATAGAACTACTGCAGCGTCCCCGGAATCATCCTCCACGACAAAGAGTGCACTCCCTAGAGCATCAAAGGATCCTTCTCGAGGAGATCGCCATTCTGCTAGAAAAGGACGCGATAGAACTCGTCCCAGGACACCAGGTAAACAAGGGTATCTATTCAACTTACTTCCTTGTGCCAAAGAAAGATTTGACAATGCGCCCAGTATTGGACTTACGGCCTGCCAACAAGTATGTCAAGCCCCAAAAATTCCGTATGACCACGCTACAAGAGGTAATCCCCCTCCTAAAAAAGGGGGATTACATGGCAACCTTGGATATGAAAGATGCTTATTTTCATATTTCCATGCTCCCAGCGCACAGAAAGTACTTGCGCTTCAAGGTGGACAGTCGCCACTACCAATTCAAGGTACTGCCCTTCGGGATAGCTTCAGCACCAAGGGTATTCACCAAGGTACTGGCGGTGGTGGCTGCACACCTACGCAGGGAAGCAATCCCGGTGTACCCTTATCTGGACGACTGGCTCATAACGGGGGAAACCCCAGAAATTTGCAGGTCAAACATTCAGAGGACTATCGACCTCCTCCACGAATTAGGCTTCTCCATCAACGAGAAAAAGTCAAGTCTGGTGCCAAGCACCTCAAAACAGTTTCTAGGAGCTATCCTAGATACTCAGAAAGGATTGACCTTCCCTTCGGAAGAGAGAATTCGGAATATACTTCTGCAAATTCCGCATTATCAGTCAGGTCAACAGATAACAGTACGCAAAGCTATGCGGTTACTGGGCATGATGGCGTCATGCATTTACCTGGTCCCCCACGCGCGTCTGCGCATGCGTCCCATGCAGGAATGGTTGGCGAAACAGTGGTCTCAGGCAAGTGGTCATTGGGACGATCTAGTGGTCGTTTCGCCAACACTCGTACAGAGCCTACACTGGTGGACAAGAGAGAATCTCGCAAAGGGGAAACCCTTTTACGATCCCGAAGTACAAGCCGTGGTGACTACAGATGCATGCCTGACTGGGTGGGGAGCTCACCATCTCCACCACACAGCTCAGGGTCTCTGGTCTCACTCAGTAGCCAAGAACCACATCAATCTGCTAGAGCTTCTGGCAGTATTCCGAGCGCTAAGGGCGTTCGAGCCCCATCTACTGAACTTGTCGGTGCAGATCAGGACGGACAGCACGACAGCCATGTTCTATCTGAACAAGCAAGGGGGGACTCGTTCGCCAAATCTGTCCAAGCTTGCCCAGAAAATATGGATATGGGCACTCAGACGGAACATCTTCCTGTCATCGCAACATGTCCCAGGGGAGCTCAATTCCATAGCGGATGCTCTAAGCAGAGACTCCCTCCCAGAAGAACACGAATGGGTCCTTCACAGAGACGTAGTAGAAGATCTCTTCTCTCAGTGGGGTTTCCCCACTATAGACCTATTCGCCACAAGCGAAAACAAACAATGCCCAGGATTTGCATCCAGGTTCCCCCAGCCGGACTCCCAAGGGAATGCCCTGTGGATGAACTGGTCAGGGATGTTTGCGTACGCTTTTCCACCAACTCCTCTCATCAGGAAGGTGGTGTACAAGATGAACAAGGAATCGATGACGCTCATCCTAGTTGCTCCCATGTGGGCGAGACAACCATGGTTTCCACACCTACGCAGGATGGCGGTGTGCGAACCCATCAGACTCCCAGCCTGGTACAACCTACTGTCCCAGCAACAGGGTCAAACAGTGCATCAGGAACCCAACTCTATGAACCTAGCAGCATGGCTCCTGAAGTCATAGAGTTTGGACATCTCAAATTACCACAGAGGTGTATGGACATTCTAAAGGAGTCCAGGAAACCAAATACAAGGCACTGTTACTTTGATAAGTGGAAAAGATTCGTTATCTGGTGCCAGAATAAACAAATCAACCCGGTTGATTGCACTCCTTCCAACGTTGTGACATACATGCTCCACCTGCTGGATGCAGGGTTGGTTTTTAACTCGCTGAAAGTACACCTGGCAGCCCTCTCGGCTTACACCACATCCCATAACAAGGTCTCGTGGTGGAAAGTACCAGTGGTTAAAGCCTTCATGGAAGGAGTAAAGAGACTTCACCCTCCTATTTCGAACCCACCGCCAGGATGGGACCTCAACGTGGTGCTAGCTAAGCTCATGGGACCCCCATTCGAACCCATGCATAAAAGTAGTCTCAAACACCTGACTTATAAAACGGCCTTCTTAGTAGCCATTACCTCCATAAGAAGGGTCAGTGAAATTCAGGCTCTGTCAGTGCAGGATCCTTTCTTTACTATCCACAAGGACAAACTGGTTTTACGCACACACCCTAGGTTCTCACCTAAATTCATATCCAAGTTCCATGTAAACCAGTCCATCGAGCTTCCGGCTTTCTTCCAGAACCCGCAAAGCTCGGCTGAGGTGAAACTACACACCCTAGATGTGCGTAGGGCGGTCCTATACTATGTAAATAAAACCAGACCGCTAAGGAAAACAGATCAACTGTTTGTCTCCGTAGCTACAGGCAGAGAGGGGGATCGCGTCTCTAAGGGCGCTATCTCGAAGTGGATTATCAACTGTATACAGCTGTGTTACTCTCTTTCTGAAAAGACTCTGCCTTTTACGCCAAGGGCCCACTCTACTAGAGGCATTGGTGCCACTCTGGCTTTCATTGCAAATGTTCCCCTCGACACCATTTGCAAAGCGGCTACTTGGAGCTCTATTCACACTTTTACTCAGCATTACTGCATTGACACTCATTCCAAGACAGATACACAAGTGGGACAAGCGGTTCTAAGACACCTGTTTGCTCATGACCCTTCTCACATCCCACCTCCTTCTTCTGGTACTGCTCGCTAATCTATGCACAGCATGTGATCTAAGCAGATTCCACAAGCCTCAGAAGGGATACATTACTCACCGTAATCGTATTTCTGATGCTTGTATCTGCTTAGATTCACATGCGACCCACCCTTCCTCCCCTCCGAGAGAAGGCGCATGGTTGCTTGTAGTCTTACCTTTCTGTCTATCTGCTTGGATTATCTGTACTCACGCTACTCCTCATGCTTCCTCATGTCAGAAAAAATACAATCTGAGGATCCTACACGCGTGAGGGATCTTGGGTACAGTGGACGTCACACTAGGGATAGTATTACTGGCACGCCTGTGTCGACGCCCATTTTCGACTTTCGAAAAACAAACTGTAATACTCCGCAGCTTCCACTAGATGTCGGCCTATGCTCAGCATGTGAATCTAAGCAGATACAAGCATCAGAAATACGATTACGGTGAGTAATGTATCCCATATATTTCTGAGGCTTGTGGAATCTGCTTAGATCACATGCTGTGCATAGGCCGACATCTAGTGGAAGCTGCGGAGTATTACAGTTAGTTTTTCGAAACTCGAAAATGGGCGTCGACACAGGCGTGCCAGTAATACTATCCCTAGTGTGACGTCCACTGTACCCAAGATCCCTCACGCGTCTAGGATCCTCAGATTGTTTTTTTCCGCCATACTGGTCGGAAGCATCTTGCGGAGTCCCCTGGCCTTAGCCATACTTTTGCTAATAATCGAAATGTATTATTCTTTATTGACATCCTTCCCCACACCAACGTCGACACTCGACGACGGCTGGAGAAGACATCGACCGTCGGCTGCTGCACGACGGATCTGGGCCTCGGAAGGCCGCTGGCCTCGGCCCGGGCCTAGTAGGCCGCTGGCCTCGGCCCTGCAAGTAGGGAGAGTGGGGGGTGGTACATACTCTTCACTCTTGGTATATAGATGCACTTATATATTTCCTACACTTATCAGCCCGCTGCCTCAAGGTGCGTATGGAGGGTACCCCTTTCCAATTCTGCCCCAAGTGCAACCGCAAATACCCTTGGGTCGACAGGCACGCCACGTGCAATCTCTGCTTGCCGAGGGACCACCCCGAAGCGAACTGCAGAGCGTGTAGTAGGTTTAAACCTAAGACACTTAAGGACCGTTCGACAAAGCGTTGGGCCCACCACGCCAGGCAGGCGGCCATGGCAGCGGAGGGCGCCTTCAGCGATGGCAGCGACGCCGTACTTTCGGACGGCGAGGGCATTACGGCGTCGAAAGACAGCCGAGCGCAGGTCCCCGACCTCGGAAGGTCGTCCGGCAGGGCGGCTATGGGGAAGACCCCCGGCGACGCAAGCGCTACACACCCTACACACACTAAGCACACTAAGTCCAACCGAACCTCGACGACGTCGACTTCTCGGAAAGAGGCACAGATAGAACGGTCCGACTCGGTGTCCTCTGGGCGCTCTCGATCGAGATCGCCTCATGACGCAAGGCAATCATCCACTCTTGCCAAGAGTGCCTCGCTCCCTAGACTAATGGAAGTTCGATCGTCGGAGGACGAAGACGACTTCCACCCCCAGGCCGCACTCCAAGACGGAGCCCGCAGTTAACACCAGCGAGGCCCCACGCTCGAAAAACACAGATACCTCTCCCGATCCTCGACGCCAGGCGTCGAAAGTCTCCGGGGCCTCCAAGGGACAGGGAAAACATTTTTCCACGCACTGGGAGGGGGGGAAACAGCGGAAAGCACATTCTTCCACTCCTGTAAGACCATCCTTCCCCCCCCTAAGCAGACAAACAAATACAAGTCTACTGAGAGATCAACATCCAGCAAGGGTACCCTTGATAAGTCCCCTAAATTGCCTACTAAAGTCATCCCCTGTTCCAAAGAATGGTCCAGCGAAGACATAGACAGGGTCATGTCAAGGATGTCTTCCTTGGCTGATTTTTACGACAAGAATCCAGAGCATTTCCTCTCGTATGACCCTCAGGGAGCCACACCCTCAGGTTCCACTGATCCCATCCCCCTAAGTAAAAGGGCCCGGTTCGAAAGACCTGAACCCTTCGAGGTACAGCCTTACTCTACTCCATACTCTACTCCACACCCCAGGTACCAAGGAGAGCCTTTCCCTGAGGGGGACCAGGAGTTTGAAATTATGGAGGAACAAACCGGGACGGAATACTATGCGGATGATGAGGATCAGGAGGAGGGAGAAGATGAGCAGGAAATTTACAGAGTAGATTCCCCGGTAGAGAACGAAGCCCCAGTTACCGACTCGCCAGTCGATAACCAGCACCTCCTTAATGAGGTTCTCGCTCGCGCGGCAGAACATTTTCACATCGACACCCACGGTGTACAGGAGGAAAGGGACTTCGCAGAAGAGTTGGTGGGAGAGAGGAGGCCGGTCGCTCAGACCATCCCTATCCTTAAATCCATCCAACGAAGAATAGATCCGTCCCTGGTGAACCCAAACCTCACCAGAGCAGTCAACCCCAGGGTCGAAAAGCTTTTCCGGGCAGCCCAGTCTGACCCTCTCTATATAAGAGGACATCTTAAATCAGACTCCCTAGTTGTTACCAACACTCGGAAGAGGGCTGGAACACCCTTATCTTCGTCTGAAGCTCCTCCCGACAAGGAGAGCAAGAAACTTTACGGGTTTGGCAGAAAGGTAGCCTCAACGTCCGCCTACCAAGCAAGGATTGCTAACTCCACCACCCTGTTGGCCAGCTACAACTGCCATCAATGGGAAGAGGTCGCGGCACTCATAGCCTCTGCTCCTGATCCGTTAAAGGGCCAATTGGCTCGGATCTCGGCAGAAGGGAGAGCCGTGTCTGGTTGCATATTAAAAGCAACTTTCGACGCCGCGGACAACGCAGGAAGATTGATAGCAGAAGGTACTGTTATCAAAAGACATGCGTGGTTACGGCAGTCGGGGTTCAAGACAGAAACTCAGGCTTATTTAATAGACAAGCCGGTGGAACCCGATCTATTGTTTGGGAAAGCGGTCGAAGACGCACTTAAAAACGCCAAGGACGAATACGACACACTGAAATCCCTTGGCCAACTAACCAACAAACCCCCTAACCAGAGGGGGAATAGTAATTTACGTCGCCCACGCGGCCAAAATTCACAAAGAGGCAACTATGCCCAGGTACAGGGTACACAGTGGAACAACAGCCAGCAGTCTACCCAAAGTTACGGCAGGGGTAACAAGAGAGGGCGTGGAAGAGGCAGAGGCAGCCCCAACAAGGGAGGTGGCACGTCTCCACCAAAGCAGTGACGCTCAGTTCAGGGTCCCTTCTCACACAACCCCAGTAGGGGGACGCATTTCCAACTTCATCCAAGCTTGGGAAGGGATCACCTCAGATAGATGGGTGCTGTCAACAGTGTCCACAGGATATTGTATAGAATTACTGCAGCGTCCCCGGAACCATCCTCCACGACAAAGAGTACACTCCCTAGAACATCAGAAGATCCTTCTCGAGGAGATTGCCATTCTGCTAGAAAAGGACGCGATAGAACTCGTCCCAGGACACCAGGTAAACAAGGGTATCTATTCAACTTACTTCCTTGTGCCAAAGAAAGATTTGACAATGCGCCCAGTACTAGACTTACGGCCTGCCAACAAGTATGTCAAGCCCCAAAAATTCCGTATGACCACGCTACAAGAGGTAATCCCCCTCCTAAAAAAGGGGGATTACATGGCAACCTTGGATATGAAAGATGCTTATTTTCATATTTCCATGCTCCCGGCGCATAGAAAGTACTTGCGCTTCAAGGTGGACAGTCGCCACTACCAATTCAAGGTACTGCCCTTCGGGATAGCCTCAGCACCAAGGGTATTTACCAAGGTACTGGCGGTGGCAGCGGCACACCTACGCAGGGAGGCAATCCCAGTCTACCCTTATCTGGACGACTGGCTCATAACGGGGGAAACCCCAGGAATTTGCAGGACAAACATTCAGAGGACTATCGACCTCCTCCACGAATTAGGCTTCTCAATCAACGAGAAGACGTCAAGCCTGGTGCCAAGCACCTCAAAACAGTTCCTAGGAGCAATTCTAGATACTCAGGAAGGGTTGACCTTCCCTTCGGAAGAGAGAATTCGGAATATACTGCTGCAAATTCCACATTATCAGTCCGGTCAACAAATAACGGTACGCCAAGCAATGCGGTTACTGGGCATGATGGCGTCATGCATTTACCTGGTCCCCCACGCGCGACTGCGCATGCATCCCATGCAGGAATGGTTGGCGAAACAGTGGTCTCAGGCAAGTGGTCAGTGGGACGATCTAGTGGTCGTTTCGCCAACACTTGTACAGAGCCTACACTGGTGGACAAGAGAGAATCTCGCAAGGGGAAAACCCTTTTACGATCCCGAAATACAGGCAGTGGTGACTACAGATGCATGCCTGACTGGGTGGGGAGCTCACCATCTCCACCACACAGCTCAGGGTCTCTGGTCTCACTCAGTAGCCAAGAACCACATCAACCTCCTAGAGCTTCTGGCAGTATTCCGAGCGCTTCGGGCGTTCGAGCCCCATCTACTAAACCTGTCGGTGCAGATCCGGACGGACAGCACGACAGCCATGTTCTATCTGAACAAGCAAGGAGGGACTCGTTCGCCAAATCTGTCCAAGCTTGCCCAGAAAATCTGGATATCAAACGGAACATCTTCCTGTCATCGCAACATGTTCCAGGGGAGCTCAATTCCCTAGCGGATGCTCTAAGCAGAGACTCCCTCCCAGAAGAACACGAATGGGTCCTTCACAGAGAGATCGTAGAAGATCTCTTCTCTCAGTGGGGTTTCCCCACTATAGACTTATTCGCCACAAGCGAAAACAAACAATGCCCAGGATTTGCATCCAGGTTCCCCCAGCCAGACTCCCAAGGGAACGCCCTGTGGATGAACTGGTCAGGGATGTTTGCGTACGCTTTTCCACCAACTCCTCTCATCAGGAAGGTGGTGTACAAGATGAACAAGGAATCGATGACGCTCATCCTAGTTGCTCCCATGTGGGCGAGACAACCATGGTTTCCACACCTACGCAGGATGGCGGTGTGCGAGCCCATCAAACTTCCAGCCTGGTACAACCTACTGTCCCAGCAACAAGGTCAAACAGTGCACCAGCAACCCAACTCAATGAACCTGGCAGCATGGCTCCTGAGGTCATAGAGTTTGGACATCTCAATTTACCACAGAGGTGTATGGACATCCTAAAAGAATCCAGGAAACCAAACACAAGGCACTGTTACTTTGACAAGTGGAAGAGATTCGTTATTTGGTGCCAGAATAAACAAATCAACCCTGTTGATTGCACTCCCTCCAACGTCGTGACATACATGCTCCACCTGCTGGATGCAGGATTGGTTTTTAACTCTCTGAAAGTACACCTGGCAGCCCTCTCGGCTTACACCACATCCCATAACAAGGTGTCGTGGTGGAAAGTACCAGTAGTTAAAGCCTTCATGGAAGGAGTAAAGAGACTTCACCCTCCTATTTCAAACCCACCGCCAGGATGGGACCTTAATGTGGTGCTAGCTAAGCTCATGGGCCCCCCTTTCGAACCCATGCATAAAAGTAGTCTCAAACACCTGACTTATAAAACGGCCTTCTTAGTAGCCATTACCTCTATAAGAAGGGTCAGTGAAATTCAGGCTCTGTCAGTGCAGGATCCTTTCTTTACTATCCACAAAGACAAACTGGTTTTACGCACACACCCTAGGTTTTCACCTAAATTTATATCAAAGTTCCATGTAAACCAGTCCATCGAGCTTCCGGCTTTCTTCCAGAACCCGCAAAGCTCGGCTGAGGTGAAACTACACACCCTAGATGTGCGTAGGGCGGTCCTCTACTATGTAAATAAAACCAGACCGCTAAGGAAAACAGATCAACTGTTTGTCTCCGTAGCCACAGGCAGAGAGGGAGATCGCGTCTCTAAGGGCGCTATCTCGAAGTGGATTATCAACTGTATACAGCTGTGTTACTCTCTTTCTGAAAAAACTCTGCCTTTTACGCCAAGGGCCCACTCTACTAGAGGCATTGGGGCCACTCTGGCTTTCATTGCAAATGTTCCCCTCGACACCATTTGCAAAGCAGCTACTTGGAGCTCTATTCACACTTTTACTCAGCATTACTGCATTGACACTCATTCCAAGACAGATACACAAGTGGGACAAGCGGTTCTAAGACACCTGTTTGCTCATGACCCTTCTCACATCCCACCTCCTTCTTCTGGTACTGCTCGCTAATCTATGCACAGCATGTGATCTAAGCAGATTCCACAAGCCTCAGAAGGGATACATTACTCACCGTAATCGTATTTCTGATGCTTGTATCTGCTTAGATTCACATGCGACCCACCCTTCCTCCCCTCCGAGAGAAGGCGCATGATTGCTTGTAGTCTTACCTTTCTGTCTATCTGCTTGGATTATCTGTACTCACGCTACTCCTCATGTCAGAAAAAATACAATCTGAGGATCCTAGACGCGTGAGGGATCTTGGGTACAGTGGACGTCACACTAGGGATAGTATTACTGGCACGCCTGTGTCGACGCCCATTTTCGAGTTTCGAAAAACAAACTGTAATACTCCGCAGCTTCCACTAGATGTCGGCCTATGCACAGCATGTGAATCTAAGCAGATACAAGCATCAGAAATACGATTACGGTGAGTAATGTATCCCATATATATCCACATGCTGCTCTTGAAGAACCTGGTGTTGGTTATCAGGTCCTAGGCTCTTGTAAGCAATATTTTAATCAGATTTTGTATTTTTTCTCGACCAGAGATGTCCACGACTCGGATTTCAACATCTAGATGCTGCACCGACTGCGACTCTAAGATGTTGATGACCGATCCACACGGCACCTGTGTGGGGTGCCTTGGCACGGATCACGACACTGAGGGGTGCACGTCGTGTGGAAAAATTAATCCTAAATCCCTTCTTCAGCGGGCAGCCAAGTTTGCGATGGGCCGTGTGCTGTTGAAATCACCTTCACGGTCAAACACTCTGAGGCTGAAACACAGGGGCCTACCCCCGAAAAAGAAAAAGGAAGACATTGGTGCAAGACAAAGAAGCGATTGCACTCACAGAGCCACACTTCCTCGTCATCGGCACCAATGTGATTCTGTCTCTTCGTCAGAGAGAGGTAAATTGTCGATTGGGCCTACCACTCCACGGGAGTGGGAAGAATTTAAATTGCATATGCTTGCATTGTTTGAAAAACCGGCAGCTTTAGGTGCGGGTGTGCCCCCCAAACAGCAGCCCCTGGTGGTTGTAGTGGCGCTCGGTGTCCCGACCCCATGCAAATACTTTTACCGACGCCATCAGCATCACAAGAACCAAAAACGACACCGAAACCCTCGAAGCCAGGGCCTTCCTGTGAGCCTCAGGCTTTGGGCATTTCTGACGTTCCCTTCGGCGCCAAGGCCTCGCTCGATGCTGACTGCCACCCCATTGATGTCGAATGATAAACCCTCAATGCCAACCATCAGCGATCGTTCCTTCATTCCACTTTCCTGCATCAATTTCTTCAGCTCCATGGCATCAGTCTTCGGTGCTGACAGTGGGGACGATGAAGAATATGTCGACCCTATGTATGCAGTGGCTGGTGGCGTTGACTATTTCAATGACCAGGCAGAACCCATGGCTTTGGCACAGGGGCTGCATGATGCTAGCAGGCTGTATACGTCCCCAGATGTAGAATTACACCAGGCACAGCCTCAGACCTGCCTCCTGAGAGGGAAGGAGGGAAGGCAAGAGGCTGGATATGATGGGGGAAAAAGGTCTTCACATCTGGCAGCAGGTCCTTTAAAGCAAGTAACGTAGTCTGTGGGTTTGCCAAGTTTTCTTTTGGTCTCTGGAAGGCGGTAGAACAAGCAACCCAATACATCCCCGTTTTGAGAGAAGTCTTTATACAGCTGGTGGAAGATGGGAAGGAGGTGGCCAGGCAGCCTCTGCAAACAGGCCTGGACGTGGCCCACTGTGTTGGCCATTCAATGGGATCGGCTGTGGCACTAAGGAGACAGGCCTACCTAAGCTCTTCAGCCTTTTCGCCAAACGTCCAGAATAAGTTATTGTGCATCCCCTTTGAGGGAGAATTCCTTTTCGGTCTGAAGGCCGATGACTGCCTGGAAAAGTTAAAGGAGTCAAACATCGCTGCAAAATCGCAGGGCTTAGCTGCACAGCCAGCCAAGCCTGCCTTTAGCTTTGCCTCTAGGGGCAGATGCTACAGGCATGATGTGCCTTGCGGCAAGAACGCGCAGCTCCCCCAAGCCAGGTAGGGGCAGAAGCGTTTCTCTCGCTCCGGAAGGGGCAGGGGGCTTCCAAAAGACAGCGGGCAGCAGCAGCCGCTTTGATTTTCTCTTCCCACAACTTAACGGTTGGTGGACGGCTGTCGGAGCATTGGCCCCAATGGTGGGAGATTATCTCCGACGCCTGGGCCCTGGAGCTTGTGCGGTGGGGTTATGGTCTGCCCTTCTTAAGGTAACTCCTACACAGACCCCCACCATCTCAAAGCCAACCGTGACAGGAGCTCCAGCAAGAACTGCAAGCTCTGTTGTTGAAGGGTCCTATGGAAGAGGTACTGCCTGAGCAGAGAGGGTCATGCTGATATTCCCAGAATTTCGTGGCACCTAAGAAGGGAGGAGGTCTCTGTCCCATTTTGGACTTCAGGACCTTGAATAAATTCCTGAGGAAAGACAAGTTCAAGATGGTGGTGTTGAGAGAAATTCCCCACGCTCTCGAATTGTAGGACTGTCTGATGTCAATAGATCTGCAGGACGCTTATTCCTATGTGCCGATACATCACAAGCACAGGAAGTTCCTGAGGTTTCTCATCGGGGACAAGCGCTACCAGTTCATGGTGCTTCCCTTGGTTGACCTCAGCTCCAAGGGTCTTCACCAAGCTCATGGCAGTAGTCGCGGCTCACCTCAGGAGATCCAGATTCCATGTATTCGCGTATCTGGAAGACTGGCTGATCCGAGGAAAGTTGGCGTAGCGGGTTTTGTCCCACCTAGAGGACACCTGCTCTCTATTCCACAGGCTGGGCTTCCCCCTGAACTTGAAGATGTCCCATGTGACGCCAGTCCAGAGGCTCCTGTTCATCAGGGCAGTCCTAGACACCCTGGTAGGGAATTTCTTCCCTCCGAGGAGAGAATCGACTGAATCGTGCAGATGGTGAATATGTTCCTGAACCACGCCACCTTACCTGCAGCTTCCTGTATTTTTCTAGTCCCAGAGGCCAGGCTGCGATTGAGATCTGTGCAATGGCTTTTTTGGGACCACTGGTCCCAGTACCTCGGAACCCTCACGTATTCCCTCAGGTTGTCCCGGTTAGTGGTCGACAACCTTGGTTGGTGGGCCAACACCAGCAATCTAATGGCGGGGGAACCCTGCTGACCTCCGTGGCCTCAGACCCGAGTGGTCACAGATGCGTCTCTGAACGGTTGGGGCGCTCATTGCGAGGACTTGCAGGTGAACAGCCTTTAGTGAGTAATGGAAGCCAGGTGGCACATCAACAGTCTGGGGTTGCAAGTCATCAGGTTGGGCCCGAGTGCTTTCGCCCTGTCTCTGAAGGGGAAGCATGTGCTGATTTTGACGGACAATACGGTGCCCACGCACTACCTGAAAAAGCAAGTTGCTGTGCACTCCCTCCCCCTTTACAGAGAGGCGATACAGCTGGGGTTCCCGTTGCTGGAGAACCAGATCTCAGTGTCTGCAGTTCATCTGGCGGGGACAGAGAACAGTTTGGTGAATGCTCTGAGCAGGCAGAGCACAGTCTCACATGAGTGGGAAGTGTGCCAGGAAGTCCTAGAGGAGGTCTTCTCTCTCTGGGGTACCCGAGCAGTACACCTGTTTGCCACAGAGTCCAACAGGAAGTGCAGACAGTTTTTCTCAAGGAAATTGCAGCAAACGGTGCGCTAGGGGATGCCTTTCTAGTGGATTGAACCTTCCCTCTCCACTATGCCTTCTCTCCAAATTCCTGTCATCCCTTGTGTTCTCAGGAGGTTGAATAGATTTCGAGCAACCATGGTCTTGATGGCCCTGAATGGCGAGGGGGACATGATACTCGGATCTGCTGTATCTGACCACCTGCCCCACTCCGGTTGCCTCGTCGCCCGGATCTCCTGACCCAGTCGGAAGGTTGGGTGCTTTACCCAAACCCGGAATCCCTCAACCTACATGCGAGGCTCTTGAGAGGATGAGATATGACTGGGACCTCTCTGAGGAGGTGCTCGAGGTGTTGCTGGATGCACGCAGACCATCTACAAGATCCCTGTATGCGTACAGGTGAAGATGATATGGGGCATGGTGCAGTGAACGTGAGATTGATCCTGTCTCTTGCCCCACCACTACAGTAATGGAGTTCCTTCTGTCACTGGCCTCAGCAGGCCTTCAGGTCACCACAGTGAAAGGATATTTGGCGGCCTTGTCTGTGTTCAAAAGATCCCACCGAGGTTCCTTTTTTTACGTTTCCGCTTATGGCCCAATTCCTGAAAGGCCTTGTGAATAAGTTTCTGCCAACTCCAGATTGAGATTTAAATCTGTTTTTGACTTTCCTGATGGTGGCTCCTTTTGAGCCCATGCACTCTTGTTCTTTACAGCTGCTTACTCTAAAGACAGCCTTCTTCGTTGCCATTACTTCCGCTAGGCGGGTCAGCGACTGTCAGGCTGTTTGTTGTAAGCCCCCATTTTTGCGGTTCTTTAGTGAGAAGGTCTCGCTTAAAGTAAGACCGGGGTTTTTGCCGAAGGTGTATCTAAGTTTCACCTTTCACAAGCCATAGACCTGCTGGACTTTTACCCACCTCTGCACCCTTCTAAGGAAAAGGAGCGCTTCCATCGGTTGGACCCCAAAAGGGCCTTGAGTTTTTACGTTGCAAGGATGTCGGAATTTCAGAGGACTGATCAATTATTTGTGGCCCACTCTCTGGCCAGGATATTTCTAACTCCGACTAAGCAGACGCTGTCCTGATGGATCATTTTATACATTGCACAATGTTCGCAGGATGCAGGCAGGGCACTGCCTCCTTGCATCGGAGCACACTCAGCCACAGGGTTCTCCACATCTACAGCCTGGCAAAGGGGGTCCCCGATAAGGACATTTGCCGAACTGCAACTTGGTCCTGAATCCATACTTTTAAGAGGCACTACTGCCTGGACGTCGCCCATGGGGCCGACGCACGTGTTGGCAGAGCAGTGCTACAAAACCTGTTACTGTGAACTTTCTGCCCGCCTCCATTGTTCCACTGCTTGGGGAGTCTATCAGATGAGGACTCTGCAGGCGAAAGGCAATCCATTCAAGGAGTAATTACTTACCGTAATGTTCTTTCTATGGATTAATCTCCTGCAGATTATTCATCTTCCCATCCATCCCTGCTCAGAAAGCGTTAGCAGTTGCTGCGCGTCTGTCTTGGTGAGTAGACACTTGGTGATGGTACTAGAGTGTCCGTTTTGATGTTTTTTATCAATCAATTTTTCCTTGATTCTGGCTATTGTAGAATCCTTTTCACCAAGGATTCAATCCCATTGGGATGCTTGTTTGTTAACCTCTTATTGTCTGTTTGGCCTTCTTCTTTCACTATTTTCATCTGCAGCGGTCGAGCATGGGGAAAAAAGCAGGGGGAACTGAGGGACGAGGCCTAGTGACGTGGTATATATACCACGCCTGACATCACGTCCGGAGCCGACGACCGAGCAAGACAGATCGACGATACACAGCCGAGTCAAGGTCCATGTTAGGGAGAATTCTCTGTTTAGGCTGAATTTCCTAACCTAGTGAGTCCCCCAGCAGCTTTGCTGGATTTCTGGAGTTTGTTTTTTTTCTCCTGCCAAGAGTGAGACTCTTTTCCTCACACTCTTGGACATGATTTGAGGTGTTCCTTTGACTGTTAATGTGTTTTATGGGCTATGGTGCCTTTTACTCCATAGGGTCTCATGTGTTTTTACTGTGTGTGTTACGCAGCACCCTCAGTGCAGTGACACAGGGGTGTCATAGTGACACCCCACCATAGACTCCATACCCTGGGACTGACTACTGTCTCCCATGCCATGTAAAGTTACCATTGGCTTTACTAGTCCCAAATTTAGTAACAGAACCAGTACAAACCATCATAATGTGGAAGTACTTGTAGGGGTAATTCGATTGCCCCTGGGTCTGTTTTTCGAGGGGGTACTGTACAGTCCTCCCTCGTCGAGTTTCTGGCTGGTGGCAGTGGTTACCACGCGTAATATTCCTTAAGAATATTCTCTATGGGATTTTCCCATGTATTTTAAACGCACCACTTTTTGGTGCAATGCTAAAGATACCGCCGGTTTATTTATTTAATATTAATTCACCGGTAGGGTCTTTTTGCCAGAACTCGGTTTTAAAATGGCGTTTGTGTTCGCCTCTGTAACTCCAAAACCAAAAGTCGAGCCCTTTGTTCCACTTTTGGCGGGCTTCTACACAGAAGCCCTCCAAAGTGGTGCCACTCTGTCTGGGTACCACAGGGGGTGTGGGAGGGGGTTTAGGCACCTTGGACTAAGTTGCCTTGCCAACCCAAGTCGCACTCTTGCGTGATTGGCCCAAGTGGTGAGCCGCCCCGCTCACCACTTAGCATGTTTGATTGACAGCTAGGCTGAATGAATGGGGGTTTCTTGCATAAAAGCAGGGCTTTTGGGACTGGAACTTCAAAAGCCACCACAGGACCTGAAAATCCGAAGAGGGAGAAGCTGAGCCGACCTGCAACGACAACACAGGTGGAGCCCTGCTGAACCGTCTCGCCACTTCCCGACGACAGAGGATATCTTCTTGCCGGAGAGTCTCTTCCCCTTGAGCTGGTGGGGACAACCAATTTACTTTCTTTTTCGCCTACCAGGACGTCTAGTGGTCGAATTGCCCGTGCCAAGCACCCCGGCAACCGGATAGCCACTTACCACTGAACCGCGAATAAAAGGACCGCTCCTTTGAATCGAGAACTCCGCGGCTGGTTTCTTCCCTGGCAGTACAACGACCTTCTGCTTCCCTCCCCGACGAGATCTTCTCTTCCGCCGGACGAAGCACCGACTTGCAACCGCTGCCAGGAACAACTGCCCCCGCTGGAGCGTTCTCACCATTTCAAGGTACTGTGTCCGCCTGGCCTCCTTTTCTATAGATTGCTACAAGGTGACAGTAAATCCTTAACCTTCTAGACTGGGCTGACCTCTTGACCATCTAACTGGTCCCTTTCTTTTGGTCCAACTTCTTTCCGAACCTTCTCGAGACTTTTGTGCACTTTCCAACCGGTTGACCTTGGACACATTTCGTTCTGATCCTCTTAAAGTGGATCCGGCTTTCTGAACTCTAACTTCACGGTTTTATTCTGCCTTCCTCTCTTGCTGTGTTCTTCTGAAAGTGTTAGGATCTGTTCCAATTTATGCTCTGCCTTCCTCTCCCTTTTAAACCGAATTATTGGAGTGCCATCTGCGTTAAGCGTTCACCGCTGTCTGAAAATAAGTGGTGCTTTACTTAAGACTTGTCTAATACTCTTTTAAGGGAGTGTATATACTTTAGTAACTGTGTTTTTGAACTTGCCTGATATTCGTGCCAGTGTGTTTCTATAGATGTGTTTTTAAATAAATAATTATATATCTTTTACACCAAAGCTCTGGTCAGTGTTTGCTTGTTTTACTGTGTTTACCTGCCCTATTGTGTATGCTCTGTATACTGCCTAACTCTTCTTGAGAGAAGTCTAACTGCTCAGCCACAGCTACCAGGTAAATCTGAGTGGTGCAGACTGCTACCAATTGGGTTTACTGCTAACTCCTGTGGTCTTAAACTTTTTGCAGTGGTCCCTAAGGGAACTGCACAGGCTTCTGCCTAGCACTGGTGTACAGCGGTGGGATTTGTATTGAGTATACACTTTAGTGTGCTTTTAGATACTTTAGGACAACTAACCACAAAGCTTAGCACTAAAAAGCTGATTTTCTAAACCTGTCTACTATTGAAAGTTATACCCTAGAATCATTGTCTGCCAAAACTGCTGATTGCTTGAAAGTATTGTGTAGACATAAGAACCTCTCTGGGAAGGGAAAGAAAATAGAATTTATAGAAAGATTGTTAGAAAATCAAAGTCTGGGTGGTACAGAGGAATCTACCCCCCTCCTCAGCCCCCCAGCAAATGTGGATAACAGTGCTGGTATTGATCTGAATCAAAGTATTCATAATCTTGATAATGAGTCAGAAGAGGAAAGTGAGCCTAATGCAGTTAGCCACCCTGAACCTCTGTCTGCTTTACCAACTGTACCTACCGGACCTATACCAGGTCCCACATGTAATCCTGAATATTTTGAACTTGAAAAAATTAAGCTTGATTTAGAGTACAAACGTTTTATTGCTCAATCTGAACGAAATCAAGAGTTAGAGTTCAGAAGAATCAATGCCCAAGCTGGGCAGAAGCAAGCTGAGTTGAAGCTCCGAGAAATAGAGATTAATCATGAACTTGAAATGAAAAAGTTGTCTGTGGAAACTGCTTCTCTCTCTACTAGTTCCTCTAGAAGTTCCAGTCCCAAAAGACCCTGGATGCCTAAGGAATTAGTGGGTATGTATGAACCTAAGTTGGATGTGTTGGATTGGGTGAAAATCTTTTAATATAATCATGGGCTCCAGGACATCACAGGGAATTAGCTACTTCCTTGGTTGTTCTCTAGGCTCCCCCCTGTTGCAACTGATGTGGTAATGGAGTTGGGGGAGGTGGATAAGAAAGATTATGAGTGTGTGAAACTAGCTTTAATAGCTAGATTTGGGAAGACCCCTTCCCAGTAACTTAAGAGGTTTAGGACCCTCAAAAAGCATGATGGTACCCCTTGGGCTACATGGGTGAGTGAAAGTTTGAAAAACTTAGAGGGATGGATTAAGGATTACAGGGTTAACACTTATGAGGGAATGAAGAATCTTGTAATGTTGGAGTCAATTTATGATGCCTGCTCTCCTGAGCTCAGGCAGCACTTGGCTGATTCAAAGGAATTGGATTCCAGGAAGCTAGCTAAGGCTGCTGACTTGTGGGTTGCCAACAGGGCTACTCACAAGGATTCTGGGACTACTCAGAAGAAGGATGAGGGAAAACAGCCTAAAAAGGACTCTAAAGAGAAGAATTCTAATAATTCCAATCCCAAAGAGGGCCCCAAACAGAACCATAAGGGTAAACCACCAGGGAACCCGAATCAGGCTAGTGTACCTTCTGGTGCCAAACCAGAAGGAGGTCAGAACAAGCCACCATTCCAAAAAGCATTTGGTAAATGCTTTGTTTGTGGCTGTACTGACCATGTGAAAGGAGATCCCAGATGTAAGGGTAAACCTTCAGGGGTCCATCTTGTCTCCTTAGCCTTGGCTCCAGAGGAGGAAGTACAAATGGCAAGTGGAAACTTTCTATTACTGGCTGATGAACCCATTGGAGTCTCAGCCAGTGTTTCTTTAGTGTCTCTGGGTTTGTGGGAACAACCAAACTTAGATGTCTATAATTCTATCCCAGATAATACTAAAGAGTATTATAAGGACAGTGTCCAGGTGAATGGTCAGGAGACTCCTGCCATTAGGGACACTGGGGCCAGCATAACTGTGGTGGACAAATCATTTTTTCAGGCTGAGGATGTTGCTAAGGCACCCAAACGCCTCACCAAGTTAGCTGGAGGGCCTGTGCAGATGCTTCCCCAATTACCAGTTCTCATCCAGTGTAATGACATGACTGTGAAGATACCTGTCAGCATACAAAGTGAGGTGCCAGGAAGGGTTCTGTTGGGTAATGACTTGAAAACTCTTGGAGTAGTGTCACATACCCCCATACCTCCTAGTAAAAGGTTACAGGAGCTCACCAGACCACTAAGGGAGAGAACCATGAGAGGCACTCCCAAGGAGATGATGAAGAAAGAGATCACTCCTACTCCACTGGAGCTGTCAGCTGCTGTATCCAAACAACCAGAAGAAAAGGGGAAACCTAAAACTTCTAAAAAGAATCCAGCAGTCAACACTCCATTGCAGCCAACAAGGACTTCCCTGAGGTTGTCCAAAGTTACACCTGTAACTCCCCTTGAAGCTGAGGATGAGAGGGTGGTACAACCCTTTGTGGTAGAACTAGACTCTGAGGAAGAGCTAGTGGAAGGCCAGGAACTCATTGGAGATCTGGATCCTGTTGACCATCCTGAGCTGCAGTCTTTACTGGCAGAAGGTGGACCCAACAGGGCAGACTTCAGTAAGGGACAGAAAGAATGTCCAACTCTGGAAGGTCTTCGCCACCATACAGATGCTCAGGCTGAAGGGCAAGAGCCTGGGAAATATAGGTTGCACTGGGAAGATGGCCTCTTCTACAGTGAACTAACAGAGTCTGCCCCTGGGGACTACAAACGACTTGTAGTACCCCAAGAGAACAGCCAACAGTTCTTGCAGTTAGCCCATGAGATTCCTTTGGCTGGTCACTTGAGTTTCAAGAAGACTAAGGAAAGGCTCTTACTCTACTTTTATTGGCCAAAGATGGGGGCTGAAGTAGATAAGTACTGCCGCAGCTGCCACACCTGCCAGACTTCTGGTAAGGTTTGCTCCAAGAATGTGGCACCCTTAGTGCCTCTCCCAGTTGTGGGAGTCCCATTTGAGAGAGTAGGGATTGACATTGTTGGTCCCCTTGATCATCCAACCTCCTCAGGCAAAAGGTTTATACTTGTTGTAGTAGACCATGCTACTAGGTATCCTGAGGCAATTCCTACGAGGACTCCTTGGTATTTTTACCCGGGTTGGGTTTCCTAAGGAAGTAATCTCTGACAGGGGGTCAAATTTTATGTCCCGCTACATGAAAGCCATGTGGGCAACCTGCGGAGTTACTTACACGTTCTCAACCGCATACCACCCTCAGACAAATGGGTTGGTTGAAAGGTTCAACAGAACCATGAAGATCATTATAGGTGCTTTAGAGGACCCCCTTAAAGGAAAGTGGGATCTTCTACTGCCATGCCTTCTCTTTGCTTATAGAGAAGTCCCTCAGGAGGGAGTAGGTTATTCTCCCTTTGAACTTCTTTATGGTCATCCAGTCAGAGGCCCCTTAGCCCTGATTAAGGAGGGGTTGGAGAGTGCTCCTTCCCCCAAGCCAGTCAGAGTGACTGACTATGTGATAGATCTCCGGAGGAGAATGTCACGCATGATGGCAGAAGCTAGTGATAACCTGAAAGCTGGTCAAGCTTTGGTCAAGCACTGGCATGATCAAAAGGCTAACATGGTTGAGTTTACTCAAGACCAGCTAGTTCTAGTTATGATTCCAACAAGGCAGAGGGCCTTGCAAGACAAATGGATGGGACCCTTCAAAGTTGTGGGTACTCTTTGAGAGGTCAACCATCTGGTGGACTTGGGCAATCCCAAGGAGGCTCCCACAGTCTTCCACACCAACCGACTAAAAGCGTATGTCTCCAGACCTGATGTAGGAGCTTTGCTTCTAGCATCAACAGAGGAAGAAGAAGAGAGTGAAGCTCTTCCTGATCTCCTCAGAGGCTTACCTTTGGACGAAAAGATTGAAGGAGTAAATCTCTCCAAATCTGACACCTGAGCAACAAGAAGAGTGCAGATCTATGTTGAATCAGTTTGCCTCTCTGTTCTCACTTTCACTAGGCTTGACCCCTTGGGGACAGCATGACCAACTCACTGGTGACTGCCAGTCAAAAGCAGAGGATACAGGATGTCAGAGAATGTAAGAACCCACATCAAAGGTGAGGTCAGCAAGATGCTTGATCTTGGGATAATATAGCCCTCTACTAGTCCATGGTCTAGCCCAGTTGTGTTAGTACCAAAGGCAGGATCTAAAGAACTTAGATTCTGTGTGGATTATAGAGCTCTTAATGCAGTCACCAAGACTGACGCCCACCCTTTGCCAAGGACAGATGAGTTGGTGGATAGACTTGGTTCAGCCAAGTTCCTCAGCACATTTGACTTGACGTCAGGCTATTGGCAAATAGCCTTGACAGACCATGCCACGGGGAAAACTGCATTCACTACCCCAGTTGGCTTATACCAGTTTAAGGTTATGCCTTTTGGATTGAAAACTGCACCTGCTACATTTCAAAGGATGGTTAATCAGATTCTGACAGGGATGGAGGACTTCTGCATGGCATACTTGGATGACATTGAAGTCTTCAGCCAAACCTGGGAAGAACATGCGGACCACCTGAGCTATGATTTGTAGGCTCTTGAGAAGGCCAATCTGACCATAAAGGCAAGTAAATGCCAGATTGGACAGAGTAAAGTGGTCTACCTTGGACATGAGGTAGGAGGTGGAGAAATAAGGCCTTTGCTCAGTAAGATTGAAGCTATGCAAAATTGGACAACACCTACTACTCAGACCCAGGTGAGAGCCTTCTTAGGTCTCACTGGGTACTACAGAAATTTCATAGAAACTATGGGACCATAGCTTCTCCACTGAATATCATCTCCTCTCCTAAATTCCCTAAAAAGGTTCGATGGAATGAGGAGTGCAATCAGGCCTTTGAAAACCTGAAAAAGGCTCTTTGCCAAGCCCCAGTACTCGGAGCTCCTGACTACCACCAAACTTTCATTGTGCAGACAGATGCTTCAAATGTAGGAATAGGTGCAGTCCTCAGTCAACTGGATGGGAAAGGTAGGGAGCACCCCATTTGCTTCATCAGTAGAAAGCTGAAGGATCCTGAAACAAGGTGGGCAACCATTGGACGAGAGTGTTTTGCTATTGTGTGGGCTCTGAAGAAGTTTAGGCCATGCTTGTATGGTTCTACTTTTGTCATTCAGACTGACCACCAACCCTTGAGATGGTTAATGCAAATGAAAGGGGAAAACCCAAAACTATTGAGATGGTCAATCTGCCTGCAAGGGTTTGATTTCACCATTGAGCACAGGTCAGGGTGTCACCACCAAAATGCTGATGGTCTCTCTAGGATGTATGTCATCGACTAGAGGTATGAGATTCATCCAGGAGTGGATTAAATCCTCCTGTCCCTTAGTCTGGGGGTGGGGGGGGGCGAGTGTTAGGGAGAATTCTCTATTTAGGCTGAATTTCCTAACCTAGTGAGTCCCCCAGCAGCTTTGCTGGATTTCTGGAGTTTGTTTTTTTTCTCCTGCCAAGAGTGAGACTCTTTTCCTCACACTCTTGGACATGATTTGAGGTGTTCTTTTGACTGTTAATGTGTTTTATGGGCTATGAGGCCTTTTACTCCATAGGGTCTCATGTGTTTTTACTGTGTGTGTTACACAGCACCCTCAGTGCAGTGGCACAGAGGTGTGAGAGTGACACCCCGCCATAGACTCCATACCCTGGGACTGACTGCTGTCTCCCAGGGCATGTAAAGTCACCATTGGCTTTACTAGTCCCAAATTTAGTAACAGAACCAGTACAAACCATCATAATGTGGAAGTACTGGTAGGGGTAATTCGATTGCCCCTGGGTCTCTTTTTCGAGGGGGTACTGTACAGTCCTCCCTCGTCGAGTTTCTGGCTGGTGGCAGTGGTTACCATGCGTAATATTCCTTAAGAATATTCTCTATTGTATTTTCCCATGTATTTTAAGCGCACCACTTTTTGGTGCAATGCTAAAGATACCGCCGGTTTATTTATTTAATATTAATTCACCGGTAGGGTCTTTTTGCCAGAACTCGGTTTTAAAATGGCGTTTGTGTTTGCCTCTGTAACTCCAAACCAAAGGTCGAGCCCTTTGTTCCACTTTTGGCTGGCTTCTACACAGAAGCCCTCCAAAGTGGTGCCACTCTGTCTGGGTACCACAGGGGGTGTGGGAGGGGGTTTAGGCACCTTGGACTAAGTTGCCTTGCCAACCCAAGTCGCACTCTTGCGTGATTGGCCCAAGTGGTGAGCCGCCCCGCTCACCACTTAGCATGTTTGATTGACAGCTAGGCTGAATGAATGGGGGTTTCTTGCATAAAAGCAGGGCTTTTGGGCACTGGAACTTCAGAAGTCGCCACAGGACCTGAAAATCCGAAGAGGGAGAAGCTGAGCCGACCTGCAATGACGACACCACCGGTGGAGCCCTGCTGAACCGTCTCACCACTTCCCGACGACAGAGGAGATCTTCTTGCCGGAGAGTCTCTTCCCCTTGAGCTGGTGGGGACAACCAGTTCACTTTCTTTTTCGCCTACCAGGACGTCTAGTGGTCGAATTGCCCGTGCCAAGCACCCCGGCAACCGGATAGCCACTTACCACTGAACCGCGAATAAAAGGACCGCTCCTTTGAATCGAGAACTCTGCGGCTGGTTTCTTCCCTGGCAGTACAACGACCGTCTGCTTCCCTCCCCAACGAGATCTTCTCTTCCGCCGGACGAAGCACCGACTTGTAACCGCTGCCAGGAACAACTGCCCCCGCCGGAGCGTTCTCACCATTTCAAGGTACTGTGTCCGCCTGGCCTCCCTTTCTATAGATTGCTACAAGGTGACAGTAAATCCTTAACCTTCTAGATTGGGCTGACCTCTTGACCATATGACTGGTCCCTTTCTTTTGGTCCAACTTCTTTCCGAACCTTCTCGAGACTTTTGTGCACTTTCCAACTGTGTGACCTTGGACACATTTCGTTCTGATCCTCTTAAAGTGGATCCGGCTTTCTGAACTCTAACTTCACGGTTTTATTCTGCCTTCCTCTCTTGCTGTGTTCTTCTGAAAGTGTTGGGATCTGTTCCAATTTATGCTCTGCCTTCCTCTCCCTTTTAAACCGAATTATTATAGTGCCATCTGCGTTAAGCGCTCACCGCTGTCTGAAAATAAGTGGTGCTTTACTTAAGACTTGTCTAATACTCTTTTAGGGGAGTGTATATACTTTAGTAACTGTGTTTTTGAACTTGCTTGATATTAGTGCCAGTGTGTTTTTATAGATGTGTTTTAAATAAATAATTATATATCTTTTACACCAAAGCTCTGGTCAGTGTTTGCTTGTTTTACTGCGTTTACCTGCCCTATTGTGTATGCTCTGTATACTGCCTAACTCTTCTTGAGAGAAGTCTAACTGCTCAGCCACAGCTACCAGGTAAATCTGGGTGGTGCAGACTGCTACCAATTGGGTTTACTGCTAACTACTGTGGTCTTAAACTTTTTGCAGTAGTCCCTAAGGGAACTGCACAGGTTTCTGCCTAACAGTCCACTACCCACCCCCACTGTCAAAGAATTTTCTGAGCAGTAGAGCTGGAAGAGGATATCTATCGGATTAGGAATCTGCGGGAGAAGAATCCATAGAAAGAACATTACGGTAAGTAATTTCTCCTTTGGAGTGCCTTTTGTAGAACTCCTCCTCACCCCTTTGTGACTGTTACAACAGACATGTCGCTGACAGGGTAAGGATCGACCTAGAATGGGATGGAGGTCGACAGGCTGTGGTCTCAAGAACACTTGAAGTTACACATCAGTCGGCTGCAATTCCAGGCAATCTCTTATGCCTTGATACCTTTCCTTCTGAATATTGTGAGGCATGACTGCTAGGTTTTATTAAAACAAACGGGGGGACCAATTTACTGCTGTTGGCTGTCCTAGCAGTGGATTTGTGCAAGTGGGAGTTGTTGAACGGAATGGCACCACAGGCGCTGCAGCTGCAGCAAACACAGATTCCTTCAGCAAAGGGCTCTTAGACAATCATGAGTGGGAGCTTCACCCCTGGGTGGTACACGTCCTCTTCAAAGAATGGGGTGGTTCCCTCAGTCATCCGTTTCGGGACATTCCAGAATGTGGTAGGCCAATTGTATGTCCGAAAGAAGGGAGGGGGGCTGAATTATCTTGGGGCACCCTTAAGATATCTGGGAAAGGCCTAACTATGTATGTGTTTCCACCCTTACCTCTCATTAGCACGTTCTGAAGAAGTGGCAGGACTAAGAGTTTCTTCTATCATCCTGGTGACAACCCACTAGCCAGGAAGGTTTTGGTTCACAGACCTCAGAGGACTCTTGTCAAGCCTACTCTTCAGGATCCCTTTGACGGACAACCTTCTGATGCAGCAGGGAGGGAAGATGTTTCACCCTTACTACAGTCACTGAATTTATTAGTCTGGTACTTGAGGAACTAAGGGTGGTAATCTGGAACTGTCCAGCCAGAACATTTGAAGAGCATCATGCCCACAAGAAGGAAAAGCACAAATATGCAATATAGATCAAAATGCGTCCTCTTCTGACACTGGTGCATGGCCAGGCATCTCAACCGATTGTCCTGGGAGCTGGACTGCGCGCTCTCATTTATTGTGGATCTTGCTACTTTGGTAGCTTCCCTCACCCCTGTCAGACTCATCCTTGGGCATTTGGGGCATACAGGACCTCAGAGGACATGTCCTTCTCTTTATCAAACCCTCTAGTCAAGAGACTCTTTGCAGGTCTAACTAAGATGTTTCACCACTGTGATGAATCCTGCGTAATCCTCACAGAATCCCTGCCTAAAGTCTCCTCCCAGGTGGCCAGAGGAAGGCAGTTATTTCCTGATCCTAACCCTGTGAGTGGTATTAGCTAGGTGTATCACCTAAGAAGAGAAGGCCCCCAGAGGAACAGGAGGATTCTGTTAGGATAGACACAGTATTTATGCCCCTCAGAGAGGCAGATTTCTACAATGCCTGAATATTTAATGGCCTGTTGCCAGAGTAAGACTCCCCTTCATACAGTTACCCATATTGATGGTAGTGAAAACTCTTGGGTGTAACAAGAGTACAATATATGTGGCAATCAGAACTTTAATATCCAGATTTCTGATGAGCATAACTCTCCCTTATATTGGGGCCAAAACTTGACCTCCCCCCTAAAATCCTTCTTTAGTGGTCTATTCAAATCCCAGAGCAAATCCAATAAAGTTAAAATTGGTATTCATAAAGGAAAAGGTAACCAGAACATTCAGGACTTCAAGTCCCACAATGCCCTAGGTACTGGGATGAGGAAAATGGACTCTGAGGCTCTAAACTACAAGATGCAGTCTAGTGGTTCTGATGACTCACACCCGAGCCAGACTTTTGAATATGTTTGGCACCCTCAGGTGCAGGCCATTAGAACAGCAAGGAGGTAGAGGAGTTGCAGAGGTCACCAGCAGCAGTTGCAGTGAAGGAAGAAGGGAGACGACGGAGCCGTCGCTATTAATGCAGATGTTGGTTCTGAGCAGGTCTCTAAAGCTGAGGTCCTTGAATGCAGAGGCTATGCAGCGGGAAGCGGTGTGGTAGCAAGCTTTCCCCCTGGAGAGAGATGCTCTCCTCATTGCATGCTGTGTCTCGGTTGCTTGCGAGCACCGGAGTGCGTTGGGAGCAAGAGAAGCTCCTTTTCTGGTCGGCGCAGGCCGCAGGAAACCTGAAGCAGTCTGTTGTGTGAGAGGCAGCAGAAGAAGCAGAACAAAGCGTGGCAGCGGATCGAGCAAGCGCATTTGCAGGCACCAGTGAGTTTACCATTGACAGGTAATCCCGGTACGCTCTGTGACCAACTGCTGGCCACTGAAAGCACTTTGAATACTAAACTAATATATGGAAGTCGCATTGGCATAAGCAGAACTTGTTAAACAAACGAGAAAGGAAAGGTTATAATCTTTGCTATCTAAGCCAATGCTATTGCCAAGACCAAGAGGGGGCAACACTTAAGCAGGCTAACTATAAACCTGGTTGCCAAAATAAAGAAGGGGCAATACTGAAACCAGCCAATTGTAACCACCATTGGCAAAGAAAAGAAGCGGCAACACAATTGAAATAGCATGTAGACTACATTGGCTAAACAACAAGAGAGCATTGTTACAGAGGCACTGTAACCATTGTTGCGAGTGAGGAAGAGGCAATAGTTGAACAAGACATCAACAACCATTGCCAAAGTCAAAGAAGGGCAAGTGTGATAAAGAAACATTGTCAGCAGTCCCTTATGTAACGCCCTCCTGGTGGAGAATATCAAGGAGGAGAGAAGCATAACCTGTATTGCATGTGGCAAATACAACAGTGGAATAAACATCACCAATGTGTCTCATGTCTTCCCAGATGAAGTTGTGAATTTTGATGTTCTTGAAAGTTGCACTGTTTTCTAAAAGATTTAAAAACCTACCACAGAGTACTTGAAGTAGTGTTAGGAGCCTTTAGTCCTGGCAGGCTGGTATACCAGAGCAGGGACATTTTAGTTGTAGTCTTGGCAGGTTAGTAGACAGGAAGAAAACATTGAAGTACTACATTGTGGTTGAAGGGTGTGTAGAATAAGTGGCAAGGTCACTAAAGATTTTCATGAATTGTTGTGCAATCATCCTGACAAAACTTTGCTGTTGATGCAGAAGAATTGTAAAAGGGTTTTGTTTCTCAAGAGGAAGACGTTGTGTTCAACTTTTTGTCATAAGTAAAGAGATAAAGATTTGTTGTCTAACTGAACTGTTGGTTAAAGTCCAAGTGAAAGACTTTTGGAGCAAGAAGAACTGTATGATCCAAACTTGGCTAGAAACGACACTTGTTTATTTGAACATTTGAGTGACAATCCTGCTTTAAATCTGGGGAAGGGTAGCCAATCAGGTTACAAGAATATACAGTTATTAGGTCTATATTGAACTTAACTGTTATTTATGTTACATTTGAATTGCCATATATTTCCTTTATGAGTTTGATGTATGTATAAGTGTGAGCGACAGATAGTGTTTATTTTAATAGGCAGCAGAAATCCTCATTAGGTTAGGGACAGTGAGGCGTTTATCAAACCTTTTTGAGTTCATAAAATGGCTTCTTATGAAAAACCTTTACCAAGTTGTCCGCCTCACATTTCTGACTCCTCACATCTCGTTCCCCCACCCTGCGAGGACGCCACATCCCATGTGGAACCTTAATGTGGTTCTCCTGGCCCTGAGTCAGATGCCTTTTCAACCAATGGCATTTGCTCCCCTCATGCTGGTTTCATGGAAGAAGGCCTTCTAAGCGGTCACCTCAGCCTATTGTGCAATGGAGCTATAGGTCCTTCTATCTTCTGAACCATACACTGCCTGCCATATGGACAAGGTTGTCCTGCAGACTCACCACTGCTTTCTTATGAAAGTTGTCTCCAAATTCCATCTTAATCAGGAGATTTCCTGCCCTATCTTTTTCCCTAGCCCCTCCTCTGAGGCTGAAAGGGCTCTACGTTGCTTAGACATGAAACGTGCTCTGTTTCTGTCGGACTAGCACTCTCGGTCACCGGGCCTTGAAGAATCCTCTTTCCCGCTGGAGGGAAATCTTCCAATCTTCTCCTTCAAGTCATCTTAAGGAATTGGTTGCCAGAATCCCACGTCAAGACAAGGTAGGCCCTTTGTTTAGCAAGGCTCCTCAGCACAGAGACGCCTTCCCACGAGTTTCTGCTAGGAAGGGGACCTTGGATTCAGGTTCTGGCAGACCCGAGGCTTGGAAGGCTACCGACTCCCAAGCCGAGGGGCTCAGGGGCTCTTGCAGGCGTTCTGTGGACAGACCAGAGGCCGGCAAGGCTACCAGCTCGCAAGCAGAAATGCCTCTGATGCCTGTGGCCATGCCACGCAACTCTACTTGTTGCGGTTGAGAATATTCCATTATACCCCGAATCTTGCTAACTTGTGCCCTTTGTTATATCTTCAGTCCCTGGTAAGGGCCACTAGGATCCACGTTGAGACGACAATAACAATGCTGCTGGGCCCTTGAGCTAAGGAGCCACGAACAGCACCTCGTTGACGGAGTCACTGTGCCTTGTTTTTTAAATTTATTTTTTCATTTAATAAGTCGTTTTTAGTTCAACAAACTTTTACAACATTGATACTTTTCCACATTTACCTATCATCTAAAAGAAAAAACAGTCACTTAATGAAGGTTATTGTTGGTACTAAAATAATTAAATAAGCATCACCATTTAACATCAATGCAATTTTCTTATTAGTTTTTTGTATTCTGTTTTAAGCGACATTTGTCAAAAATGTGTTACCAGCACACATTAAATTTGCTGGTCCAAAAGTGGACTATCATGTGGACTCACATGTATCGATCACGAAAGTTTACATTTTACAATTCATTCGTCAGGTGTGTTTAGATTGTTTGCAGACACAGACCATCACCTTTGGTAATTAGCGCGCCTGCGTTCTAGCTCAACACATAGCTCTGTCAGAAATTTTGCTAGGGACAAAACTGTCTTGGTAGAGTATCCCCACATGAATGAGTGCCAGCACCATTCCCTCGCAGACAATGTTAATCCACTTGAGTCCCAGCCCAAGAGAGCAATCCGCCTGTTCTCGAAGTAGTGACAATAAATTACAAAATGTTTTATTTTTTCATTCTGCGCTGAGTTATGGCAAAAACGGCATTGCATGTTTCCCTCAGTATCCGATGAGTTCCCCCATTTCATGGTTCTTTCTAAGGTGTATAACTAATTTAACTTGAATCGTAAGTAAATATCCCTCAACGACGAACAGGGAAATTTCATTAAATACATACGACGAGGTATCCTCTTAGATGAAAATAAATCAGCTTCCGTGAACAGTTTCTTTGTACCCATCAGTTCTAAGGTTCTTACCCAGTCATTTTCAAATACCCGTTTCGTAACATGTAGGAGCCGATACTCCAGATCATCTGAGCAGAGCGCGCATTCTTCCAACAGTTTGCTTAAGGAATCATAAAATTTGCTACTGATGGTGGGTTTCTCTCAATGATCATTTGTCGAAAATCTTGATATGAGTTTGGAGCTGGATATAACATCTTTGATAAGTTGGTCAAGTGCCGCAAGTGAAATCTGGTTGACAATGCCATTAGTCCCAATTCCTGGCGGAGTACATCATTAGGCAGTGACTGGGCCAGGCGCAGAGTGGACTTCCAGAGTGCACCCTGAATCTGGTCGAGAACACTGTCAATGTTTAAAAGACACATATCCAGTCCATACAAAATTATCGCTTCCACTTGAAGCGTGTAGAATTTGAATAATGACACCATTGAGAATTTACAGAACTTTGCATAAACAATCCGCATTTGGGTGGCCAATGCGGTGACCTTGTTATTCAGCCCATTCTTCCACATTGATAGAGTTTGAGTCAGTTATATCATATCCTAGATATTTCAGGGTCACTGCCTTTGCGATAGCTATGCGGTTGATGGTCCATAATGTGGATCTAGTTGTATGCTTCAACTTCTGAAAAGTAAATATCCTTGATTTTTGAACATTGCACTGTAGATTGTGATTATGCAAATAATCTGCAAATATGTTGAGCTTTCTTTGCAGTCCAAAAGGTGTACGATCAAAAATTAAAACGTCATCCAGAAAGGCGAGCCATTGGATTTTTAGGTGGCCCAGCCTTGCGGGGTAAGAAATCTCCTTTTCCCAAATGTCATCATTCTCACAGAGGTATAGGTTAAACATGGTCGTCGCCAAATTACAACCCTGTTTAACCCCCACCTCTGTGAAAATTGGCAAGCTTGTTGCTCCTGATGTGTTTATCCTTACCAAGTAGGAGGTGTTATGGTGCAGTTTTGCTATCAGGGCAATGAGATGTAGAGGTACCCCCAGGCGTTCTAACTTTGTCCAGAGTATTCCACGGATCACAGTCAAATGCAGCCGACAGATCGACTGATGCCATATAGATCAGGCCTGAGTTGAGAATTTTTGTTTTTAAAAGCAAGTGAACCACAATCGATGCGTTTAGCGCAGTTCCGAGTTGAGCACGAAACCCAATTTGGAATCTCGATGAGCTATCGTGTGATCGAATATGATTGTGAAGATCCTGAAGCAACAAGATTGCCAAAACCTTTGCTCCTGCATCAATTAAGGCAATAGGCCTAAAAGTTGCTGGGTCCGTCTTTATGCCCTTTTTGAAAATCTGAACCACAATTGATTGCAACCATGACAGAGGAATAGATGCAGTTTGTAAGATATGGTCAATTTGATTTTTTTAACAAAACAGCCTATAAAGAAGGATTTCTCTTGAGTACACAGGGTGGGATAGAGTCAGGTCTGGGGGCTTTGGAGTTTTTCAGTACCCCAATGGCTATGGTCATTTCTTCTATCGACCAACCAGCAAAGTTAATATAGGCCATGGTCGTAAATTTAGCAAGGGAATTACCAAATCTCTGAGGCAGAGCAAATTTTTCCCCAAAAATTGGGTGCACACGTCTGCAGTGATGTTCGATGTCTGATTTATAGTGGTTGACTGTTCCTTTGAACGTACCAGAGCCCAGGTGGAGCGCCTATCATTGCGACATAAGTTGCGAAACATCCCCTGATTGGTAGTGTGATGAAGATATATTCTGTAATTTTTGCATACATTTCCATAAGGATTACAGATCATTTTCTTACGTGTTTGAAATTCCTCTTCAGTTAAAGGGCACATTTTGAGATGTCTTAGCATTTTAATTTGCTTTAGCAAGTTTAGTTATGTTACTATGAGGATGCACATGCTGTGTTTGGTTTATGGCCTGTTGGAACTTTGCCATTTTTTCAATTGCAGTGCGTGTTAGCCTAGACATGTGGTTTATTCTCAGCTGTAGGGGAGTATTCAATGATATTTCCTGCAAGGTTGACTGTAATTCTAAGTCAATCAGTGAGTTCAACTTATCGCATATATAGACGCTCCACCTTAGGGACATACCCGGACGATATTAAAGTAATAAGGATTGTGTGTCATCACTTTTCATTTGTAAGCTCATAGCTTCTATTGTTAATTTTAGAATTGCATGGTCACTTAAATCAAAAGGGCTAAGTGTAGTTTCACTACAGTCTTGCATTAGATTCCTAAAGACAGCAAAATAATCAATACAAGAGTTCTTATAGTCACGCTGCCATGTGATGATGTGTCCCTTAGCCTGAAAGGCAATAAAAAAAATATCCCAGTAGGCCAAGAAATCACACCATTGCAGACCTCTTTGTCTGGTTAACGGGCGTTTTGTGACCTTGTCAGTGCGTACTCCCCTCTTGAGAGCCTAAACTCCACAAGAGGGAGGTACAATGGGTTTGACTTTTTTGGGGGGGTAGTATGACGGTATGTTGGGGTTTCTGGCGTGGATGGGGGTTGAAGTGAATAATGTCTTACTGCAGAATCACATGGTAACAGTCCACCCAGACTCTGAGTACAAAGTGATGCGGGATAAGCTTGCAGCGCAGGGGCACTCTGCTTTTCTATCAGCATGTCCAGGTCCATGGTGGGTGAGTCATTAAATATTTTGACGGAATATCAGGGGGGTGACCAATAATAAAAAATCCTGAATGGTGATTAACCAAGGTAAATCGCATAAAGTGAACGTGTAATATCTACAAGAAATGCACATCCCAAAAGATGGCACACTTCCACTAGCTAAAGGATGGGGTGTACATAGATATGGATCCCCTTTTCATCACAGTCTCATGGAGAGGTAATCTATATACATCAATCCTTGACATTCCGCTTACATGAATTAATAAGTGATTCCGAGGGCCGCTATGTATTTCTAGCAGTCCAATGCCTAGGATTGTAAATACTGTTTATTAATATTTATGCTCCTAATGTCGACTCACTTGAATTTTTCCAGAACTGTGCAGCCTTGCTTCACAAATTCCCCACATATGAAGTGATATGGGCGGGTGATTTTAATGTGGCACTGTCCCTAGATTTAGAACGGTCATCAACAACACAAACCATGCTACCTAAAGCTGCCACTACATGAAACGATAGAGTTGATTCACACGAACTGGTAGATATTTGGAGACCTATGCACCCAGACACAAGGGAATTCTTGTTCTATTCATGCGCCCTTGGTAGCGCTTCCAGAATTGACTTCATGTTGACGATCCCCCTAGCCGGAGCGACACAATTCACTAAAAGGCTCCCAAGGACACTCTCCCACCACTCTCCGGTACTGGCCTCCCATCTCCATCCATGACACCGCAACCCCCCTCAATGGCGCTTTCGCCTCCACGCCCTTCAAGATGCAGTATTTCGGGCAGGTATCCAGGAAGATATTCTTGAATATTTCCTCACCAACGCTGACTCGTGCCTGACTACTGAACGGTTTGGGAAGCCTTCAAAGTGGTTATAAGAGGCTACTGTTTCTCCAGAGAGGGGGTGTTCTCAAGTCCCTAAGAACAGCCTTACGTTGTCTAGAAGTAGAAATCAAATACCTGGAAGGTAAACAGATTCTGGGAGGGGAACCACAGGTTGAAAAGACACTAACTGACAACAGACGGGCACACCTTGTAATTTCAGATAGATAGGACAGATATCTAGAGGACCCTATCCTGGCAACCAAATATGCTGAGGGCGGTAGGCCCAGCCGTAGCTTAGCCTGGGCAATCCGTAAAGATAGGGAACAGGTCAGGATATTGGAGATTGCCTACCCGAACGGTAACCCAGTGCGCAACTCCAAAGTCATCAATAGGCTATTTCGGGAGTATTAGAATATATTGTACTCATCCCCGCTAAAATGCTCACCTGAGGAAATCTAGTTGTACCTCGACTGGGTAGCCCTGGGCTGGCTGGACCCCTCCGCTGCGGACCTGTTAAATTCACCACCCACGGCGGTCATTTGTGACCTCCCAAACGGCAAAGCACCCGGCCAAGACGGCATCTCTGCAGAATTCTACAAAGAATATGCCAATATCTTTGCCCCACATCTATGTTGCATGTATGAATTCTCCTTGTCTGCTGGACTATTTACCGAGTCCACCAGGACAGCAGTGGTTACACTTTTACTCAAACCAAACAAAGACCCTGATACTGCACGTCATATAGCCCCCTGTCTCTCATAAATACGGATAATAAAATCCTAGCCTGGCTCTTCCAGATCAGGCAGGGTTTATCTCGGGGAAATCCACACAGAATAACCTCTGATGACTCTTCTCTGTGTTACATAATGTCAAAGAGGACGTTCCTATCGTAGTGGCAGCTCTTGATGCAGAGAAGGCCTTCGACTCGGTCGAGTGGCCCTTCCTGTTTGAGGTTCTGTATAGATCTGGACTTGGCCTCTACTATATCCAATGGATTCAGCTACTATATACAGCCCCCAGGCCATGATATTGGCAAATCAACTAATCTCCAAAAATATTCTCCCATCCACAGGCACGAGACAAGGATACCCCTTATCCCCCATTCTATTTGCCCTGACGGTCGAACCTTTGGCTTGTGCTATTCAGGAGTATTACTTACACAGGGGAGTAAAGATCCACTCACACATTTCCAAAATCTCACTACATGCAGACGACATGCTATTGTACTTTAAGAACCCCAAGCAAAACCTACAACCCCTGGTGCAGGAAATATCCTTATTTGGTGAGTTCTCTGGGTTGCGTATCAACTGGTCCAAGTCTGAAATCATGCCGCTGACTCAGACAGCACAACCCACAGACATTGGTTCAGAATTCCACTGGTGTTCAGGGGGCATGAGGTACCTAGGTATCATACTCTCCACTTCCCCAACCAAGCTCTTTGAGGAAAACTATCTGGCGGTCATGGACTATCTGGCAGCACAACTAGCCTTGGCCAAAATGGTAGTGGTCTCGAAAATGCTTTATATATTTAACAATGTCCCTTTAACCCTCCCCCACCCCCCGCTACTGGAGGTGGACAAGGTCGCTTCTATCCAAGTCGGTGTGGGCAGGAGGCCGAGCGCAAATCGCGCTAGACACCTTGACATTACCCTATTCTGCCAGCCGCCTGGACTACCCAGACCTGTTCGCTTACTTTCTCACTGCCCAGATGCAATATGCCATCTGGTGGTGGCATCCCTCGATGGACTTACCACATTCTAAACTAGAAAGAGCTATAGCTTGGCCCGATGACCTGAAAGGTATGTTGTGTGAGCCCCCAAACGCATACCCAAAGGGGAGATGTAACCTATTGATGTGACTCGTTGGCCATGTAACCAGGTTGTCTGTGTCATACCTGCTGGTTTCCAAGTGCCCGTTAGTGCCGTGCCCCCTATCAGTGCACATAATCAATGCTTTCGTACTGCCCGGAGAACGGCTGAAAGACTCTTCTTTACTAGCTGGAAGTGGCATGGAACGTTGCCATGGCGACGTTGTGCTTTGCCAGCATGCAGCGCTACCCTGTCCCGATCATGTGTCATGAAGCGCGGTGCATCCCGGTAGAGCCGCGTAAGTTGGGTTATTTAAACCGTTCATACTCCGAACACAGTGCTTCTGATTAGTGATTGTGACCCAAAGTTATTTCCTGTGTTCCACGTCAACTGGCTGTTTTGTGTTTTCCCGTTGCCAACTATTTCTGCTCACAGATTCTTTGCCTGCCTTTGTCCTTGTATCCTGATTACCCAAGTTACCGACCTCGGCCTTAATATCGGATTTGCTTACTCTTTTCTGTTCTGCTAATAACTTGTCTGCACGTTACCGACCTCGGCTGAATTCCGGATTGTATACAGATTCTGATCTGCTGCTGCTCGGCCCTCATATTGCTGAATCAGAACACCCCCAGACTCCTGTTTTCAGCTGCTGCTCCACGGCTACAACCTGGTAAGAGATCCTGAACGCTACCAGAGCGCTGCTTCATACAGCGTTCTGCTAATAACACTCCTGAACCATCCAAGGGTCCTTATGCCTGCTGATTACCTCCTTCTTCTTATTCTCTTTCCATTCCCTTTGGTTTACAAGTGCACTGGACAATTGTATGCTCTGCTGTGCTATCCCGTGTGTGCACCAACACTAGCGTGTCCCTTGTGCCGCACGGTTCTTAGTTCCCTAATAACCATCCCCTTCCTCCCTGTTACCGTGCACAACTCCACCTGTGGATATTCCTCCATCAAGACTTCCTTACAGTAAGGGATGCTGGCCGTGGGGAATTGCCTTGATTAGGGCTGAAAGGAAGGGAAGGGGAGGGGTGGTTGGTTGACATCCCCTAAATCCTGCTTTCCAGTTGCCTTCCTAGGAGAAGTCGGGAAGGAGGCATAGTACCATCACCCAGGAAGTTGGATACAGTTACCATCAGGTTAGTTCTGCACGATTGGGGTAATTCCTGCTGTATCTGAAGGGTCATTACTGATCTTTGCCCCTTTTGTTTCAGCCTGGTGTGTTTTCCGGTTGACGCGGATTCTCCGCCCTTCCAATTGATCCACTCCCCTGGCTTCTTGAATTTTAATAGCTAATAGGATGCATCACTGTGAAGGTCTTTCTTACTTCAAAGTCCAGGGCCGTCGAGCAGGGCAAGCAAGGTTTCAGCTTAATATCAGGACCCAAATCCGTCCTGATGAGTCTTCCTTATATTTACTCATTCCCCGACTGTGTCTCACAGTCGGCAGATCTGATGTAAAGAGACACTGCCATGCTGCATTCGCCCTGTACTCAATACACTGGGTACCTCTCAATCACAAGGGGATCTTTAAGACACAATTACAGAAACTGGACCTCCACAGTTTGGGGGACACAGTACAGAACAATAGATTCATATAATGGGACACCTTGAAGTGCTGGGGCACCTGTAATGCTGTGACCCTGCTGCTTTACTTTAGATTGAAGGAAACACTCTGAGGTCTGTGAGATGGCACTGAGTCCCTCCCCCTTGGCCCATTTTGTGACAACCGCCCCTCCACCCCCAAACTCATCAACTTGGTGTCAAAACCACAAACGTATTAAATCACTGCAGCCACCCCCCCCTCCCGGTTCTGTACAGGTCCAGATGGGATAGGACGCAAGACACACCCCCGTCGGATGCCCAGTGGCATCTGATTTGTAACATGACCCGAACAATATCCATGAACACCCGGTTCCCGACTAACACAATTTAAGATTCTACATCAGACTTACCACTCGCCACACAACTTCACAAATGTTCACGGCGTAAACCTGACCCAGCAGATTATATGCATCTGGTATGGTACTGTGGCCACATACAGACTGGTATATAGTCTTTTCATCGAAAGCCTTTCATCGAAAAATGTTCATTGAAAGACCTATTCATTGAAAAGATCTTTCAATGAACATTCTTTTTTTTTTTTTAATGTATGTATTTTTGGGTGGGAGAAAGGGTTACATTTTGAACACAGGGTTTACATTTTTTTTAAATTACTCCAGTTCTGGAAATTACTCGCTAATACTACACAAGGCAAAGGGAGCTGTCCAGTGCTGAAGTACATTGTAACTGTATGGAATCCTAATTCGGCACTAGACAGCTCCCTCTGCATTGTGTAGTATAAGCGAGTCATTTCAGAACTGGAGACTTTTATTTTATTGGGAGTTTGGGGGTGGGGGACCCCCCCATTAAAAAATAAGTCTCCAGTTGACTCGATGACACTACACAAGTTAGAGGGAGCTGTCCAGTGCTGAACTAGATTGTTACTTTTTGCAACCGACTTCAGTACTGGACGTTATGCATGTTTCACCGATTTCACATTAAAAAAATGAAAAGTGTTTATATATCAAAACTCTTTTCGGTAAAAGGGTTTCGATGTATTAACTCTTCATTTTATGTATGTAAATTCGATTAAACTTTTTTCCCCAAAAAAATTTGATGAAACAAGCCCTGGATTTACATTTTTCAAGGAAAAGACATGGAACTATGCAGACTTTCTGGAAAGGAGTGTACGAAACCATGAGTAAAATGATCGCAGACTTCCCACGTGACTCGCCGGTGGCGTGGCTGCTGGCACTATTTGTACTTCCAGGTAAAGCAGACAGGAAACTACTGGATATGGAATCTGTGGTAGCTAGAGTACTAATAACTAACACATGGAAAAGGACAAGAGCACCCACGGTGAACGAGTGGATGCATAGACTGAAGATTTGTGAAAGCAGGGAAATGTATTATCTCTCCACCATACCATTAGGATCAATGCCAGCGTACTATTGGGTCCCATTCCGAGCATATAACCATATGAAAGATGATCTCTCCTCAGTGTGACGCAATATGGCTGGTCCGATGGGATCTGCTGATCCGGAAACTGTGGAAGACCACCAACCCCTACGTATGGTAAAATACCCGGCACACCCTTCCTATCATGTCTCAATTTACGCTTGACCGAGTTTCTGCTTATAATTGTACGTTTAACATAATGTATTTGCACCTAATTTTGTGGGGTTTTTGGGAGATGGAGGAGGGAGGGGGGATGAGGGGATATTCACAGCATTGTTATAACGTTAACATTGCAGAAAATTTGAATAAATGGAGATTAAAAAAACAAATATTCAGTGTAGCTAGGTATTAAAGCATCTGATGTGTTACAAAATGTAAAGGAAAAGCTCAATTTTTCACAGCCAAAGGTTCCAGTACGGTCTCCATGTTGGTTGACACCCAGAAGTATTGAGGAAAGGGGACTAAGGACAATGAGTACTCTAGTCACTATAGTGAGTAACTTTAATTTAACTTTAATTCATTATTATAGCATTTATTGAGCGCGCGTTCCTAGCTTTGAGAAGCAACAGAGCGCTTAGCAGAGGTATACAACAATACAGATACACAGCAGAGCGCTTTACAGGTGTATACAACAGTACAGATGCATAACAGGGCGCTTTTCAGAGGTAACACAACAGGAATACAGCGGGGGTAGGAAAAAGGGGCACAGAGGAGTACAGCTGTACAGGGTGGCGGGGAGGAGGGTTGCGGACGGCATCTAGCGAGTCAGGTGGTGTGGGGGGTGGCATGATGGACTAGGTCTTGAGGAGGAGAAACTCCTTGAAGAGGTGTGTCTTTAGTTCTTTTCTGAATTGTAGGAGCGTGGGGACGAGTATGATGCTGATAGGGAGGAGGTTCCAAAGTCTTGGCGCATAGACGAGAAGGCTTGTTTTCTGGTTCTTTCCTTTTTTCAACAGAGGATTTCAAGTCTGCATGTGTTCTGGCTTCTGGTGGTGCGCTGTCCTCCGGAGATTTTCTCTGTGATGTAGCTGGGTGACTTGAGGGTTACTGCCTTATAGATGATCCAGCAAGACTTGAAGGTGATTTGTGTGTGCAGTGGCAGCCAGTGAAGGTCGATTAGGGCCCGGTGATTTGGTCATATTTGCATTTACCCTTGATGAGGCATGCAGCCACATGTAGGAAACTACAGGGGCACAAGGGCGGACGGGAGGCCTTCGAGGAGGGCATTGCCCACATCCAGGTGGGATAGGGCCAGTGTTTGAACAGTGGATCTAAAGATGTACGGAGGGAGGAATGGCTTGACTTTCCACAGGAGGGAGAGTTGATAGAAGGATGCCTGAGTTTACTTAGCTATGTGTGTCATGAAGATGTTTGTTGATGTGGAACCCGAGGGACTTGGCGCAGGAGGTGAGCTCGGGTGTAAAGCCCTCAAGGTTCATGCTTGATAGGCAGGTCTGTATATCTGGATGTTCGGTGTTGTTGATGAGGAGTTGGAATTCGGTCTTGGAGGGGTTGAGCTTCAAGTATGCACTGGACATTCATAACTGCATCAGCGAGAGGCAGGTTTTGAGTCTGTGGATGTTCTTGATGGAGTCGAAATTGAAGTATAGCTGTGTGTCATCGGAGTATTGGTGGATGTGGATGTTGTGTGTGGCTAGGAGGGCTCCCAGCGGCTCCATATATAGATTAAAGATCACTGGGTAGAGGATGGAACCTTGTGGGACTCTGCAGCTGTCGGTTAGCATAGGCCATCTTTGTAGAGGAATCCATCTGAACAAACTGCTGGTGGTTGGCGAAATAAGACTTGTGATATGTTTTCAATTTACTTGTATCATTATTATATGTGCACTGGTTTAAAATAAACACGTACAAAAAAAAAAGACTTGAACCAGCCTAGGACAAGGCTGCTGATCCCCATGCGCTGATGTTGATTGTCCGATGTAGAGTGTCCGTGAACACCTGGTGGTACACTGTGTCAAAATCGTCTGAGAGGTCGAGTAGACCGAGGAAGCAAGGGTGGCTGCTGTTAAGGATGTTGCGGGCGTCATTCACAACCTGTATGGTTGCCGACTCTGTGCTGTATGTGGGTCTGAATTTGGATTGGTAAGTTTGGAGGAGATGGTTGGTGTCGATGTGTTGCTGCAGTTGCATGGCTACTGCTTTCTCGATGATCTTACCTAGGAAGGGAAGATGGGTGATGGGTAATGGGACAATAGTTATCTAGTTTGTAGGGTTCCAGAGTGGGCTTCTTTAGTACAGGGAGGATCTGTCCTGTCTTTAGGGTCGATGAGAAGTTGCCTTGAGTTAGGGAGCTGTTGATGATCTATATATAGCAAGGAGAGATTCTGCAGGGATGGTCTTGAGGATGGATGCTGTCATCTGTATCAATATGGCTTTGAGGGGGGCCAGGGTTTCTACCAGGCCCTCTGTAGAGTGTGTCTTGAATGCCTGTGTCTGGCTTGCTGCTAGGCTGCCTGGTTAGTTCATTATGCAGTTTCTGCCTCCCTCTCTTTCTCCCCCTTCCATCTCTGCTCTCACCCTCCATGGTGCTTTCCATCTCCCCTATCTTCTCTAACTGCTACTCTATCACATATTCTATCTCTCTTTTCGATGCCTGCAAGGAAAAGGTTCAAGAAAGATCTCCTGGTCTCCAATCCAGGCCTGCCCATTGCTGACAGCTACGCCCACGCTTCTTCCAGGCAGTCTGTCACTGTCATGAGGATCCGCATAAAGCCTGCCTTCAAGCGCAACACCTGCTATGATTGCGACCAAGCCTCTCTGAAATACAACTGCAGAGCTGCTGAGCAGAAGTGACAGGCTTCAAGCACATCCTCTGACAGACTGGCCTGCCGCCAGCTCCAAAGGCAATAGAGACTCTCCATCTGCTCAAAGAAGGCCTATAGCCAAGCCTGCATCGCTGGGGCCACTAACACTACGACCGAGCTGTTCAAAATCTGCAAGGAACTCGCCAATCCTACTGCATACTCCACTTCTCTAATGCCATCCCTGACACTCTTCCCTGTACTGGCCTCTCACTTCATAACCAAAACTCCTCACTCTCCTCCACACCCCTCCCTTCTCACTCAACGCTGTCAGGCATCCCTTGGCCCTCCTCTCCCCTTCCTTCCTACTCTACTCGGTCTCGCCCATATCACCGGATGAGGTATCTAGACCAGTCAGCTCTATGAAAGTCTCGTCCAAACAGGTACTCGCCTGCTCTTACAGAACTATCAAGGACATTGGCTCCCTTGATCCAGCCTTGGCTGATTTCTGCAATCCCTCCTTTGCCACTGGATCCTTCCCGCTACTCCGCAAGCACTCCCTTGTGCACCCTCTTCTCAAAAAGCCTTCTGCCGTCCCCTCCTGCCCGGCTAACTACCGGCCTCCATTACCCCCTTCTTGGGAAAACTCTTGGTGAACCTGATCATCGCCCAGCTGATCCGCCACACTGATTCTGTTGGTTGTCTCCACAGCCATCATGAAGACGTGATCTCAAATCTCGATTCCAAACCTCCTTCCATTCTTATCCTTCTTGACCTTTCCTCTGCCTTTGATACGGTCAATCATGCCACCCTTTTAAATCAGCTCTGTGATAGCCTTAGCATCATGGACCTAGTACTGGACTGGTTGATCTCCTTCCACTCTGACCGACCATCCCAGGTTCAACTGGGCCCTCTCCTCCATCACACTCTCCACCTGGGCGTCCCTCGGGGCTCGATCCTCTCTCTGTGGCTCTTCAACATCTACCTTGCCCCTCTAGACAATTGATCTCTGCCTTTTCTCCTCACATTCAGTGTTATGCGGATGACACGCAGCTCTCCTTCAACATTCCCTTTGCTGCCTCCTCTTCTTCCTCTCTCATTCCCGACTGTTTGACTGCTATTCAGCTATTCAGCCATGGTGTGCTGCTAACGATCTGTGCCTTAATGCTAGTAAGACTGATATCCTTCTTATTGGGACCCCAGCTCCCTCCTACTCTCTGGCCGCCCTCCACGGGCCCCCTCCTCTCACCTGCTTGTGAGGCAAACAACCGTGGTATCATGTTCGACTCCTCCCTCTCCTTCTCTCCTCACACACCTTTCAAAGAAGGCCCACTTTCAGCTGCACCCCTTCAGAGGCTTTCGCCTTTTCCCCACCTTCTCCCAGAAACTCAATGTCTCCAGAGCTCTGGTCGTCTCTAGGCTGGACTACCGCAACAGCCTCTTCCTCAATCTGCCTAAATGCTCCCTTCGCCCCTTCAGCTAATCCAGAATAGGACTGCAAGACTTAACCTTGGCCTCAAGCCCAGGGTTGGCATCTCTCCAGCACTATAATCTCTACACTGGCTCCTAGTTGTTGTGAGGATCAAGTTTAAGACCCTCTGCATCATCTACAAGGCTTTCTGGGCCCTGAGACCCCGCTACATCCAACTCTCTCTCTCCCTAAATACCTCCCTACTAGAGCCCTTCGGTCTTCTATCTCCAACTCTCTGAAGATCAGACGTTTTTCCAAGCAGAAAGTGGGGGGTAGATCTCTCTTCTGCAGGAGACTCCCTCTGGAATGGCCTCTCTGCCCCTCTCAGACTTGAGCCGGTTTCCTTAAGTTCCAGAAGCTTCAAAAGACCCTCCTTTTCTCTTCTTCCTTCCCTCTCCCCCTCCCCTGCTAATGTCCCCCTCTGCTGCATTTTTTACTGGCTGCCTGGTTCCTTCAGATTCATACAGGGCACCAAGCCCTCCTCAAGCAGTCAATCCCAGCAACTCGGCCTCCCATGATCCCCCCCAACCCACTAACCTGCACTTGCTCTACCAGGCTCCCTCCCTGTACTCCTAGTGCATACTCCCCTTTGTTCTATACACCCGCTCTCCATCTCCCTACAATGTAGTTAGTCCTCCAGTTACCTCCTTGGGTGAAGGGACTGAGGAGATGGAGCGTAAGGCAGAGTCAACCTGCCTCCCTGTCAAATTTAAATTGGAAGTGCACTCTGCTGTACTGAAGGCTCTGGTCTTGTACCTAAACGGCGGGCTCTCCCATAAGTATTCAGGAAAATGGACCATGAATTAGGAGTACAGTAGTCACTACGGTGAGTAGCTTTTCCTTTCTGAATTTAGTTTGACTGTTATTACATGCCAAAGAAGTCTGGATCATATGTAGGGATTCAATATTGTCTTGCTCTACTGGTTCTTTGTTTGAACTAGGAGTGTTTTGTTTATTAATGATGGAAAATTAACTCACTAAAAGCTGAAATATTTCCCTAATCCACAAAGGCTGAAATACTCCATTTATCCACAGAGCAGATGCAGCATGGCCAGACGAAGTGCACCCTTCCTGCCTGTGTGCCCAAGCCCTCTCAGGAAGCTTCACCTTCAATTGAGAGGGTCACATCACCGTCCAACTCTATTCACTCCTTGGTCCCGCAAAATCGGAATCATCCTTTTGTCCTCAAAACAGGTACATTATGAGCAGTGGCAGTTCACATTTCCCTACAGCACTGCTTGCCAATGTATAGTATCGTAACCATGTTCTCAAAGATTTTCCCCAAAAAAGACAGCACTGGGTGCAGCACTTTTTAAGTTCATTTGTGTATTAATCTAGATAAAGAACTTTACAAATGAAGAATGTATGCATTACTAGCAGAAAGGTTGGTAGGGGATACTGCCAATGTAGGGATCGAAATGGAGTTTTGATGGGCAGAAGCTGAAAACAGCTCCTGGCCATTTGGCATCTCCCGGTAAGTGAGTGCGACCTCTGGGGAAGGAGGACCCAATACACAGACTGCAAACACCAACCTGTTACCCATTATGCTTTAAATGTTTTACTGATGTGTAACCGTGCTGTTGTGTATGCATTCCCATGTTGCATAGGTAGGCTTGTATGAGATCAGTTGATCTTGAAATAAAAATAGTTCCTGGTGGTTGTTCATGTCACTCTAACCAGGCTCTTCTAGGCTACAAGCAGACACTAAATGACATCCATCAATTATGATATCTGTGTTGGCCTACTAATGGGTGCCATTTGGATTGGAGGTTTTAATTATGTGGATAAGTGGACTCTAGAAACTGCACTGAAGGCGTTCATTTTACATTGGGAAGTGAACAACAAGCAGATATGAATGCTTTTTGAGTTATTTGCTTTAATGTTAAATTCAAGAGGTGAAAACCCAATCTTAAGGAATTATTGGACTGCTCCTCATCACCTGTTCAAACTTTCCATCACAACTTCTTCTATATTGAACTGGAAATGCTAAGGCAAATGGCTGTTGGCTACCGCTTTACCTCCTACTTTTTTCTCCATATTGTTGGGCCTCCCATCCCTCTGGATGAGAAGCCTAAATTGCACTGCTATGATTCATAGCAACTGCATGAGTGCCTAACTGCCCTTCTACATGCTTCACCTTCGTAATTCACCTTCGATTGCATCGTTCCCAAAGATTCCTTATCTTGATAGAGTTTTATTAAAGAAAAACTAATCCTACAGCTATGATGGTGGGTTTGCTAACTCTAAAGAAAATAATAAATGGTCTGGATATCTCACAAAAATTCTGTCCTCTGTCCAAACCTGTTCTAACCTATGTTCTATCCCCACCTGTAGGAACCTAAATAGCATAAACCTTTGCCTAAGTAAGTTGGTTCCCACTACACTTAGCTTCAGGTTGCTGGGTTCTGACCCCCAAACGCTTGTGTCTTTCGTTTTCTTTCTCTCAGGCCCCGTCCTGCTGATAGAGTTCAAATCTGGATCCTTTAAGTCTTTTGCTATAGTATATAGTTCGGGACCCCTTGGTAAGTGTTTGTATCAAATCATAAAGTTCATCTCTTATGTGTTCTTGCACACTTCCTCCCAGTTGTCTTTTAGCCCCAAATGGGCTATCTGGCCCTCCAGGCCATCCTAGTACTGTATAGTATACACCCCCTCTTGGGTACTGTGTCTCAGCCCCTCATGGGCTATTCGTCTTCTCAGGTTGTCTTCTTCTCTGGTTGCTTTCACCCCTCGTGGCGTATTCTCTCTGTCAGCCCATCGTGGGTTTTTGCCTTTCTCACCTCGGCATGGGGATTTTCTCCCCGGTTTGGGCAGTTGTTGATTCTAGCCCTTCCTGGGCTGCTTCTCTTGGTACACACCCCAACTGCCCTTGGCTTGCTCATTTTTTCACCCCTGCTTGGGATATTGGGCCCGTCTCCCTGGTTCTAACACTGCTTGATTATAACCCTTTGTTGGCTCCTTGTCTCAATATACACCCCTCTTTGGCCGCTGGTTAGCTCATCCCTGCTTGTGGTATCGGGCTCATCGCCCTGGTTTTTGACAGTTCTTATTTTGCCCGCCCGCCTCCCGGTTCCATGAACGGCCATCATACTGTGTTGTTTGGAGGTTCTTCGGGAAAGGCAGTGTTGGGTAGAGGACTTCCCAGGCCTCTTCCTCGATGTGGCTCAGGCTTCAGTGTTCCACCTATATATCTGCCTGGGGTCGGGCCATAGTCACTCCAAGCCAGTGGGGCCGAGCTATCCCAGTTCCAGCCCCTTCAGTCGGGAACAGCGTTCTGCAGGCTTCTCTCCTCTACTGCAGTCCCCGCTGGATGCAAGGAGGGTCGGCTGACTCTGCCTTCTCCCAGGATGGTTCCTCCTCCCTGCTGCAGCTCCGCAGCCAACCAGGGCCTTTTCTGGCTCGCTCTCTCATCTTGTCTCTACATCCCAGAGCTTTATGTTCATCCCTTGTAACGGAAGGGAAAGTTGATTGGTTATTTTCCAAACATAGTAATTGTAATGGTTGCAGGTCAGAAACCGCACCAACCGGTCTTAAAGGGCCCTGCACATTATATGTCTTGGTCAGTCCCTATGTATGCCATTAACAATGAGGAATCTGGGTATGAGGGAGGTATAGATAGATCCCTGCTTGTGGTCTCTTTGTTCTCTAAGGTGGCTCACCACGAGTGGCATCCTGCTTTACTTGTCCTGCCTTTTTGTGTTGTGCCAATCAGTATGTCAAGTAATGAGGTTCCTGTCAGGCCATGAACCCCAAGGGTAATAACTATAACTAATAACTCTTAATAATAACTAACTTAAATGTATTTGTATAGGATCTTAAAGAATGCGTTTTTAAATTGGCCCTATCCATCGCTCCCCATCAAAGTCCCCGACTCCTACCCCTTCCAAGCAGAAGTATTTCGATACTAAGGGCCCCACACCTGAGAAGGAGCACAAAAGGGACGCAAGAAAACGAAAAGAAAAGAAGGTCTCACACTCAAAACAAATCACATTTCTCCACGCTACACCGGAATGGCACCTCACAGTTGCAGCTTCCCTTTTTTGGTTACACTTGACCTTTTTTTTGTTGAATGTACTATTTCTTTTTATCCGCTTATGCCCCATAAACGTATATATGTACTTATGCATTTTATTTTATTGATCTAGTTGAATTAAATCAACTTTTCAATACAAAACTTTACAATTTAAAGAAGAAAACAACAATACACTACAATACAACATAATATCTATTACAATACAGTTACATGTGAAATAAAGTATTCAGAAAGTTAAATTCACAGCATGTAGAAAATTGACTATTGCTATTTGAAGAGAAATATTCGTGGTACATAATATGGTGGACCATCTTTGTCCAGGATCTAGGATCCCAAGATGATTGCAGTGGACTGAGAAAAACTTTAGATGCTCACTGGTTAGAGCTGGACACAGAGATAGTATGTGTTCTAGGGTTTCCATGACTTTTGTATCACAACAAAATTGACAATAGGCTAGATCTGATGAGATGTGATTGCGTTGAACAAGCAATTCACGAGTATGCCACAGATTTTATCCTTAGAATTCCAGATCGTATTTTTTACATGGAAACTTAAGGAGGTACGGTTCTATGGAGCCTCAACATTTATGTTTAAATTTGTCAGGAATGGCCGATTTGTACTTTAGGCATTTGTCTCTGTTAATCCAATCATAGCGATAAATTAAATTCTTAACTTTGTCAGGGTTGGTAAGCAACATCTCAAGGGTTACTTCAGCTTGGACTAAGATTGTATAAGCGGCTCGCAACCAGCATTTAATGAAGACATGGGGCCTCATTACAACCTGCCAGTCCGGGACCGTGCAAAATCTGTGACGGCGATAAAAACGTTTCCGTGTCCGCAAGGTTGCGGAAAAACCGTCCGATTACACGCTGTCGGTCGCGCGCACCACACGGACTCAGAAACGTTGTTGCCGCCGTCACGGAAAACCCCACGGAAATGGAAATAACGCAGCCACAAGTGGCGCAAAACCCGTGTCCGCCTCCGCCGCCACGGACACGGAACCGGAAATACCATGATCGCCAAAACAGGAAACAGAGAGGCGGCCATCATATAAAAGCACAATCCATTGCCATCCAGAACCAGCACAAGCACAATCCTAACTCTGAGAAGCCAAAAGGGACCACCAGCATGTCTGCCAGGATTCCTGCTCAGAGGCAGCGCAAACAGCGCTTCAGCGAGGCGGAGCTAACCGTCTTGGTGGAGCACATTGTGGACAATGCGGAGATGCTGTTCAGCGCCGACCAACGGCGTGCCACACAGCAGCGGAGGAAGGAGGTGTGGGCCGAAGCTGCACGCAAGTGCACCGCTGTGGGCGTGACCGCGAGGAGCGTGAAGGACTGCCACAAGCGGTGGGACGACCTGAGGCTGAGGGTACGCAACCTCATTTCCACGCACCGCCAACGCAGCAGTGGGACAGGCGGAGGACCCCCTTCCCCACTGAGGCTGCAAGCATGGGAGGAGCGTTGCAGCAGCGTCCTCCACCTAGAGGGAATCCATGGGATCGGGGAGGCTGAGGCAGGAGTGAGCCCACCTGCAGATGCCGGTAAGTGCCCAAACATGAATGCCACATGAAAATATGCAGTTGTGAGTACTGGGCCAAAGGACCCATTAACAACCCCCCCGCCCCCCAGGCAGTGCATGTGTGGGCCAAAGGACCCATTAACAACCCCCCCGCCCCCAGGCAGTGCATGTGTGGGCCAAAGGACCCAATCAGATGCATGTGACTAACACTATTCAATGTACAATCTTAATGACGCATGTGATGCACCCATCTGCCACCACAACAACACTAATTGCATGCCCTTTGTGTCCCCACAGCCGTTTCAAGTGACAGTGATACTGCACAACAGGCCAGCCAATCTGCACCGGCAAGTACACAAGCCACCGCCACCACACAGGAGGATGCTGCCGGCAGTTCTGCACCTCTGGCCACATTACCAGCCACTACAGATGTGCGGCCCACCATCACCACCAACATCCCCACCGTCTCCACACTGCCTGAGTCTAGACAGGTGCCACGGGAACCTATCATGGCCACCCAACACAACACCGAAGGCAGCAGCACTGCAGAGGGGGCGGCCTGCAGTGATAACAGTGACACGCAAGAGCACTCGGAAACGGGGCCACAGGGGGAGATGCCCACATTGGAAGACCTGGACTCCTTCCATGAGCTGGAGTTCAGCCCCACATCACTGGGGAGTCCCATGAGGTCCCCAACCCCATCCATGGCCGAACTGAATGCCCGCATGCAGCGGATGGAGGACCAGCAGGCTACCCTCACCCAGCTGCACGCAAGTGCACCGCTGTGGGCGTGACAGCGAGGAGCGTGAAGGACGGCCACAAGCGGTGGGACGACCTGAGGCTGAGGGTACGCAACCTCATTTCCACGCACCGCCAACGCAGCAGTGGGACAGGCGGAGGACCCCCTTCCCCACTGAGGCTGCAAGCATGGGAGGAGCGTTGCAGCAGCGTCCTCCACCTAGAGGGAATCCATGCGAACGGTGGAGAGGCAGCTAGAGGAATCCAGGCTGCAGAGGGAGAGCTACAGCGCCTCAGTGCGTCGCCTGTCGAGGTCCATCGGACGCTTTGCGAGCACTATAGTGACCCTTGCACGCCATGTGCGGGAGGGCAACGACCACACCTCCAGGCTTGTAGAGGCCATGTTGGTTGGCCAACAGGCAGATCTGGCATGGATGCCCTCAATCCCAGATTCTGCGCAATCAAACACAACCACCCCATCCAGCTCCACTACTGCCAGTCCAAGGAGGCGCTCGAGTAGGCTAACGGGTCCCTCGGGCAAGGTTGCACAGGCACAGAAGCGCACACGGAAGTGATGGCATGTGTGTGGGGCAGTGCAGGACACATGTGGACTACAAAGGTGTGGGTGGGGGTGGGCACGTTTGGGTGGTGGGGTAGGTAGTTTTGGGGGTTTGAACAATGGGGCCTGGGTGGGGGTGGGCACGTTTGGGTGGTGGGGTAGGTAGTTTTGGGGGTTTGAACAATGGGTCCTGGGTGGGGGTGGGCACTTTTGGGTGGTGGGTGGCCACGAATGTACAGCTTCCCTAACCAATGCACCTCCTTCCCTGTTATTACATCAATACATCACCATTTCGAATCAAGACATACATGTGTGGACATTGATCATTTATTTTGCAGTGCAACTATTAATTCATTGACGTCACCATGTTCGTGCATTTCTGTGAATGTGCTGTGACTCAAAAGTAAATGCGAATCAGGGCATCCTGTGGACCCCCAGGGGGAGGCGGTGCCATCCCATCCCCATCCCCATCTTCCTCATCTGCGTCTGGTGGCATTGGGATGTTCCTGCGCAGGCATATATTGTGCAGCATGGCACATACGAGCGTGATTTTACCCGTCTTCACTGGGCTGTACAGCAGTGATCCGCCAGATCTGCTCAGACAACGGAAACATGCCTTCAGCAGTCCAAATGTCCTCTCAATCATTTCACGTGTGCGGATATGTGTCCTATTGTATGCCTCTTCATGCCTGTTCCTTGGTCTCCGTACAGGTGTCATCATCCATGGCGTGAGTGCATATCCCGCATCACCTACCTGGGATGTAGATGGGGGAACATGTCAGTGTTTGTGGCATCATGTCCTCATCTGCTGCTGTGCATTCTTGTATCATCATTCATTCATGCATATGTACCATGCAGTGTATGGAGGTATGTTTTGGGCATCACGATGTATGTCATTAACTGGATATGGGCCTACACATTAACTTGCATGTTTACTGTGCCCTGCGGGTGACATTTGATTGTGTGCATGTCACGGTGCAGTGCTGTCCACACATGGCAGAGTGACTCCACTGTACGGAAGTAGTAAATACACGTCGTCTCATTTACACGCCTCTCGTGCCTTTTGAGGCAGTGTTTCAATTGAGGGTGGGTGTCTGCAGTGGCACAAGGTTCATGGGACAGTGATGGGATTGGCTGTGCCAGCGTGTGCACGGGCACATTGTGGTGCCCTGTCATGTCTTCCTTCATGATGTTTGGCATCCGCTGTGTATTTGGTAGATGGAAGGGGGGTGATGCATGTGCGGTCACAGCGGCACACTCACAATGCTCATTGGCCTGGACACACACACACCACTTCGACAGGGTTGTAGCATCGTCAGCTGTACTCACCCAATAGCCATGTGCTTTGTCCGGCATAGCGTTCCATGTACCGTCGCAACGTGGAATTCCGCAGTACCATTAAGTCATGTGAAGAGCCTGGGAAACGTGCGCAGCAGTGTGTAATCAGTTGCATGGCATCACAAACCATCTGGACATTCAAAGAGTGATACTGTTTCCTATTGCGGAACACCGCCTCAATTGCACGTGGTACTGTCAGCTCAACGTGGGTGCAGTCAACTGCGCCTATGCAATTTTGCATGCCTGCTATGGCATGGAAGGCCAACTTGGTGGCAATGACCTCGGGGAGGGTGCGGGGTAGGGCTATGTGTTCCGACACATGGCGCAACAGGGCATCCAGTACCTGTACCAGGATTTTTGTGAAACAAGGTTGTGATATGCCGTGCAGCTCACCAACCGTGTGTTGATAGGTGCCAGTGCCAAGGAAATGCAGTACTGAGACAACCTTCAAGAGGGGGGGGATGGCGGTGGGGGTGTCAATTTGGCTGCTGATGTTGTCCTCAATCATGGCGGTGATGTGCAGGATTGTTGCACGGTCCAGCCGGTATAGTGTGTGGATCTGTCCTCGGGTGAGGTTCAAGGGTGAGGCCCTGATGCGTGGTATTGCTGGCTGGCGGCGGGGTCGGGCTGGCTGGGCAATGGGGTTTGCCATAGCTGCAGGGGTGGCTGGTTGCCGCCTGTGCCTCCTCCGCCTACGCCTCCTCCTGCTGCCTGTTGGTTGAGTAGGCCCAGTCCCAGTGCTACTAGACCTGCTGCCTGCATGGTTCTGTGTTGTGTTGGGCTGGGTGTGGCCCTTTTGTAGGCTCCCAGTGGCCTGCTATGTCCAGCTGGGCTGATTTGGTGCACCTGTGCCCTGATTCAGTTCAGCAGGCAGTTAATAACGCCATGTTCGCGGTGGCGGCGGTTCCGCCACCGTGATCACGGTATTTACGCCATTTTTTTTGCCGGTATTTCCGTGTCCGCGCTAGTTGTGATGCTCACAGTGTTTCGTGTTGACGGTAACGGAGGGGTTTCCGTGGGTCATGATTGGGCGGACATGGAAACGGTGCCGGTATGGTTTTACCGGCAGTGCTAATTCCGGACCGGAGTACTTGTAATGAGGCCCATGGTTGGTTTTGAATATATAATCAGAGAGAAATTTTAGGATGTTATTTTCACTTGTTGACAACAAGCATTTGCAGAGTAGCGCTCAAACGTTCCATGAGTACTGTGCATGTAAGGAGGTTAAACCTAATTCATAGTGCAAGTAGACTACTGGAATGCATTGGGGAAGCTGGAGAATCGCTTTCCAAAACTTGCCTTCCAAATTATCTAAGGTTTTAGTCGACCAAGGCTATTGGGATTCAAGGCCACATAGGATGCATGAAATAGCTTTTTGTTTCCAATACAGGATAGCTTGCTTCTTGGTAAAGGCACCTTAACAATGAATAATGACTTTGGCCTGGGAGATGGATGTATTCAGTTTATGTTTTACAACATCTAAATGGCCAGAAACTGAGACATTACCATCAAATGTCATTCCCAAGTAGACATAGTTAGGGACTGTTGCTAGAGGAATTTGGTCAATTGTCCATGATGATTTATGTCTAGAGGAGTGTTTGGTCTATAGAGGACAATTTGGGTTTTAGCGGTGTTAATTCGCAATTCGTTTTTTACTATATAACTATTAAATGCATGAAGGAGGTTTTGAAGACCACTCAGGGTTTTTGAAAGCAATACCAAATCATCAGCATACATAAGGGTCTGGATTTGGATATTATTTATTTTGGGAGAGTCTGATGGTATTGCCTCAAAAACCTGACGTACGTCATGCATGAAGTAGTTGAAAATGGCCGAAGCGAGTAAGCAGCCTTGTTTAAGGCCACGGGCAGTAGGAATTGTCAAGGACAACAACCCTTCTAGGGTTAGTCTGATGCGGACTGAGGTGTCAAAATATAACGCTTGAATGGTTTGCTGCAATGTATGAGGACACTTATCTCTTGGCAATTTAGAGAATAACAGAGGGTGAGAGAGGGCGTCAAAGGCTGTGTGGAGATCTACAAAGGCAAAGTAAATAGCCTGCTTTGATGTCTGCACTTGGGATTTAACCGCATTAAGGCACAGCAAGTTAATGTTCGTGCCCATGTCTGCTAGTAAACCCGTCTGAAAGGGATCTCTTTTAAAGCTGGTTTTTGTCCAGCTGGTGAAGTCACAGAGAATAAGTTTGGCAAAGAGCTTCCCAGGCACATCTAACAGTGCAATGGGCCTGTAGTTACATGAGAGGGTCCGATCACCTTTTTTATGGAGATTGTCCATGAGGTAGGGATACAACGTGATGTAATGATCTGCTGGAATAGATCATTTACGATTTTAGCCCACATGATGGGATCTGATTTAAACATAAAATTGCTAAGGTCATCCGGGCCCATGGCTCTTGAGGGACTGATGTGCTTGATATATCTCTCAAGAATGGTCAGAGAGCATTCCAGAACCCATTTGCCCTCACCCTCATGTCTGTAGGCAACGTTGGAAAAGCTGGGGTCCGCATACAAATGGGTGTAGTGCTGGATCCATTGTGCCCCAGAGACATTAAGGATTAGCATAGTAGGTTGGGTCCGATGGACACACTGGTTGAAGACAGCCCATGTTTCTGCTGTATTTTTTTGTTGCTATTAATCTAAGCATGTATTCACGGTCATGCTGCAGAATATGGGCTTGATGTTGCCACATCCAGTTGCAATATCTGCATTTAGCAGATTTTAGTTGTTGGTTACGAGAGGGCAAATTTGATTTGCAAATTAGTCTTTTTTCACGCTGGTAATCAGTCTTCCTGGCTTTAACCAGGGGGTTAAAGGAATGTTTGTGTAGAGTTCCTTGACGATTGGTAGTATTTATTGGGCTTTTGAAAGTGAACAAAAGGTTTGTATACTGCGTTGGATTATAGGAATTATTATTGCAAATGACCAATTTAGAAAAGGCTAAGAGGTTGGTGTCAGACCAACGAAAACGGGATTTGGCATTATTGACAATTAGGTTTTGCAGAAAAAAAGTTTGGACTAAAGGTGCAGAAATCCAGTTTATGGTTAAAACTAGCAAATGATTATCACTTTGTATTTGGGGAATGACTTCAAAGGATTGTATGTGGCCATTCAAGTTGGTATGAGTGTACATATAGTCAATGGTGCTAAATGTGGGTTCTCTCTGCCACGTCGGGTGAGTTGGGATATCACCCTGTATAGAGCCATTGGTCATATGAAAATTTTGTTCGAGCATGAATGTGGACCAACGCTTAGCTTTGGCAGTGGTGTTTTTGCCTTGAGGATGTTAACAGTTAAGGTTAAGGTCTCCAACAATGATGGTATCTGTGATGCCCGGAGTGATAGTTAGTTAAGGTTAAGGTCTCCAACAATGATGGTATCTGTGATGCCCGGAGTGATAGTTAGTTAAGGTTAAGGTCTCCAACAATGATGGTATCTGTGATGCCCGGAGTGATAGTTATGAGGTCAAGCAGCCTGGACATGCCACTATAGAAGGCAGTGTCTGTTAGCCCGAGAGGGTTGCGATAAACATTAATCAAAGCTAGTGTGTGAGATGGGCATGAGATTTTCACTAGTTGGATATAAGCCGACACTGAATCCCAAGATTGAATCGATAGGCCCTTTGACATGTTGACCCCCACCAAGAGTCCCGAGGACGGACAACCCTTGGAGCCTGCAATCGCTGGTAACAATGCAATCTCATAATTATTCCACGCTGGTGAATTGAAGAGCCAGGTTTCCTGCAGGGCTATGATATCATACACTTTAGGAAAGCTAGAAATGGAGGTTTGCAAATGGGAATGGCCTTGTGTATTCCAGCTTGTAATAGTACACAAACTTTCCATGGAATTTACTGATGGTTATGACATATGTTGATGATTAAGCTGAGAACCTCTCAATGTCATTTCATTATTCTGTGTGATTGGCATTGATTGCTGTACATCATTTCCAGAGTTTCAAAATAGGGATTGCCTTACTGCCACAGGTTCTTCAGGCTAAATATAATGGAACAACAAAAATGAACCTGGGCGAAATGAGATCAGAACATCTGTACACATTTAAACAATACCAGGTCTTGTCAAAAAATATATATATTTATAAACAATTTACACAAATATGTATTGTTCTCAACATCCCCATTTAAACACCACCAATCATTCCATCATTCATTCACACTCTCACTATACATGTCAATATTCCACACTTGTGGTACTCAGACCACCTAGAACCAATATATTAACATAAATTTCAACACCTCTTGGTGATTACAGTAAGTGTTAATACAAAAACAAATAGCATCCTGCTTATTTGCTGTAACTCAACATATGTTTCGGTCGTCACAATAGGCCCCTAATTTAAGCCGGTAAATATAAGCGACCTTCTTCAGGAGACGGATGGTTCTGTTGCAACCACTCCGAAATGTCAAAAGGTGGAGGATGTCATCAAACCTCAATCTACAAACAAACAATATACATAACATCAGAATTCTGATCTCTTATTTGTTTAGACACAGATATATCTTGTGTGTATATCTCAGTTTATGTGTATACAGATTGGCACTTACCTCCACGGGAAATAATGGAGACGTGTGTCAACGATGGACTAAATCCTGCAGTGGTGCTAGATAACTCTGCGCCTATACTGCAACGTAAGAGGAGGACAAAGCATCTTAGTAAGCCTGCCCTATAAACAATACACCATTGTATAAATGGTCTGGACACTGTCTTACCTGATCAAAGATTCAGGTATGGGGGTGTCTTGCGTCTTCAGTCAATAAATCCAAAGAGGAAAAAAATCCCTGTTCTCGCCTGAAATGCAACACAGAGACTCAATACTCAAATATTTTCATCTTGACCACACTGGAGGTAATAAAAACCTCCTATCAATTCGCCTCACCTCATGTGGCTGAGTCCAGAAATGTTCTAATCTGGTACCCCAGTTTTTTCTCACTGCGCGGTGATTCCAGTTCAATGTTCCTGAAGGGATACATGGAACAAAACGTCATGCTCATATATGTAACTAGCTCAAAGCATTATCAAGGTTGTTTTAATGCTGTTGTCTCACTCCCCTGCCCCTCCCCACATAGAATTTTGTGGAGGAAACAGATTAAAATTCCCTTTATGAACCTTTGTTCAATCATGCTGGAGTTCTATAACAACCCCACTCTCATATTAGGCTTTTCTGACCCTAAAAATAATGATGGGTCAGCGTGCACAGTGACTGCCAAATAGCTTCTAATGCTTATGGAAAAACACACAACTGCTGCCTTAACTGGGCCCCATGGCTGTTCAAACGCCTCTATACGAGTGAAAAGGGGAAAAAAACAGACACATCCAGCATCTGTTTACATGTGCTATGCATACTGATTGTCAGCAGAAATGGAATTGAAAGGGTTGTTTACCCTCGCACTCTCTCTCTCTTCAAAACTGCAAACAAACTTTGTGGATTTAAACACTCAAACCCACACACACATTTTACTTACCATGGGTTCCTTCTCTCTTGTCCTGCACACACTCCAAATTTCGTGCTGTTTCCTGGGCGTGGCTTCCTTAAATATGCCATCAACATGGTGAAAGGACTCTTGAGCCCCAATTCCCAGAGGCTTCTGGGCAATGTAGAAGCAAAACATTTTTTTCTTTTTTTCTTTTTCCTTTTTCATGAACCAAATAGTGTTTGTTTGATAAACCTGGAGGAACAATGCAGCATGAAGGATGAATTACCTCACCCTAATACGTGCATGAAACAATAAACGCTGCTATACCATGATTGTTTCTGTTGGTGAACAGAACTGTTAAGCCCCGGCTCCCAGTGACTTATGGGCATTGTAGTCCCTTCATGGACAAAAGTTTTTTACATGAACAAACATTTTAGATTGTGTAAAAATACCAGTGCAGCATGAGGAATGTTAAAACGATGCATTACCTCACCCTATTTCGTGCATAGACCAATGGGTGCTTTTTTCTTTTTCCTTTTTCGTGAACCCAATAGTGTTTATTTGATCAACCTGGTGAAACCATGCAGCGTGAAGGATGAATTACCTCACCCTATTACGTACTTCCAAAAGTGCATAAAAATGCAGAGCACCCACCAGGGAGACCGATAGTCTCTGCCATTGACTCATTGTTAGAGCCCCTATCTGTATATACAGAGTTCTTTTTGAAACCATTTGTTGAATTAATGCCTGCATATATAAAGGATACGACCCATATGCTCCTCATGCTGGAAAGCATCACCGTGGAACCAAATGACATTTTAGTGACGATGGACGTTGAATCATTGTATACGTCCATCCCGCAGATGCAGAGTTTCTGCTGACAATCAGCATGCATAGCACATGTAAACAGATGCTGGATGTGTCTGTTTTTTCCCCTTTTCACTCGTATAGAGGCGTTTGAACAGCCATGGAGCCCAGTTAAGGCAGCAGTTGTGTGTTTTTCCATAAGCATTAGAAGCTGTTTGGCAGTCACTATGCACGCTGACCCATTATTATTTTTAGGGTCAGAAAAGCCTAATATGAGAGTGGGGTTGTTATAGAACTCCAGCATGATTGAACAAAGGTTCATAAAGGGAATTTTAATCTGTTTCCTCCACAAAACTCTATGTGGGGAGGGGCAGGGGAGTGAGACAACAGCATTAAAAAAACCTTGATAATGCTTTGAGCTAGTTACATATATGAGCATGACGTTTTGTTCCATGTATCCCTTCAGGAACATTGAACTGGAATCACCGCGCAGTGAGAAAAAACTGGGGTACCAGATTAGAATATTTCTGGACTCAGCCACATGAGGTGAGGCGAATTGATAGGAGGTTTTGATTACCTCCAGTGTGGTCAAGATGAAAATATTTGAGTATTGAGTCTCTGTGTTGCATTTCAGGCGAGAACAGGGATTTTTCCTCTTTGGATTTATTGACTAAAGACGCAAGACACCCCCATACCTGAATCTTTGATCAGGTAAGGCAGTGTGTCCAGACCATTTATACAATGGTGTATTGTTTATAGGGCAGGCTTACTAAGATGCTTTGTCCTCCTCTTACGTTGCAGTATAGGCGCAGACTTATCTAGCAGCACTGCAAGATTTAGTCCATCGTTGACACGCGTCTCCATTATTTCCTGTGGAGGTGAGTGCCAATCTGTATACACATAAACTGAGATATACACACAAGATATATCTGTGTCTAAACAAATAAGAGATCGGAATTCTGATGTTATGTATATTGTTTGTTTGTAGATTGAGGTTTGATGACATCCTCCACCTTTTGACATTTCGGAGTGGTTGCAACAGAACCATCCGTCTCCTGAAGAAGGTCGCTTATATTTACCGGCTTAAATTGGGGGCCTATTGTGACGACCGAAACATATGTTGAGTTACAGCAAATAAGCAGGATGCTATTTGTTTTTGTATTAACACTTTACATCATTTCCTACATGCATGCGTGCTGGGTCTTGCGCCAAAAGAAATCCCATTTTAAACAGCTGCATTTTTGCTTTCCAAACGGCATTCAATACATTTCCAGACGGAATCCACAGCCGTAAAACTGAACAAGTAGACTCGGAGATAAACTCGATCTGTTCAATATCACTGGAGCAGATGTCTTCAAGCTCCACTAATTCTGAAAAGATATTCAGCACACTGCGTCTATTCAGATCATAAGTGCCGAAATTGCCTCCTCGACATTTTAAAATGAGAGAATGGCATTTTCGGGCATCAAAGGCTCTGTGTCTAGATTTCAGTGCAGAGTCATCTAGTCCGTTTGAATTAACAGGTGGCTCAGAAAAATTACTTGGAAGGGAGGAAATTACCATGTGCTGCGAGGGCAAAGGATGGTCAGTGGTATTAGGCAGAAGGGAAACACATGGATCAATTACATTTGGAGCAGCAACACTCGGAAGGAGCCATTGGAGCAAGTTAGAATTCTGTTCTTGAGATTTTGGAACAAGTTTCAATGGAGGGGCCTTGGAACGTGACACTAAGTAGGAATCTACAGCCTTATGTATTTGAACAATGGTAAGGTCACAGGCCTCATTTGGGTTCGTTGTAGCAGAGTGAACCGCAGTGTGCTGGTTGGGTACCAGTGGTAATATATTGTCGGCAGCCTCTGGTGCTCTCTGTACATTTGCGCAGTCCGATTCCCGGATGAGAGCATCCAGTGGGGGGTATGATATGGATGAAAGGGGTATAGTCACTGGAGGCGCCGCCAGGTTTTGTAGCGCGAGTGCGGGAGCTTGGGGAGCATGAGTGAGAGGCAAAGTGACCACAATCTCCTTAGAGGGGACCACCGGAGGAGGTAGCAAGGGTGCTGCCAGATCTTGGGGCAGGAGAATGGGCTCTTGCAAAACAGGTCCAGATGGCAAGATAGCCAAAGATGCAGTAGCAGGTACTAGAGGTGTGCAAGCTACTACTTTGGCCGGTATAGTTTTGTCCGTATTGGAGTTCAGTGTGTTGAAAAAATATTTGATGGTATGTTTTGGAAATCTCAAAGATCAACGGTTTTGTTTTTGTTTTGAGAGGCGGGCAATGCACCTTGGGAGTCGTTTTGTATTTGTTAGGGCAGACAGTGTAAAGGGTACAGCCTCCTCAACGATGGGAACCACGACTGGCGGGGGGGCAGTAGCTGAAAGAGGAGCAACGGCAACTGGGATGGAGGGAAGGCTTAGCCATGACTCCCGTGATAGTAAAATACCGGCAGCGTCGCCACTCTCTACTTCTGGAATGTTGATATTCGCAAAAGTAGGAAGAGTGGAAACAGGTGGAGAATGTGGGGACCTGACAGAGCCGATAGTGATGATTGAAACATCATATGTTGGGACAATATCCGAATTTGAGGAAGGTTGAGGACTTAACCTGAAGTGCTGTAACAATATTTCAAGAAAAGATAGCACTTGTTGAGTTTGGGTGGATTGTTCCACAATTTTGGCGTCTAGCCCATCATACAGCTTGGATAGTGTCAGTACATTCAAATGCATGGCAACGAGAGTAACATCAAGCGTGGGAAGGGGGGGGGGTAGCTGGGACAATAGATGCAAGTGGGACTGGGGCACGCGCCCTCCTTGGTGTGGGATACACAAAGGATACTGTTGAGGAGCCAGGGGAGGACGCTGAACCTGGAGTGATTTCGGCGACGCCGTGTGAGCCAAGAAACTTAGAAGTGGGTAACTCGCACTGACTAGCGTACAGGGAGAGGTCAGGATCGGAACAAGGGGAAGAGGTTTGGGGGGCCACAGCGTTGGTGACCCCATCTCTCAGATGGGGAAGGAGCGGCAGGGGGGTGTGAAGCATGGTGTTATCTGACAGGGGCAAGGCTGAAGGTTTGGGATGGGGCCCGGATGCAATATGGGCTACTGAAGTACCTGGGAGAGACACTCTAGGTGTATGAAAGGGGCCATTATTCAAAGGAGACAGTATTGGTAAGGTCATTTTCTTCGTCATGGAAGCAGGGGACAAAGTAATGGATTTGTAGGAAGAACATGATTTATAAGAGGAGCATGAGGCACGTGCAAGAGACATGGTTATACCATTTGGTTGGAGGGCTACGGGCATGCCCGTTTTGAGGGAGTATGCCATGAAGGCGCGTGCAACAGTGCCTAAGGAAGATAGCTGCTCTTAATATACAAAACAGAACAAAACAATATGCACGGCAAAATAGCAAACAGTTGGCTATAGAACAACCAAATCAAAAATGACAATGGCAATCTTTGAAGTTAGTTTACTAATCCAAGTGAAGAAGAAAAATAAAAAATAAAGAAAAAGAAAAGAAAAAATATATAAAAAATAAAAAGGGACGGTCGCCTGGACCGCTGGCTGCACAGCTAAGCAGCCAAGCAGTACTTAATCAGTACTTGCGTCAGGCGCTCGCGAGCAGGTGCGCGTGCGCAATGTTTAAATAGTAATGACCAATCTGGTCGAAGAAGAGGTGGGACTCTGAAGAAAAAAAGAAAAAAAAGGGTAAAAAAAAACTGACAAAGTCCCAGGCAACGCTCACAAGCTCACAAAGTTCGAGCTGGAGATACGTGACTTCACCTTCTTAAAGGGTCCACGCTCACTTTTTCACTCGCTTCCTTGCAGCGTATCCGGAGTGGATGCAGCAAAATCACAATCACAGGCAAGGAGGGAAGAAGGCAGCGAGACACCAAGGCACCAAGCAGTGGTTAATCAGTACTTGTGTATTTATGCCCTTATAATGCGCCTTAGCCCCATAAGCAAATGGGTGCATAAAACACACAAAGAAAAGAGACAGAAAAGCAGATAAAAGAATGAATAAGAATATTAAAGGCTAAAAAATTCACAATCAAAAATAAAAACCATAATAATAAAACCAGGTAAAACAGCACAAGCAAGTTAGAAGGCAAAAACTAAAAACACAATGAAACCACCACATCAGTAAAAATAGAAAGTCTTCAATGCTTTTTTAAAAGAAAAAAGAGGGGTCATTCTTAAAAAACAGAGGCAGTTGATTTCAGAGTTGGGGGAAGGGGGGGGGGCGATCACATCAAAGGAGTGTTTACCAGCCCTCTCCAGCCTCGTCAAAGGTACTGTTAAAAGATTGCTAGGGTTTGACTGAATGGCACGGCTGCATTGCTTTAATTGCAACCTCTGTTTGAGATATGCAGCCCCCTTCCCAAACAGGCATTCGTGGGCAATTGTCAGGATCCTGAACTGTAAGCGCTCTTTAACTGGGAGCCAGTGTAGCCCTGCAAGCTGTTGTGACATGCTCTCCACTTTTAAGATGGGCAAGAATCCTTAAAGCGTGCTTCTGAAACACGTGTAGTTTGCACATGTTCTTCTTCTGGACCTAGTTCTCGCTCATGGGATCTTCAATGGTATTCATAAACACCTGAATAGCTGAACCCACATACGAGATCTTAGGGCACTTTTTAACAATAGAAATATTTCATTCATAATTAACAAAGTTCCTATTTAAAATTGGAAAATGTGCACATATTGCTTTTCTGGAAAGGCACATTAATGACTTCGCGTTTCTATACTGACAGTGAAAAAGACAGGGAAAACTAAGGAAACAGGTAAGCGTAGAAACCAAGTGAAAATTACACTGTCATTTTAAGGTAACTGGGAGTTGCTGCCTACCATGATGCACTGTACTGACAATGAATAGTGTTTTTCCTGACTCTGTGAGGGATATTTAAAAGCACATTTTCTATGTTTTCTAAATGAATGTTTATTTTGATTCAGATTGTGTGGAAGTCGTTTACCCTTATTTAATATGTTTGACCTTCCATAGCTAAAGAAAATTCTAAGCGATTGTGTCCTCCCACAGATTCCTTATCTTAGATATATTTAGAGTGGATTGTGTCCTCCAGCGTATTCCTCATCTTAGATGTATTCCATCCAGCTTTGCTGCATTTCGGAAATTTTTTCGGCAGAGGGCGTCGTGCGTCGATGTCGTCGAGTCGATGGTCCCTCGAAGGCCTCCGTCGCGGGTGACGTCATCAGGTGTATAAGTAGCACGTGTGGTGCCCGTTGGCATTAGATTCGTTTTTCCGCAGTTACGTTGCTTCGGACGTTCGGCGCGCCCCGAGTTCTGTGAAGAAATATAATATAACAAGAAGAATTATGTCCTCGTCATTGACGCCGACCATGACCCCGAGATCGGGCTTTAAGAAATGCAAGTCGTGCAGCTCAAAAATGTCGATCACGGACCCGCACTGCGAGTGTTTGTGGTGCCTCGGAGAAGGCCACGACATGGACGCCTGTTCGAAGTGTCAGGCGATGACGGGGAAGGCCTTGCGAGAAAGGAGAGGAAAGCTACAGGTAGGTCGGAAGGATCGAAAAGCCTCTAGCGTCGAATCGAGACCCCATGAGGAGAAATCTCATCGACGCGAAAGGCATCGATCTAGATCCCGAAGCGATTCTCATCGCTCGTCGTCTTCGTCAAAAAAGTCGAAGAAACGATGAATAGGTCTCCCTCCACCTCGTCGTCAGACGAGTCTCCGAAAAAAATGAAATGACCCACAAAACATTCGTCTTCCGAAGAGTGGGAAGCATTCAGTGTCAAAATGATGGAGGTGTTTGAGAAGGCGAAGCCTCGGTCCGCGCCTTCTTCGGAAGCCAGCCGGGAGCGTCATCGCTCCGACACTCGCGTGCCCTCGAGCCCGGGTGATCGTAAAAAAGGAAGGATAGGAAACCTTCCAGGATGCCGAGCAAAAAACGCTCGAGTCGACCGCTCGAGGTCACTGACGCCATCCGAGACCTGTCACACCTCGAAGGCAAAATCTTCGAAGACTGCCTCGACGCCCTCGAAGCAGACCCTGTCGACGACCACTGTCGTCGACGCCAAAACCTTCGGCGCCAAAGGCTCCAACCAAGCCAGGGCAGCCAGAAAAAGAGAAGGAGAAAGATACAAAACATGTATTTTCTTCAGAACCTGGTACTACACCTCTTCCTCCTCCTCTTCCAGAGAAGGTTTTCAAGCCTCTCCCTAGGAAGGAGTTTTTCAAATCCTTGACCTCAATTTTTGAGGAACAGGAGAGATCCGAGGAGGAAAATGTACCTTTTGGACTGGAATATGGCACCCCAAATGTCCCAGAATGCTTGATCTCAGAGGAAAGCAGAATGAGGGATTTGGTGGAGTCTTTACATAATGCAAGTGGCATTGACACTTCTCCTGAGAATTACTTTGGTATACCAGATCCAGGAGAGCATGCCAGTCCATCTTACCGTCAGTTAATGACCAAGGTGGTGGCTAACTTGGGATGGGCTAGACCACCAGCCCAATTCGTCCAAGACGATTTAACAGACATATTGGACCATGGTCCCACTGAAGACCCAGTACTACCTTTTCATGTAGCCTTACAAAACAGGGGGGCCAAGAATTGGGAAACTCCAGATTCTATTCCTCCGGTAAATAAGTCCCTCGCATCAAAATACCGCCCAGCCAGTAGCGACCCCGGCTATCTGTCAAAACATCCAACTCCCGAGAGTCTGGTCATACAGGCAGCCACAGCTTCCAACAAACTTGCGTACCCGTCTATCCCTCCAGACAGGGACGATAAGCGTGTGGATGGTTGGGCACGGAATGTATTTTTAGCCGGGAGCATGGCATTAAAATCTGCCAACTCCACATGTGCCTTGTCAAAATTTTCGTACACTCTGTGGGAGTGCATCGCAATGGCGGCGGAGCACATACCAGAAGGGGAAGAAAGGGAAGGTTTCCTAGCCATCGTTAGAGATGGAAAGGAGGCCATGCAGGAATCCCTTCAATCTGGATAAGACACTGCGGATAGTGTAAGTAGGTCCATGGGCACTAGCACGGTAATGCGCAGGTTTGCGTGGTTACGGAAGTCGGGTTTTGCACCGGACGTACAGAACCGCCTTCTGAACATGCCTTTTGACGGGTCTCACCTTTTTGGCAACAAGGCTGACGAGAGCCTTGAGAGGTTGCAGACCTCAAAAGCAGTGGCCAAATCTTTAGGAGCTGCTATTAGGCAACCTCAGCCTTTTCGTGCGCAAGGGCAATCATGGAGGGGACGATCCTATCGTTATTACACCTCATATGGAAAGACGAGAGGAATGGCCAGTCAAAGGGGCCAAAGAAAGGCCACTCGTGGTGGACAAGGAAAACGTGCTAAGCCAGCTGCAGCCTCTTTGCCATCAGCAGCTGCAACATCTGCCACAAAACCACTTTGAGGACTTGCACCACAAAACACCTGTAGGAGGCAGGCTGTCGCAGCATCTGCAAGAATGGCGAGCCATTACATCAGATGTTTGGGCTCTAAAAATAATAGCCCACGGCTACTGCCTTCCTTTTCTAAAGCAACCTCAAAGCAATCCACCAGGGAGACACCCGTTGAAGTTTTCAAACCCGCTCCTACAGCAGGAAGTTCTAACCCTGCTGGTGAAAGGTGCTATAGAACCAGTACCTGCAGCGGAGAGGAACAAGGGTTGGTACGCCCCGTATTTTTTGATCCCCAAAAAGGACAGAGGACTGAGACCCATCTTGGACTTAAGAAACTTGAACAAGTTCCTCAGGAAAGACAAATTTAAGATGGTTACCGTTTCTCAGATGCTTCAGGCCCTTCAACTCCAGGACTGGTTGGTGTCATTGGACCTCCAGGATGCTTATTTTCATGTGCTGATTCATCTCAAAAACAGAAAATACCTGAGGTTCGTAGTTGGCGACTCACTATCAGTTTCGAGTCCTGCCATTCGGGTTGACCTCCACCCCGAGGGTCTCCACCAAGTTAATGGTAGTGTTGGCAGTGCACCTCAGGAGAGGGGGGATTCATGTCTACCCCTACCTGGACGATTGGTTGATCATCTGAAAGTCACCTGCCACTTCCTCCACAAACTGGGCTTTCACCCTCAATTAAAAGAAGTCTCAAATGACACCTTCCCAACAGCTTCAGTACATAGGAGCTGTACTAGCACATCCTTGGGAAAGAGCTTGCCTCCCGAGACGAGGGCTCAAGACATTCTTCAGATGGTTTCCAAATTCCAAAATGCCCACAATCTCCAGGTTTACGACTTTTTAAGGTTGCTCGGCCTCATGGCATCCTGCATCTTTCTGGTGCCAGAGGCACGCTTGAGGATGAGATCCCTTCAATGGGCCCTAAAAACTCAGTGGTCCCAGTTCTCGGGTCAAATGACGGATCTTCTTCAGATTCCGAACAAGGTCAGACAAGACCTCTTATGGTGGACTTGTACAGAGAACATCCTAAAAGGAGAACCTTTTTGGCAACCATGGCCAGAGATCACAGTAGTGACGGACGCCTCACTCCTGGGGTGGGGGAGCACATGCCAACTATTTGACAATCAATGGTCGTTGGTCTCCATCGGAGTCCAAACTACATATCAACCTTTTAGAGCTGAGGGCAATCAGACTAGCGCTGAATACCTTCCTGCCATCTGTCAGGGGAAAGAATGTCCTGATAATGACGGACAACACAGTGGCCATGCACTACCTAAACAAAAGAGGTGGTGTGGGGTCACTACCACTGTGCAGAGAGGCAGTGCAGCTCTGGTATTGGGCGATTCAGGAGGGAATCTCTTTAACGGCAATTCATCTAGCCGGGGAAGAGAATATGACGGCAGATGCTCTGAGCAGGCAGAGCACGGTGTCCCACGAATAGGAATTGGCTCAGGAAGTCATTCAGGAGATTTTCGCCCTTTGGGGAACCCCTCAGGTAGACCTATTCGCAACCAGTACCAACTGAAAATGCGAAAGGTATTGCTCAAGGGAATTTACCCCGAGAGGAGCCCTGGGGGACGCGTTCGTGGTGGAGTGGAATTTCCCACTATTGTACGCGTTCCCTCCGATTCCCGTCATTCCTCAGGTCATCAGGAGGCTGAGATGCTTCGGGAACCGCATGATCCTAATTGGTCCGGATTAGGCCAGGAGAACGTGATATCCGGACCTTCTAGATATGTCCATCTGTCCTCCAGTACGTCTTCCTCGGAGAGAGAACCTTCTCTCTGAAATGGAAGGTCAGGTTCTCCACCCAGAGGTCAGAACACTCAACCTTCATGGTTGGTATCTGAAAGGCTGAGAAACAGGGATTGGAACCTTCCAGATGATGTTATGGAGGTGTTGATTTCGGCAAGAAGGCCAGCAACAAAGTCTCTATACCGTTGCCGTTGGAAAAAGTTTTGCAACTGGTGCAGGGAAAAGAATGTCGATCCTTTTCTATATTCTATTCCGGAAGTACTATCTTTCCTTTTGACCCTAGCACATAGAGGTCTGAATATCGGAACAATTCAATTTTCAATCGCTCATCGGAAGAATGCTCCTACTTCAAAATTCCTTTGATAACACAATTCTTAAAAGGTCTCACTAATGTGTTTCCTCCTCACCCATTTCAAGTACCGATTTGGGATCTAAATTTAGTCCTAAAATTCTTAATGTGTGCCCCTTTTGAGCCTATGCACACGTGTCTATTAAGATTACTAACATGGAAAACAGCCTTTTTAGTTTCTCTAACATCAGCAAGAAGAGTGAGCGAATTGCAGGCACTGTCTTCTGGGCCACCCTATACTGTGTTCCATAAGGACAGAGTTGTATTGAGGGTTAAACCATCATTTTTACCAAAGGTAATATCTGATTTTCATTTAAGTCAGAAAATTGTTTTACCCTCATTCTATCCTCCACCTCATCCTTCTAAGGAGGAAGAAAGATTACACAGACTGGATCCAAAAAGAGCTTTAAGCTTTTACATCTCTAGACTTTCTAGGCTTAGAGTGGACAACCAGTTGTTTATAGGCTACACAGGAAGGAAAATGGGTCAATCGGTAACAAAACAGACAGTTTCACGCTGGATCGTGCTTTGCATTTCAGAATGCTACACAAAAGACCCACCAGAAGGGTTAAGGGCTCATTCCACTAGAGGCATCGCCTCTTCCATGGCCGTTCAAAGAGGTGTCCCAATAAGGTCCATTTGCGAAGCAGCAACTTGGTCTTCACTTCGCACCTTCTCAAAATTCTATAGCCTGGATGCTTCCCAGTCTAGGGAGCTGACTTTTGGAAAAGCAGTGCTTTATTCTGCCATCTGAGGGCATTGGTGGGGGGGAAAGAATCTGACCCCTCCTCCAGAGAAAGTATGCAAAATACTGCTTTGGGAGTCTATCTAAAATGAGGAATACGTTGGAGGACACAATCCACTCGGAGAACAAGTTACTTACCAACTGGTAACGTTCTTTCAATTGGATGTTCCTCCAACGTATTCCTCATCGCCCTCCCAGCATACCCCTCTGTGGATTTTTTCTGGGTTATTGCCATCTCAAATCTCGCAAGGCTGATACCTGTCTGCCGACACAATCTACACAGTACAAGATCACAGATAAAAAAGAGGGGAAAAACAGAACTGAGGCCAACGGGCACCGCGCGTGCTACTTATACACCCGATGACTTCACCCTCGACAGAGGCCTTCGAGGGACCATCGACTCAACGACATCGACGCACAACGCCCTCTGCGGAAAATATTTCCGAAGTGCAGCAAAGCTGGATGGAATACATCTAAGATGAGGAATACGTTGGAGGAACTTCCAATCGAAAGAACAATACCGGTTGGTAAGTAACTTGTTCTTCTCCTGCTTTAGCAGATCTCTAAAACCTTTCAACAGCAGGGGGTGCTTTGCGGCACGTGCATCACTGTCCCTCAGTGGTCTTCACCAAAGAGGCTGAATGTGTGTCATGATGCCTATCCCCGGGCATCCGGATCAAGCCCATCAGCCCCGGGAGCAGGCATCCAGATATTTAATAAAACCCCAGCAGCCCCGGCTGGGGGCTGTCTGGGTTCAGTCCTGGCGCCTTAGGCGCCAGGCTCATAGTCTTTACTTACCTCATGCAGACCATGCTGCAAATGAATCCAAGCCAACGTGAGGCCTGGATGGGACTATTTTACTACAGGGACTATTTTTTACTCGGGTGTGGTTCTAGGGACTTCTTACCTGGAACTACTTTGGAGGCTATTTAAACCACACCCGACAGCAGCACATGCTTCGCGTTATTCTGCATCCAGCAGCGTAACACTCACCGTGCCTGCAGTCAGCATCCAGTCTTCAGCCACGCCCGTTTCGAATCCCGAGCTCCTAGCAATAGAAGAAAGAAGGAAAGGTTAGAAAACAGATATTAATTCAATCCTTACCTGAATTCCGGATCCATCACGTCTTCGAACTTGAAAAGGACATTATTCTACACGCGTCACATCGCCAGCTGCAGCGCCGCGCCATACTCGTCAGTCCTCACAGCATTTTTCGATCCGGCGCAGCCTCCATCATTTTCTCCGCCGAATTCCACCATCTAGGAGACAAAAGAAACATAAGGTGAGCCGAAAAAGCCAACAAATACAACCTCTCCACTATAGACTTACCTGATTAACAACCGGAGGCATTATTCTGTAACAAACCGCAACTCCTTACTCCGCACCTGTAAGGAGAGAGAAACCAGCAATTTAAACACGCATCTTTTGCCGGACAGTGTTGGGTAATACAGACTCTTACCTGAACACCATCAGCTGCCACAAGACAATCTTCCCTTGGACTCAGCTGCAACAAAAGAAAGGAATGTACAAGAGTGAACATCGGACATATTGAACTCTTTGAACTTTATACTTACGGGTTCTCGGCTGGAACCTCAGAGTCAATATTCATCCGGAACTCTTCCAACGCCTTCAAACCAGTGAAGTAACTGGTATCTACGCGCCCCTGCATTCCGCGCAGGATGGAGAGCTCATCATTTACAAACATAAGGTGAGTTTACTGAAAGTGAATATCGGTGGTGATTAGTGGGGAGAACAGTGTGGTGCCATTACTAGAATCCACGGGTGGCTAAATCCCTTTCTCCACTTGCAGGAGAATACTTCTACGGGTCAAGCAGACGAGGTTAGGCGGTCCAGTCTGTCATCTCTGCACTAGGCTTCAAGTTGGAGGAGGTCGCAGCTGTCCGGGTCCGATCGACGCCCCTGTGGGAGCCAGGTGAGTGCAACAATGTGACATGAACAACGTTCTAAGTAGCTCCCTAGCTCCCACTGTGACACAGGACCTCAGTTCCTTTTTTATGAATGTTTAGCAGGATTCTTGAGAACTATCTTCACACCTCAGAATGTATTTTGACATATTCGATAAAAAACAACTTTCTTGTCAGAATGTCTATGCTGATGCCATCTGGGTTTGAAAGGTGTGAGGACTGCAATACCAACATGTCAATAATGGATCCTCAGAAAGTTTGTCTCTTGTCTGTCAGTGCCGATCATGAAATAGCTGATTGTGCTTCGTGCCAATCGATGACACCAAAGATATTCAAGGACAGTTTGTTGAAGTTCGGTCTTCGGTATCCAAGTCGCCAAACACCACCCCTTCAAAATGAGTCGTCTGAATGTTATAGCTCCAAGGTCAAAAAGAAGACCCAAGAAGAGAGCTAATTTCCACAGATAAGATCCCACTTTGAGATTGGCTCCCACCATACTCATTGTCCCATCCCTTTTCCTTTTCCTTCATACTGTATGGGCGCCCCCATATGGGGATGGGAACGGAGCATTTTGTGCTGCAAAATATGCACATCCTCTTTGGGCGTCCAGCGATACGGCAGCAGGCGTGATGGTGCACACTAACCCTGCCCCTTGGCACCACCCCCAAGTCTCTTTTACTGCATCGATTGGAACGGACACCTAGCACTGTTTCAGTGTAGGTTTTTGCTGCGCACTTCCTTTTAGATGCGGTAAACACATATATTTGTTCACATTTATTTTATTCACTTCGGCCCAGCCTTTGGTGCCCCAGACTGTCAGGCACATGATGGATGACACAGGTTTTTCAAGGTGTACATTGTGTGAGAGTCCCTTCTTGGTTTTAGAGCCTTGTTCACTCTGGAGGATTCGTGGACTGGCCTCCGATGGAATTTTGGTGCAGCCTGTGATGCTCTAACTCCAAGATTGTTAAACAGGCTAGTGCAGGGGAGAGATATTTTCTCCAAATCACCTCTGGATCACCTGAGAAAGCTTGAACACAGAATCTCAAGGTAGGTACCTTTATTTAATGAAGTACCCCAGCAAGGGGACTCCTTCCAAGGGAGCGCCTTGATTGGGAGGAATCAGAAAGACTCTAGCACCGGTACCAGACCTGATGCACCAAGAGCTATCAGCATTCACGCTAAGTAGTCTCATGACTCTACCAGGTCAGGTACTGAGGGGCCTGTAAGCTCTACTACCGGACGGCGGTCCAAGGAACCTTCAGGTACTTGAACCAGGCCTTGACTTGAGGGGACGCCTTTCCGCATCCAGACTACAAGCAATTCGTTTGAGGACTATAAGACTGCCAAACGGAACTCTGAGGTCCACAAGAGAACCAGGCAGCGGCCTGAGGGTCGATCAAGACCTCCTCCTCAGGACTCTGCCAAATACCACTTTCTCAAGCATTCACATTTCCTCTCTGCAGCCAAACAAAATGACGGCAAGTAGAGAAGGGTCAGCTCCATGCTCGCACAAAGCTGAGAGAGCTTCTTCAGTAAACAATTGTGAAAGAGCCACAGAATCAGATACAGCACTCCAGGCAGTATTAAATGCAAGACGGTCCCTATCTTGTCAGCAGTTTACGACCAGGATGTAATAGTTGTTGGCAGAGGTACAGAGATCCGAGAGAGGTACTGGCAGATGTACCGTGGCAGAGGTACGGGAACGAGATTGCCTATCCCGTTTCCCCTCTGTCATCCTCTCCTCTGATACAAATAGGATCACCAGCACTGCTCAGGGAAATAGGGAGCTTGATGGAAATCAAAGCAGTGGAGAAAGTGCCTCCAGTGTACAAGGACAAGGGTTTTTATTCAAGGATTTTTGCAATCCCAAAGAAGAACCAGGCTGGCCTTAGAGTTGTGCTAGACCTATCATAACTCATCCTTTCCTTACTCCTCAAAGGATTCAAGATGGTGACATCTGCCCAGATTGCAGAGGTTCTCTGCAAGGAGACTGGCTATATGCGTTTAACCTGAAGGATGGTTACCTGCATGTGTCAATTTGGCATCCCCACAGGCAATTTCTCAGATTATCTGTAATGTGGAAACATTTTGAATCCAAAGTCTACCATTCAGTCTAAGTTAAAAGTGTTTACAAAAATTATAAATTTGATTGCCAGCATATAAAGAAGCAGCGATCTGCACATTTACCCTATTTGGACAACTGGCTCATCAGAGCGGAGTCTCCCGCGAGGGCGGTTCAGAGTTTCCAGTCACCTATGGACATTCTTTTCGACTTGGGGTTTTCTAAATACAAACATATCGGAATTGTTCCCATCCCATATTCTCATTCATAGGCTTTCATTGGGTCACAATTCAGACCAGAGCATTCCCGATTTTGGAGGGGAAGATGGATATTCTTGCAGCTGTTGTTCACTCGGCCAGAACTGTGACATCAGTGTGGTGGTATCAACACATGTTGGGACTATTAGCTAAATGAATACTCACTGTGCCTGTAACGAGGCTTATGATGAGGCAACACATCCATTTAGCAGTTTATTGGGATCAGGAGACTGTATCACAATGAGACTGGATAACCACCTCAATGACTCTAAAATGTGACCTCCTTGAGTGTTTGTTGGAGTTTGGACATCAATTTCCTGAGCGGAGCTGCTGTACATCTGACTACTCTTTGGGGGCCGCAGTAGGAGTTAATTCAAGCCAGGGTCTATGGTCATTGCAAGACAGGAAAAATCACTTAAATTAGCTAGAACTGAAGGCCATATTGCTAGCACTGAAGTAATTTCTTCCCCTACTTCAGAACTCTCTGCTACTGTTTCTAAAGGACAGTACAACGACTCTGTTTTACCTCAACAAGCAGGGAGGCACCAAGTCCCTGATCCTGTGCTTGTTAGCGATTCAGATAAAAAACTTGCCGGTAAAAGGAGTTGGCTCAGAGCAACGCATCTCCCAGGACAAGAAAATACAGAAGCAGGCGGGCTGAGCAGACTCAGATCAAATTCTTATGAGTGGGAAATGTCCACAGAGATTGTTCAGAAACTTTTATCAACTGGGGCACTCCAGAAATACACCTGTTAGCTACGACTAGCAACTAAATGTCACAGATTCACGTTGTTGGAAGGTCAGTGGAAGAACTCTGCTGGGGATTGTAATGAATCTTATGATGTCATCACTCCTTTTCCTGAGAGAGTTTCTCTTCATGTGGCCAGAGGACGGCAGCCGCTACCTGATCCTGACCCTGGGTCTCCCTATTTGAGGGAGGCTCACATTGGGGCAGGCGACACTCTGGGGGGGATGAGATTTCAGGTGGGGCACAATGTCCTCCTTTCCGTTTTAGGATATTCCCTCCATCCCTCATGTCCTAATGGAATCTCCTTCAACAGCTTGTCAATCTTACTGACAATATTCCTCAATATCGGAAAATCAATAAAGGAACAAGAGCTGAGACGAGGAAGAGGCAAGGAGCAATGATTACTCTTGATGTGAAGCAACAACAGCATGCTGGAAGAAGGTGATTGGCCCGACATGGTTTAAAACCATGCCGGGAAAAGAAACATGGAGCTAGTCTTCTTACCCAGCTGTGGTAAGAACCGCTAAAGACAGATATCTGGAGTACGGCAACTGCGTCGCAGGAGGTTTTCTGCTTCCAACGTGGGTCAGAGTAACCTGAAGAAGCAGGCGGTCTTGCCAAATCGTGAGAGGCCGGAGAACGCTGCACAGAGAAGCTCACGGGTCGAAGCACTGCCACTGAGATGCAGAGAAGAGGAGAAGCTGCTGAGAGGAGCCTGAGAGGTGGTGGAAGCCAGCGAGTCAACAGTGTTCTCCGTTGACCTGATGACACGACCAACAAAAGAGATGTAAAGGACCCAGAAGCTGCTGCTGAGAACCGGTGAGCATGCATTGAGGGGCGAGGCCTCAGGGGCACCTTAGAGGGGATAGTGCATACAGAAAGAAACACAGTATAAGAGCTGCGGGAGGCCTGAGCAAGATAACAGGGCCCCTGAGAAGTCCATGGAAAAGGGTTTGGAACCCATAGCCAAGTCATAAAATGCACGTGAGGAAAACAGTGTGGAAATACAGGGAAAAGGGTCTGAGACCCGTAGCCGCATTATAAAATAAAACCGTGTGGCAGAAAAGGCTGAAGTTAAATACATGTTGAAAGAAAGTCCTGGCAAGAGAGTATAGCAGGCAAAGAAAAGTGGGTAAAGTGAAGTGGACTACAGCGAATATGAATAGGAACCTGACAAGAGAAGTATACCAGGTTTTTGTGAGTCTGGGACCTGCACCAACATTATATAAAGAAACTATATGAAATTACCTGGCAGGGTAGTAGACCAGGTGTTGTTGTGTGAGACAGAGAATCCCAAGGAAGAGTCATGCCCTTAGGATTTTTGGATTATGTTGAATGTGAGAAGGACTTGGTGAAGGAAGAAATGTTCCCTGAAATATATTGCAACATCAAGAGGAGGGGAGTTATCCTCTTGAGCTACAAAGAACTTGATTATTCTTTTGAAATTTTGTTTTGGTGGAGAGAAACCTGTTGAAGGGAGCCATTCGCTGGAACTGTAAACAGTATTCATTTGGAACTACTGAGATGTAACCTATTGGCTCACCTTAAGTATCAAGTGATAGGTAACTATTCTGGGTTCCTGGTTAATGGTCTGATGGCTGCAACCGCATGCAATCCATCTCCTGGCAAAAGCCACTCTTGTCTGCAACTGGTTATGTAAATCCCTGTTGTTTAACAGAATGAAATTGAGAGATATCTTTATCCTTTTGTTTGCATTCTGTTATTCAAATAGATCAAATTTAGGTATTTAGTTGAGTTTAATGGGTTTTTTAACGTACCATTTGTGGTTTGCTGTGGGGTTTGGACATTGGTTGCCCTCTTAAACACCATGGTGATCGCTTGTGTTGTCTGAGTGCAACCTTTAATAGTGGAGTGTCTGTGAGTCAAATTCCTTGGTGATAAATGATAATTGTAATAGATTCAATGGTTCAATGTGATGAATCCCTTTATTCATTAGTTCAATCCATCCATTATTATTTGGTGGTTTTCATCATGGATCGCCTGTGCCCAAATTGTTTATTATTGTAAAAGCCATAAATATACCAGGAATCCTTCCCTTCATTATTTAAATTGGTAATTGCTGTGCCTGTGTCCCTTGGCATTTGGGTTGTGATTGGGATGGTGCCTTTGAGCAAGGTTTAGGCGCGTGAAGGTCATCTGGCAGTTTTCGTCTGCTTGGCATTAACAGTGCACTGTGTGTTCATAAGTGCAACTTAACATATATAGTGCCTGACCTCAAGTGATTTATTGTCGTAAATGCTTCACTTATTTAAATAATTAGATTTCCGAAATTCAGTTCCCTGGGCCAAAAGTGGGAGAATAGTTCTCCTGAATGAGTTAGTTGACTTTCTGATATGTGCTCGGTTCTATTCATTTATACATTTGTTTTATGGCATTCAGTTCGCTGGACCTAAGTTTAGGACCGCATTCTTGTGCAAGACTCAACTTGTATTATAATTACGTGCGCGTGCAGCCTGGAAAAGCTGTCAGGTCTGACCTTTTGGGAGATGACAGCGTCCCTGCGACTGTTTGTGTCCTTGCAGATTTTAAAGAGTTCAGCCATGTTGTTGGATGCACCAGAGACACCAGCCTGTTTGTGGGCCCTCTTAATGGAGCGAATGGAGAGACGATAATGCCTTTAGAGAAGGCGACAGGCCAGTTTGTCAGAGGATGAGCTTGCGGTCTGCCACTTCCACTCCGCAGCTCTGCACTTGTGTTTCAGGGCTTCTAGATCAGAATCGTACCAAGTGTTATGCTTTGTGCCATGTTTCAGGCATATTTTCATGACTGGGGCAAAGATGTCGAGAGTGTTAGTGATGGCGAGATGGAGGGTGCTGAGAACAGAGTCAGAGGTAGAGTCTGCAGTGGGAGGAGAGGGGGGGTGAAGGTAGATGCGAAGGCAGCAGCTGACGATTGTTTCATTGGGCGGATGTCCGAGAACAAGGTTGGCAGACCTGGGGGAGATGAGGTCAGGGGGCCGAGAGGTCCCAGGTGAGAGGAGGGAGTGGTCTGACCAGGAGAGTGGGGTGTCGAGAGGGCAGGAGATCAGTGTGAATAAAGGCATCAAGAGTGTGTTCAGCCGAGTGGGTAGGACCAGAAGGGAGAATGGAGAGGGAGAGCGAGAGCGAGAGCAAGGTGCAAAGGTCACAGAAGAGAGTGGTCACTCTGATTGAGTAGTCAAGGTGGATGTTATGATGATATGATATGGCATTTATAATGCGCCTATACACAAGTGTTTCAAGGCGCGACAAGGCAAGGGAGAGGGAACAGAGGGAAGACAGAGCCAACAATCTTACTATGCCAGGTGTTATTGAGATCGTGCAGGGGAAGGGGAAAAGAGCAGGGGGTTAGAGGGAGGGGACAGTGCAATGCATGGGATCGACAATAAAAATAAATAGAGTGTATAACAGCAATAAAAAAAGTGCGGCCAGCTGGTGGCAAGTGCAAGGGTAAGTGCAGATATCCGGTGAAAGTGCTGTTAGGGGACTAAAGTGATACAGAAAACAGTCCCCAATTGCAGGGGTTGCCAGGGAGGCAGTGCAGGTGTGCAACTGGCGTGGGGAGGGGATCTGGGCCAGAGATCAGAGGGTGGCCAGGTAACCAGTGCAGTTTAAGTATCAGCCAGGAGTTCAGCAGGGGAGAGGAGGAGAAAAAGCAGAAGCAAAAAGGAAGGTTTTGAGACGCTTCCGAAACTAGAGGTGGTTCTCCTCAAGTTTCAGTGAGGCAGGCAGGCTGTTCCAGAGGGAGGCCCCAGACGAAGAAAGAGATCTAGCACCAACACGTTGCTTGGAGAAGCGACTGACCCAGAGGGAGCAGGAGGCGGATGAGCGAAGAGCTCCAGAAAGAAAATATTTAGGGAGAAAGAGTTGAATTTATTGAGGTCACCTAGGAGAAGGAGTTTAGAGATAGATGTCAGGAGAGAGGGGGAGAAATCAGCCCATTCTGAGAGGAACAGTGTCATAGAGCCAGGTGGTTGATAGATAGTGGCAATGGTCAGGGAGGAGGTAGGAGAGATGACCAACTTGCAGACCAGGCTTTTGAAGGAGGAGTATGGCTGGGTGGGTAGAAGGGAAGAAGGGACCCACTCTGGGAAGATGAGGGCAACCCCACCGCCATCACGGTTAGGGCGTGGTTTAGAGATCATCTTATATCAATCGTGGAGAAGAGAGTAAAAATCAGTGAATGAGCTGGCCTTGAACCATGTCTCGGTAAGTGTGAGGATGTCGAAGTCAAGGTCTTCGAGGAGGCGGCAGGTGTCAGCAGTGTGTTTGATGGCAGAGCAGGCATTTAGCGTGGCTAGGTAAAGCAGGTCTCTGCCTTTAAAGATTTTCCGATGAGGGGTCCTGGGGTGTGGTACACCAGTTGGAGGAGGAGGAGGGACAGAGAAAGAGGAAGGAGTAGCAGGTGCAGGAAGGAAGTTGGTGAGAGATGGCAAGCATCGGTCAAAGAGGAGGAGGTTGTGTTGAGGATCCTGAGCCATGATAGTGCCGTAGCGATACACATTAATGATACTTCTCCAGCACTGGATCTTTCATAGATTCAGATGCTTGAATATTCCCATCGTCAGACCGGGAATCCTCAGTGATAAATAATTATTAAAACATTTAACTACATACATTATTTCCATATGGTCTATGCGCCATTCACTAGTCCCTCCACCTCACTTTGGTCCTTTATGGCCCTAACCAATGAGGTGGCAGAGTTTAAGCTCCGCCCCAGTCAGCCATCTTCAGATTTTTCACCGCAGTCTAACAAACAGAGGGAATCCTCTAGCTCTCTGAGCTTTTCGAAAATCTTTCTCCTGTTAGATATATTTGTTTTTCCCAAAATATATCTTTTTGCGATCTCCTGATCAAGCTCTTTATGCTCTGTGTTTCTGGGCTCAGAAAACACTTTCTTTCACCTTCAATTCGTCGAGTGAAATCCTCTTCAAAACATGGCTGAACTTCCAACTGTCAAAAAGCCTTCCCTGTTCAGAGACTGCCCGAGGTGCATGAAGAAACTAGTCTTCATGAAGGATCCTCATGAGCAATGCATCTACTGCCTGTATCCTCATGATATAAATAAATGTGACATTTGCAGGACTTTCTCCAATAAAATCCTGCAGAAGACTTCTTCTCCATTTAGAAGCTAAAGGTCTATCTTTGGACAAATAATCTGCCAAGACAGCTCCTGTACATTCTACTAAACCATCTGAGAGGCAAACTTCTAAGAGAAGGGCCTCTTCAGTGGAAAGGAGTGTCTCTCCCTCTCACAAAAGTAAGAGGAAGGTGAAAATAACCCCTTTGGGCTCTGGGATCACAAGAAACGGCATCCTGAGGAAAAACCCACCTCCAAAGGAAAGGAAGCATTTTCCAAAAACCCGGCGGGGGGAGGAATCGGCAGCAGATAAGCATCTACGAGCGGCCATAGCGATAGAGGCCCATCGACGACCAAGCCGTTGATAAAACCTGTATCGTCCACGACGACGACTTTTCAAACCTTGTCATCGATGACCAAATCTTAGTCGTCAAAATCAGCCTCCAAAAAACATTAGTCGACGGAGTCCCATCGCTCGTCCACGAAGATCCCATCGACGGATAAACACAGTCAACCGTCGACAAAGTAATCGTCCACTAAGCCACCCTCGACGAAGCATACCCCTACGCCGTCGACGACAACGTAAATTCCTTCGTCCACGGAGAAAACAAAAACCAAAACAGCCTCCGCAGAAGCCACTGTTACACCATCCAATGATAAAACGGTGACTCGTATATTAAAAGTCATGAACCAACAGGAGCACAGCTTTCTCCTTTGGGAGAGATGGCAGAACTCCCAGACATCATTCTTCAGGAGGAGTTTTCAGACACAGAATTTGTGGGCGAGCAAACTTTTCTCACCCCCTAGGAACACAGTCCTCCATGGCAACCAACTGCGGAGGAACCTGCCGATACCTACGATCTAGCTCTCATAGAGTCGATGCAAAGGATCATTGAAGAATTCAACAGACGTCAAATGGAAAAGAATAAGTAATCCATACGGAAAGAGGTAACACCTCCACAGAGGAGCATCTCGCCTCAGCATAGCACACCTACAGCGTCTCCTTTCAGGAGCAGGCCACATAAAAGGGCACATTCACCTGATCCTCCTTGCAGATCCAGGAGCAGGACGTTCAGTGCTTCACAGACAAGGATCCTATCTCCAAGATCACCTGTTCGAGATCCTACAATTGTGCCTTCAAATGCATCGGTCTCAGACTGGCAAGAGGATCCTTCCAGAGATTATTCAGATGCTGAGGAAGGGGAGATTACTCATGAGCCTGACACTCATAGCGAATGGGATGATTACATAGTGGAAAAACCTGGAAAGACTCTCCAGGAAATTCTTCACCACCAGACGATTTGGTATCTTTTCATACCGTTATCGGCAAAGCTGCCGACTTATTCAAGTTACAAGTCACATCTGAAGAGGAAAAGTCAGTGCTTTATGAGGGACAACGTAGGAGGACAGTCACGACCATCCCTCTTCTTGGTACTATATGGGAATCTGGTTCTAAGATATTGGCTACACCTTTATCTACCTCCCTCCCGCTCTGGTTTCAAGACCGGAAAAGAAATACAAAGCCCCTGACACTGCACCACTTTGTCTAAGGGGACATACTAAGCCAGATTCTGTCATCACGGTGGCGGCCAAGAAAAAGGTGGGCAACCCTTCATCGCCATTATCAGCACCTCCTGACAAGTGCGGGCAATGCACTAGCCATGACAGCATGTTTTGACCGCGAGCTATGGTTGTGTATGTCTAAACAACCAAACATTTATCAGCGGATCTCCAGGAAGAAGCCAGAACAATCATATCTGACGGGGAAGCTACCTCAGATCATATGATTGACGCAGCAGTGGACGTGGTGGAATCAGGTTTCAGGCAAATGGCTCATGGTACTGTGCTGAGGAGACAAGCCTGGATAAAAGCTATAAACTTCAGACCGAAGGTCCAAGCTCAAATATTGGACATGCCCTTCGATGGACAAGACCTATTTGGTAAGAAGATCGATGACCACCTCAAAGGAATAAAGACGGAAACAGCTCGAGCCATCAGTTCCCTTAAGGATAAGGACAAAGACTGTAGATTTTTTCCTGCTTTTCAAAGCTCATCCTCCAAATTCAGAGGCTTTAAAAGTCCATCCTATGGCCAAAAACACAGGGAAATACCTTCCAGGACACCAGATACCACCAAGCCTCTAGCAGGTACTCCCAGAGGGGAAGGCGTGGCTCTACCCAGGGCAAGACCCAGAGCAAGCAAAATGTACAGATCCGGTCTTTCCCCTCACCGTGCCACCCCCGGTGGGGGGGAAGAGTAAGCTGATTTCTCCAACATTGGCAGTCCATAACATCGGACAAGTGGGTGTTGCAGGTGATCCACAAGGGTCACACCATAGAATTTCTAGATCAACCTCCATCCTTTGCTCCCACCGCTCGCAAGGTACATCTTTTAAGGCGTGTCATGTCAGAAAATCAAAAACTGCTTCAAAAAGCAGCTATCGAACCAGTCCAAGACCAACAGAAGGGAAGAGGTTTCTACTCCTGTTTCTTCCTGATCAAAAAGAAAAACAGTCAGTGGAGACCTATACTGGATCTAAGAGCGCTCAACAAATTCATCAAGTGCATCAAATTGAAGATGATATCCCTGCATATCGTCTTACCTTGGCTAAACCGGCACGACTTCCTGGCCACTCTAGATTTGGAAGACGCCTACTTCCACATTCCCATTCACCCTGCCCACAGACAGTTCCTCAGGTTCGCAATAGGGGAGTTACGCTTCCAATTCTGTGTTCTCCCATTCAGCCTAAAGTCAGCACCAATAGATTTTACCAAGTTTCTTGCACCGGTAGCGGCAAAACTCAGGACAGAAACAGAAGTCTTCCCATATTTGGATGACTTGTTGATAAGGGCAAGCTCATATAAAATTTCACACGCTTGGCAGTTTCGAGAACAATAAACCTCTTAAAAGGGTTAGGTTTTTCAATAAACGAAACAAAATCCTGCCCAGTGCCCAGCAAGACAGTTCTCTTGCTGGGTGCGGACCTCGACACCAGCATCCCCAGGGTAAAACCCTCGTCGGACAGACTAGCAGCTATTCTTCACTTGACCTCATGGTTCCTAGACAGAGTGGCAACCACGGTACGCTCTTTCATATCTCTCCTGGGCATGATGTCCTCATGTATAATTCTCATACCAAAATGCGGACTTCGCATGAGACCAATCCAGGAGGCCCTGGACCACCAATGGAAGCAAGCACTCGGTTCATGGGAGGATACGGTCCAACTACCGCAGACATTACACAAGGTACTTTGACGGTGGAATACACCTCAAAATTCTTTACAGGGAAAGCCTCTTTATGCACCAACATCTACCCTTCTCCGAAGGACAGATGCATCTCTGTCAGGCTGTGGGGCTCACCTAGAGGACCTCCAAACCAAGGGCACATGGTCGGCTCAGGAATCTCAACTGCACATCAATGTCTTAGAGCTCACAGCAATACGGTGGGCGCTAAAAGCCTTCCTCCTGGTATTAGCCCGGCAGGTAGTGACCATCCAGACTGACAATACGACCTCCATGCATTACACAAACAAACAAGGAGGCACCAAGTCAGAGATCTTGTCACAAGAAGCTCAAATGGTATGGGAATGGGCATTGCATCACAGAGTCCAAATCAAAGAGGAGCATCTTCCGGGAGTGGACAACGTCCTAGCGGACAAACTAAGCAGAGAATTCACGAACTATCACGAGTGGGAACTGGACGAGAAAGAAGTCCAACGAATATTTTCCGAATGGGGTCATCCGCAGATCGACCTTTTCACCGCCAAAGCCAACAAGAAATGCCACGAAATTTGCCTCCAGGTACCCAGAGCATCGTTCAATAAGAGATGTGTTCTCAGTGGATTGGACAGGGAAATTCCTTTATGCTTTTCCCCCATCCCTCTCATAGTGAGAGTGCTGCGCAGACTGAAGGAACAGAATTGTTCCACCCTCATAGCGCCGGATTGGGCCCAGCAGATCTGGTTCTCAACACTACAACACCTCTCCCTTTGGCCCCCAATTCACCTCAAAGCTCATCTTTTGACGCAACAGAACCGCAAGGTCCTCCACCACGACCCAGCGAGCCCATCTCTCAAGGCCTGGTTCGTGAGCAGCGAAAACTAATGAATCTGGATCTCCCTGCAGATTTCTGGGATATTATCAAGGCATCTAGGGCTCCTTCTACTCGGATCACCTATATCCGGAAATTGACTCGCTTCTCCAAGTGGTGCGAAACATCATCAGTGAACCCACTCACAGCATCGGTCGAGCAAGTACTACCTTACTTACTGTACTTGGCCAAAGCAGGTCTATCTATATCCTCTATCAAGGTTAATCTGTCAGCCATAGCGGCATATACAAAGAATCCAGATAGTCATTGCTCACTCTACCAGCTGTTAAGATCTTCCTGAAAGGGCTGATGTGTACTTACCCACCTACGCCAACATCGGTTCCATCCTGGAGCCTAAACACGGTACTGACAGCTCTAATGGAACCACCTTATGAGCCTATTCACAGATGTGACATTACATTCTTATCTTGGAAAACAGCTTTCTTGATAGCCATCACATCTGCCATTAGGATCAGTGAGTTACAAGCTTTCTCATCGGAACCTCCTTTTACCTTGTTCTACAAAGACCGAGTCATTCTGAGAACTCATCCAAAATTCCTTCCCAAGGTTTTGTCCAAGGTGACTCTCGCGGAGCGCATTGTCCTCCCAACTTTCTTCCAGAATCACACATCTGATGCAGAAAGATCTTTGCATTCGCTACACGTGGCGAGGGTTCTAAAGTTTTACTTACAGAGAACTAAGGAGTTCTGCACCTCCAACAGATTGTTCATTTCTTTTTTCTGGCCGCACTAAAGGTCAACATATTTCAAAACAAATTTTGGCACGTTGGGTTTCTCAATGCATCACCCAATGTCATCAATCTAAAGGCGACCCCCTCACCAGGCCTCCTTCGGCGCACTCCACCAGAGTGAGGGCAGCTTCAGTGGCGTTTCATGCAGGGGTAGCATTGAAGGACATTTGCAGAGCCGCTACCTGGAGCACTCTGCACACGTTCGCCAAGCACTACTGCCTGACAGAAGATACCAACAAAAAATATGCAGTTGGTCAGGCAGTGCTCCGCCACCTCTTTACATAAGGTAGGACCAGCCTTCCTCTCACCTTTCCCAGGGTTTGTCACCTTGGTGTTGCTGTATGGCAAAGGCTCGCAGAAATGTTCTGCTTTTCTATGTATATATGATGTGGGCATGTTTTAACTGCTTGGTATTCTTTTTAAGCCTCTGAATCTATGAAAAATCCAATGCTGGAGAAGTCTTAGTTACTTAACTGTAGCTGTATTTCTCCAGCATTGGTATCTTTCATAGATTCACATGTGCCCACCAAGGTGTGTGCACTATTCAAGCAAAAGACATAGCACCTTAGAGTTACTTTTAGAATGTGAGGGCCAGAATAGGATTTCAGACGCAGGACTTTTGCTTTGAACATCTTAACATCGGACAGACCCTTAGGTTTGGTTGAGGTGAGGAAATACCTCTTAGAGCATTTTCCAACCCTCACATGATTTGAATACAAGTCTAGAATAACCAGCATGACTCCTCTGTGTCCGCATCTCATTCCTGGTTTATCACACCACCAACATTCTTTCCCAAATCTCACTTGCAGACAGGCAAGGACTTGCACTGCTTAGATGTCAGGAGAGGGTTATGGTTTTACTTAAACGGGTGTAAGGTTGTTGAAGAAGGAAGCTGACACAAAGGTGGCATGGTTTTGGTCATGGACTTCTATTTTTGTATATAAAAAAAGTCCTCACTATCCCGATATTTTAAGAGGGTTTTCACTGCCTCAAAACCATGTCAGTCAAATTAATCTCCACCGTCCTGTGTCACAACTTACTTCTATCCCTCACAATACAACTAAAGGATAAACTGACAAAGTTCCTTCATCAGGAGAATGGCTCCCTTCTCCTGCTTTTCGCATAGTGCCCAAAAGAATGCTTTGTTACAACAAAAAGCCTGGAGAATGACTCCCTTTCCCAAGCTTACGGGTTTCACCCAGTCTTTATGCAATTTCACATCCAGGAGAATGACTCCCTTCTCCTGGTGTAGATCTATACCGTTGCCAATGAAATCAGAGGGAATTACTCCCTTCCCCTTGTGTCTTCAGCAGAACTCTCAGCTCAGGACCAAGAAAATGCCTCCCTTCCCCTGGTTTTACTTGGCACAGTTCACAACAAGGCCAGGGGGAATGATTCCCATCCCCTGGCGTCTTTAACACAACTCCTGACTCGGTAACAGGACATTGACACCCTTCTTCTGGTATTGCTTGGTTCAGTTCATAACAAGGCAAGAGGGAATGACTACCCTTGCCTGGTGTCTTTAACACAACTCCTGGTTCAGTACAAGGAGAATGACTCCCTTCTCCTGGTATTGCTTGGCACAGTTTTTTTCTGATTGCTTTGAGCTTGATGTATACTTTGCCACTCAGGTTTGTTGTTAGCAAAGTCCCAAATCTTGTCGGTGTCCCAGACCCTTCTCTGGTGGTCAGTGGTTTTCTCTTTCCCACTGTGGCGAGGAAGATTTCTTTTTATGCTCTCAGTATCTTATTTCGGATCCCAGATCCTTCTCTGGTGGTCAGTGGTTTTCTCTTTCCCACTGAGATGAGGAAGATTTTCTCTACTGCTCTCAGTATCTGCTTTCGGATCCCTTGGTTGGTCTTCTGCCTGGGTTTGCTCCTGCAGAACCCGTGGAGGATTCCCACAGCACTTAACCAGCGTCCTCTTCCCTCTGGTCATTCGGCAGCACCTGGATCTCCCACACTGGTTTGCCTCCGTGACTGCTGCCAGATCCAGCAGGGTTTGATAAGGCGGTGCTGGGTACGGCTGGGCTTGACACATTTAATAGTCCATTGTTCCTTTTTATACTTTGTATCCAGTTCCTCCCATGAAGATTGTAAAAGTCCTTCGTCTCTGTTAACAACTTATTCCTCATGCTTTCTTAGAGTCCCCTTGTACCAGTACTAGTTCTTCCTCGTCCTAGTACTTTTGGCTTTATCTTCTATGTTACAACAATCCATAGGTTTGCCTTCAATGTAGTGGTTCTGAACATTGGGGAGGGCTCGGCAATGTTGGGGAGTGAGAACATTCAACAGGCTGTACCCCAGGTGAGGTCCTCCCACATTAAACCACCCTAGGGCTACTGTTGAGTAGTGGCCGCCCCTCCCAGGCCTCATGGGAAAGGGCTCCCCCTTGTGAATCATCACACAGGACAAAAGACTTTAGGGCATCTAAAGCTTTGTAACGTTTGCTGGAAGTTCTCCAGGTAAACAAGCTTCAATGGCATTCGTAGGGAGATACATACAAGATGCAGGGGAAAATTCCACCAGAGGGAATTCACGCACATCCTGTCAGAGCAAAGGTTGTGACAGTAGTTTTCCATAGTCACGTGTCGTGGGATGTTATCAGTGAAGCTGCTACTTGGGCTACCCCATCAACTTTCTGTTGACATTACTGTCTGGATGGAAGTTAAAGAGAAGGTGCAGCATTGGGACAGGCAGTCTTCAGGAACTTGTTTACCTTAATAGCTGGTTTAGTTAGCTACATCCTAGCATTTTAGTTTCTTTAGAATCGCTCAGACAGCATGCAAAAAAGGGGACAGGAAATAAGAGTAAGAAAAATGTATTAACCGTAGTGACTAGTGTATTACTAGCCCATAGTCCTCTGTCTTCCATACGGGCCACCCACCATCAGCCTACAATAGATGTAGTTGTGGCTGTTTCGTCCTCAACACTCTTATAAGAGGGACTGAGGTGTGGCTGTGATGGCGAGGGCAGCGTGCGCGATCACACCTGTTGCCGCAGTTCTGCGCGGCCAAATTAAATTTTAATGGGGAAGTGCATGTTATGCAGTGCAAAAACTGTGGTCCAGACCCCATCACACATTATGACCTAATAGACATTGTGAGGAGCCAGTAATGAGACGTGGACATGGAGGACTCATTGTTTTGGTTACAAACTTTTATTAAATGAAAGGAGGGGTGGAACATGCCTCACTATCCTTAATCTATGACTTTTTATTTTGTTTAGATAGGAGGAAATGGGCAGGGGTGGCTCACATAGTCGGACTGGACCATAAAACTGTCTCAAGCACCAATGAAAAAGTGGTCCGCAGTTGCAAATGGATATTCATTCCTTTAGTCACAGACTGTTTGAATAGTACCCAAAGGTTTTTTTGTTTGTTAAAATATAAACAAATTGTGATATTTAAAGAATATTTATTCAGCAACAGTAGTCAAAACGAATAGCTGGATAGTGAAGTAACTCATCAAACTGGCTCACGTTGGCCAGAAAAGTGGTCCATTTTGACTGACCTACATTAGCATTTTGCCTTTTTGGTATGGGCATTGCCCTATAGGCCAATCCAAGCCTGGCGCTTCATCCATAATGGGTGAGGGGGCGTCCACCCAGTGGCCCCCTCCCACATTATGGAGGAATCGAGGAGCCAGCCCAGTGAAACAATGAGCACTCCCTCAGCTGCTATTTCCAGCTGAGGGAGTGCTCCTGTGTTGGCTCACTGAGCCATTCAAGGCTGGGGGTGTTTTACTTTGCCAGCCTTTCATAGCTCACTGGAAATGCTGGCTGGGGCACTGCATGTCTGTGCGAGGGGGAGCTCCTGTGCCTCCTCACACATGCGGACAGAGCAACCTGGAGCAGGGCATTTCGGCACCCACGCGCAGGCCTCTGAAGAAGGTAAGTTTATGTTAATTTATTTTGTATTTAAATATGTGTATGGATGCGTGTATGCTTGTGTTATGAGTGAGTATATGGTGTATGGTGATTGGTGCTTGTATAAATGATAGAATGATTGCTCTGTGAATGTGTGTGTGTTTGTTTTGGTCCATTGAGCTGATTTTGGCGGGTGGGGGGAAGGAGGGTTGTACAACAAAGCTATTTTAAAAATGCCTTTGTTGCACAATCTCCCTATCCACTTGCCAGAATCATCTCTCCTTCTGAGGCGCTGTGGAGCTCAGGGGACAGGGATGGTATTTTTTATACTGGATATCTAGCATAGATGTCCAGTCAAAAATACCATGCTTTTCCCCCTTGGCTCCCCAGCGCCAATTGCAAACTGTTTGGCTTTTTACCCATGTTTTTTAAAGTGTGCTCTAAAATGCAACATTTTAACCCATTATTTTAAAAAAATTCACGGGCGGGAAAACCCCCTGAACTCCCATTGATTGGTTCCAGCTCCCTTGCTGCGCTCAGTCGCTATGGCATTTTTGTGGGAAATATTTATGGCCCTTCACTTAAAAAATTCACCAGCTCTCACTGGCCCTCACTTTGTTGGGAACGGGGTGAGGGGAGCCCAGGGCTTGTGGTTGGAGCAGGATGGGGGAGAGCCCAGGGTCTGTGATGGGGTGGGAAGAGCCCAGGGATTGGGTAGTATTGGGATGAGGGAGCCCAGCGACTGTGATGGGAGCCGATGGGGGAGTCCAGGGACTACACTGGGAGTAGGGTGCGGTGACGACGAACAATAGTGCATAGCCATTTGTACATACTGTCCATTTGGCATTTGGGGGGTGGGAGGTCGGCCTGCCAAAATTTTGCTCAGGGGGGCCATGCCAAAAAAGTTTGAAGACCACTGATCTAGGAGATGTTTTCTTAGCTCAACCAAAACTAATGCGATCTGTCCTTTGTCAAAATGTGCCAAAATAAGAATATGTCCTGTGTCTGAAATCCTATTCTGGCCCTCATCCTCTAAAACTAGCTTTAAGGTGCAAAGGATATTAGGCCTCATCAGGAGTTGTGCGCTATCCCGGCTTTAATATTGCTGTGGTATGCAGCGGAACTTGTCGCCAGATCACGTGTCGTGAACGCTCACACCACTTCGACTAGAACGCTAATCCTGCCGGGCAGAATTGGCACCAAAACTGGGCACTTTGTCCATAACCCGCTGAAACCCGGCGCATTTACCATTACCGCTGGAATATCGGTGCTATTAGCTCTGGCGCGATTAGCGCCGGTGGAAATAGTGTTCTCGTCGGAACAGGCAACATGGTGGTGGCCATCTTGAAAAACAGAATCCACCCTGAATCTCCCACTTCTTGCAGCCATCCGGAACCCAAAGGTCACTGGAATCATGGTGCAAGAGAGGAACAGAGGGGAAGGTGCCCGAAAACCAGCTTAGGAAGGGAAAATTCAGTGAGGGGGAGCTGCAAGTCCTCACTGATGAGGTGGTGGTCCATTGCGAGGAACTATATGGAAGCAGGCAGGGTAAAACATCTGGGCAGCGGAAGACTGCAATCTGGCAATTTATAAAACGGAAGATGACAGCAGTAGGCATGGTCCCTCGGGATGCTGAGGACCGCCGGAAACAGTGGAATGACCTTCAGGTCAGAGTGCGGGACAGTGCAGGGCCTGCTATCCCATCACAGGCAGGAGGCCATGGCTACAGTAGGCGGCCCCACAGAGCCCCTTGCCCTCACACTATGGGAGGAGAAGGCAAGCAGCATCCTCGATATGGAGGGGATTGAGGGAGTTGGCGGAGCGGAGGCGGGTGCCAGCAGCAAGGAGGCAGGCGGTGAGTCCTTCCCCGTCCCCTCTCCCTCAAGTACATTGCAAATGAACAACCAAAGTAAGTGTCCCTTAGCACTAATTGAATCAATGGACAGGGACATATGTCATCAGGCTCGGCCAGTCAGGGTGACCTGATGGGGTGCCACATCAACCCCACTGCCATCGCAGCCTGGGTGGAGGCCAGCAAGTGTACTCCTGAGCTGGTGTGGAGTGTGAATGTGTGGCATGCGGCCTATCGAAGTGCAATGCACACCACTCCTCTGCTGGTGCAGGCAGGAGTGTGGTGTGCGAGTAACCACGACACAGCGCAGCTGTCACACCAGCATGTGCCTGGCCCCGTTGGGCAGCCCCATGTCGGTATGACCTACAAGCCAGCTGGAAGTGTTGGACCACCTGCATGAGTGCAGCAAACCTAACAACAAACCAAACTGAACACAGCTGCTGGCTTCACAGCAGTGTCCCAGGGATCCACGGCAGTACCCTGGACGATGCAACTAAATCCACTCCCCCGTGCCCATGAGCACATAACATTACCCTATGTGCTGCTAAAGCAAAGGCTGTGCCTGCATTCCAGCAAATGTCCGAAACAGTACGCCACAATATGCACAACCAATCGAGTTGCATCTGCATGGACGGTCCACCTTGGTCGCAGAAGCCATGGGTCAGACATACACAGCTGCATATACACCCACCCTGCTGTGGCACCATGCAATGGCCCATGTACATCCATGCCCTTCTGGCCACGTGGGTGGGGTGTCCCTCTGATCAATAGCAATGGAGAGACGCCAGGTTGAAATGGAGGCAATAGCCAATACTCGCTCCCTCCACCTCCAGGCCATCCGTGACTGCATGCAGGGTGCTACAGGATGGATTGTGCAGAACATGGAGTGCAACCGGGCACAGGCGCCTGTTATAACTGCTGAAGTGTCTGTCTATGGGCAGCGCGTAAGTGAGCTGACAGAAGGCATCTCTGCCTTTGCTGAGGCTGTGCAGCAAAGAATGGAACTAAATCTGTAACATATCTGGGGGCCAGGGTCCATTCCATCTAGTTCGGCAATACCTACTGAGGGTTCATTGCCGAACACTCCAAGGCGCTGCTCAGAGTGCAATCTGGGCCCTAAGTCACTGGGGGAAGCCCTGAGGGGGAAGAGGCCATGTAAGTAACTCTGTCCTAGTTGTTAGTCACAGTGGGTGTGTTGGGCTGGTGCGATGGAGGGGGGATGGTGGGTTGGGTGAGGGGGATGGTGTGTTGGGTGAGGGGGATGGTGTGTTGGGGTGGCGGTGTGTGTAGGGGGTATAGGTTATCCGATTCCACATTAAACCATTGTTCAACTGAATCAATGTAAGAATATTCCTCAGTGTGTTCATGTGTTTAATCATAAATGTGTGAGTTCATACAGTGGTGCATGGAATGAGACCTGTCAAATCATCCGAAGAAATTGCCCATCAGTTCCTGCTGGTCGACTCGACCAGCTCTGAGGTAATTTTGGGAAAACGCGAACAGACTCCTCTGCCACAGGCAGTGTGTCCTCATCCTCAGGGGGTGGCATGTCCACATCAGGGGGTAGAGGGACATTCCTCTAGAGGCAGATATTGTGTAGCATGGCAAGCACCAGCTCGATTTTCCCAACTCTTTCAGGACTATACATTAGTGCCCCTCCAGTAAGCTCCAGGCAGCGTGAAGTGGCCTTCAGGAGACCAAAGGTATGCCATGAGCCAAGGCAGCTGCGGGTATCCGGAGTCACCTGCAAGCATAAAGTTCAGAGGCGTAAGTCACAGTGTATTGTGTGGTTGTTGCCATTAAATGCATCATGGCAAGGGGCATCATGTGCATGCATATGGGGCTTACTTGCAGGACATGTGCTTATTTCACTGCATGTGCATATTGTATCTAGCTCTTTGTGCATTGTATTGTGACCACATGCACCCTGTTCTCTTGCAGCAGATGTACATTTTAGGGTCTATCGTTGTCATGTCAGGATGAGATGGTGTCTGTCTTGTGTCTGTATATTGCTCTTGTGCATGTCCACTGATGGATGGTTTCCCGGGCCTACGTAGGTTTCTGCGGACAGCAGATCTACATTGATGGCTGAGTGTACCTAGGTACTTGGCTGTGGTACTAGCAAGGTCATTGGTGTGGGTTGTCATGGTGCACGTTGTGAATCATTGATTATGGACCTATCCTGTTGCATTGTGGTAACTATGTTCATGTGTTTGTGTTGGCAGTCCTTACTGTTGTTGTGCCTCAGCGTATTCATTAAGGTACATCCACCATGTACTTGTTCTTTGGGGTGTACAATGTCATTGGTGCCAGAAGAGGGCAGGTCCTACATGTGTTTCCTTGTCCGGCATGCATTCTGCTGTTGTGCCCATGCAATCTCCCCACCCCCATGGTTGGCTATGTTGCAGCATGTTAATGTATTTTGTGATCCACTTTTACTCACCCTCCATCCACGTCCGTGGTCCTCTGTGCCTCTCCATGTAGCCAGGCAGTGTACTATTGTGTAGAACCAGGGTAGCCGGCACAACAGTGGGTGATGTACAGGTCAAGATCTCAGGTCACCTGCACTTTCAGTGAGTGGTAGTGCTTCCTGTTGCGGTACACTGCTTCGTGTGCCTGGGGGACGACCAAAGCCACATGGATGCAGTCCAGGGCTATGATGACATTTGGCATGTGTGCAACGGCATGGAACTGTGCCTTCATGGCATACTCCTGTGCTGGGATGGTGGGCAGTGAGATGTACCGTGAAACATGCCGCAGGAAGACCTCCAGCATCTGGGCCATCACAGCCCTAAATGTTGGCTGTACCATGCCATGCAGCATGGCCATGGAGTGGTGTAATGTACCACTTGCTAGGAATTGCAGGAAGGACACTAGCTTTAGCAGTGTGGGCACAGCTGTCCTGATGTTTATCCTGCTTTCTAGTTCCCCCTGGATTGTGGTGAGCAGCTCACTTATGATCTCTCTGTTGCGGTAGCACAGGGTTACCAGTTGACTATCTGTGAGGGTCCAGCGTGAGGACCTTGGGTATGGGCGCTCGCCTTAATTGGCATCTCCTCCTCCTCATCATCTTCTCTGGGTTGGTTTTTCTGCCTCTCTAGTTCCAAGCGCAGCATGAGCAGCTACATGTCCCATCTTGCAATTGCTAGCAGTAGCATGGTGTGGAGAACTGTGTTTCGGAAGGGGTGTGCCTTATGTAGCCCTCTTGAGTGGATTGGGTTTACCTGTGGCTTCATTTGTGGCACTAGAGGTAACTGCGCTTTGCTTTCGGCGGTATTAGCGCTGTATTTCGGCGCTAATTCCGCTATGCCAGGACTTGTGACGGTAATTGTGCTCTCCTGTATCGGCGCAGATTCCGCCGGCTGTCATTGCATTGGCTGTATTTGCCCCGGCTGTATTACAGTCAGCGGTATTTGCATCGACTCATGATTCAGAGGAGCAGTAATTGCAGCAGTAAATCGGTTACAACCACTTTAAAGGGTTAACGCCAGGGTCGTGATGTGGCCCATTGTTACTTGTTTTCATAAGTGTTCAAATGTTCCAATCCAACACAAACGGTATAAATCCAATCCCAAAAGTTAAATGGCCAGTGTTCACAGTTTCATGGGATGGCTCCCTTCCCCAGGTTCCTTTTACCAATACCAAAAAGTTGAAACTAAAAATAATCAAGATTCTTAAAGTTCAAAAGGATAACTTTCTCCTTTGGATACTGTAATGGCTCCCTTCCCCAGGTTTCTCTTCAAGACCAAAAGTAGGTTACAATCCTCCTTGTGTCCTCCTTAGAGTCCTCCTTTTACTGTTTCACAAATTGGGTGCGGGTTGGTATACTCCCCTGCCAGGTTCTTTCCAGATTTACAACAGCTCGAAGTTTCACGTGTATGATTCTTCCTCAGGCTTTCTTTCTATGGCAGTTTATCACACATACTGGACTATGCCTGGTGTACTGTCCTGCCAGGCCTTGGATATAGTCTTTCACAGCTTTTCATATGGTTAGATTTGCCTTGTATACTCTCCTGCCAGGACGTGTGTGCATCTCATTTCAAACACTTCACTCTGCCTGGTATATTCTCCTGCCAGAACTTGAAAGCATTTATATTCAAGACTTGGTTCTGCCTGGTATACTCTTCTGCCAGGACTTGTAGGCATTTATTTTCAACAGTGCATAACGATTCTTCTCCTCTGCTCATATTATCATTAACGTCTGTTTGGTACTTTTCAACCACTCATTCAGTTTGTTTTACAACTATTCAGTAGACCTATTCATCATGGTTCAACATTACTGTCACTCTCTGATTTCTCTCCTTGGTCTTTCCCAAGTTGGTATTTAGGATCCTAGAATTCAGATCCACTGTCTAGGGCTTTCGTGACTCTGCCCAACAGTGCTTTGTCGTCCCAACCCTTTCCCTGGGCTCACCAGTTTCTTGTATATTGCTTCTCTGCGTTCCCGACTCCAAGTCAGGTGTTTCTCTGGCTCTCGCAGCTCCCCCTGCTGCTTTCAGCGTGTTTGGTAAGGGCCTGCATTCTGGACGGCATCTCAGCCTCTGCAGCACTCAGGAAGCATGTTTCCCCTCCTGCAAGTTTCTCCAAAGTGCGTTGCTTGCCGGGCTGACCTTTCACACCTCATAGCTGTCAGGACACCTGCGACGCCTCCGGTACCTTGCTCTGCCGCGAGCTAGAGAACTCCATTCTCCTCTTCTAGCTTTGATTTTGAACCATGTCGGGCCAATGGTCTTTTCCCGATGACCAGACCACTGTTCATGGTTCTCTTGGGGAGCGATAATCATCACTCCTCACCTCCTTCTTGTCTCAGGTGTATTGTTTATGATGTGATGTTGAGAAGGGTGACATTGAACTTCATTGGGAGTAATCATCACTGCTCGCTCCTACTTCCTCATCTCATCTCATTCGTAAGTAACCTTGTGGAATACTTGTAGTAGACTTGGTTAGAAGTTCAGGGAGAGTGCCACAATTTGTCATCAAGGCAGGAAGAGAGGGAACATCCCTAAAAAGGAATTGGGGGTATGTGACTGGTTCTGATGATGCCATGTTATCTCCCCATGGGTCACCTCCCCCCAATGTAGTCCTCCCTCATGTAGCTGCCCCCACGGTCAGGATCAAGTAGCGTCTGCTGTCCCCTGGCCACATGGAAAAGGAGTGATGACATCATCAGATTCATCACAACATGTTACACAAAAGTCCTCCCAAGTAGCCAGTCCTTCCTTTCTGTACAGCACTTCTGGAGCCATGGGAAAAAAACTGCCCTGTGCCAGCAGTTCATGAGGACTTGGTAAAGAAAGTATAGACTGCCATCCACAGACCCTAATTTCCTATCCAAACACCCCAACCCGGAGAGCCTTGTGGTGCAAGCAGCTATAACTGGGGCAAAAACTAGTGCCTACCTATCCCTGCATCTTGACAGGGATGGCATAAAATATGACAATCTTTCTAAAAAAAAAAGTATTTGCCACAGTCAGCATGCCCTTGAAGGCCATTAACGCCACGTGTGCTGTGGCCATGCATACCGATATCTTATGAGCAGTAATTTCAAAGGCGGCAGAAGACATCCTAGAATGTAAAATGAGGGATGATTTTAAAGCCCTAACAGATGGGAAGGAATAAATGTGTCATGCTCTGCAACCAGGCTTAGATGCGGCTGATTCTGTTAGGAGAGCAGTAGGCACAAGCTCTTGGTCACACCTGTTTTTCGTGGCCAAGGAAGTCGGGGTTTGCCCCGAATGTCCAGCTGGACTGATGGAGATGCTCTTGGACGTTCAAAAATTTTTGGCCCAGATATGTGGATGGCATAGAGAAAATACATGCATCAAAAGCTGTGGCAAAGTCCTTAGGGGCAGCGGTCCATCAACAGCCGACTCAATCTACCACTCAGAGCTAGAGCGACATACCATTTAGTTATTTCAGCTCCTTCAGCCAGAGAAAGAAAAGCCAAATTACTGGGTGACAAGAAAAGACAAGTTTTGCAAGGCCAGCAAGGTAGAGATGGAAAATCTTCTCAGCCTACATCCTCCTTTGTCCTCTCAAACTGCAGCAGCAGAAAAAACACTTTTAGAAATGCTAACACCCTACTCCAGTGGGGGTGTGGGGCGGGTGGGCGATGGTATCCGGTCCAGTATTCCAGAGAATGGTTGGACATTACTTCAGACACCTGGGTGCGATAAGTCGTAACACAAGGGTTCTGCCTCTCTTCTCCAGCATGGGGTCTGGCATGAATTCACATGCTCATGAATATTTCCATTCGTCAGGCTGGGAATTCTCAGTAAAAAGAATGCAGTTTCGCTTTAGACTGAAGACTGCCCGTCTCCTCTATAACCAATCATTGTCCGTTGGGTTATACTGCCCCACAGCCAATGACACTCAGATTTTTCTGCACGTTTCATTGTTGGGAGTACTCTCGCTTTGCTCCTCGAGAATTGTGACATTTTTCTTTTTTTTAAATCATTTTCAATACTTTACTTCGAACTTTTCCTCATCGACCGTCGCACGTGCACTACCGACAGCGGGGACCCTTTGTTGGCAAATATTGCGTTTCCATCGTTGGATCTTTTCTCCATGAGTTTCGGCGGGCCCAGGCTTGGGCCTCCATCTCACCTCGCCGATGTGCGGCATGACCAAGAGAATTCTCTTCACGGCCAGCGAGTCATGTGGCATGAAGAACGTGTACGTCGAAGATCGGCACCTCAAGTACCTTTATTGTCTCCAGCCAGACCAAGATGGATCGCTATTGCAGGTTGGTGGCTTGGCTCTAGGAGGAGAAGGCTTCTGACCCGGTCTCCGGGCACAGTCACGCTCTGTTGAGGACTGGCAGGTTCCATGAGCGTGCTCCCTCTGAGAAGGTCCTTTTGATAATGCTCCTTCCGAGCGGATCCAAAAGAAGGCAAAACATCACGGATCTGCTCCCCAAGGTCGCATCTGCTGCGGAATATATTTCGGGAAGGGGCCGCTCCCCATCACCTTCGATGGTACGCTTACAGGCTGGTGGGTTGCCTTCTGCAAGGAATTCACTAACACCTTGCAAGCACAAGTCCTCTTCCAAGGACATGTCATCAAAGGAGAGACCCGTCGGAGCTCCCTCACCTTCATCAGTCCCAAGGACCTTGTTGATGCCTTCAACTACCAGTACCGCAGCCTCGTTGACAACGACTTAGTCTGCCAACCTCGTCAACAGCCTCTTCGTCGACGACCATGTCCGCCTCGACGACAACCAAGTCAGCGACCACCTTGTCGACGACCCCATTGACATCTACCACTACTTTGTCAACGAAACCTGGAGTGCTGACTGTCGTTTTCACAGTCACGATGATGGCAATGCCAAGGGTGGCTTTGCCTTCACGGCCTCCGCCTGCTGTACCAACCACGACTTCATCCTCGACGATGCCAATTTTGCACATCCCCATGTATGCCTCTTTCTCATAGGACTCCGGTAGGGTGTGGGAGCTGCTGCCTCCATCAGACTTCCTTCCGAGACCCGTGAGGGTATCTCCCCCAGTGCCTGTGGGGTCTCTGAGGAAATCTCCTCACATCTATAATAGTTCTGCATACAAACAACTGCCTGAGGATTTCTACTTGGACCATGAAGGGGGCCAGGGGCCCATGTTCCAGGAGGGATCTCCACGCCAAGGCCCATTCCTGTTGTTTGCCACTCCAAGGGGTTTCAGCCCAAATCCATTCCCAGCTGTGCCCTTCGCACCCCTGCCAGCACCAAGGGATATGTTTCTGGACATCCTCTCCACACTACACACCTTGGTAGCAGAAATTCAGCAGAGGCTGCCTGCTGCTCCAGCACCTGGGCTGACCCACAGTCCTCCCAGGCCTCCGACCAGAAGTCCCCCCAGGCCAAGCCCTCCCAGGCCGAAGCGTCCGCCAAGCCCTCCCAGGCCGAAGCGTCCGCCAAGCCCTCCCAGGCCGAAGCGTCCGCCAAGCCCTCCCAGGCCGAAGCGTCCGCTAAGCCCTCCCAGGCCAAAGCGTCAGCTGACGCCTCCCCATAGGGCCTTACCACCAGTGGAGAAAGAACCACAGCGTACAGAAAATGGCACAGACACAGATTCCATGGCAACTCATACAGACGAGTTTGAAGATTATGTCCCTGCTGACGGTAAGCCTCTGAATACTGACAAGCCTGCCAGGGCTTCGCCACCGGATGAGATTGGGTCCTTCAACGGCATGATCTCATGGGCATCCAAACTCTTCAGTTTAGTACCGGAGGAGAAGAAAAAGGGATTTCTGTTTCAGCGCTGTGAGTCCTCAAGGAAGACCACCATGTCTGTTCCCTTGTTGGACTATGTCTGGGAGGAAGGTTTGGCCCTCATGAAGACGCCAAGTAGCACACCTTCCAAGATTGACAGGCTGGAGAAGAAATGCGGGGTCCCAGACTCTGTTCCCATGTGCTTGAGGTCACAGCCTTCTCCGCACTCAGTGGTGTCGGGAGACACCAGGAAGCGCTCGTCCAATCCTTCATCTTCTATGGTGCCCTTGGACCAGGAGGGCAAAAAGCTGGATGTGGTTGGCAAATGCATCATTTACAACGTGGCTTCCACTGTCAAGGCCGCCAATGCCCTTGCCATCCTGTCTCGTTACAACAGGGATCTTTGGTACAAGTTCAGGCTGATATTGGATTTCCTGCCGGATAACAAGAAGGCTAAGGTTCTGGCCCTGTTCCAGGAGGGTGAGGTGGCCTCAGATCATGCCATCATGGAGGCATTGGACATAGCAGATTCCGGGTTCTGCCAGATGGGCAGTGTTGTGGCCCTTCGATGCCAGGGTTGGCTAAAGGCCACAAACATTCAGTCCAAGGTTGTGGACATGCCTTTTGACAGGGACAATTTGTTTGGAAAGGCAGTGAATGAGACGTTCCAGGCTATCAAGACGGATACAGAGACAGCATGCTCTGTAGGGATAATGGACACTCCCGTCTCCTGCACACCTATCTATACTGAAACATATTTTCAGTAAAAATATTTTTGTATGTTATAATGATGTTCAAGATCTTCCAAAAAAATTCTTGTGTGCCAAAGTAGTGACTTACAAATGTAATTTATGCATTGACTTCTGATGCCAGAGTCATAGATTTCTCCCTTGCACCCTCAACATATCTCAAATTCCTCCCAGCTGGGATTATTGTGATTTTCAATGTTGAAACTGGGTGTGCTTAGCCATTTCTTAATTTTTTATGCTCTCTATGGACCCTGCAGCAAAGGAGGTAGTCCATTACGGTCCTAAGGTCCCCAGGACCTCCAATGGGTACGCTACACCCTATCGTTAGCCCTCCTGATCCACCACCCAGGAAGCCTACATGGGCTGCACTGAGGCCTACAGCAGTGGAGGTCTCCGTCATCGTTACCCACTTAAGCCAGCCGTAAATCTGGGCCCCCACTTTCGCACTCCATTGGGAGACCGGCTATCGGAAGTTGTTGAACAGTGGAAAGCCATCACCATGGACTAATGTGTGTTGGGCGTTCTTCAGAGTGGCACGCCTTGAAATTTCAACACGGATGCCCTTGCATTCCTCCTGTAGTACGTCAAGAACTGCTCATGGCTCAACTGTTGCAGGAGGTTCAAGCCATGCTAAGGAAAGGGACAATAGAGCCTGATCCGCAGTGACTCCGGAGCTCTGGAGTGTACTCCAGATACTGGGCCTCATTCCGGGTTTGGATCTAACCATGGAGTAATTAGCTCCATGGTTGCCTCCGAAACCGTCCCAAATCCGGCATGGTGAATGGAGTATTTACCAGTCCATTCCAGGGTTGGAGGGACCGGTAATTGCCCATTCATCTTTTGCCCTTCCCCATTCCCATTTCTGCCCCATAGGGCTCAATGGGAATGAGGAAGGAGGTAATTACGGTATGCAGTTGGACAGACCAGATCGCCCTCAATTGAGCATTCCTGCAAGTCCTACAGTGGCGGGCGTTGTGCCCTCATCTCACTCAAGGAGCCCCCATTCCAATTCTTCGGTACAAGGCCACGGTCACCACAGACGCCTCCTTGGAAGTTTGGGGAACCTGCACAGGCTAGTCTCACGCCAGAGGCCTCCGGCTCACAGTTGAGAGGGATTTGAACATAAACATCCTGGATCTCCCGGCGGTCTTATGGGCCCTCAAGTCATTCCAGCCACAGCTACAGGTGAAGGTGGTGTGGATCTTCACGGACAACACCACCACCATTTTCTACATCTGGAAGCTGGGTGGGACACGCTCACCTACTCTCTCCCTGTAAGCCCAGTCCCTGTGGCGCTGTGCCATTCTTCAGAACATGTTCCTCGTCCCCTTTATCCTAGCAGGCATTGCAAGAAGATCCTGGCCAAGGCCAGAGCTTTCTCTACATTGTCGTGTTACAGCCCCAAATGGAAGCGTTTCACTGTGTGGTGCAGTACTGGGAAGATTACGCCTCTGCGGATAACTGCGCCGCAGCTCCTGAAATACCTGCTTTCGCTGGACAGTGCAGCCTTGGCTCACGCCTCCATCAAGGTGCATCTAGCTGGCATATCCTGGTGTACCTGGGTGCCTGGCAAGCCATTCCTGTGGTCGCGCAGGCTCGTCAAGGAGTTCTTCAATGGCCTCTTCAGGACATTTCTGCCAGTGAAGACTCCTGCCCCGGCTTGAGAGCTCCACGTGGTTTTGACTAAACTCATGGGGCCTCCATTTGAACTGATGCATCAGGCTCCTCTGAAGTTTCTCTAGTTGAAGACTGACTTCCTGGTAGCCATCACCTCAGCCAGGCAGATCGGGAGATCCAGGCCTCTCCTGCAAGCAGCCATACTTGAACTTCCACGCTACGTAGGTGGTGCTGCAGACCCATCCCACCTTTATACCATGGATTCCTTTGGAGTTTCATCTCAACAAGCCTTTGGTTCTGGCAGGTTTCTTTCCAAACCCTTCTATGCTTGCTGAAACGGTGTTGCATTAACTGGACGTTGCTCATGCCTTGAAGTTTTATGTGGCATGCACAAAGGATTTTCGGAAGACATCTCAATTGTTCGTCAATTTTTTTTTGGACCAGTGCGAAATAGGAAGGCCCTGTCTAAGGCTTACATTTCCAGGTGGCTCTCCGGCTGTGTCATGCACTGTCATTGTCTGGCCAACAGACCTCTACCGGGCCGGCAGAGAGCCCATTCCACCAGAGCCATCACACCAACAACAGAGTTTCTCTCTGGTGTTCCCCTGCTCAACATATGCAGGGCTGCTACGTGGAGTTACACCCAGGCTTTCATGAGATTCTACTGTGTCGATGGGGATTCCAGGGAGGAGTACCTGGTCGGCTAAGCGGTGCTAGGCAACCTGTTTGCTTGAGATTAGTCTGTTCCGGGGGTAAGTGCTTCTGTTGAGCCTTGCCACCTCTCGTGGCTGTGTATGTGTACTGCTGTGTAATCGTATTAATGAGCATGTGAATCCATGCCAGACCCCATGCTGGAGAAGGAACACGTTACTTACCTGTAACTCCTGTTCTCCAGCATGGTTCTGGCATGTATTCACATGCAAACCCTCCCTCCTTTCTATTTGTGTACTCTTCTTGGTTCTACTGCCACTTTATGTGCTCTACCACATCTGAAGATGGCCACCAGGGGTGGAGTTTAGGAGCACAAGTGTCATTGGCTGGGGACAGTATGACCCAAAGGACAATGATTGGGGTTAGAGGAGACGAGCAGTTTTCAGTCTAAAGTGAAAATGATTTCTTTTATGTGAGGATTCCCAGCCTGACTGTGAATATTCATGAGCATGTGAATCCATGCCAGACCCATGCTGGAGAACAGGAGTTACAGATAAGTAACTTTCTCCTTTCCTCGAGTGCCCTCCAAATTGCTCCCGCCCACTTGTCACACTCTGGATCCAGATCCACTACTCAGCAGGCGATTACCTCAGTGCTGAAGAAAGACACAAAAGAATTGGTGCTTCAAGCAGAAAGGAACCACATATGGTATTCCCTTGCCTTCCTACTAACAAAGGAGAATGTGTTACTGCTTCCCATCTTGGACCTGAGGCACTTGAGCATGTACCTCAGGAAAGAGAAGCTCAAGATTGTAACCATTTCACAGATCCTCCTAGCCCTATAGCACCTGGGTTGGTTGGTGTCCCTCCAGGACGCTTCCTTTCATGTTCCCATCGATCCAAAGCACCAGAAGTACCTGAGGCTCCTGTTTGTCAGTTCTAACTGCCAGTTCTGGGTTCTTCCTTTCCGACTCGACTCCAAGTTGTCAGTAGTGAGAGCCAGCCTAAGGTGAGGGAAGATTCACTTCATTACCTGGATGATTGGCTGATCAGAGCCTGCTCCCTGGAGCAAGATCAGGACCAACTCAGTTGCAGCAGTCACTTCTTACACAAACTGGACTTCTCCCTTGGGACTAGTGTCACCCTCGCAAATGCTCCAGTTCATAGGAGCGGTCCTGGAATCCTCGTTGGGGGGAGGGAGGCTTTACCTCCCAAGATCAGGGCTCTGCAAATTCAGGAGATGGTCATCAAATTCTAGCATACCCTCACATTGCTGCAATGGAATTAATACGGTTGAAGTTTCTCATGGCGTCCTGCATTGTTCTGGTGCTGGAGACCTGACTGAGAATGAGGTCACTTCAGCGGGACCTCAGATCTCATTGGTCAGAGTTCTCAGGCAGCATGACTGATCTACTTTAGGTCCTAATCAGGGTCACACAGGACCTCCTGTGGTAGGCCCGTAAAGAGAACTTGATGGTAGAAGAACATTTTTTGCAACTGTAGCCCAATGCATCTGTGGTTACCAATGCCTCCCTTAAGAGCTGAGGCGCACACCTGAACAAGCTGACTGTGAGGCGTTGTGGTCCCCAGTGGAGCCGAATTTGCATATAAACCTATTGCAGCGGAGTGCTATCAAACTGCCACTGAGGGTCTTTATGACATTACAGGTGAAGACTGTGCTGATCATGACGGACCAGATAATTTATTTATTTTTATTTATTTACTGTGTGGTTTAGTACAAATTTTAACTTTTCACACATCTTGTTACATCAAAAATTCTCTTACGACCAATCATTGAGTACCACATTTTAAAAGACATCCTACATTTATGAATCCTAAAATACAGTCTCAATTTCAAATACTTATAAAATTTCAGATTTAATCTAAAAACATTCAAACAATTTCACCTACCTAAAAAAAGTCAAGTGAATACGAACCTACCTTCCTTTTTAATTTAAAACTTATTTAAGACAATTGTAAGGATGAGGCAGACAGCAAGTGGCTTGAAGGAACTTAAAATAGCCTTTATTCAGGATCAAAATTAAAACAAAACAAATGATGGCTCAAGGTTCTTGAATAGCCTTCTTTCTTCTTCCGTGATAAGGATGTACAATGAAAAGGTGACCCCTAGTCCTCGTATACCCAGAGCGTCTCAGGTGCAGTTTTCTCTCTCTCTTCCCCGGTGTTCTGCAAGAGAATCGGAAAAACACACTCAGTCCTTCATCAGTTTCACCCTTATATAGGGGTTGGGGCTGTTAAGACCAATCAGGGCTGCTCTGGGCTCTTTTTCTAAAGATATTCCCCCAAGCCCTGCCCCCTTTCTCTTTGCCCATGGTTCGCCATCCAGCCTCTCCCGTCAACACCGGAGATTTGCGGGGTCCCGCTGTCTCCCTGCAGAACGATGTGGCCAACCCTTCCGGAGCGTTGTTTTTCAAACAGGCAGGTGAGTAACATGTGGGAAATGAGGACCGCGACATGTTCATTACTGCAACTTCATCTGTTACTTGCTTTTGTTTGTTTGTGGTGAAAGCTGCATGGCTCATGGCTGAATGGGAGACGGGAGCGTAAGAAGCACTTACCTCTAAAACTCTACATATTCTAGAGACAGACGACATTGACGTGCTCTCTAAAAAAATTAGCTCTAATCTTAAACTAGTAGTGGACTCTCTGGCACCTATGAAAGCCAAAAAAATATCATCTGCAAGGAAACCCTCCAATCCATGGTTTTCCTTTGAACTTCAATCCCTGAAAGCTGCCTCCCTAAAGTTATTTTACATCTGGAAAACTAATCCATCTCCTATCGCACTCTCTAACTACAAAGTAGCCGCCTATAATTACAAAAGAGCTATCACTGAAGCCAAGAAATCTTACTTGGATTCCAGAATTCTACAGGCCACCTCAAATTCTAAGGAATTATTTAAAATTCTGAAAGAACAAGAGACCGTTCCAGAACCTGCAGTATCGATGATCATAAAAAATGACAACTGATGCTTGGACATTCAGAATGCCATGGCCAATAAGCTGAATGGTATCCAAGAATCCATAGCTACCAAAAAAAGTGCACTCGACACACAGGGCACCCATATAGTCAATAACACCTTTACCAGGGATCCAGACATCCCTATCTTTGACTTTGTACCCATATCAGAAGAGGAGCTAGCCTCTATTATTAACACACAAAAGCAAATAATTGCACAGGGGATCCATGTGCCTCTACTATCATTAAAACTTTCCCCCCTACTATGGTACAGGCCATATGTAAATTTGTTAACGCCTCTCTCCGGAATTGCACGGTTCCAGATGACTTGAAGCAGGCATGGGTTACTCCATTACTGAAAAAGCCCAATTTAGATCAAAACGTATCCACCAATTATAGGCCAATAACAACACCCCTTTCCTACTAAAGATATTTAATCGGGTTGCCTATATTCAATTGGCTCAACATCTTAACTCCCACCCCATCCTTAACCCCTTTCAATCAGGGTTTAGACAAAGCTTCGGTACCGAGACCTCGTTACTGGATCTCAAGTCACAATTGCTCCAAAGAATGGACAATCAGAAGGTCTCTCTCCTTATCTCTCTGGACCAATCGGCAGCGTTCGACCTTGTCGACCATGCCATATTGGCAGAAAGGCTTATGTCAGTAGCCAACTGCTCGCGGGCCGCCACTAATTGGCTACTCTCCTTCCTATCTAACAGAACTAGTAGAGTATGCGCCCATAATGCTAAAGCCCCGGCAATTCAGATACATTTTGGTGTACCTCAAGGAGCCAGTTTGTCACCTTGTATTTACAACATCTTCATGACTCCCTCCTTTACCTACCTTGCCCAGGAGGGCATTCTATTTTCTAACTACGCTGACGACACCCAATGTGTTGTCCCTCTCACCGGGCAGCATGACCAGGATGAAAGAACTTAACCGCATCTTCACCATTATTGAACTTTGGATGATGTGGAATAATCTTGTTCTTAACTAATGGAGAGACGAAACTCATGGTCGTGGCCTCTGATAGCATCCTGGATAAATTATACCCAGCCTATAAACACTTTCAGCTTGGAGATGCTTTAATCCCCACTCTTCCCAAAGTAAAGATTCTGGGGGTGGTTCTGGACCAATCACTCACCATGAATTCTTATGTCGCCAGCACGGTGTCTTCCGCTACCTATTATATCAAATTGCTATCCCACCTGCGACCACTCATCTCTCAACCTAATGCAGAGTCCATCGCTCGTGCTATTATAGGTTCATAATTGGATTACTGCTGCAGTCTATTAGCAGGTGCCAGCAAAAAGACCATCAGCCGCCTTCAGGTGGTTCAAAACGGAGCCGTCAGCTATTTCTGGTCTTGCCCATAGAGCACATGTATCGGAGGCACGCCGCGCCCTGCACTGGTTGCATGTGGAGGCGCGTATTACCTTCAGACTCATGGTCATCACCTTTAAATGCCTTAAGGGCACCATGCCCACCTACCTACAAAGGTACATAGTAATAAAACCCAATCTCAGAAATCTGCGCTCCAATAATCAGAACATGCTTCACCAACCCAAAGTCAAAACCAAAAAAGCACAATGTGGTGCTTTCGCCTTTGCGGCACCAGTTATTTGGAACACCCTACCAGGTCAGCTGAGAAACTCTGTAGCCCTGAGCAACTTTAAGAAGGACTTAAAAACCTTCCTCTTCAAGTAGTACTATACAATCCTCAGCCTATCTTTCTCGTTTCCCAGCTCTCAAGGTCTCCTCTTTTCTGTTTTTGTTCTGTCTGCGCCCTCACACCTACGGGTTTATGGTTTCGCAATATAATTGCAATAAAGTAAAGTAAAAGTAAAGTGCATGAGACCGTGACTCACCCGCCCGACGCTCACTCTTTTTGGAGCCTGCGGTCACACGCGACGGCTCCCCGTTAGCTGCATCCTCCTCGTAAAATGACTCACCGTGAATGAAGGGAGCGGGAACCGCCGGGTTATCACTGCCTGTCTCTTGGGCTCCAAGCGATTTTGGGTTCAGCCCGGGAAGGCGGCGCCGCTGTTCCCTCTATCGGTTTCTTCCTGGATGCCTTCCTCGCTCACGGAGGTGATTCCACATTTTCTCCCCTTCTTCCCGTTCCTCCCGTTCACAACAATATCCAGAGATGCTAAGAGCTTTAATATTCTAGGGCACGGCTCTGTTATTCTCAACCATAGGGTGCGCAAAGCCGGACAGTACACACACAAGTTCTTTAATGTTTCGTCCTCTAGAGCACAATATCGACATAATCTCCCCCCCCACCCATAACATCTTTTTCCTTATCCCCAACAGCTCCATCGTGTGGAACAAGTTTAATTTTACTCTTATCATTTGAATCCTGAATTCTCTAGACTGATGTTTCCTCAGGTATGGGGCCAGAATATGATAGTTCTTTATTGTGCAGCTTTCCGTCATAAATACATGAGCCGAAATACTTATAGGTATTAACCACCTCCAGAACTTGACTTCTGATATACCTACCACATTTTTCCCATTTACAAATCCCCCTATTCAGCACCAACATTTTAGATTTTGTGCTATTAATCGAAAAGTCCAATTTACTCAAGAAATCATTGACCGCCTTTAAAGCTCTTTGCAGGCCTATCAGGGTCATATTGCAGATGACAATCTCATCCAAGTATGCTAAGTATTGTACTGTTACATCTCCCAGCTTTGGGGGATTTGTCCTAACTTCTTACAACAGGCTAGTATACCCTTAATGTCAAAACAGAATAAAAACAGACTGAGGACACACCCGTCGCGCAGTCCCCGATTCGTCTTTATCCAATCACAGAAACCCTAGACAAAAGTGCTAGGACAAGACTATTCATGGTGGTTTCTACTCCCTTTTTGAAGCCTGCTTGGTAAGGGTCCAGACAGTTGGCACGCCTGGCCCAGATTTGTAATTCTCTCAAAATCAACTTGGCAAACATTTTATTAGAGGCGTCCAGCAGAGAAATGGGCCTATATTGCATTGGTGACATTCTATCTCCTCCCTTAAAAATCAAAACAATCAAATCCGCATCCCAAGTCCCCGGGAGCTTTCTATTTACCAAGATGTTACCAAACAAATGAGACAAAAGCTGAGCCCATAGCAAAATATTTGATTTGAAAGTCAGGTTGGACAGACCGTCCGGGCCAGGGGCGTAAGATTTTTTACTCAACCTAATCAAGGCAGCAATATCGTCCAAGTTCCAACTAAATACAACCTGTAGGGCCCTTGCCTCAGATTGTTCAGCCCTTAGGAGTGGAAACTTACAGCAAACCATAGAATGGTCAGTTAAGTCTGTAGCTTTTACCTTCAGACTTCCCCCTTTCTGGAACAAATCAATTGACAGAAAATAGTAGTCTACAGTAGACTACCATGGACCATTTTGCCAAGTAAAACTCTGGGACACAACTCCCGAATAATTTCCATTCACAGGCACCAAGCCTCTAACTCCTGTCGAACCCTTTTTCCCCTCTACCGAACTTCCCTTGCCGTTTTTACCCTTGTCGGTTCTGGTACCAGGATTCTTCCATGCATTCAGCATTAAAGCCCCCAAGGACCATAACTGAGACTCGCTCTTCAGGGATTTCCCCAAGTAATAGAAAGGACAGAACATTTAGAGCGTCCTCCATTTTAACAAACTGTGGGTTTAAGTATACGTTGACAAGCAAACACTTGCTAGTCCCCTCCTTGCCCGTTCCTGTCCATTCAAGCAAAACAGCCAGCATATCCCTCCTATTCTGATCTATTTTATGGAAAGAAATGCCCAAATTTCTCTAAATAGCAATCAAAATCCTTCCAATTGGCCGACCCCTTATACCTCGTTCTGCTTCAACGTAAACTACATCAAAGCCATCTACAGTCGGTTTATCCTTCAAAAGGGTTTCATGTAAACACACAGTATCATAGATTTGGAACAAATCTGGATTATTCGTAATATTCACAAAACCCCTTGAATTCCAGGATACGATGGTCAAGTCTGTAATTCAGGCTTCCCGACTGAAGTCAGTCTTCTGTGTTTGTCCACAAAACATCTTGCTTTGTAGAAACTGCACAGAGCGCAGTGGAGACCCAACCATGTCGGTCTGGAGGGCACTCTGTCGCTCCACCTTCCTATATCCAGCCCCCATTTCACCAGAGACAAATCTTGTTAAAATAGAGGTCCCCACATCAGCATCCTCAAGCCCTAGTGAGAGGAATGATTCATTTTCTGCCAAAATTGCATTTTTAACAATTTGTGAGCGTAAGTGTAATTTAACAATGTCCAAACAATCCTCGTGGACAAACTCCACTAACCCAATATCACGAGTAGTTACCAACCTTAGGCTATGGATTTCAAACAGCAAGGACAATAAATAATGTCTTTTTAGGAGGATTCTATTAGAACTTCCAAAGAGGACTTTTTCCTAATAGTTGGTACGCTTCTTTGGTCATTATTTTTCCCAGCTCTATTTTGGTAATCTGTATGTTGTACCGTGCTTACTGGGAGTTGTTTACTTTTTGGCATCCCTGACCTTTTTTCTTCAATGGTACGCGATGGCGGCACAGGAATTGCACATAAGGTTCCCTGCAAGTCAGAAACTGGCAGTAATTCTTTTCTCCAGCATGGGCTCTGGCATGGATTCACATGCTCATGAATATTCCCCGTCGTCAGGCTGGGAATCCTCGGTAAAGAAAAAATCAGTATCAGTTTCGTTTCTGATCTGTCTTTCTTAGTAGTAACCAATCACTGATCTCTGGGTCATACTGCCCCCAGCCAATCACTGCCCTCTCCCTAAGCCCCGCCTCTGGCAGCCATCCTCAGATTTTTACCGCACGCTCAAGTGTTGGGAGTCCTCGTGCTTTAGCTCTTGAGTTTTTGCTGCGTTTTCGCGCTTTTTTAGGAGATTTTCTCATTTTTTTGGTTTAATCGAGCCTCAAGCTCCACCGTTTCTACTTCCGATAACGGGGACCCGTTTCGGAATTCTTCTACGCCCCTCAAGGGTGAAGTTTTCGTCGAGTTTACGCTTCTTGGAGGATTCCGGAAGATCTGCGGCCTACCTCAACGGACATGGCCCAGGACAAGGGAAGCTCGACGCCCGGATCCAAGCTGTTCAGGTGCTGCCCTGGATGCGGATTACAAAACGTTTTCAAGGAGGACGAGCATTCGCAATCTCTCTACTGCCTTCATGAGGACAAGACGCACGCAGAGAAGGACTGTGCGTTCTGCAAGAACCTTTCGGAACGGACCAAACAAGACCGTCGTTGCCGCCTCGCCGCCTGGCTGGTAAAGGGCACAGCAGGTGAGAAGGCGAAGAAAAAGTCTGAGCGGGCTTCTAAGTCCTGTGAGGGCCCCCCGGCGACGGGGGCCCAACAGAAGGCCAAGCACTGCGAGTCGGCAGGCACCGGGAGCGCTGAAAGGTCAGGCTCTTCGGCTGCCAGGCAGGGCGCGACTTGACCGGCACGTTCTACCACGAGGCAGCGCTCTGGTTCGGGGAAGAGGAAGTCCGAGAACCTGAGTAAGCCGCTGGAGCGACCCCAGTCGATCTCGAAGGGGGAGCGAGGCGCTGACCCTCCCCCCCAAGGCAAAGGCCCAGGACGCACCTATGGTGGTGAGGGCTTTGATCCAGCCGGAAAAGGCATGGTGGTGAGGGCTTTGATCCAGCCGGAAAAGGCCTCTATCCAAGTGGTCGCTGCGACCCTGGCAAAGCCGGCTGAGACTACGCCAGTGGAAACGGCCTCTGGGCCCAGAGTATCCCTGCCACCGTGGAGGGAATCCTCTTTCCAGCCCATCGTTAAGACCCCCGTGAAGTCCCCGGCGGAAAAAGAGGGGGGGGGGCCGGTGGCCATTACAGACTCGGAATCAGCCTCTGAGGAGGAGCTGGTGGAAACCAAGAAGGGCCTCAACGAGAGGTTTATAGGCCTCAACGTGAGGTTCGAGAAGGTTCGATCCCAGGGGATGGTTCCCGCTGACATGATCGAAGATAGCGACGATGGCGACTAAGAGCGCCCAGTGGAGCGGCCATCCCGTCCGTCGCAGCCATTACCCGAGCCCCAGGATAGCTCGGCGGCCATTTTGTTGGCGATCCAATCCTTATGTACCGAGATACCATGGACCCCGACGGAGGAACCAGAACCAGGCCCGTCGGGAAACTCTCTGAACGAGCGGAGGAGAGTCCACCCCTCTCCGCCCTTCGTGACCGCGAGGCCTGTGGACCCCTCATCCCCCTCGCCGGACCCTAGAGAGGATACAGCGACAGATACAGCGACGGGGACGGGCGGCGGCGGCACAACAGACATCCCGTCATCAACCCCCCTCGGGCTTCTCCAGCCGACGAAATTGGCTCCTTTCACGCCATGATAACCAGGGCATCCGAGCTCTTCCAGCTCTGCCCTGAAGAACAAAAAAAGGAAGGGTTTCTTTACCAACGACGAGAGGCCAAGAGGAAGATGGTCCTCGCGGTGCCTTTGCTCGACGACATCTGGGATGAGGGGCTTGCTGTCCTCAAGAACCCTTCAACGACACCCGTCAAGAGGGACAGGTACGAGAAGAAGTACCGAGTCCCCGATGCCGCCCCCCCTTGTGCCTCAGGCCCCAGCCCACGCCGGACTCTGTCGTCTCGGCAGCGGCTAAGAAGAAAGCAGCGGGTGCGGCGGCTTCAACTTCCACTTCCCTGCCGGACAGCGAGGGCAAGAAGTTGGACTCCATGGGACGACGAGTCATCTCATCGGCGGCGACGACGATTTAGGCGGCCAATGCCTTAGCGATCGTGGCCCGCTACGACAGGGAGCTCTGGTTCAAGATAGCTCCCCTGCTAGACTTCCTACCTGACGACAAGAGGGCGGAGGCCCTACAAATTCTGCAGGAAGGCAAGGTGACGTCGGATCACGCCATAACGGTGGCAACGGACATTGCCGATACCGGATTTCGCCAACTGGGCAACAGAGTTTGCCTCCGACGACGAGGATGGCTCAAGGCGACAGACTTTCGCCAGGACATCCAGACCAGAGTGTTGGATATGCCATTCGACGGCAACAACCTTTTTGGTAAGGCGGTGGACGAGTCTCTCCAGGCCATCAAGACCGACTTGGAGACGGCCCGGGCCCTAGGGGTACTTCAACAACGACAGCCCTTTCGGAGCTCCGGAGACGGACAGGGTGCCTCCAAAGGATCCAGCGGTGGCTCTTCCACTTACCGCCAGGCGGCCCGCTCCTCTTCCCAGGAGGCCTAGAGAGGTCGCGGCAAGCAAGGGGGATCCTGCCGTCGTCGCCAAGGAGGCCAAGGCGGCAAGGCTGCCTCCAAGCAAGACTGACTCGGCCGTGTCGTCGGGCCCCCACCGAAGCACCCCGTGTGGGAGTCCATCTCCACCGACCGTTTGGTTCTGGACAACCTGGCCAACGGGCACTCACTGGAATTCCAAAAGAAGTGCCCTCGCATTCCTCCCGTGGCCAGGAAGGAGAATCACGTCCCTCAACTGCTGTTGGAGGTAAGGGCGATGCTCAAGAAAGGTGCCATCGAGCTCGTCCGCCGGAGGCTCTGGGGCTCCGGAGTGTACTCAAGGTACTTCCTCGTCAGAAAGAAGACTGGCGGTTGGCGCCCTATCCTGGACCTGCGTCGGTTAAACAAATACATCAAGGCGCAGAAATTCAGGATGGTCACCCTCCAGCACGTGCTGGGACAGCTGGAGGAGGGCGACTTCTATCGTCGTTGGACCTGGAGGATGCCTACTTCCACATCCCCATTCTAAAAGGGCACAGGAAGTTTCTCAGGTTTGTGGTTCAGGGACGCCACTACCAATTCAGAGCCCTACCGTTCGGATTAAAGTCGGCACCCAGGGTATTCACCAAGTGCCTGGCACCAGTGGCGGCGCGGCTGCGCCTGCAGGGGGTCCACGTCTACCCCAACCTGGACGACTGGCTAATCCGGGCAAGGACAAGAGAACTCGCCGTCGAACACACAGCGAGGACCGTCCGGCTGCTCACGGAACTGGGGTTCGCCATCAACTACCCCAAATCCCACCTGGTTCCGTCGCAAGTAGCACTATTTCTGGGAGCGAAGCTTGATACAGTCGGGCAATTGGCCTCCCCGTCAGAGGAGAGGACGAAGACCATCCTGAGCAAGGTGCGGCGCCTGCTAGCCACGGACGTGGCCAGGGTGCGGTCCGTCAAGTCCCTTCTCGGGATGATGACCTCCTGCATCTATCTTGTACCCCTTTGCAGACTTCGGATGCGTCCGCTACAGGAGTTCCTCGACGCCCGCTGGTTTCAGGCGACGGGCTGCTTCGAGGACAGGATCCCTCTCGACGAGGAGTTCCGTCGGGCGATCCTATGGTGGGGTACCTGTGCTCACCTCACTGCAGGCACAGACTTCCAAACCCCGGCGTTTCAGGAGACGGTGACGACGGACGCCTGTCTGGAGGGTTAGGGGGCCCACACCGGAGATCACCAAGCAAGAGGCCTTTGGCTCCCGGAGGAGAGGTCTCTCCACATCAACAATCTAGAGCTCCGAGCAGTGTTCTGGGCGCTCTAGTCGTTCCTTCCGTCTCTCAAGGACAAAGTGATGAGGATCTTCACCGACAACACCACCACAATGTTCTACATACGGAAGCAGGGGGGCACCAGATCCCCAGCCCTATCCAAGGAGGCCCAGGATCTGTGGCACTGGGCCGTCGCCCACGGGATGTTTCTGGTTCCCTTCCACTTGGCAGGAATAAAAAACACCATTGCCGACTCACTCAGCAGGGAGCTACGTCAGGACCAGATGGATTGGCTCTTTCGACGATGGGGCAAACCCCGGATTGACCTTTTCGGGACAGCGACGAACTCCAAGTGCCAGAGGTTCGCCTGCAGGTTCCCGCAGCCGAGGAGCATGGGCGATGCTTTCTCGTTCCCCTGGGACGGCCTGTTTCTATACGCGTTCCCTCCGTTGCCGTTGCTGCTCCGCCTCATCAACCAGCTCAAGAAGTCCAGGTGCAGAATGATCCTCGTCGCACCGGCGTGGCCGAGGCAGATCTGGTTCCCGGACCTTCTGGACTTGTCAACGTCCCCACCAGTCAAGCTGCCGGCGGACGCGGATCTTCTCTCCAGAGAAGGGGGCGCCATTCTCCATCACGACCCACAGTCGCTGAACTTGCAGGCCTGGCTCCTGCAGCACTAGAGTTTGGAGGGTACGATATCCCAGCTGACTGCAGAGAGGTTATTGCAAAAGCCAGGGAGTCCCCAACTCTTAAGTGTTAGGGTCATAAGTGGAAGAGGTTCTCTGTCTGGTGCCGTGCACAGAAGATTAACCCTCTGTGGATTACGGCCCCTCAAGTACTGCCGTACCTACTGTCGCAGGCCAAAGCTGGACTGGCTCACGCCTCCATCAAAATACATCTGGCTGCCATCTCCCGATATACCAGGTCTACGGGACGGGCGTCCTTGTGGTCTCATCGCCTGGTGAAGGAATTTATGAATGGACTATTCCGATCGTTCCCGCCGGTGAAGGCTCCGGCCCCGGCGTGGGAGCTTAATGTGGTGCTGACCAGGCTCATGGGGGCCCCATTCGAGCCTATGCATTCGGCGCCTTTGAAGGTCCTGTCATGGAAGACAGCGTTCCTCGTGGCCATCACCTCCGCACGACGGGTGGGAGAGATCTAGGCCCTATCTTGCAAGCCTCCATACTTGACTTTTCATGACACGAGGGTGGTGCTGAGGACGCACTCCTCCTTAATGCCCAAGGTGCCATCGGGCTTCCACCTCAACGTGCCCTTGGTGTTACCAGTTTTCTTCCCGTCGCCTTCGACGCAGGCCGAGAGGACTTTGCACTCGCTGGATGTAGCTAGAGCGCTGAAGTTCTACGTGTACTGCACAAAGAGTTTTCGAAGACGTCACAACTGTTTGTGAACTTTGGGTCTGTGAATCAAGGGAAGGCTCTCTCGAAGACTTCCATTTCCAGATGGCTCTCCGGCTGCATCATGCACTGTCACCGGTTGGCAAACCGACCGCTGCCCGGCCGTCCGAGAGCCCATTCCACCAGAGCGATCGCTGCTACTACGGCGTTCCTGTCTGGTGTGCCCCTGCTGGACATCTGCAGGGCTGCTACGTGGAGGTTGACGCACACCTTCACAAGATTCTACTGCGTCGATCGGGACTCCAGGGAGGAGTCCAGGGTCGGCCAAGCAGTGCTGCGCAACCTGTTCGCCTAAGGTGAGCCTGGTGAGGAGGTAAGAATTGCTTAATGTTGAGTTTTGGATGTAATGCTTAATGTTGAGCCTTTGCCACCTCCCGTGGTTGTGCATGTGTATACTGCTTTGTATTCTTTTATTCATGAGCATGTGAATCCATGCCAGACCCCATGCTGGAGAAGGAACAAGTTACTTACCTGTAACTGTTGTTCTCCAGCATGGGTCTGGCATGGATTCACATGCGAACCCTCCCACCTACCCCTCTGCGGCTCTTCACTTGGTCATACTGCCACTTTGCGTGCTACCAAATCTGAGGATGGCTGCCAGAGTCGGGGCTTAGGGAGAGGGCAGTCATTGGCTGGGGGCAGTATGACCCAGAGATCAGTGATTGGTTACTACTAAGAAAGACAGATCAGAAACGAAACTGATACTGATTTTTTCTTTACCGAGGATTCCCTGCCTGACGACGGGGAATATTCATGAGCATGTGAATCCATGCCAGACCCATGCTGGAGAGCAACAGTTACAGGTAAGTAACTTGTTCCTTACCACAATGGGTCTTGAAAATATTGAGTACAATTTGTGGTCCCCTGATACAGATTGTAAGTCCACCACCCCTGACTCGTCGCCTACTAACCTTGGTTGCTTAGTTCTATGGAGGGATGTGCTAGCCCTCATAACACGTTTCCCCCTCCCTTGCCAACTATTGGCTCCAACTTTACAGGAATATCCTGGTTGCCCCTCTCTTCCCCACCCTATAATGTCATCATCCATTAGGTAAAATGTTATATTACTTAAATCAAAGGACAGGCTTTCTTTAACTTGTTTAGCTTTTATCAGTTCAGTTTTCTCCGTCGTCTTTAGCTCGGCTGACGTTAAAATGTTAGCCAGCTCACTTGTAACCTTTGTCTTCCTACTTTTAAAGAAATTTTTTTTTTCGAACTAAAACGTCTCTTTCAAGGGCCATTACCCTATCCACCTCATTCCTTAATTTTGTCAGAAATGTACGTGATCCTCTGTTGTGCTGCTTAGGTGGAGCTTTAAGTTTTTTGGTTTCTTTTCTACCATAATTTTCCCTTTATTATTTGGACCTCTAACTAGGAGAGGCACCTCTATTAGGCTACTATACAAAATTACTTCTGCCTTGTCAGAAGCCTTCCCTAAAAGTGACACTGATGGCAGAGGTTCCTCTTTAGGGACCATAACCTGAATTTGAGTTACCTCCACACAGTTCCCCAGGTTGACCTCTTTTTCCCATATGGGTCTTACGATCAGGTTTTCCTACCTTGGGACTTGCCTGTGACCCATGGGACATAGTTGTACCAACAATAAACCCTTTCAGAAAACTTACTTTCCCTACAAGATCCTTTAGGGTTTGTCTTATCTCACGAAGCTCAAAATTCAAGGAGCCATACCCCCTGTCCATAGAATCTAGCAGTCGTGCTAAAATAGGAAATGACAATTCATCAATCACACATGTAGTATCCCCCCTACACCCAGTTTGACACTCCACATCAAGGAGTTGGCCCTCTTCAAGGGACCAATATGTTATGTTGAACTTCCGACCCTACCTTCCCCTGTGTACTCGCTTCCAACCCCACCCTCCCAGCCATATAATTCTTTGGGCTAGGTAAGCAAGGGACATCCACCCCACTAAGGTTTAATGTTCCCGGTTGATACAGCATAATTTCTGTTAGGCCCTGGACCCAAGCTGGCGATTCAGGCAGAGCCCACTGATTAGTGTTAAAGTCCAGCGATAGTCTTACTGTCACAGTTTAGACAAACTTTATAAAAGGATACAGTCGTGTAAATGATACAGTCAGCATCCACTCTCGGGAAGCCCTTCCGCTCTGGGGTAGCTTGAACGTGCAGCGAACCAGATTCTTCCGGGACACCTTGCGCGTGATGCTAAACAAGACTTCCCCCCCCAAGAGCATGGCCTGTAGGAATTTAATTATAACTAACAGGCCAGGGGCTTGAGCGAAAAGGCAGGAGCAGCGACAACAGAGCTAAGGGAGCAAACAAAACAATGATTCAATAGAGTAACTAAGGTTACCCAAAATGCAGCGACCAGCCACCCACAATTACCCTCTCTTACCTGCTTAGCCAGAAAGAAATCCCACAACCTTATGTAAGTCCAAACACACCACGGAAACCAGGTGATGCAGGAAGAAGGTCCCAGTTGGTAGAAGTTAGTGCAGAGATTCACCTAAGCCGAACGGCACGAGGGCGCCGCTAGTGTCCAAAAAGCAATCCCTTATTCAATTCAGCAAAGCGTCCCTGAAGTGAAGGTAAGCAATCCAGGTAGTGACCAGTAGAATCAGGAGAGCGTTCATATAGTCACGTTGATGCGTAGAGTGATGTGTTTTGTGACAAAATGAAAAGTACCATTAAACAATCCAGAATGCGTAGAATATTGAAGGGGAATTCGGAAGTCCGTGAAGATAGCAACCAGAGATAAACAAAGCTTAATTGGAAGTTCAGTGATGAGGAAGCAAATCCGAAAGCGTCACAACAAACAGGAGCAGGAGAGAGCAATCCGTATACAAAGCCAGGGGTTCGATTACCAAAGGGAAAACAGTCAAGGGTTTTGGCGCCAGAAATGGTAAGGGAGGAGACGTATGGAATAGTCCTTAAAGCAAGAGCCGGGTCCAGGAGATTCAGAAAACAGGATAACGAGAATCGGGCACTTCAACTAACTGCTTAGTTTTAGGAGCACCCGTTGCATGGACAAGCTGAGTTAAGTACGAGTATCTTTCCCAGGACGTGAGACGCGTTGTCGGCGTATCACGTGATCGCAAAAAGGGGAAATGCTGGGAAATGTAGTGCGGCGTGTCCCGCTACTTGGAAATAGTCGCCAAGGCAACTTCCACATGGAAACGGATGACCCTAGTCGTCCGTGTGCAGGAACGCGGGGCATGACACTTACGCACTTTCCCAGTTTGTGTGATAAGTCAGGAGCCAACATAGATGCATCAGAAACCAGGTCCATCCCTGGTACGAAATCCCCAGCCACCATAGTACCTATGTTCTCCTCAATCCGGGTTATGGCTTGATCGACATTTCCCATTTTCACCATCAATGAGTTGACTGATGCACTTATTGCTATAGCTGGCTCCTGCTCACCGGGGCCAGCCAGCTCAAAACTTGTCTGCCCCTTTTCCTTCGGCAGCAAGTATTACAGCACTCAGTTTTAATACAGGAATAGAGGGGGGTTGGGTCATTAATGTATCTTTATCTCCTTCCTCCGGTGAGGCTGCACCCTTTATTCCATCCTATGTGGTCCCAGTTGCCAACCCCATACTCCTTAGGGTAGCACCCATGGTCATTGTAGTCACTGAAGGGCATTCTTTTAATTTTGTTTAGCAGAAGCCTCAGAACTTCCAAAAAACCACTAGAGCTGCTTTGCCAGGATTGTACCCAGCCGTATTGAGGTGTTCAAAGGCCAAGACCCGCAGTCACCCCTAACTATATTGAGCAAAAGCAGACACTACTGCTCGCTCAGTGTTCCTCACGTGACCCAACTTTGCCTTCTTACAAGGGGTTCAAAGGCCAAAAGGGCCACAGCCACCCCCAGAGGCAATTGACTTTTCCGCAACTGGATCGCTTTACACCACTGCACAAGGTATTTAAAAATATATCAAAATGTATACAAATTATGACAAATGTAAAACCTCTGAGATTGCCACTTGACAAAATGTTTAATTCCAAGATTATGAGATTGTAAGGTGATAAAACATGTACTCTGGAGGATTTTTAGCGTTTTCATGGCGGCAGAGTGAGTCAATCATAACTACTTTGCCACAGCGTCGAAATTTCGTATTCCTCCCCAAACTCGCTTGCTGCTGTTGCGTAATGGGCCACCTTTTAAAATTAATAGAGGGGGGCAGAGACAAATCAGGCAGTAGCAATGGGTAGAATGGGCAGAATGGGTTGAGCCAAATTCCACTCCTTCCGAACACTGCAAACAGTACAGTACAAACTTAATGCGCGCTTGGCCGCTTACCGCAGGATCCTTTGGAGTTCTTGCCCAAAATGAAAAGAACAATGATCAAAAGGCCACCAGCCCGCGGTCCCTCCCAGCACGATTTTCCACGGTGAAGATGGTCATATGGGCCCCTTGCTACAGCGGCAAGTAACGAAGAGAGTGGGATCAACTCCACCCCCTCCAAACACTCCAAATACTTTCTCATCACTTAGCCTCTGCTTCGCTGGAGAGAGGGTATTTTCATGGCTATGAACTACATCAACTAGATAGGATGTATACGGTCCCTCTCCCTTTGCAGGGAGACAATGCAGCTCTGGTGTTGGTCATTACTCAATGGGATCTCCTTGATGGTAGCTAACCTGAGAATGATGGAGAGCATGATCGCTGATGCCCTGAGCAGGCAGTGCTGAGTCTTCTATGAGTGGGAGTTGTGTCAGGAAGGTCTTTTGATGATCTTCACCCTCTTGGGAACCCTGCAAATGGATCTGTTTGCATCTGGTTCCAACAGGAAATGTGAGCTTTTCTATTCATGTTCCCGCCAATCCCCATAATCCCTCAAATACTCAGCAGGTTGAGGAGGTTCTGGGCAACCATGATCCTGATTGATCCGGATTGGGCTAGGAGGATATGGTACCTGGGCCTTGTAGACATGGCCATCTGCCCTCCATAACGTCTTCCTCAGAAAGTCGTCTTGCCCTCGCAAGAGCGAGGCCTGGTTTTTCAACCTGGTATCAAAAACCTCAATCTTCACACCGGGCTACTGAGAGGTTGAGGTACAGAGACTGGAATCTCCCAAGAGGGTATGCTGGTGTTGCTCTTGGCCAGAAGGCCAGCAACAAAGGTCCTATTCTAGTGCCGGTGGAAGACGTTTTGCAGCTAGTGCAGAGCCAAGGACCTGGATCTTTTCCTGTGCAATACATCTGCGGTACTGTCTTTTCTTTTGCAACTTCCACAACAAAGGTTAGATGTCTACAATCAATAGATATTTGGGTATGCTTCATTTTCAAGTGCACGTCTGAGAAGGCTCATATTTCGCAATGCTGATTGTGATGTCATTTCTAAAAGGACTCACAAATACCTTTACCCTGACCCCTCTTGTGGTACCAACTTGGGACTTAAATCTAGTGCTGACTTTCTTGGTTGGCGCGCCCTTGGAGCCACTATGTTCTTGCCCGTTCAAGCTCCTCATCTAACAAAAATGTATTCTTAGTAGCAATCCCATCCGTACGCAGAGTAAGCGAATTACAAGCCCTCTCACGCACACAGCCATTTCAAGAGACAAGGGCATGCTCAAAGCACGTCCTTCCTTAATTCCTAAGGTGATAGTCGAGGTTCAGCTTACTAAACAAATCGACTGGCCGGCATTCTAATCTTCCCCTCATACTTCCAAAGAGGAAGAGAGGTTGCATAGATTGGATCCTAAAAGTGCCTTAGGTTTTTGCATAACTAGAACAAGTATCTTCAGATCTGAAGACCAGCGTTTTATCAGTTACAAGGGGCCCTAGGCTAGGGAAGGGAGTCCCGAATCAACCGCTATCAAGGTGGGTAGTTTTGTGCTTCTCAGATTGTTACACCATGGCAGGGAAATACCTCCTTGTAGGATTCGGAGCACACTCCAAAGTGGAGTACTGTCTTTAGACATTTGTCAGGCAGCAACATGCTTTGCTACAGCGTAAACTATGGTATACCAGAGGACCAGGGTTTGTGCTGCACAATCACGGGTCAGCAGAGTAAACAGGGCACAACAAATGCACCGCTGGTAAATGACGGTGGACTCTGCCAACGGCAAGTTAGAACGGTCCTTTATTTTCCATAACAGTGTTAAATAGCAGGCAGGAGTCAGTAATTCAGGTTAAATCAAAGAAGGGGTTTATTCAGGTTTTACGACCGAATTTGCAGCTTGTATAACTCATATGACAAATAATGCAAAGTAAAAAGGCTTCTCACTGGCACTGTGCTTTCAGAACGAAATTGCAGCTTTTGAAACTTAAATCACCAATAATGCAAAAATAAATAGGTTTCTCGCTGGCACTGTGCAGTAAAGAAAGGTCTCGCCTCCGATTTCTTTAAATCAGAGTTCAAGTGTCCAGGGGAAGAAAGGTATACATCTTGGCGAGGAGCAAAACAAACTTCAAATGTTCATTGTCGGCTTTTCAGTCCTGCACCTCACTTGCACTGGCCATATCACGGAACATTCCCCTTTTTTCTGCCGGCTTTTCCTCGTGAGCCGTGTTTGAACAAAGAAGGAAAATAAAGAAAACAAAACCACAAACGTTCCTCCCAGACGGCGTTGTGCTCTCTTAATTAGAGCTCTGCTCGTAAAATGTCACAGGAGTTCCAAGAGCACCTTTTCCTTGCCGTCTTTGTTTTCGCTGTGGTTGTCCGGATCCCTGGTTTGAATGTGCGGCTGTAGGGGCTTCCTCGGTCCCAGGGATAGATTGACCTAGTATGCCCACTCGAATCCACTGACGTCCGGGCTCCACTCCTCTGTGCCTGCACTCGGCTCCTAGATGAAAGAATCGGGAGAGCTAATGAGTTCCAGGTGGCTGTTTTTAACCGCACCTCCCCTCCACCCTCTTCACCTTCAGGTGTGCGCAATTCCTTCCACCTTTCCCCAGTCAGTCCCTCCCTTTCCCTCTCCACCTCCCGAGGCATTGGTTTTTCTGCTTCTTTGTTTTTATCATGGCTCAGTGCAACCTCCATATCCCGTACTGTGCCCACCTCGTATCTCTTCCTGCCACGGCTATAGGGAAAAGGGAACCTTTCCTTCCTGGTATGCAACCCCCTTTTATTCATTTTTAGTTTAAAAGGAATATATTTGTGCTGACTCAGAGGCATTATGGGAGATGTAGTCCGTGGTCTGACATCCGCTGTTGGAAAACTTCTTGTAATTCCTACCAGTGACATATTGACCTTTCTCGTGTTTTTATTAGTGGGAGTCACTGTTCTTGGTGACTCAGGATTACTCGACTTAACTCCCTGGTTGGAGTTTCCTTGTGGTTTTTCTGTTTCTCCTGGCCATTGCCGGCCAACCCCACGGGCACCGGGATTTCCAGCCTCACAAACAGACATGGATCATAAAATAAAATGAATTTCCAGCAATCACAGCTCCTGAGCCTGTGTCACTAGTTAGGGCTCTTCCCCAAAAACCTAAGAGTTTACACCATTCAGTGGCTCGGGTGGTAGTGCCTATAGACAGCACCTATAGTGGTTAGCTGACTGGTCCTTGCATGTCAGGTGGTCTCACCTGAGACTTCCCCAAAACCTCTCTATTACATTGTTGCAGGGTCGCAGGACTACCATTGACCCCTGCCCTTTACCATCCACCCCTGAATTTGTGTTGCCCGATTGGCTGGAGCGGGTCTCCTCAGGCCTGGGACTCCACTCTGTTGTCAGCGCTCAGTGTACCTTCTCAAGGTGACGAGAAAGACTATGGGCCTGATTCATGGAATGTTTTCCTATGGGATTGCACCATTATAAAACACTTCCATGAATCAGGCCCTATGTGTCCCCATTGTTGCCACTAGTATATCCACCTAGCCTGAGAGAGTGCCTGCAGGTTGCAACGTTGTTAGACAACACATTTATCAGTCCTTGTCTTATTGGTTGGGAACTGCTCCTCTTCCCACCATGGGTAAATGGCAATTGTTTGGCTCGGCTGCACCGCGTGGGTGAGGACTGCAAAACTGAGCTTTTTGGTCTGCAGTTATGGAGGATTTATTCTGCTATTTTGCAGGTAGCTCCCTGTCCCTGGAGCTAGGAATATTCTGCTTGCCTCTGACCTTGGCTGCAAGCACAGGTTCTGAGGAGCATGCTGTAAAATCTGTTTTCCTACGACCCTTAGTATGAGGCCTGTGGCTTTATGTAACTACTATAGTTATGCTATGATTGCTGTATGTCTATATTCTACTATTTTCTTTATGGGTTAGTGGTACTTGACTGTTCCAGGTTCCTTATATGATCCTGCAGTTCCATATGGTTAGTTGCAATAAGCGTCTGCAAGCTTGCTCTGTATCTCTTGCTTTATTGCTTTCTTGCGTTTCTGTGATTGGCTAATGAAAGAAAATATTTAAGGCTTTCGACAGTATATAGATGTATCTTTCCCCTATAGAACTGCGTATCCATGTTCTTCATGTGTGCACTTTTTGCATGGATGCAAGTTTGCTTTGTGGCTAATGTTACTATGTCGTGGTGTCTCTGATGAAGTCAGAATATCTGGATATTTATCATTAGTCAACCAGGTCTAGTGTTGAGGCACCTGTATCCATGAAGAGGTCAGCTGGATAAGGTTTAAATGGTTGTCTAAGAGAATATCTGTTTGCATATGTACAAGTCACAGGCCCTCCTGGCGGCTGGCCGAACAGTTACCGGCATCTTGCGTTTCTGGCTCTTGGTCAAGAGGATCACCGGAGCTATTTATTATATTGTGCAGTTAATGCAACCCTAACTCTTTCCCTACAGGGAGTAGACTATACTAACCCTGCATGATGTTTCTAACCCTCAAAAGCGCTGATGCGCCGACTACCGGCAGGGAATGCATGGGGACTGTTCTTGCCCTATGTCGGAACAATGGAAAACCTTTTCACAATGAACTTCCACAATAGATTTTATACATACAAATTTCATACAGCTATGGGTCATTAGCCCAAACAATTAAAACCAAAGCAGTTACGGGAAAACCATTTCCCGGCTGCACCCTTGGATGAAACAGACAGGTCACGTGGGACTCGGCGTCAAACACTCTGACAATTTAATTGCCCTCCGTGAGGTGTGTCTGGTTGATCCAGGAGTAATGCCATTTTGTCCGGCCCGCGAGGAACAAAGACTTTCTTAATGGGGGGCGGCCCGCAAGCAGCATCGGCCGCCCTCCATTAGGAAAGTCTTTGTTGTCTTCCGGGCCGGCAAAACACTGGCCTTCATTGGTTCAGTGCACACGAACCACGCAGCTCCTACGAGCCACGTAAGTGCGTATGTGCTGCACCAATGGAGTGCCAGCAAGGGTTGATGCCGGAAGGCATTTCAGCCTTGTCGCGCCCACGCCAGCCGTAGTGCCAGAAGCCTCGTCAGCGTTCCAGCACGTCTGGTAAGTACATGGTGGGGGGGCTGTATGTGCGTGCGTGTGTGTGTGTGTGTGTGTGTGTGTGTGTGTGTCTCGGGTCCGTCCTGACTGTGTTTTTTGTTTTTGTATGTATGTTGAGATGCGGGGTGGGGGGATGTGTCGCGTGTGTATGGGTGTTTGTATTTGTATGTCTGCAGTGTATGTTGAGATGCGGAGGTGGGGGGTCGGGTCTGTATGGGTGTTTGTATTTGTATGTCTGCAGTGTATGTTGAGATGCAGGGGTGGGGGTGTCTCTAGGCGCTGTGGGTGTTTGTATTTGTATGTCTGCAGTGTATGTTGAGATGCAGGGTTGGGGGTGTGTCGGGTGTGTATGGTTGTTTGTATTTGTATGTCTGCAGTGCATGTTGAGATGCAGTGTTGGGGGTGTGTCGGGTCTGTATGGGTGCTTGTATTTGTATGTCTGCAGTTCATGTTGAGAGGTAGGTGTCCGGGGGGTGTGTCGGTCTGTATGGGTGTTTGTATTTGTATGTCTGCGCAGTGTATGTTGAGATGGGGGTGGGGGCGTGTCGGGTCTGTATGTGTGTTTGTATTTGTATGTCTGCAGTGTATGTTGAGATGCGGGGGTGGGGGGTGTTTTTATTTGTATATCTGCGCAGTGCATGTTGAGATGCAGGGGTGGGGGGGTGTCGGGTCTGTATGGGTGTTTGTATTTGTATGTCTGCGCAGTGTATGTTGAGATGCGGTGGTGGGGGGGTGTGTCGGGTCTGTATGGCTGTTTGTATTTATATGTCTGCGCAGTGTTTGTTGAGATGCAGGGCTGGGGGGGTGTGTCGGGTCTGTATGGGTGTTTGTATTTGTATGTTTGCGCAGTGTATGTTATGATGCGGGGGTGGGGAGTGTGTCGGGTCTGTATGGGTGTTTGTATTTGTATGTCTGCGCAGTGTATGTTGAGATGCGGGGGTGGGGGGGTGTGTCGGGTCTGTATGTTTGGTTGGGGGCCATGGGGCATAGTGTTTGGTTGGGGTGTGGGGGCCATGGGACATAGTGTTTGGTTGAGGGGTGGGTGTCATGGGGCATAGAGTTTGGCTGGGGAGTGGGGGCCCTGGGGCATAGTGTTTGGTTTGGGGCCATGGGGCATAGTGTTTGGTTGGGGGCCATGGGCCATAGTGTTTGGTTGGGGTGTGGGGGCCATGGGGCATAGTGTTTGGTTGAGGGGTGGGGGTCATGGGGCATAGTGTTTGGCTGGGTAGTGGGGGCCATGGGGCATAGTGTTTGGTTGGGGGCCATGGGGCATAGTGTTTGGTTGGGGAGTGGGGGCCATGAGGCATAGTGTTTGGTTGGGGTGTGGGGGCCATGGGGCATATTGTTTGGTTGGGGGCCATGGGCCATAGTGTTTGGTTGGGGTGTGGGGGCCATGGGGCATAGTGTTTGGTTGAGGGGTGGGGGTCATGGGGCATAGTGTTTGGCTGGGTAGTGGGGGCCATGGGGCATAGTGTTTGGTTGGGGGCCATGGGGCATAGTGTTTGGTTGGGGAGTGGGGGCCATGGGGCATAGTGTTTGGTTGGGGTTTGGGGGCCATGGGGCATAGTGTTTGGTTGAGGGGTGGGGGTCACGGGGCATAGTGTTTGGTTGAGGAGTGGGGGCCATGGGGCATAGTGTTTGTTTGGGGGCCATGGGGCATAGTGTCTGGTTGGGGAGTGGGGGCCATGGGGCATAGTGTTTGGTTGGGGTGTGGGGACCATGGGGCATAGTGTTTGGTTGAGGGGTGGGGGTCATGGGGCATAGTGTTTGGTTGGGGAGTGGGGGCCCTGGGGCATAGTGTTTGGTTGGGGGTCATGGGGCATAGTGTTTGGTTGGGGTATGGGGGCCATAGGGCATAGTGTTTGGTTGAGGGGTGGGGGCTATGGGGCATAGTGTTTGTTTGAGGAGTGGGGGCCTTGAGGCATAGTGTTTGGTTGAGGAGTGGGGGCCTTGGGGCATAGTGTTTGGTTGGGGGCCATGGGGCACAGTGTTTGGTTGGGGAGTGGGGGCCATGGGGGATAGTGTTTAGTTGGGGGTGGGTGCCATGGGGCATAGTGTTTAGTTGGGGGTGGGAGCCATGGGGCATAGTGTTTGGTTGGGGGTGGGAGTCATGGGGCATAGTGTCGGACCCCAAGCAAGCATAGCTCTCAACCATTTCTGTTGCAAAGGCGGGTGAAATCACCCGATTTTGTTTTTGGCGGGTGAGACGCCCATTGGAATTAATGGGCGTGCAGGAGGCTTGGCGGGTGATTCAGCCCTTTACAGGGCGGGTGACACCCGCCAAAAGCGTGTGAGTTGAGAGCTATGCAAGCGAGAACCCAATAATAAAGCTAAAACAGGCACAGTTAGGAGATGTACATCTTTTGCTTTTTGTGGAAACCTGACTCAACAACGGCCATAGTCCTCTTGGGCTACCCAAACAGCAAAGTATAGCAGTCCAAAAGAACAGAATGTCCAATCAAGGGTCAATAAAATATATATAATTATACAGACAATATGCAATAACTAAATAGAAATAAATGATAACAATGGAAAATGTGTAGTACAAAATGTAAGTTTGAAATACAAATAAAAATCGTTACACCTCAAAAACCAATTCTTTTTCCATGTGTTTAATAAAAATTGGGGGTTGAAAAAGCCTCCTGCCATGCCATGCCCCGTCGCGCCTACCGCCCCACCCACATTTACTTTTCGGCCCACTGTAGCCATCATGTGAGGAACTTTCGGCCCTCTGTCAAAATCAGTTGTGCACCCCTGCTTTAGTGTTACTGTTTTTATCTCTGCTTTTTGTGGGCCATCAGTTATGTATTGTATAGCATGCTCTTTTTTTCCAATAATTGTCCATCATGTCAATTGTTTTGATGTAGCTATCTTCATATGGGAATGTTGTCGTGGACATCCATCTCAATGTTGCTGTCCTCCCTTGGCATCTTCCTTGGGTATTAAACATGAACAGGTACATAAGGCATTGTGCTCTTGCTGTTAGTATATCAGTTGCCACAAACGTTTTCGAGGCACTCATGGCATACGGGAAAAGAGAGCAGACATAGCAGCTCTCCGCTGTGGTTTGTTTGCCTACTTTAGCCTTGTGCTTGTACCACATGTTATTGGATACTCGAGCAGTATCAGTGAGATAGAGACCCACCCCTCCCATGCCTGCATCAGCACTGTGTCTACCTCTTCTTACTGTATTTATAGTGCTTACCTTTCTGCCTGACATGGTCGTTCCTCCTGCCGACGTTGGGGTTGTGTTAGTAGGGGTTTCAGCTACAGTACTTGTAACATACGATATTGGCCAAAAGATGAGAGCAAAAATACCACATGAGAATAAGACACAGGACACAATAAGAATTATTTTAATAATATCACCCATCACTTACTCTTCTTTGCACTTTTGTGTAGTCTTAAAGATGTTTGTTGCTCACCTGCAATGCGCTAGAAAAGGTGTTAATGGTGTTAGTACTTTATTAATTCAAGCTCCCCGAATGTGATGTTGGGTCATTGCAAGAAGGAATAATTGTTCCCAAACTGTGCTTATTCTAGGATCACAAACTAATGCAAGCACAGAAGGGTCTCCGATCTCTAGGTGTGGATATGTTTGGGACAAATAAGCTATAAAAACACGGAAGAACACATTAGGATGGAGCCTTCTTGCACTATTCGATCTGACAAATTCGACACATTGGCCTTGGAAGGTCTCGGGACGAGGATCAAGGGGAAGCATGGGACCATGCAATAAAACAGTCGCACTTTCACGAAGAATGCTGTCAGTGTGCGGAAAGAAAAATAATAAAAAGTAATAAACACAGTGTGCCCTCGCTCTGGATGTTTAGGAAGTCCTTTCCCTCTCTCTCTTGCTCTGGAGCGAGTAATCATAGGTTGGACTCTGCTGGGCTGTGATGCTTCGAGGCAACTGTTTTGTTCTTCTGTTTGTGGATCGTTGGCCCTTTTGTTTTTGGTGAGGAGAGGCCACCACTTTGCAGGGCTTGATGTCGCCGAGGTAGTTACAGGTATCCCGATGTACAAAGACGTTGTGGCTTTGGCCAAAAAGGGGTGGCTCAAGCCATACTCGGCCCAACCTGTCAATCAGCGCCTCAATGCCAAGTATAGACAGATGGAGGGGGATCCACTCTTGCTGTCGGCACAACCTCAACCACATTCGTCGGTGATCGATGCAACGTCAGTCTACTCTAAGCCTCAGTCATCCTCGGCCACCTCATCCTCGGCGCTGCTAGGCAAGGAGGAGAAGATCTTGGAGGCGTACGGAAAGAAGCTGTACTCCAACGCCTCGTTGCACCTGCATCAAGCCAACACGAATGCGATGCTGGCAGCCGTTAACCAGAGGCTTTGGTGGGAAATAGCGGACTTCCTTCCAGAACTTCCGGTGCAGAGCCAGGCATGCTTCAAAGCGGGTCACGGAGAAGCCAAGCTGGTAGCGCAGCACATCATGGAGTCCACCGTGGCCCACATGGATATCTCTGGCCGGGCCATATGCATCGCCACAGACATGAGATTGACAGCCTGGCTTCAGGCTACTAAATTTAACCCTGATGTCCAGGAACTCATATTGGCCCTTCCGTTCGAGGTTAGTGACCTCTTTCACTCTACCACCGACGTGGAATTGGATAAAAAGAACAGCTCGCAAACTGTGAAGTCTTTATCTTTCCTAACAAAGGCCACGGCCAAGGCGTACACCCAGTCGCATCAACGCTTCGACAGGGGACAGTCGTTCAGCGGGAACCGGGGCTTCCAGGAACGGAGGTCGAGACAGCCTGACTGCTCGCCGAGTCAGCACCGGCGCAAACAACAAAAGGGGGGGGGCAAGGGCTTCTTACAGTCCCCTTCCTCAACAGCAGCCTCAGAAGGAAAGAAAGCATGACACGTCCCTTCTGGCCCCCACGTGTCTCCGGTAGGGGGCAGGCTTGCCTCTCATGTGCATTTTTGGCACCAGAATTTTGCGGACCCCTGGATCTTCTCTGTAGTATCTTTGGGGTACCGCCTACCGGTCCCTCCCTCTCCTCCTTTCTCCCCTGCCACAGATTGGTACGGCAACTCTGTTGGCAGAGTTCTGGTCGCTCGTCGAGAGCCAGGCAGTGGAAGAAGTCCCAGCCTCCCATAGAGGATTGGGCTTCTGTTCCATGATTTACACCATACAAAAGAAGAACCAGGCTGCCCTGAGAGTTGTTGGACATATCCACCCTCAACCACTTCCTCCCTCTTCAGAAATTCAAGATGGTTACGCCAGCACTCATTGCGGAGACTCTAGACCAGGGAGACTGGATGTGCTCCCTGGATCTGAAGGACGCCTATCTACCCGTCTCGATTTGGCAGCCACATCGCTCCTTCCTGCGCTTCAGGATCAGGGGCTGCCATTTCCAGTACAAGATGCTACCCTTTGGCCTCAACTCAGCCCCCAGGGTATTTACCAGACTCATGAGTGCAGTGGCAGCCCTCCTCAGGGCCACCATGTCAACCCATACCTGGACGACTGGCTTGTCAGGGTGAGATCTCCGGAGGGGGTTACCCACTCTTCCTCCACGCTTATGAACACACTCCACGAACTTGGGTTTACTATCAACCTCAAGAAGTCTCAGCTGCAGCCCGCGCAGAGCCTCGCCTTCCTGGGCCTCATCTGGGATATGAGCTCTGAGAAGGTCTTTCCCTCGGAGGACAAGATTACGGCCATCAAGAGGGCCACTACGCACTTCCTTACCAGAGCAGTGACCTCGGCCTGGTGGTACCAGCACTTACTGGGTATCATGGCAGCAGTCCTCCTGACCGTTTCCGCACACAAGACTCAGGATGAGGAGGTTACAGCTTCACTTCGCAGTCTCATCGAATCAGGAGAAAGTCTCCCAAGCGGAGCCGGTCAGCATACCTCTTTCTCTCCACTCAGACCTCACATGGTGGTTCAGGGACTGCAACCTGCGGACGGGCAAGCCCTTCCGGCAGCTGGCCCCGCAGGTCACCATCACTACGGACACCTCTCTGGAAGGCTGGGGAGCAACCCCGGACAGCCACAGCGTCCATGGAGTCTGGATCCGGCAGGAGCAGGAGTCGCATATCAACTGGCTGGAGCTCAGGACCATCTGGCTAGCTCTGAGTTTTCCTTCTGCTCATTGGGGGCAAGACCGTCCTGATCCAGATCGATAACTCCACCAGCATGTACTATCTCAACAAGCAGGGGGTACTAGGTCCCCTCTGCTGTGTAGCCTAGCGGTCAACATGTGGGAACGGCCCTGGAGAACAAAATCTACCTCACTGCTGTCGACCTCCCGGGGGAGGCCAACTTGGAAGCAGACAGGCTCAGCAGACTGGGAGTGGGGAGTTACGAATGGCAATTGAACGACCAGGTGCTGCTGGAGGTCTTTAGCAGATGGGGCACCCTCAGGTGGATCTGTCTGCCTCCTGGAACAACTGGAAGTGCCATCAGTTTGCATCTTGGCAGGGGCGGGGCCCTTGCTTCCTGCGTGATGCATTACAGATATGGTGGAACTGCATAATGGTTTATGCCTTTCCTCCCACACCCCTGGTACACAGGGTAATCCGCAAGATAAAGGAAGCTTGTCACCTCAGCATCATTCTGATAGCTCCATGGTGGCTGGCGATACCGTGGTTCTCCGAGCTGCTCTCCTTCACGGACAGACGACCCATTCACCTTCCGCTGGGTCCAGCCCATCTCCTGTCTCTGCAGGGGGGCAGGGTCATACAGCCTGCCCCACAGAAGTTAGCCCTCGCAGCGTGGTTCCTGAGCAGGTCACCCTCAGGCACCTGAGCCTATCACAGGCTAACCTGTAGATCGTTCAGGACGCCAGGAGCAAGGCTACCAGGAGCCAATACAAGAGTAAATGGACTAGGTTCTGTCATTGGGCGGACTCTAAGGAGATTGACCCCCTTATGTGCACGCTGGATGATGTGCTTTCCTTCTAGGCACACTTTGCGCACTCAGTCGTGCAGGTGCACACATGTTGCACCTATCTGGCAGCCATAGGGACCTACAGAAATTCAGAGGAGGTCTTCTCTTCTTCCAACCCGATAGTCGAGAAACATCTGGAGGGGTTGTCCAGGCTCTACCCGCCCATCAAGAAACCCCACCACGTGTGGGACCTCAATGTGGTGTTTGACCCTTCGAGCCAGTGGCATCTGCGGACATCAGGCTGGTCACCATTAAGACAGCTTTGTTAGTAGGACTCACCTCTGCTCGCCGAGTCAGCGAGATCCAGGCTCTGGTAGCCTCAGAACCCTATACCACTTTCCACAGGGATAAGGTGGTCCTGTGGACTCACCTGGCGTACCTACATAAGGTACCCTCCGCTCTACATCTAAACGAGGAAATAGTCTTACCTACGTTTTTTGCCAGCCCCCCAAGGACAAGGCTCAGAGAGTCTTGCACTGTCTGGATGTCAGGTGCGCTCTGAAATTCTATCTGGACAGGACCAATGGCTTCCGCAAGTCAGACCCACTTTCGGTCACCTTTGGGGGATCCAGACCCGGTTATCAAGCATCCAAGGCTTCTATTGCACGGTGGGTGTTGCGGCCATCAAAGAGGCCTAAAATGGGGAGCACAAGCCGCTGCCAGCTAACATGCACGCTCACGTGGTCAGAGTCAAGGCCACGACCATCGCATTCCAGCGGTAGGTTCTGTGGCAAGTCATAAGCTGAGCGGCCACCTGGGCCACCCCTCATTACTGTTTGGACGCCGGTTGTAGGTCAGACGCATCCTTCAGACAGGCTACATTCAGTTGTAATCGCCCTTGCAGTATGGAGGAAAGGGGACGGGACGTAAGAGCAATTATAAGTTACTCACTGTAGTGACTAACATAGTCCCCTTTCCTCCATACGTCCCACCATCCTCCCCCTTAATAATACTGGTGTCAATAGATAATGTTAATTCTTGTCGACGTGTCAATGGGGACTGAGGTGTGGCGCCAGTGGGCGGAGTCAGGGTAGCTCCCGGGGCCGCACCCTGCGTGCCTCTAAATTTAAAGAGGAAGAAGGTTTTTTCTGGTGAAAAATGTTCCGGCTCCAGTACCTAGGACTATACTATGGCCTTCCCTATTCTTTCCCATCCGATCAGTGATAAAATTGTTCAATTTGTCCAGCAATGTAGATAACTGGCATACACCCTGCAGTATGGGGGAAAGGGAACTAAGGTAGTCACTACAGTGAGTAACTTATAATTTTTCCTTTGACTAGCCTTCAAAGGCTACGAATAGCAGACTCAGCCCCGTTTGAGTATGGTCAATCAGGACAAAATCGTCGGCATAATCCATCCAACAAATTGACAAGTGTCCAATTTCAGGAGGGGACAAAAGAAGCCACTTCTAATGATTTAGCCACGTCGGCCACGTAGAGACCAAAATACACCCCTGTCTCGGGCTGTTATACGATGGTATCTTTTTAGTCAGAGCCCTCCTGATTGAAAACCTTCGGGGATCCCCACTGCCTTAATTTCTCCCATAGTATGGGTCTAATAACAGTATCAAAGGCACTGGATAAATCCAATGCGGCCAAATGTATCACTGGGTATATTCCCCTATTAACAGAGTCCTGAAGACAGCCCAACAGGAACCCGTTCAAATTGATTCCATGAGATTTTCAAAAACCTGTTTGAAAAGGGGACATCAAGTCATTACTATGAACCCCAGACTCCTGGTGCTTCTTTAGCATGATTGCAAACATTTTACTATCTGAATCCAGGATAGTTATTGGACGATAATTTGTTTGGGATGATCTACCCCCCTTTTTACAAATCAGGATTATATAAGCAGTCCCCCAGCTAACCGGAGAGGTGCCTGTCTCCAGGATTTCATCAAAGAGGAACTTCAAAATCCGGCCCATACCAAAGGTGCACTTCCAAACAACTTATTGGAGGTCTTATTGGGGCCAGGAGCACTAGAATCACTTCCAAGCATAATAGCATCCAATATGTCCTGCAACTCAAAGGCAATTGCTCCTGTTAAACCGGGACCTACATTGTTGCTGCTCCCAGTAATACAACTGTTAGAAGAGGTCTTTCCATGAAGCTCCCCGAAGTGTTTCACCCAGTCACTTTCCGAAACAGCATTAATTGTACTTTCTCCTAGACCATTATTTTGAGCATTCATTAATGCCCAATAGGAACGTGACTTTCTTTTGGAGGTGACCCAACATTATCTCAGAATCAGCATGGACTAGTTGTGCCCGGTGGTTTGTAACCCAGTTTCTGTATCTCTGTCAGTGTGTTTTTATATGATCTTAGCATTCCACCGAAGTGGAGTTAAGCTTCCGTACACCCCCCCGAATCAGTTGCGTCAATTCCCTCTTCTTTTCAGCCACTGCTTCATCAAATCTATGCGTTTTCTTATTATTAAGTCGTTTTCCGTAACCAACAAAGTTTTCCTGTGTGAAAGTCTTCAGTTTCCAGTTATAATTGGTGCAATTCACAAACCCTTGAATTTCATCATTCACTTGGTCAATCTTATGTTGATTTCACACAATTCTATTTCGAATGGATTGTGTCCTCCAACGCATTCCACATCTTTGACATGTAATGTCCACAGCTGTGCACATTACATGTCAAAGATGTGGAACGCGTTGGAGAAACATCCAGTCGAAAGAACGTTACTAGTTGGTAAGTAACTTGTTCTTTGAGCTGAATTAAGCAGAATTGATTCACCAATGTTTTCGCATAATGTTCTGATTTGCCAGTTAATTTTACATTTCAGTAAGCAGTGGTCGCTCCAGACATTTCTCAAAATGTCACACTCATTACAAATAGACATTAAATATGAGTCCAGGAAAATGTAGTCCAAAGCAAATCTACAAGTGCCGCTATACACTCCCCCAACTACCCTTCAATTGTACCATTTAGTCGTTTTAAGCTCAAGCTATTCATTCAGTTATTCCATTTTGATACCTTTATCACAGATACCATAAGGATCAGTGCATAAGGCCACCTCCCCATAGATGGTTGGTTTCTGGACACTAGACTCCATTTCAGCCTTATAGCAGTAAGAGTTAAAGTCCCCTGGGACTATAATATGGCCTTCCCTATTCATTCCCATCCAATCAGTGATAAAATTGGACAATTTGTCCAGGAATGTAGATAACTGGCATACACCTTCATGCCAATAAATGTTACAGAGTAAACGTTGTAGTCATATTCCCATTGAGTCCTACCATTCCCAAAGCCAAGGGACCAGTGGTAACGTCAAACCTTGCTGTGCATTTTACACTGCCGTCGGTTCTGCGGGTCGTAATGAGAGCTCCCTTGGGCCCACCTCTAGGGTCCTTAATAGCCAATTGGAAGATAAGTGTAGCCATCCAAAACCACAGACATTAATTCAGGTACTCTTCGGGCTGTTTTTTTTTTTATCAACCTCTGAAAATCTGAGCTCTTAAAGACATAGGATTTAGTGTTCCTTTCCTTGGGGTCAGGTGGGACATGGTAAGGGAGAGGATGTTCCCCACTCAGTAACGATTCAGCGATATATTGAGAGTGGTTAGTCACTTTCTCTCCATGCACACTCCTTCACTATGGTGGAACCAATATTTTCTGGGACTTCTAGCTTCATGTATTCTCACAGTTCCTGTGGCCATGCTCGGGATGCGATCCTTGCAACTGCATCTGGCAAACTTCTGGAACCAGGAAACGGGGTCCAAGTCAGATAGAATCTCAATTCCTCTCTTCTTGAGAGAGGATTTGTTGTGCTGGAAACAAGAGATTAAAGTAATGTGTGGATCTCCCTTTTTCCAGCCCCTTCACTCAGTGGTGGTCACGACAGACTCTTCTTTAGATGGCTGGGGTGCCATCTTGGAATTCATTTGGTGCGCGGGAGATAGTCTTAATTGGCCAAGTCTCACTACAAATATTTTTAGGGTCTCTCATAGCAATCGGCTTAGCTCAAAAATACTTCCTGCTCCTGGTCCAGAACAAGGTAGTTTTAATTAGGACCATCAGTTATACCGTCATGTTTTATGTCAACCAGCAGTGTGGGAACTAGGTCTCCCCCCTCTGCAAACTGGCAGCAGAGGAGAATCACAAGGCTGGCAAATCACAGGAAAGTGTAAGAACAGGAGGGACCTGGAATGTGGAGACCGCAGATTTCACCTGCAAGTTCTGAGAGAGTCATGTTCTCCCAAAATCTTAAGTGTAGAGGCTGCGCAACGGAAAACATGCAGGGGACTACGTTTACCACATGTGAGCCTGATTGCAGAGCGTGGAATGTGCAGGAGACCCAGGCCAGAAGCAGAAGTCAAGCCGAGGGTCTCGGGAGGAAAAGGAAGTCCCAAAGCAAGGGGCTGGACCGAAGACACCTGTGTTGGAGAACAGTGTGTGTCCCCGGGGGGGGGGGGGGGTCCAGAAACAGTACAAGTGGTAGAGGAGGTCGGAAAAGCAGTACAATCCACAAAACCAGTGTCTATAAAGCCGACGAGGGAAGCACAGCATTCAAGTACATTGCGCAAGCCTTTTCATTAGATTGAATGGCCTATGCAGAGACTTCCTGTGGCAGTGTACCAGGAATAGGGTGACGCTATGGAAGTTGCAGAACTTCTATGAAAAAGGGGGAATAAAACTACCTAACTATGAGGTTTATTATGTAGCTAGTCAGCTGCAATATGTTGCCAAATGGCTCTCGGACGAAGTGACACCTGAGTCTGGGTTGTTTAAAACAGATTGTGCCCCATACTATTTAAAAGAAATGATCTGGCTGCCTAAAACGGAAAAGAAAGCGTGTCCTATGTTGATGATGCTCGGGTGGAGGATCTGGCACTGAGCGTGCCAGATGATGGAAAACCCAGCCCCATGCTCCCCGCAGATACCGCTAGTGGCATTGACTAAGGGAGACAAGCAGCTACGAAGGGCAATTAGGGGCCACTGGTAGCCGGTGGGGTTGGTGACTGTGGGAGATGTCTGGCGGGAAGGGGCTATCATAAATCTTGAAGAGTTAGAAGAGGAAGTGGGGCTACATGTGGGTCAATATATTACATATTATAAAATGGTGCTGGAAATTAAAAACACTTGGCCTGAGACAGTACTGGTAGAAGAGCCTGATGCTATCATAGACACGATATATGATATAACGGAAGGAGGGCACGAGATTTCTTGATTGTATGAAATGCTGATGACCAAGGTTGGGAAGGAACCAACGCAATTAAGATCAGACTGGGAAGCGGAAGTGGGAGCCCCGATGGAGGATGGGATGTGGGAACGTGCCCTGGGATACCACAAAAAGGTGTCGAGAAACGCCAGATTAAAACAGATACAACTACATATCACGCATAGGGCATATATGACACCCCTGAGGATATCGAGGTTTGAGTACGCTAGTAGACCGGCATGCCCCAAATGTGATGAGGAAAAGGCTGATATGGTACATATGTTCTGGTCCTGCCCGGTGATTGGGCGCTTCTGGAGCGAGGTAGCGGGAAAACTGGCAGCAAAGGGGGTGGTTATTGTCATAGACTCAGTTTGGGCTTGTTTACTAGGAGTGTTCCCCAGATCGCAGAAACTTAAGCATGTTAACAAGTTGAAGGATCTAGCATATGTGCTCGCAAAAAGGAAAATTGCCATGGGATGGAAGGCTTGTCACAGGCCACGGGTGGAGATGTGGTGGAAAGAATTGCAGAAATGGGCGGAGGCAGAGACCATGGTATGGCAGGATGCAAGTAATATAGGGGGAGGAGAAGAAGTGGGAACCCTGATGGCATGGAAATTGATGGTAGCGGAACTGTTTGGAACAACACAAGAGTTGACCGAATCCACTGGAAAGGTGACCCCACCACGCGGTGCGGATGCAGAGTGAGAAGAACAATAGGCTCGTAGGGGAGGGTGAGACCAGGGGAGTTTGTATTGTGTGTTTGGTTGGTGTTTTGTTTGTTTATTTGGAAAATAATCAAAATTGTTTAAAAAAAAAAAAAGTACATTGCGCGAGCCTTGCCAGTAACTGGGAGGGCAGGAGGGGGTGGTCTGGCTACTATTTTTGATGTTTCCTATAGTTCACGTAGTGGTGTGTCTGATACAGATTTATAGCTTGTCTGCAGTGTGGAGCAACTCTCGTAGGGTTGGGTTCTCAGAGTACATTGAGGTTAATGGTATGAATATTCTAGTAGGGTGATGAGAATTTATTATTGTGGTATGTGGGTTGCTTGGAACAACTTTTTCATTTTATCTGGAAAACCTGTGCAATTGATTTGTGTAGGAGGTGAGTTTGTGGTGGGACCTGTATTGCAGCAGTATGGTTCTATGTACTTAGATTGATTATGATGTACTGTATAATGTATGGGGTTCTGTGGTGATAGTCATATTTGCATGAAGACATGGGTTATATGGGGGGTGTGCTTCTATGCTGGGGGATGGGAGTTTCGGATCAAAGTTACGTATGCTTTAGGGATTTGAAATGTGAGTTCGTTATGTTTGGGGGGTGGACGTCGGACATTGGGGCTTTGAAATGTATTTCTTGTATTGTTACATTGCGTTGTGGTTTGCTTTATGCATCTGTTTCAGCGGGGGTGGGTTGGGTTTATATGGTTTGGGTGTACATATTTTACCAGGTCTTTCTGATTTAATAGTTGGTCAGTTGAATTTCTGCTGGGATTTGGTTTGGTGGAAAGAAGATGGATGATGATCTACGACTTGTGACATGGTATGTAAATAGGTTCAATAATGTGAAGAAGAGAATGAAAGGGTTGCATTATTTGGATGAGTTAAAGGCGGATATTTGTTTCTTACAGGAGACACATTTAATGAAAGATGAGATTCAAAGGCTGAGGAAAGGCTGGGTGGGGAAGGTTGATGGTGCTTCATTCAATTCGAGATCAAGAGGGGTTGCGGTACTGATTAGGAGGAACACTCCTATAAAGGTTTTGAAAGAGATGTCGGATAGGGATGGGCGGATGGTGATTCTGTTAATAGATGTACAGGGCCAACTGGTATCTCTATGTAATATTTACGCGCCGTCAGTGGATGATGGAACTTTTTTTTAGAAAAGTGGCGCAGGCCTTACAAAACATGGGTTCGCTGGACATTATCTTGTTTGGTGACTTTAATGTTATATTTAACTCCAGTATGGACAGGAGTGGGAATTCAGCCAAGTGGGGTGCTGACAGGCAGCACTTGGATTTGGATGATTTAATTTTGGAACATGATCTAAAAGATGGTTGGAGGTTGGAGCATCCAACCTCTCGTGAGTATACTTTTTTTTCAGGAGCGCATTCGGTGTATTCTAGGCTGGACATGTTTTTAACGGCCGGCAAGATGACAGAAACTTATAAGAGCGAAATTGGCAGTATATTGTTGTCTGATCATGCGCATGTGACTCTGCAGCTACAGTTGAGATATGCCCTAAAGAGGCGTAATTCCTGGAGGTTGAATGTTGCCTTATTGCATAGAGATGACGTGGTGGATACGTTGCGGAGGGAGATGGATTGTTTTGTGGCGAGTAATCATACGGGGGAAGTTCGTCCAAGTATGGTTTGGGAGGCTATGAAGTGTGCAATGAGAGGGCACTTGATTGCTGTTTCTAGGGAACTTAAGAGGCAGGCTGATGACAGGGAGGCATTGCTGGGGGGAAAGTTGAATGATCTATCCAAGAGAGTTATGGCTGAAGTGATGGCAGAATTGAAAAAGACAAGAAGAAAGCTGAAGTCAATGATAGATGAACGTGCAGACCGATGTAACTTTTATCTTAAATGTGCTTACTACGAGAAGGGTTAGAAGTGTGATAGCTGGTTGGCTTATAGACTGAGGAAGAGGATGCTGAAAGGGCAATACCGGCGATTCGTGATGGGAATGGTAAGATTACATATCATCCAGGTGAAATAAATAAGGTTTTTCAAGACTTTTATGTGAATCTGTACAAGAATGAACCTGAAGTGACCGGGAGGGGTGAAGCTTTGATGGATAGATTGGATCTCTCGAGGATAGGTGACTGTGATTCAGCGCTACTGGAGGCGGATGTTACGGTTGAGGAAATTGAGAAGGCTATTAGTAAGTTAAATGTGGGCAAATCCCCCGGCCCTGATGGGTTTCCAGCTGAATTTTATCGATTGCTCCCTCAATCGGCACTTCGGCTCTTAAGAGACATGTATTTGGAGTAGTTTGATAATGGTGTCCTACCAGATTCTACTAGGCATGCTATGATTTCTGTTTTTCTGAAGAAAGGAAAGGATCATACACTGCCCGCGAGTTACAGACCTATTAGTCTTTTAAATGTTGATAACAAAGTTCTGGCAAAATTATTGGCAATTCGGATTGAAAATCTGCTCCCGACACTGATTCATGTTGACCAATCTGGATTTGTAAAAGGTGGGAAGACCTCTAGTAACATTAGGAAGGTATTGAATACTATTTCAAAATCGGAAGGACGTCAGGGAGATTGTGCTATGTTGTCGTTGGATGCTGAGAAAGCTTTCAACAGAATAAATTGGGATTTTTTTTTTTTCGGTTTTGTCAAGGATGGGTTTCGGCGAGAAATTTGTTTCTTGTATTAGGCTGCTGTACGCTGCTCCCACGGCTGAGGTTAACACTAATGGTTTGCGATCTGGGAGGTTTGTCCTGGAGAGAGGAACTAGACAAGCGTGCCCTTTGTTGCCGCTATTATTTGTGATTGCTATAGAACCATTAGCTGAGGCGATTAGGGAGGTGGATGAGGTGGTGGGACTTTCGAGTTGGGGTTTGAAACAAAAAATGTGGCTGTTTGCGGATGATATGGTGTTGGCTCTGGATGATCTGGAGAGGTCTGTCCCGGCGCTTATAGGGATTATGGCTGATTTTCAGCTGTGCTCAGGATTTAAGATTAATTGGACTAAATCGGAGGTTATGCCTTTGACACCTTTTGTGGACACAAGATTTATGGTGGGCCTGGGATTTCGTTGGTGTCCTGATAAGATGCGGTACTTGGGGGTGTGGTTATCTCCCGTGGTTAGAGACTTGATCTCGGAGAATACGAAATCAGTATGCAATGGGTTGAGGGTTGAGCTGGACAGATGGGGTTTATTGAATCTCTCACTGTGGGGCAAGGTGAACGCCCTGAAAATGATCTCATCCCCAACGATTAATTATGTTTTGGGTATGCTTCCTTTGGTGTTACCATCTTCATTTTGTAAGGATTTGGACAGGATGCTTCAAGAATTTTTGTGGGATAAGAAGCTTCCAAAATTAAAGTTGTGGAAATTACAACTGCCATTTAGGGTTTTTTAGGGGTTCCTAATTTCAGGGCCTACCACTTGGCCTTCATGTCTGATTTTTTGGTTCCATTCGTGGATGAATTGCAGGATGTGGGGGTGGAGGCTGAGACTAGCTTTGTTGGACCGTTGACTCTTCGGGCGGTCTTGACTTCGGGACAGATCCGCTGATTGAGAATTTGAGGAGCGCATGGAAAGGTATTTGTGAATGTTTGGGTGTGAACGCATTTAGAGAACCTGGTGCGTAGTTGTGGTTTAATCCTGCTATTCGGATCAATGGTAATGTGGTTTTTTGGGCGGATTGGTTTTTGGGTGGAGTGTGGTGGGTGGCTGATCTGTTTGAGAATGGTATTTGGATGTCTGCAAGGGAATTGCAGCGGCACTTTGACATAGAGAATTTTAAGATCTCAGATTATATGAAGCTGAAACGGGCAATTGGGGTTGTGGACTTTGACAGTAAAATTGATCTGTGTTTGTTTACTAGGAAACCGATCGGGAGGGAAGGTGGCCTGGGCAGTTGAGTCTATAAAGAGATTGTGTCGCACTACAATGGTAATGACTTGCTGAGAGAGGAGTGGGGTAGGAGAATTGGTTTGGATATTTCTGAGGATTCGTGGCACAGGATGTGTGAAAATGTTAAGTTATGTTCTTTGGAGCTCACAGAGAGGCCGAGACAGATAAAGATTCTTAATCGGGTTTTTGGACACCGGAGAGAATGGTGAGTAGGGGGATGTCGGAGAGCTCGGATTGTTGGAGGTGTATTCATGTGGCAGGTACGTTGGAGCACATGCTGTGGGACTGCAGGTTGGTGAGGTTGGTCAGGTGTGCGATGTGGTGATTGAGGGTTTACCTGCTTTGGATTTCAAAATGGTGATATTGTGGGGTGATGAGTCTCTGGAGGATCTTACTCAGAATCAGAAGAAGTGGTTGTTCTGAGGGGCAATGATCAGTAAGAAAATTGTTTTGCGGAACTGGAAGTCGGTATTGACTCTGAATATTGAGACATGGTTGACTGAAATGCATGACTTGGCGGCTATGGAGAGGACGCTTTACAGAAGGGAAGGGAAATTGGTTTTATTTGAGAATATTTGGGGTACATTTCTTCAGCTATACTAGACTTGGTGTTGTACTTATGTAAATAGGGGCTGGGGGGAGGTGACTGGGGGATGTGGTGAATTAGGCTGGGGGCTATGTGTGGTTATATGCTGCAATGTAATTAGTTGTTTTAAAAAGAAAATGTGTTTTGATGGTTTCAAGTACTTTAAATTTCTTATGGAGTGTATTGTAATGTATGTGATTTTATAGTTTTGTAAATAAAGTTTAAAAAAAAAAAGAGAGAGTGAAAGCTGTTAGTTATATCTGTAGTCGTATTAACAATGGAATTGTAGCACTTCCATATAATGTTAAAGATCAACATTCGTGTAAGGAGCTAAAATCATTTAAAGCCATTGTTGAACTATTTAAAGACTGTTCATGCCTAACAGAGTGGTTGCATTTCCCTAATTAACAAGAGGGAACACACACCTTAAACCATTACCGAATACCTAACATTTCTATATACAAGTTAAAAGTTACAAAGTGTGAAAACTACATTAAAAGGATGTCGTGTATGCCTAATTGTAATTCCCAAAGGAAGACTGAACTTCATCCTTTGCCATTAGACGAGAATACAATTCTTCATTTAACTTTAAACCTTGAAATCCATTTTAAAGAGAGGTTGTGTGTGCCCAATTGTGTTTTCAGCTGAATAACTGAACTCTATACTGTATCTAGAAATGACATTCTTTTCATTTCAAACAAGAGTCTAAAGTGTTGGAGAAGAACATGCATTACCCAAGCCAAGAGGCACCTGCTTTTCATAGTGAATCCAGTCTTGCCAAGAGTTAGAGACATCCAACTACACTGTGAAGTTGTTAAGTGACTGAAGTGGCCTAAGAAACAAGTATACCATTGTTACTTGAAGCTGAGAGAGTAGCACCAAGGCTTCTGGGTAATTACTTGGATTATAACTGGCAGAACTGTGTGAGTAGTAGTAGTAATACTTGAACTATGGTAGTATATTAAGTTGTCAGCAGATGTCACATTGAAGTGGTTTGAAGCAGTAACGTACTACGGGACAAAGGTGACTGTTCTCATAGTACCAACAGTAGAAGTGTAGTTTTTGAAAACAGAAGCATCAGCCCAGAGAAAGCATCCTGACAAATATACCAAATGTAAAGTTGTAACTGAAAAAGTACTAAAGTATTGTGTATTATTGACAACGGGGAATATTGCACTTTCTTTTTGACTGTGACCATATATCTGAAGGAAGAGACAATCTATCATGGCCAGGGTACCATTGGTGCTGTTTCTTTTTCTGGACGTTGGAACAGGATCTTTTCATCCAGGACCAAAGGGTTACCACCAGTGGATTTTTGTTTAGTCAAAGAAAATTTTCACCAAACTTTCAAGAGCGGATTCAAAGCCTTTCTTTTCTTTTGTTGAAGATTTTGGAGTTTACCTTGAATCCTGTAGACGGGACCTTACCGAGGATAGGAGAAAGCCATTTAGACATTGTGTTAATATTGTTAATTATATTGTATTGCTATACAATTTCCTTTGTATATTTGTTGTTTAGTGCGAGGACCAGTTTTCCCATGCTAGAGAATGCGCCCTTAGGCTTTAGACTTGGTAGGGAATTCCTCTGTAGAGTAGAGCAAGCAAGGTATTTTCTTTATATAATTTCTTTAATAAAATTGCATCTTTTGAGAAACCTACAAGCAGTTGTCCGCCTCGCATTAATGACCCCTCACAGTATCCACTGCAGAGCCATACACACCCCAGGAGACGACAATACGGAGGCAGACAGGTCGGGGAGTAGCACTTACAAGTGGGAATTGCACCAGGAAGCATTGTTTCTGGTGTTTCAAACTAAGGTTTGAAGGGCAACCCGAGGTGGATCTATTTGTCTTGGAGGTAAATACCAAATGCTCACTCTTTGCCTCTTGGGAAGGTCAGTGTTAGGGTTTCGGGGCGCACCGATTCCTTGCAGAACTATTGTGCATGCTTATCCTGCTGTCCAAAGGCAGTTTCAAAGGCATGGCACCCTTTTCTGCCAAAAGATCCGTCGGTTCGCTGCCCCGTTCCACAGACAATGGAAACTGCTGTGGAAAAGGGCTGTTGCCATGGCGTCTGTCTCCCGTAGCATGGAAGGACTACGTTTCCCATCCTCCCTGGATATTCTCCCTGATTCCTGCACGGGAGCCCACAGCCTCACTTTGAGTCTAACATAACTCCATGACGAATGCCGAACTCTGCTTCCGATTGAAGTTGCTTAGATGTTTGTTTCTCGTGAAGTTCCGTCTCCGTTATGCCTTTAAACCTTACTTCCTGTGTACCAGACCCCTCGCCTGTCTGCATGAACTGCCTTGGATTTTGTCTTGCCTTTGTTGCCACTTCTGTCTACCGGACCCCTCGCCTGCCTGTACGGACTACCTTGGAGTTTGTCTTGCCTTTGTTGTTACTTCCCATGTACCGGAACCATTGCCTGCTCACACGGACTGCCTTGCATCTTGTCTTTGCTATCATCGCTGCTACCAATGTACAAGACCTCCTGCCTGCATACCCGGACTGTCTTCCTGACCACAGCCTCTTCAAAGCACTCCACAGCAAGTATTTCCTTCTTGTTGTTACCTGTATTCCTTCCATTTGCTCCCACTCGTGTTGTCTGCATTATATACCAATTGACACTCGTTCTTCTGAACCGATCTCTAGATAGACTTCCACTTGCAAGTGCACTTGGGGATGCTCTGAAGCAACGTGCACCACCCCACCACTAGCGCTTTCCGTCGGGGTAGCACCCGTACTAACAGACCCCCTTTATTATTTTATCCCAGTCGTTGTGGACTTTTTTCTCTCCTTTTACTGTCTTCATACAAACACGGTAAGGATTAGCATACCCTCATTGGAGTTTTTTTTCCTTCCTTGGCCCTTGACTGCCCTTAATTCCATCCAGTACATAGATAGCTTATTGTTCTTTCTTTCCTAGGGTGGGGTTATCGAGAGGAAAATCAAGCCACTGTATAGTTCAGGCATATCATAGTCATATCCAGTTGCAACTGACCAAATGCTTTCACCTAAATCTAAATAGTGTTTCTCCAGCATTGGATCTTTCATAGATTCAGATGCTTGAATATTCCCCGCTGTCAGACTGGGAATCCTCGGTGATAAAATAATTATTAAAAAATGTTTAATATACGCACATTGCTACATAGCCATGCATATACATAGCCCATTATGGCCTATGAGTCATTCTATTGTTTAGTCCCTCCACCTCATTTTGGTCCTTTATAGCCCCAAACAATGAGGTGCAGGGCTTAAGCTCGGCCCCCGGCAGCCATCTTCAGATTTTTCACCGCAGTCTTAGACATTGGGAATCCTCAAGCTCTCTGAGCTCTTCAATTCTTTTTCTACTTTTTGTGTGGAATATATTTTTCAAATATATTCTACGTTGTTCCCCTGTTTAGGGGCTTTGGTCTCAGGTAGTTTTTGGGACAAATAGCTGTTGTTTTGACCCAAAATCGTTGTGTAAACCTTCTCTTCAGGGTGTTAAGAAGCCGTCCTTGTTCAGGGACTGCACGAGGTGCAAGAAGACATTGGTCTTCATGAAGGACCCCCAGGAACATTGCATTTACTGCTTGTATCTGCATGACATTCAGAAATGCGATATTTGCAAGACTTTTTCCAACAAGACTCTTCGGGACAGGCACAGAAGACTTCTTTTACATCTGGAAGCCAGGGATCAATCTTCAGATGAAGAGTCGGTCAGAACAGCTCCTGTCCACTCCAGCATTCCATCTGAGAGGCAAACGTCGAAGAGAAGGTCCTCTTCAGTGGAAAGGAGTTCCTCTCCCATTGCCAAAAGTAAGAGGACGCTGGAGTTAATACCCTTTCTACCTCCAATGGACTCCTTGAGCCAGAAAAAGTCACATTCATCAGCGAAATCTACCTCCAAAGGTAAGGAGGAATTTGCAAAAAACCAGGGGGGGCATTCGTCGATGGGGAAACCATCCACGAGCGATGGGAAGGATAAAGGCCCGTCGGCCAGACCGTCAACGAAACCCTCATCGACGACGATTACACATAATACATCGTCTACGGCAAGATCCTCGTCATCTGACTTATCGTCCACTAAGCAGTCGTCGACGAAGGAAACACACCATTCGTCCACGAGGCACTCTTCCACGAAACGCTCGTCCACGGAGCACTCGTCGATGGGGGAGCGACCATCCAAAACACATTCGTCGACGAAACACTCGTCGACGGGAGAGTGACCATCCAAGCCGCATTCGTTGACAGAACTACCATCGGCGGGACGCTCGTCGACGAAGGTACCATCTAACACAACACCATCGATGACGCCACCAGTTCCTGCATCTATGGAGGAATTGGAGCCTGAGGCACCTTCCACTCACGCCAGGATGACACCTGTCATTGAGGACAGTTTCCTTGAGGCTGTTGAAGCTGCTGAACCAATGGTAGCGCAAAATGGCAGAGCTTCCTGATGTAATTCTCCAGGAGGAATTTTCAGATGCAGAAGTGGTGGAAGAATGACCTTGTCCTTCCCCTAAGCAACACAGTCCCCCTTGGCAGCCTTCTATGGAAGAGGCCGACTATCCTCATGACCCGATACTGATGTTGTCTGTACAGAGGATCATGGATGAGTTCTACAGGCGTCAAAGGGAGCAGAGCAGGCCGGCTGATCCCATAGAACTGGAAACCCTTGGGAGAGACACGTCTCCGATTCCAGGCACATCAAGAAGTTCACCTCATAGGAGTAGACCTCAGAAGAGGGCACGATCACCTGAGCCTCCTCGTAGATCTAGGAGCAGGACTCGCAGTGCTTTACCGACAAGGGTCCCATCACCACCATCATCGTATAGACCTCGATCTCCGAATAGGGAACCAACAATGGTGCCGTCCTCCGTTTCAGTCTCAGCTTGGCAGGAGGATCCTTTTAGAGAATTCTTTGATCCAGAAGAAGGCGAAATTGCACAGGAGCCTGATGCAGCCAGCGAGTGGGACGAGTACATCGTCCAGAAACCCAGGAGGAGAGATTCCCCAGGAGATGCTTCACCTCCGGGTGATCTGGTTTCTTTCCACACCATAATAGAGAAGGCGGCAGAATTGTTCAAAATTCAGGTTACATCAGAGGAAAAGAAATCGGTGCTTTATGAGCACAGGGACAAACGCAGGAGGACGGTGACCACCATTCCTCTCCTTGACACTATCTGGGAGTCTGGATCCAAGATCTTGTCTATGGCCTTGTCTACTCCGGCTCTGGGTTCCAGACCAGAGAAGAAATATAAAGCACCCGATTCTGCGCCCCTTTGCCTGAGAGGTCAAACAAAACCGGACTCGGTTATCACAGTTGAGGCTAGGAAGAAGTTTGCGGATCCCGCTTCGCCGCTGTCAGCACCACCGGACAAGGACGGGCGTAAACTAGAATCTCTGGGCAGGAAAGTATCAGCTTTGGCGTTGCTTACCATCAGAGAGGGTAATGCTATGGCCATGACTGCGAGATATGATCGCAAGCTTTGGCTCCGTATGTCAAAATTAGCTAAGCAGTTACCACCAGAGCTCCAGGAAGAAGCTAGATCGATAATTGCTGATGGTGAGGCAACCTCGGATCATATGATTGACGCAGCGGTTGATGTGGCCGAATCAGGCTTCAGACATATGGCCCATGGTACAGTGCTCAGAAGACAGGCCAGGATGAAGGCTACTAATTTCAGGCCTGAAGTCCAAGCACAGATATTGGACATTCCCTTTGATGGATAAGAGCTCTTCGGAAAGAAAATAGACAACCACCTGAAGGGAATCAAATCAGACACAGACACGGCCCGAGCCATCAGTTCTTTAAAGGATAAGGACCGTCGGTCTTTTTGCCCCTTTAGGGGCTCATCTTCTCAGTACAGAGGGTACGGCCGCTCCTCTTATGGTCAGAAGGCGAAGGTAGCACGTACCAAGAGAACAAGTATCAATCCGCCAATAGATACTCCCATAGAGGCAGGCGTGGCTCTGCCAAGGGGAAGTAACAAAGCAAACAAAACTGACTATCCGATTCTGTCCCCTCAACGTCACACCCCGGTGGGGGAGGAAGGGTAAGCCAGTTCTTCCAACGCTGGCAGTCAACTACATCGGAGAAATGGGTGTTGCAGGTGATCAGAGAGGGTCACAACTTAGAATTTCTAGACCAACCTCCTTCCCTGCCTCCAACTTCGCACAGGGTGCACATGTTAAAACAGGTCATGTCCGAAGTTCAAAAACTGCTTCAGAAAGCAGCGGTAAAGCCGGTGCCGTACCCCCAGAGGGGAAAGGGTTTCTACTCCAGCTTCTTCCTCATCAAAAAGAAGAAAAATGGTCAATGGAGACCCATCTTGGACCTGAGGGCGCTCAACAAATATATCAAACGCATAACATTCAAGATGGTAGCATTGCAAGGAGTGCTTCCTTGGTTAAACAAGAACGACTTCTTGGCCACTTTAGACTTGGAGGACGCATACTTCCATATACCGATCCATCCAGCTCACAGGCAGTTCCTCAGGTTCACGGTGAGATAGCTTCATTTTCCATACTTGGACGACTGGTTGATAAAAGCATGTTCCGCCACAAGGGCTCGCTCAGCAGTTTTAAGGACTATCAACCTCCTAAAAGAGTTAGGTTTCTCCATAAACAACGCAAAGTCCTGCCCCGTTCCCAGCAAGACAGCTCTCCTCCTGGGCGCCGAGTTCGATACCAGCATTCCCAGGGTGAGACCATCGGCAGAAAGGATAGCGGCGATTCTACGCTCAACCTCGTGCTTCCTGGAGAAACAGACAACATCGGTACGCTCTTACAAATCCCTTCTGGGCATGATGTCCTCGTGCCTATTTCTCATACCAAATTGCAGGCTTTGCATGAGACCGGTTCAGGAGGCCCTGGACCACCAATGGAAACAAGCTCTTGGATGTTTGGAGGGCGTCGTCCAGATTCCATCAACGTTACACAAGGATTTTCGATAGTGGAATGTTCAGCGGAATCTTCAATAAGGGATGCCGTTTCAAGCACCAACATCGACCCTTCTGCTGAGGACGGACGCGTCATTATAAGGCTGGGGCGCTCACCTTGCGGACCTCCAAACCAAGGGCACTTGGTTGGCGCAAGAGTCCCAACTCCACATCAATGTGTTTGAGCTCAGGGCCATAAGGTGGGCCTTGAAGGCTTTCCTGCCGGTGGTAGCTGGACAGGTACTTACAGTCCAGACAGACAACACAATCTCCATGCACTACACAAACAAGCAGGGAGGCACGAGGTCAGAGATCCTGTCACAAGAAGCCCAAAGGCTATGGGCATGGGCCTTGCACCATGGGGTGCAGATCAAAGCAGAGCATCTTCCAGGAGTGGACAATGTCATAGCGGACAAGCTAAGCAGAGAATACACGTCGTCTCATGAGTGGGAGCTGGACGAAAAGGAAATCCAACTGATTTTTGCCTTATGGGGCCATCCGCAGATCGACCTTTTTGCCACCAACGACAACAAGAAGTGCCGAAGGTTCGCCTCGAGATACCCGGATTATCAATCACTGGGAGGCGCGTTCTCAGTGGCTTGGATGGGAAGTTTCCTCTATGCCCTTCCCCCCCATTCCCCTCGTTGCAAGGGTACTGCGCAGACTGAAGGAACAGAATTGTTCAATGATCCTAATTGCGCCGGATTGGGCGCGACAAGTCTGGTACTCAACTCTGAAGCATCTATCCCGGCGGCCCCCGATTCGCTTCAAGGCGCATGAATATCTGTTGACGCAACAGAACAGCAAGGTCCTCTACCACGACCCGAGGAGCCTATCTCTCAAGGCATGGTTCCTGAGCAGCGTAAACTGATGAATCTTAAGCTACCATAAGAATGTTGGGATATCATCAGGGCCGCGAGGGCCCCGTCGACATGAGTCACCTAAACCGGGAAGGGGACTCGATTTTCTAAGTGGTGCAAGAGATCTGCCATCGATCCTCATACTTTTTCGGGTTGACCAAGTTATACCCTACTTATTGTGCCTAGCTAAGACGGGGCTTTCATTGTCCTCCATCAAGGTCCTTCTGTCGGCCATAGCGGCGTACACAACAACTCCGGAGATGCAATCCTTGCTCTCTTTGCTGGCGGTTAAAGTCTATCTGAAAGGGCTGATGGATGCGTACTTATCCTCCTACGCCCACGCCAGTCCTGAACTGGAGCCTGAATACCGTCTTGACAGCCCTCATGGAACCTCCCTTCAAACCCATACACAGATGCGACATAAAGTTCTTGTCTTGGAAAACAGCCTTTTTGATAGCCATCAAATCAGCCAGAAGGATCAGTGAGTTGCAAGCCTTGTCGTCTGAACCTCCGTTTACTTTGTTCCAGAGGGACCGCGTCATCTTAAGGCCACATCCTAAGTTCCTTCCCAAGGTACTGTCGGAAATGACACTCACTGAGTGCATTGTTTTGCCAACCTTTTTCCAGAATCACACATCTGAAGCAGAAGGAGCATTACACTCTCTGGACGTTGCGAGAGTTTTGAAGTTTTACTTGCAGAGAACCAAGGAGTTTTGCTCCTCAAACCAACTGTTCATTGTTTTCTCTGGCCATACCAAGGGACAGCATATCTCTAAACAAAGTCTGGCACGCTGCGTTTCTTCCTGCATCACCCACTGCCATCTGATGAAAGGCGACCCTCTAACTAGACCGCCATCAGCGCACTCCACCAGAGGGAGGGCGGCGTCAACAGCATTCCACGCAGGGGTGGCCTTGAAGGACATATGCAGAGCCTCCATGTGGAGCACTCTGCACACGTTCTCTAAACACTACTGCCTGGCTGAAGATACCAACAAAGAAACTGCAGTTGGACAGGCAGTGCTCCGCCATCTCTTTGCATAAGGTAGAACCAGCCTCCTTTATCCCACCTTTCCCGGAGTATGTAACCGTTGTGTTGCTGCATAGTAAATGTTTGATCAGAAATATGTTTTTCTGTATTTATGCATATATGTATATGATGGTGGCATGTTTTAACTGCTTGGTATTCTATTCAAGCATCTGAATCTATGAAAGATCCAATGCTGGAGAAGTTTTAGTTACTTACCTGTAACTGTATTTCTCCAGCATTGGTATCTTTCATAGATTGACATGCGCCCGCCCGCCTCCCCTAAGAGGCTACTCCCATGCTCAGCATACATCATACTGTAGTCTCTACGGTTCAAAATCTGAAGATGGCTGCCGGGGGCGGAGCTTAAGCCCTACCACCTCATTGGTTGGGGCTATAAAGGACCAAAATGAGGTGGAGGGACTACACAATAGAATGGCTCATAGGCCATAATGGGCTATGTACATTCATGACCATGTAGCAATGTGTGTGTATATTAAAAACATTTTAATAATTATTTTATCACTGAGGATTCCCAGTCTGACGACGGGGAATTTTCAAGCATCTGAATCTATGAAAGATACCAATGCTGGAGAAATACAGTTTCAGTTAAGTAACTAAAACTTATTTCTGTACAGCTGGTGGTCGTAGCGGTGTGTGCTCCCGCTCTTTTAAGCAATCGGCCTCACTTGACTTTCTATTCAGATCAGTCTGGGGGCATATCACTAAAAAGAGTTCTAACCCTCAACAGAGTGGAGGCCCTGGTTTAGGTCTAACTAGGGCTTTGCAATCAAGTCAGGTCGGGTCTCTGTGGGGTCACCAGGCATTCCACCCGGTGAGTGACAGTCAGGGCAAGGGTTCCTTTGGAGATTGATCCCAGATTTCATCGGAAATTCTATGGTGCTTCTGGTTCCCTCTAACCTCCCTCCTGCAGAAGTTGATTCTCAAGTTCAGAGAGTCATAAGGGTGCAAGATGATTCTAATAGCCCCTCTCTGGCCGAGTGTGGTTTTCAGATTTAGCACACTTGGCACGTCAATATAAAATGCATTTACAGACACACCTGCATCACCTGCAAACACAGCAGTGGTGTTGTGAAGGGGGTATCCACCCAGCCCTGGACAACCTGGCCCAATAAACATGGTTCTTAAAGATTTAACTCTCTGGCCCTCACAGCAGAATCTACAGATAATTAAAAAAGCAAGGAAGGAGTGGACCACAGCTTAATACAAGTGTAAGTGGTTGTGTTTTTGTTTCCAGCCCATCTCCTGCTCACTTGAATGATGTGCTGTTATTTTAGGCCCACCTCGCCCAGTCTGGGGTCTAGGTGGACACATGTCTGACGGATTGGGCAACAATAGGAGCATAAGTGAATTCGCAACAGATGGCGTTCTCTTCCCCATCTCTTTTATTAAAAAGGAATCTGCAGGGATTAGTGAGAATATACTCTCCAGTCACTTGTCATTACCCAGTATGGGCCCTTCATTTGGTAATAGCAGCATTGGCCCATAAACCATTTGAACCAATGACATCCACAGACATCTAATAGGGTATGTGGAAGACTGCACTATTAGTGGCATTAGCGTCTGCGCACAGAGTTAGCGTAATACAAGCTAGAGTCATCAGAACCTTTATACAGTCTTCTATAGAGACTTCATACTCCGGATTCACCAATTCTTTTTCCAAATGTCACTGTGTTTCATCATAACCAAGAGATAGTACTTCCTAAATGTTTCCAGAGCAGCCTAAGTTAGAGACTGACAAAGTTCTATTTTTAATGTATTTTTATTATGTTTGGTTTACTATAAACCTTTCATATTTACTGTAAAATATACTTCATACTCATTACAATCATGTTTCCCTTATATCATTAACAACACAAACCCTTTAAAGTATACATCTCATCTAAATAATTACATTATATTATCCACATCACTTATTCCATCATTAAAACTTTTTCCACAAATCTCATAGTGCCAAGGTCATACTCAAGTTAGTCCCAATTAATAGCATATCCCACCATTCTTTTGCTGTTAATGTTCTAACATCTTTAAGAAAGGACTCTAAATAACTAGTCCTTACTATTGTCAAGCCCCTATAAACCACCATCAGATGGTTTAATGATTCAGAGACACTAAGTCTGCAGTATCTGCACTTACACTGCGACTTCTCTTGTTGGAAGCACATTGAATCGAAACCTCATAAATATATCTCGATACAGGGAGGAAGGAAACTTGGACAGAGAAGCAGGTAATTCGTTAACAGATCTACCTTCATGATATAAATTTAGTGATAACCTGTATTTGCTTCTTTGTTCCTGCGTATCTATCCAATCCTGAATAAGGTTATTTTTCTTTACCTTCTCCGGGTTTGTTATTAACAAGTCAATGGAGGCACATAGTGATTTTATCCACCCCAAACATCTTTCCTTCCACTTTCCCACAAACCAATCAGTAGTACTTGATGTCAAAAGGAGGCAAAAATCTAGTGTAACACATTTCCTATGTATAGATAAGATCTTTCAGAGCACAATTGATCCCATTGACCCCAGGCCCTGTTCATGTCTTATGGAGCTTACTGAAAAACTATTGGGCAGTCCCAACACCCTTCTCCAAAAAGAACCTTCTTATAGCCCCCAAATTTGCCAGGACAAATTTAGGAACGCTTCTGCACCATGAGGGGACGACCTTTTGCTTATAAAAGGTCACCAAAGGAGTACTTGTACATTTCTCATTCCATCTATGTAGAGCCCGGGCTTGTGCCACCAACTTCCTGACTTTAGCTCTTAATATCAACAGCCAAGGCTTCTCACTTATACTCCGATTTATTAGAACCCTGAGATAAATGATCGATTCCACTTGCATGAGTCTCTCCAGGCCCGCATTCAACTTAAAACCACAACAATTCTTTTTCTGGGCAGCACTCAACACCAGAACTTTAGATTTTGTAACATTCATTCTTAGGTTATTATCAGTGGTTTAGGCTAAACATTGATTCAATCTTCTCTGGAGACCTATTGGAGTTTGGTCAATAATGACCAAATCATCTGCGTAGAAAAGCCTTTATGGAGTCCTGCGATTCCATGAAGTCCGAAATATATAGATTGAATAAAGCAGGGGCAAAATGACATCCTTCTTTTGGCCCTCTATTGGTATTTTTCTTCTTTAATACAGCCCTTATGTTGTCAATCTAATCTGTACTGAGGTTGATGAATAGAGGGCATTTATGGCTTCCACCAGATCTTGCGGGTAGTTCCAATTCAATAATATCCCTCATAACCATTCCCTGCTAACTCTATCAAAAGCTTGTTCTAAATTGATGAAACCCACATAAATATTTGTCTTGCTTTTTATTGCTCTTAGTTTTAGCAGGTTCAGGAGGAAAAGATTTAAATTTGTACCAACCCCTTTACAAATCCCTTTTGATGTGTGTCTAATGTCCCCGCCTTAGTTGCCCAAGCATTTAAATTGCCCAACAGCACTGACGCAAAGATTTTACCCAATATGTCCACGTGGGCAATAGGTCTATAGTTCTTGGGGTCTTTTCTATCTCCCTTCTTGAAAATGGGGATGTTCAGTGCCGTTTTCCATGAAATAGGGACTACTGTAGCTACCATAATTTGTTTAAACAAGGGAGTAGTACATTCGGTCCAAGGTCTTATAGCTTCCTTCAAAATGGAATTTGTTAGCCCATCAGGATCAGGGCCTTGCAAGGAGTTCAGTTTCTTGATTAAACCCTCTGTCATCATTCTCCCATACAAAAGACTATTTTATAGGAGCACTCAAGCTTTCCGACTTTTGTTTTAATGTCCAAAGGGGCAAACAGTGATGTGCAATGATTTATCCACGCTGTTTCCGAAACTGGATTAATCATCAATGTTCATTGAAACCTCCTATTATTATTTATCAGCTCCCATATGTTGTGGGTGTTATTTTTACAAATAGTTTTTAACATTTGTTCAGTGTCATGTTGCTCTCTTGCAGCTCTTGACACAATCGGCCAGTTCTTATAGTACTGTTTGTGTTTTTTCGCTAAACTCCCCTCCCACCCCACCCCATGCATATTCAAGGCCTCCCTTATTATCTGTAAGATATTTGGTAATGTTTTATATAATCTCCAGGACATCTCAGACCTTACCCTCACCCTATTCTGCCCCTGGGAAATCTGTATCACACTTTCTGATAGAGTATATGATTGTTCTACTTCTTCCATACATCTTAATTCCAACAGATTGTGATCACTATTTTCCATACGGATCACCATGAATAAGTCCACAAAATGAATCATATTAAGGGACACAAAGCAGTAATCCAAACAGGCTTTCTATTCACCCTTTACCCATGTGTACCTACCAGGGATGTCACCTTTGGTCTGGCCATTTAACATAAGTAGGCTTCTCTCATTTACCTCTCCTACCCAGCATCTGGCCCGATTTTCAAGAGAGATCTTAGTCATCGTTATCCCCCGATCATCAAGACACTTTATATTTAGATCTCCACACATGATAATGTACAGATTATTCAGAGTGACATAAATATCATCGGCCAGCCCCATTTCTGTCTCAACAAAAGTACGTTCCTCACACATTGCCTGATTCCAATACAAGTTCATTGCTACTCTATCTTAATGAACATTTGTACAAAAATGTTGGAATTCACCACTTGTTTCACTGACAGCCCTTGACCAGCGCTTATCAAGGTCAGTAGACCTGAATACGGTCTACCCTAAGTCCTTTTAATGCTGAATTCAGGTTACCTGTGAACCCATCACAAAGAGGTTTGGTCCTTAGCCATGTCTCCTAGAAACATAGAATGTCATAGGCCCCAAGGCCAGAATCTTTATTATTAAAAAGCTGAATAAAACAGCAAGTATTCAGGGATCCTATTTGGAGGGGTTTCTCTTTATCTTCAACATGGCATTCATTCTCAGTTGGTGCTGCAAGCGCTCTCGCCAACCACAACCAGTCTTGCTCAACTGGCCTTGGTCCCCCTTCATCATTAACCACGGCCACCGAGCCTGAACGGCCATGAGAGCAGTCAATACCACTGTTTATGTCCTGTACTGTTTTGATTACATTGTTGAAACTGGGCCCCCCCCAGCCTTAAGATGCATGAGCAATCGTTGAGCCACGGCTAACATTGGTCGAGGTTTACCAGTTTCTTCGTACGCCGATCCAGAACCTTTGTCCTGACTTAGTTCAAACCGAAAGGCAAAATATCCTTTGCTGCTTCCATCAGGGCCGATTCAGACAACGCTCATTCACAAATTGCACCACTCATATATCATCCAAATTTATTTATCTTAGTTTCGGTAGGTGGTGTATCAATTTCAACACATTTCTGCGGTTGAGGATTAAATTATCATCCGCATGGAGAGGTAATTGTATTCTCTGCACACTGTTTCCATGCTTCATCACTGGAAGTAATTTTATATGACCAATCCAATTTTAAGGGCTGGATTTTAAGTTAACCTGGGGTTGCTGGAAATTCTCCAGACGGACCATCTTCCGTTTTTCTTCCAAAGTCAGGAATCCCTTGTTTCTAGCCACGGCTGGAGTCCTCCACCCCCCCACCCCCGCCTCCCCTTTCTGGTCTGTGGGCCCACCCGGGACGATTACGTCCTTTACATGTAGAACAGTTTTACTACAACCCGGGTCCACTAATCTCCTATTTGACCACTCTTCCACCTCAGCCTCCCCCTCAGATTCAGATATTAAATCCAAGAGGGCATTAGCCCTAGCTCTTCCTCAATTAATCCCAGAGGGGCATCATTATTGTCTTCTACTATACTAGACTCCACCCAACTTCAAACCGTTTATTCATCTTTGGTCCCACGGGCCCCTTTAATGGCCACTCTGACATTAGTGACCCTGGTTCTTGTGTGGCGGTGTACTTAGGTTCTTCAGAAATGCCCTCAAGCCATTTGATTTAGATTTCAAGAGCACTTGAATATCTTTAGATTTGTTATTGTTGCTGTGGTGCAGTGAGGTTGGATTTGTTATGGTTCTTTCTTTTCTGTTTTTCAGATATTGCGAAAGAATTAAGCATCAGGGCTTGTGGATCAGATTGATTTTGCCTCACCATTGTAATGGTTGCATTAGGGGAGGTAGATAATCGCTGACAGTTTAGCATCCTTCCTTTAAGTAGTTGTTGCCCCTCCTGTTGGTTTTCAGACACCCCTTTCCCAGTGATCTTATCGGGTGAGTCAGACTGTCGGAGTATAATAGGCTCCACCTCCCCCGAGCCTTAAGGGTTAGGTTTCTGGCGATGAGCAATATTGGGAGTCTTTGGAGTTTTTTGAAATAGCGTTTGGGACAGCCCACTACGACCCTCCTTAGCCTTGAAACTGCTCCCAACACTGTTTCTGTTTTTAAATTGGGACCTCATCCATTTACAATCATCCAAAAGGGCCTGTATCCTTATGTTCTTATCACTTGTCTCTCTTGCTAAATCACACAATCTATTTTGCACTGGCCCGATAGTTTGGCTTCTCTGTACACTCTAGATTGTACCGTAGACGTAAAGGATTCCCAAGTATATCATCTTGGAATGTACCATTGCTAGTAAGGTCGTCTGGTCTTTAAGTGTGTCATTTAAATGTTCGTACCATTTTGAAAACGGGGTCAGGAATATAGATAGTGATGCCATTATATTAATCTGAAGCTGCAGGACCGCTGCTGATGATAAGCAGGCTTCATATAGCTGCCTATCGGGCTGAAACAGAGTCACTTTCTGAGGACTCTGAAAAATTTGAAGACCCAGTACAATGACTGATCCACACATAGGGGCCGCACACGGCGATCCTCCAATATTACAGGTGAATTTTCAAGGGTACCGGCACCCCGGATTTGAGGATCTGGGTTATCTCTAACCTATTTGCTTGTGATGTTTACATTCACCAAGTTGGCCCGTGCTGGTGACTTCATCTCCTCCTCCTCACTTCCCCCCCTTTAGCGGCCTCAGGAGACTCAATCCTTCGTCTCTTACTTGCTCCCCTTTTGGTTGGAGTTACACGCTGGTTGCATTTCTTAATAGAGGCCAAATGGAATTTTATTTCTGCAATATCCCGATAATACTGGGTCACCAATATGTCCTGTTGCTCTTCCTTGGGCACACTTATCGATGAAAGCTCCCCTTGCCTTTTAGTAGAAATTGAATTTAAGCCAGTCAAAGAGGTCAGGGTGCTCGAAAGAGAACATAAGGGGAGACATGGGCGCGGGGGGGGGGACAAGAGTGCCATTCCTCTCCCACTTCCAGGTCCTCACATACTGACAGGGTGCTCGTCCGTAGGAGTCACATGTTCCTTTGAGGCAAAAGCCCATCCACCTGCAAACCTCTACCAGGGGCCAAGTCATCTAAGGCCACCCCATTCATCAGCTGAAGTTAACACGGCAAGACTGACTCTCTCCTATCGATGACTGCTGCCAGTTAAACACCGCCCCTTCCCCACTGGGCAGATCCACCCGCTGAGGTAGTCCACCCACACCCCGCCTCCAACCCCCTGCTCCGGGTGATCTGATGTAAACGAGGGAAGTGACCGGAGGTCTGAGAACGAGGTGTTAATAACATTTTTCATCTCATTGTCAGTAAACAATGCTGGTGGGGGGGGGGGTTGTTAACCTCAGTAATATTTCTCGGGCTCGCCAATACAACGCCATGCAGTCTTAATTGTTGACGGTCGCGGGGTGCAACGGACACCATAAGTTGTAAGAAGGGAATCAGTCAGTCTCAGATAACACACTGACTCAACTGTGGAGCGCCTCCACCACTCTTCAGCGACACAGCAACACGACACTCTGCCAAGCACTCCACTTCTACAGTGCCTAGACATGGATAGGGCGCTAAAATGTTACCCAAACAGAACTATAGCCTTCCGAAAATCAGATGCTCTTTTCATCACCTTTGGTGGAAAGTTACCGGGCACTCAGTCATCCAAGACCTCAATAGCCAGATGGATGAGAAGAGCTATTTAAGAAGCAGACAGGTTGCTGCAAAACCTCCTCTTTTAGGGATGCATGTACATGCGTCGGGACTGAAGTCACAGCAGTAGCCTTCCAGAGGCAAATACTTTGGGACATAATTGGATTCCCCCTCTTCTTTCTGTAGTAATTACTGTTTAGACATCTGAGCTAGGTTAGTCGCTTCTTTTGGGCAGGCAGTTGTAAAGAACTTCTTCGCCACAAAGGCAAAATAATTCTTCATCCTCCCTTATCAATGGGTGCATTGAATTCACCCATACAGTATGGCAGAAAGGGGATGGGCCATAGGAGTAGTTCCTGTAGTGACTGAAGTAGTCCCTGTCCTTCCATATTCCCCTGTAATCCATCCTCCAGATAAAAGTGTTGTTTGGGCGTGCGTCATCCGGCCTTCTGCTTGCAGTACGGATCGGGTCGGTTATCAAGATTTCGAAAAAACTGATGGAGACCTACGGAATGCTTGCAGTCCTCACAACATGGTCGTTCCAGGATCCAAGGTCTAAAAAAACTCGGACAACTCAACTGGCGATCGTAAACTTGTATTGGAACCCTCAGAAAACCTCAATTACAACCTTTTGCAACCAGGTAACAGATGCAATCGACATCAGAATTGGCACAAATACAAGTCACATAATCATATGTGGGGATCTAAATGCCAAATGCTTTCCGGAAAATGCCAGCCAGAGCAAAAACAAACAGAAACTGTTGTCGGAAGATAGAGGTATCACGTGGATGGCCGCAATGAACTCACGAAGCCTTCACAACCTGGCATGGTTAAAACCCTGGGAAAATATCATCCTAACGTGGGAACGCGAAAACTACCGGGCTACACTTGATTACATCTTTGCTTCCAACAGCCTACTATCCCTGATTGAATCTTTCAAAATGACTCGGATAGAAGAAAGCGACCACAATCTACTCGCAATAACGTGGTCGTCAATGCATCCTGAGGGCAAACTGTTCCTCCCATCGTTGGAAGCAAATACCCAACGAAACAGACTTCGCCTAACCGCTGCAAACATCAAGGCAATTACCGGCAAATATGGAAAAACTGCGGCAAACAGACCAAAGGATTCTGATCGACCAGACTACCTTCTGTTCCTAATAAAGTTCAGGACGGACCCCAAGAAAAACAAGGGTCCAAGCAGAATGCACAATCATGAGTTTGACCGAGCACTAGTGGAAAGAAGAAAATCTTGAGGAAAGCAAAAAGAAGAGCAATAACTGAGCACTCTGATTCGGCCAGGACAGACTGCATAGCCGAAGTGAACAGCTACAAATCATGGCTACAAAGCCACAGAAGACTAATGTACCAAAATGATGCAGAGAAGATGCTAAGAACCTTAAGCACCAAGAAATCCAGTGACTTCTGGGCACTTATTAAGAACACAACCAAGACTCAGGAAAAGGATCTTGCAAACTCAGTCACGGAGGAAAAATGGATCAACTATTTCAAAGGGCTGTTCGCCCCAACTCTGGACATGCCTCATACACCGGCACAGAAGATCGGTGGCCCATGGGTCAATCTATCAGACGAAGATGACATCATTGGCGTCATCAAACATCTAAAATCCTCAAGAGCTCCTGGCCCTGACGTTTTAGCAACATTGATCTTAAACAACACCCTGAAGCCTGGGCAAGATTTATAAGTACTATATTCCAACACTGCAATTCCGACCTCATGGACCCATTCAATAATCGTTCCTCTCTTCAAGCGTGGCAACAGGGAAGATCCAAAAAACTATAGGCCAATAGCCTTGTTGGACATCATTGGAAAAATGTCGCAACATTACTGTTTAAACATTTTCAAGCATGGGCAAAGGCATCACCAGCAAATGATCCACTCCAGATGGGTTTCTTAAAAAATGGCGGAACATCTGTAAACATCCTGTTGTTAAACATAATCAAAGCAAAAGTCAAGCAGGGCTCGCCGCTGGTGTTTCTGGCTTTCATAGATCTATCACAGGCTTTTGATAGAGTGGACAGGAGCCTGCTCTGGTCCAAACTACACAAATGGAAATGCCCAAGCGAAATATTGGATCCAATCATTGCACTCCACACGGCTACCAAACTGCGAGCCCGACTTAACAACCAAGGAGTGCTGTCGGAGGAGATTCCTGCAGAGCGTGGGATTAAACAGGGCTGCCCTTTAGCCCCGGCCCTCTTTATCAGCTTCCTCAGTGACTTTAAGGAGACAGAATCCTCAGTCCGAACATTCCCGCCAAAAATAGGAAACATCAACATGTCTCGCCTACTATATGCAGAGGATTTAATCCTGTTAGATCAGACGGAGATTGGCTTGTAGCGCTAATTGACAAACCTGGTACAGTACATAAGTTCAAATAACTTGGAAATCAATAAACTCAAAACAAAAGTCATGATCCTAACAAAAAACCGCCCATACAATAGACGGAACAGGGGCTGGTTCTTGGAAAACACCAAGATTGAAGTAGTTGCTCATTATAAATACCTGGGCATAACGATCGATAGCTCAGCATAGGAAACAACCATGCAAACCATTCTATGGAGCAAAGCCAGGAGTCTAGCGGCACAGATGAGAGCCATCGATAAGCAATATGGAAAATTCTCGCTGGTGCCTGTAATTCAATTCTACAAAGGCAAAGTAGTCCCAGCCTTAACCTACGTTATGGGCGCGACCTTGTCAATGCAAAATTCAATCTGTGCAAAATTAGAAGGCCTACTGTGTCTTGGGCCTACCAAATTCAGCCGCAATCGCAAACATCAGGCGTGATCTAGATCTGTTGTCTCTACTATCATCCGTTGAAAAGAACTCTATGCACATTTTCAGAAAAATCCTTCTTCCAGACTCACCCCCGATATACAAATTTATTGCCGCAGAACTTTCAACTGGCCATACTAACATCCTAAAAAAATGGTCCCTGAAGCAAAGAGCAAAACTAGAAGAAATAACCTGCACCGAAGATCTGGTCGGGAACCCTCAGAGAATAAAACACAAAATGGAACTCATGGACTGGATCAGTACGACCGATAAAGCCCAAGCAAACAAATTGACCGCACATCTGCCTCCAGTTTTCAATAAAATGAAAACCCCACTGTTATACTGCTCCAAATTTCCAGACAAAAGCCTCATGAAGATCTTTTTGAGAGCACGTTTGAACTTCCTGCCCACACGGGAAATTCTATTTATCAGATTGCAGTCCGCGTCTAAAGAATGCAGATTATGCGCCACACCAGATGAACCGGAAAACCTGAGGCATCTATTACTGCACTGCAAAATACTAAACCAAGAAAGAATGGCCTATTTCTTACCTCTCGGGATGCCCTTGTCAGTTCTAGAAGAAGACTTCTGGTGGAACAGACTACTGTCAGGGGAAAATCCTAAATGGACCAATACAACAGCAAAACTTCTGACTATTGCCCTTGGTAAAATAAATGCACATGGAAACTAAAGTATGGCAGGGTGCTAAACACAAGAACTTCCATTTTCATGAAGAAACTTCAAGGTTTAATTTGTCCTTGTAAAAATCACGAGTTGATTATATACAAGTAATAAAAAATAAATTAAAAAAAGTGTTGTAGGATCGTGAGAGGTCTCGCATTTGGTGCTACAAAGGTAACTGAGATGAAAAACTGAACCTAATGCTAGCTGGGTATGTTTACGCCTGCAGCTGCGCCTCCTCGCCCTCTAATTTTGAAAGGGATTTTTTGCAGGGTTTCCATCCCGTCCCTATGCAGGGACACTCAGACAATACGGAGGAAAGGGGACTATGGATTAGGAGAACTTCAGCCACTTATTGAGTAACTTTATATATTCTCAGGATGGTAGTCCTTCTCGATGGGGTAGTGCTCTGGGAAGATTTATCGGAAAGAAAGTCTTTCATAAAAGTAAAGTGTTTGAACAAAGGTTCTGCCAGGGCTCAGTCTTAGACCAGGTGTCCCTGGCAAAAACACATAAAAGGTTGACAGTTCTTAGTCCTGTATTTTAATGGGTTCCTGCATCCTATTTCTGCCAATCTTCAGAGTCTCTCCTCCCGAGCTTTCAGTGTGGGTTTAAGGGTTCCCTCATCCTGTTTCCTCAAGTTGTTAGGGTACTTTCTTGTTGGTGCTCAGTCCCAGGTACTAGCTCCTTACTTGAGCCATTGGGTGGATTCTGTAGTAGGGGTTGTGAGTGGCAAGCCTTCCAAGAAGGATTGGAGCCAGAGGATGACAGTTGACTGCCCTAAAGCTTTGACAAGGTTCCACACTTCCTTCCTCTGTCAGGGTGCTGCTCCTGTGTCTATCTGCTCCAATCTCTCTGTCCTCCTCGGAGTCTCGCATCAAGGTTCACTCCCTTTCCCTCCATTATCTGCTTTTCTAGGGGTAGCCTTTTTTATCTTTGGATCTCTGACCTTCTCTTCTGCAAATTCCACCCTCCATAGCTCTCTGTAACTACCTCCTCACCTAGTCCTTTACTGGTCTTCATTTTCGCCTCTAAAATTCCTTCTACCGCTTCCTGTAGGTTGCCCAAGGATTCCGCCTCAAATTTTTCTGCCAGCTCCGCTTCCAGAAGTTTCTTCACTTCTCCACATCATTCAATGCGTCCTCTACCCAGTTTGCTTCACCTCCCTCTATTTCTTGTTCTTTCCTTATGGATCGCTCATCGCATATTCTTGCACCAGCTATCTCTTATTCTGTCTACCTGATTCACTCCTTTGGGCCCCTTTTGTACAACTCTTAAGATTACACATTTCTTCCAACTCTCACAACCATTTTCAACCACTTGGTCACTTGCATTATTACAGTTATAGTTCCCAAATTCAACCCTTACTTTTGGACCTTTTTCACCCTTGTGAGCTTTGTCCTCACAACCACCAATCTTTTCCACTTCTTTCCTATCTCTTCCACTTTCTCAACCTTCCTTTCCCTAACCTTCTGGGTCCTCCTTCTCTCAGTCCACTGGGTCTCATGGTTCCCCAACTCTTGGGTCTGCCTTTGCCCAGCCTGCCTGGCCTTCCCGGCAGCTTTGTGTCTTCTCCTTACCCCAACCTTGTGGGTCACCTCTCCTGTCTCCTGCTCTTCTTATACTCCAGGGCTATGCTCCATTCTCCTGCCCTGTACTCCTTTTTCTGCTTCTTTTCCTCTCTCCAGTCAGCATCTAACAAGCTCTTCCTCCTTTCTCCACCACCTATTGACTAAGCCTTCAGAGTGTTATAGTGCTTTCCCTCTCCTTCCAGTCTCCCTGGGGATTGGCTTCTGGGCTCCTCCTCTGAGGATGACTAACAGCCCTGGTGTTGGACTTGAATTTGCTTCTCCATCCCCCTAGGTGGCCCTCCTTCTGCCTAACAAACCCTGGCGCTGCCTCCCAGCCTTGCTCTGTGATAAGAGATCTCAGGTGTGCTGCATTGGTATTGGGAGCGTGGGAGTTGGAGTTTTTTTGACCTAAATGTGGTCTCCCATGTCTGCTGGACCGCAGCTTCAGGAACTACAGCTGCCATATTGGTATTCTTAACTCCCCCTTGGTCTTTAGGTTGCTGACTGTCTTGTCTCAGGGATAACTTATTCCAGTTTAAGGCACACTTTTGGTTTAGATGGATTCTGGAGCGGCATCAGCACCCGCAAAAGGGGATCCCAGTGCGCGAGCTACAGTTATCCTGTGACAAGGTGCCCCTTTGGCGACCCCACCATCCTCCAAAGTGGTCAGGCAGGGAGCAGACTGCGTTGCTGGTAAGGGACATTTCAGACCTCCTCTTTCTCAAGTCTACAAGGACATTGTGCATAGAAAGAAACAGTTCACACTACATATGCATTGGCCTTGGCACTCTGCCCCATGGACTCATTCCTATGGGCTGCCAGCTCACTGAGGGACTTAAATACTGAACCACAGACTGTCCCTGCTCAGTGGCTAGATTGTCTGCCAGACCTCAGTCTGAGGGCCCCCATGCAGTGGCTAAAATATATACTGGGCTGTAGCCCAAGGATCCCCAATGAGAGGCTAAACCAATCACCAGGCCACAGCGGTAGTTCCCCTATCAAGGGGTAAGGCACATCAGGGTGTCACATGCGCAGCATTAGACTCCCTCAGCAAGGGCTAAAAGTCACAAGCCGCCTACCAGTCTCCTACTTTAGGCTCATTTTTGTCCACTGGTTTCACCTAAGGGAGAGATTCCAGGGCTCAAATCGGGGACCTTTCTGAGGTGAGTGTCAGTCCTCTTTTCTTTCCTCCTATGGCCAACACCAAAATTGTGCATAATATAGGAGACGGTGTTACAAAGTGCCTTGCTTTACTCTTAGGATTAAGAATGGGGAGACCACAAGGGCCGGCTATTTCTACCAGATGCAGCACCTAAGGGCTGCATAAAGGGGAATTATTGGTCTGTCCCACCCTCTTCGTAGAGCTTGGCAGGTCATATTTTCTCAACAGCCAGCATTGCCCCTTTTAGAAATCTGCATGGAGATGCCCAGACTGTGAAGCAGCAGGTAGACCGAAAGGGCCACTACCACACGAAGACGGGCACCACAGTGAAGAGTTAGCTGATCACACACCCAGTTGAAGTGCGAGTCCCGCTGGGACTTGCGAACACGGAAACCCCACAAAGCATGCAACTCAGCTGAGACAACGGCACTCGTGCAACTTCTGCAGACAAAATTGCAGCCACCTGAGTTCCTATCACTGAGCCATATAGAGAGCGAAAGAGCCTACAGAACATGCCAAATACCTCCTGCAAGTTCAAATCCACCAATCCACTTTGACTCAACATTATGCAACATACTTGTTAGAGATTGAAGTGGGGAGGTCCCAATGGAAGACTCCTCCAAAGGAGGTGGGGTTTGGAGACTGTTCTGAAAGTCTGGAGAGCAGAAGTGGAAACAAGGATTGCACTGTAGGTGAGAATAAAATAGAAAACTTTGTCTGCAGGAGAGAAAATGACTGATTAAGAAGGGTGTGGGTTGAGGAGACTGGGGATGTTGGTTTGGAAAAAGAAAGGTGTAGGTGAAGAATAGCAAGATAAATAGGAGCATAAAGTAAAGGGGGAAGACCTGGAGAAAGACCAAATGCATGTGTAGGGGTGGAGAGAAAGACATCAGTGATAGGAGGTGGTCAGAGAACAGAAGGTGGTCATGAAAGAACAAGAGGTGGGGGTAAAATACATCCAAGCAGAAAGGTTGATACTGTAAGAGAGTTGTGCGTGGGAGCTGACAGAGGGGTTGGAGGTAAAGCTATCAGAAGTGTGATGAATCCTATGGCGTCATCACTTAAACCCCAGCCTAAAATCTCCTTCCATTGGACCAGGGGAAGGCAGCCGCTACCTGATCCTGACCCTGGGCGTGGTATTACGAGAGTGCATCACATGGTAGGAGATGGCTGTCAGGGAGAAGTGGTAACTCCAACAGGAAAGACATGGTATTCTTCCCTTCCTTGTGAAGAAGACCCTCTAATTCTATAGTTCCTGGTGGCATGTTGTCATTATTCAGAACCCTTCAGTTGTAAAACCCTGAAACCCCTTCTTGTCAAGCATTCCAGAGAGAATACTATTCACTCTTCATGTGTACATAACACCCCTTAAACGCATTTAACATGTACTGTTTATGATGGTTATTTAAACAAAGCTGTCAAACAATATAACTTAAAACGGTTTAAAACTCCTTTGGACTCCAAATCCCAGAAAGCCTCAAGTACTGAGACGAAGAGGAGTAAGGAGTCAATGTGGAATGAAAGTAACATCAAGTTCAACGTGCGGTATAGTTGTCGGGCTAACAATCGGCTGCTTGTAACATTTAAACCTCAGGATCACCTGCAAACAGAGAGAGGAGAGGAGAGCTGCAGAGAAAGCGAAGCGGGAAATGGACCCAACGGCAGAAGCAGACACACAGAGACGAGCCATGCTGGACGAACCAGACGCTTACAGGCAACCACTTGGAAGCGTACCTTAGTGGAGGAATGGGAGTCTGGTAAAAACACAGCGGGTTCCCTGGCGGGGCACTGGAAGACCAAAGCTGCTGCAAGACCATAGAAGACGCTGTCCTGTGGGGTTGCCTTGGTTCCATCAGCGAGTAGTTGGGAAGCCGACACGGGAATCTAACGAGAGTCTGCCTGACAGGGGAAGCCTGCCCAGGGATAAAGCTTTGATGCAACTACATGTTACAACAGTGAGTCGGCCCAGAGAGGTTGGGGGCATCCGGAGACGTGCCAACAAACTTGCAAACACTTGAGTAATTATTTTGAATATCGACCAAATAGAGTTAAAAGGCATGAGCTGTGCAAAAATCCTTATATGAAATGTCAATTTGGGGAAAATTGGAACAAGCATTGCCAAAGGCCAAGCGATACTTTAAGGAACCTGAGGGTGTCCTCACTTTTTTTCCCCTGGCATCATCTGCTCAGGTAGCCAGGGAAAGGCCATCGCTTTTGGATCCTGCCCTGGGGTGGATATGCGAGGGAGGATCACCGGGGTGCAGGGAACTTGGGGAGTGGATGTGCTTGGGTGAGACATGGTATCCCCCATTCCCTTTTCACAATGAACCTTCTGTACCAACAACCTTTGTAGCTTACTGTCTACCTTTCCACTTTTATTCCTTTCAAGTGGCCCTCAGAAAGGCCATTGTTATACTGGGACGAGGAAGAGATCAACTAGGAGGGCACATCCTCATTTGGGCGGGATAAATACACATCAGCCTCCTCTTATTAATACAGATAAATATCGGCCCAGTACCAAAATGAGAAGGAAACAACCAGGATTTATGCACCCTTCCATTTATTATCACCCCTTTGGTACTGAGACGAGGAAGAGGGCTTTGGAGGAGTTCCACTGTAATAGCCAGGCATGTCCAGATAATAGGCTTAACCATAGTCCGCGAACTGAAGTAAAAGACTTGCCCCTGCAATCATTTAACACTCCCCAAGTGTATAAAAATGGTGACCGCCCAGTAGAAGTGGAGAGACAGCCTGGAGAGAAGGCTGTGGCTTGGAGAAGCTGAGCAGGCTGCTGAGGAACCGGCTGGGGGGGGCAAGGCGTGCTGAGCAGGAGGGCGAGAGGGATGCTGGGACCAAGGCTTGGCTGTGAGTGGGTCGAAAGTCCTGCTGTCCTCCCTGCCCAGTGTCCACAGCAGGAGCTGTGGGACACCTAAATCACTGATCGCTGCAGGCCCCTGAGAGAGCGAGAGATGCTCTCAGTAGCTCCCGCTGAGGAAGAGCGGAGCGACGTGCTGCTGGATTCCAGGACAGAAGGAAACCGCAAAGCAAACAGAAGCCAGAAAGCAGAACAGAGAAGTCTGGAGGAACAGCCACATTCCGGTGAGTGTAAAGAAGGCAACACTCGTACGGGACGCTGCTGGGGCTTGAAACAAGCATATCTGAATGCTGAACAAACTGAAAACTGTTAAAATTGCTATGGAAGGCCAAACCAAGTGTTTTTGAATACCGAACAAGCTGCAAGGTATTACAAGTACTTTTGAGAGTTGCAACAAGCATTATTGAATACCGAACTAACTGAAAGATATGATAAGCATATTTAAATACAGCACAAAAGAAAAGCAAGTGATGAGCACTTATGAATGTAGTGAAAGCAAGGTGATGAAAAGGGGTGAACACCACGCAGTGAGTTGTGTGATGTGTAGCATACTCACTCTCAAGACGAGACAAGTACAGCTGGTCAGAAACGTCATCTGATAACCTTCTGTGCTTCATATGAGCGAGCCTGCTGCGTCGCATTGTACAGTGCTGGAAGGGTTCTGATGGAATGTGGAACATGGGTCGAATAGCAACATCTACTGGAGCCGACCCGACCAGCTGATGCTAGCTCCCTCCTACTTCCCGTTAATTTCATATTAATAATAAATATACGTTATTTATAATCTCTTCTTTTCCGCCCCATTATTTATCTGCACATATTGCCTGCCATACGCTACAAAATGGCGATGAGGACGTTTTGCCCAACCCACCTTTTGATGGTTGCCGGGCGCAGGGACCATTGATGTCGTGCCATCGAGGCTGCTCCACTCAAGCCCGAGCATTGTAGCGTCCCCTAGAATCTGCATGTCAGTACGAGGTAACAGCCTTTCATTACGCGCAGTGTCCCTTAACGCCAACGCAGCTTGTTTAATTAATTTCCTCTCCGAATAGCTATTACACGCATGCGCGTTTAATACTGACTCTAGCCCTGCATAACGTTTCCGCACATACGTGTGCTCGGCAAGGAAATGAACTGAATTGTTCTTAAAGTGATATACACATCGGAATGATGATCTGCAAACTGTACTAAACTGCAAACTAGAGTCACGGCCACATTAAAGGTGCACGTGAATTAGTTGTAGAAAGTGCAAGAACATTATTGGTTGGATCTCATCAGTCCATTTACATTGAAGTCTGTAATAGCTGTATATATATAGTGGATGACATACGAGAATTACTGTATCATATGATAATTGGACGTGGGGAAGCCTGTGTTTGATAAAGAGGCATACTAGAAATGTCATTCAGCAGTGTTCCTCCACCTATGTTTTTCCTGCCTGTTGCAGGTGAACCCAGTATACCATGGAAGGCGTGGATCAGGTCATTTGAGCATTATGCAGGGGTTATTAGTGGCCAAATTTGTAGTGCTGAGAAAAGGAAATCATTGTTCCTACATTGCTTGGGCCCAGCTGGTCAAGAAAAGTATGAGACATTGCCAGAACTTCAAGCCAATGAAGATGTTGATCTTAAAGGCATGGTCTAGTAAAAATGTTTATTTAAAAAATAGATAGGCAACATAAAAAAAAATACTAGCATTCTCTTTTTTAAAACTTCCTATGTAAAATTTTGAGCTATTCAAGCTCAAAATTTATCAAAAGCAAGCACATGGGTGCATCCATTTTGTGAAATGGATGTCCTCCTGTGCTGGCTTTTGCTTTTGCGGCACTAATGAAGGAAAAGCCAGCCAGCTGTAGTAAACAAAAGCTACCGCTGGGTGGCTTTCCCTTCATTAGTGCTGTACGCGGAGGACGGGGACAGGAGACCAGAGCAGGAAAGCTGCAGCTGAATCTCGGTAAGTGCTATTTATTTTAAAAAAAAAAAAATAAGCACTAGCTGTGTTTTTTTTTCTAAGTTTTCCGGGCTGGAGGAGCCCGGAAAACTTAGAAATAAAACCGCAGCTTTAAAAACGTATTTATGCTTGCGGTCGCAAATACAACGTTATTGTGTTGGAATATAGTTTCCGAGGAGCCTGAGAAACTCGGAAAGAAAAACCGCAGCGTTTTCCAACACAACCGCGTTGTGTTTCTGCCTGCTGTGGCTATCACTTTGGGTCTCCGGTGCTCCCAGAGCACCGGAGACCCAAAGTGAAAGCCACAGCAGGCAGAAACACAACGCGGGAGCCCGAGAGCCCCAAATGGGAAAGCAGATTCAGGCAGAAACAACGCGGTTGTTTTCCGCAATGCTGCGTTGTTTCTGCCTGAATCTGCTTTCCCATTTGGGGCTCTCGGGCTCCCCGTGGGGAGCCCGAGAGCCCCAAATGGGAAAGCAGATTCAGGCAGAAACAATGCGGTTGTTTTCCGCAATGCCACGCTGTTTCTGCCTGAATTTGCTTTCCCATTTGGGGCTCTCGGGCTCCTGGGAAAGCAGATTCAGGCAGAAACACAACACGGTTGTGTTGGAAAACGCTGCGGTTTTTCTTTCCGAGTTTCTCAGGCTCCTCCGAGCCGGAGGAGCCCGAGAAACTTGGAAAGAAAAACCGCAGCGTTTTCCAACACAATAATGTTGTATTTATGTTTGCGGTCGCTTCAAAAGCGACCGCAAACATAAATACGTTTTTAAAGCTGCGGTTTTATTTCTAAGTTTTCCGGGCTCCTCCAGCCCGGAAAACGTAGAAAAAAAACCCCAGCTAGTGCTTATTTTTTTTTTAAAATTAATAGCACTTACTGAGATTCAGCTGCAGCTTTCCTGCTCTGGTCTCCGGTCCCCGTCCTCCGCGTACAGCACTAATGAAGGGAAAGCCACCCAGCGGTAGCTTTTGTTTACTACAGCTGGCTGGCTTTTCCTTCATTAGTGCCGCAAAAGCCAGCACAGGAGGGCATCCATTTCACAAAATGGATGCACCCATGTGCTTGCTTTTGCGAATTTTGAGCTTGAATAGCTCAAAATTTTACATAGGAAGTTTTAAAAAAGAGAATGCTAGTATTTTTTTTATGTTGCCTATCTATTTTTTAAATAATTTTTTTTACTAGACCATGCCTTTTAATTAATATGAACGCACAGTAAAAAGAATTGACAAGCATTATGAAAAAAAGTTGAGCATCATATTGGAGGGATACAAATTTGGGAAGAGAGCACAGGAGGAGGGAGAAAGCATCGAAAAATATATCACTGCACTAAGGAAACTTGCCAAAACATGCAATTTTAACGAGCAGTTGGATGAAAGATTGAGGGATCAATTTATGTTTGAGTGCAGAAGTACTAAAGTAAGGGAAAAGTTATGGTCAGAAAATGATCCGCCCTTAGATACTGTTTTGCGAGTGGCAAAAGAAGTAGAACACACTGAAGAGTGTGTGAAAGAATTAGAAAACAGAGTAAAGTCTATTCAAATCGATTCCAGCATAGTGAAGTCCACTAAAATTCCATGTAATGTCACTGAGAACAATGAATCAATATCCATGGTGAACAATACCTCTGTCAGACGGAAAACACTTGGCAAACCATACAGGTTGTTACACTTTGAAGAAGGGAAGAACAAGACAACTCAAAAAGGAAATTTCAGTGGCCAAGTAAGGAGAAACAGTCCGGACAGACAAAAGTTCAATTCAAGGAAGAGGCAACAAGGCAAATGTTATAGATGTGATGGCAGCAGCCATTGGGCAGATGACCCGGAATGTGGTGCATTGAAAATAATATGCAGTAAATGCAAAGGAAAGGGACACTACTCCAGGTGCTGCAGATTTCGCAATACATCCACCAATTGGATAGGGGGCAACACTGACAGTGGTCACAGTGAAGATGAAGAAGGAGAAGAATGCGTATTTGTTATAATGAATGACGAGGCTGAAGAAGTTATGGAAAGCCCTGAATCCACAGTTTGTTTTGATGGTGTAGAGATGAGCATGATGATAGACTCTGGTGCTAAATACACATTAATACCACAGGATTTGTGGGATAGGAAGAGGCACGAATATTTACATGAAACTAACATTAACCCTAGAGCATATGGTGGTGTCAGAATTGACACAATTGGATGGTTTTGAGGCACTGAAATTCAAGAACAGGAAAGCTAATGGGAAAATATACATAACTAGTGTAGGCAAAACACCCCTTCTGTGTTTGACTCATCAAAGTAAACTACAAGTGAAATTGGATTCCACTGTAGAAGAATCTGTTTTTGCAATTAATAGTGATACGATCAATTCAGACAAGACGAGCGATGTATTGAGAGACAGGACAAGTGATGTCATGAGAGCAGTATTTCGAGAAGGTATTGGATGCCTCCGCGGATATGTGCATGAAATCCAATTGAAACCTGATCATGTTCCAGTAGCACAGAAGCTGAGAAATATACCCCTGTCCATGCGAGATGAGGTGAGGAAGGAAATCAAAATACTGGAAGATCAGGGAATTATTGAGAGCATTGATGCCAGCGAGTGGGTCTCACCGTTGGTAGTGCTTAGGAAGAATTCAGGCAAACTCCGAATATGTGTAGACATGCGAGAGTTGAACAAGTGTGTTGTCCCAGATAGACATCCTCTCCCCAACATTCAAGAGCTTTTTTCCACGATTGGGCCATCGAGTATTTTTTCAACACTGGATTTAACGTCGGCATATCACCAAGTGAGACTACACAGAAATTCTAAACATCTCACAGCTTTTATCACGCCGGATGGCCTATATCAGTATAAGAGGCTCTCTAATAGCATACTTACAGCACCAAAACAATGGGCGGTAGGGCACTCCCGCGCTTCCAAAAATATTATGAGGCAGTCCAGATGTGGGGTTTGAAAGAATGGATCCCAAACAAGTCCGAGAAGATATGGGAAGGGCAGTGGCAAAGATACGCCTGCTGCAACTTTTGTGTCGGAACACAGACACCCAAATGTCCACATAAGCGAGATCATGAGCACAACATTGGAAATTTGGAACAGAGCAACAAAAAAGAAACACTGACAAAAAAGATCTGGCTCCCTTCATGCCGATGTTCGAGAACCCTGAATTCCAACCGGGCACAGAGAAAGGGGCATTCCAGAAATGGATAGAAGCAGAATGCACAAAGGTGGGGGACATGTATCAAGACCAACAGATTCGAACGTTCGCATAATGCCGTGAACTCCTCGGCCTCACGGAAAAAGACAGATTCAAATACGAACAACTACATCATTGGCTATCCACCCCAAGAATAACACAGGCGGCAACTAGAGACCTCACCCCATTTGAGTCATATATTATGACTCAGCCAGACGAAAAAAGATTTGTTTCAACCATGTACAAATTCATATCAAGAAAAGTGGATATATGTTTGGCAAATAATCCCCAAATGGACACGGGCAATCCAGACAAGAGAAGCATGGACAAAGATAATGATCCAATGGTACTACACCCGAGAAAGGCTACACAGAATGTATAACACCAAACAAAATAAATGCTGGAGGGGCTGTGACACGGAGGGCAACTGGAGACACATATGGTGGGATTGCCCGAAACTGCACGGCTTCTGGACGGAGATAAAAGCCCAAATGCAAGAGATGTTTAAGGGAGCAGAACACCTAAAATAAGAGGTATGGATGTGCGGCATGTGGGATCCCCGAGATATGACAATGATAAAAATACAAAAGAGGAATTTCATGGGACTCCTTACAGCCGCCTGGCTAGCAATAGCTCAAAAATGGAATCGGAAGTCACTGCCATCCACTCTAGAATGGCTACAGAGAGTTTGGCTATTCATAGCAATGGCGAGTATAACATATAACATTCAAGGGGCTCGCCAAAACGTTCTATCAGACTGGGGGATGGCGCTAGAATACTTACAAAGCGATTATATGCTACAGTGGTGCCCACACACAATCTGAATAATGGACATGTTTGGGTGGGGGGAGAGGGAGGGTAGGAAGGAGGGACAATGTTCAGAGTCCCACTGTTAATGTTTAGGAAAATGTAATAAAAAAAATTAATAAAAAAGGAGATGACAGAACTCCCTGACATCATTCTTCAAGAGGAGTTCTCAGACACGGAAATTCTTAGTGAGCAACCTTTCCTCATTCCCAAGGAAAGCAGCCCTCCTTGGCAGCCGGACTCAGAGGACATTGCTGATCCTTTATGACCCGGTGCTCATGGCATCGATGCAAAGAATCATCGAGGAATTCAACAAACGTCAAGAGCAAAAGAATAGACCTGTATCGAAGGAACCAAGAACCCCTCTGAGGGACGTTTCACCTCGGCATAGCACGCCCGGATACTCCCCTCCCAGGAGTAGACCACAGAAAAGAGCACGATCACCTGAGCCTCCACGTAAATCCAGGAGCAGAACACTCAGTGCTTCACAGACAAGAGTCCCCTCTCCAGCATCACCACATAGACCTTGATTTCTGGTTCTAGATCCAACTATGGTGCCTTTGTCTTTGTCTGTGTCAGTCTTTGATTGGCAAGAGAACCCGTTCAGGGATTTCTCAGACCCCGAGGAAGGTGAGATCTGATGCTCCCAGTTAATGGGATGATTATATTGTTGAGAAGCCCAGAAAGAAACACTCTCCATGTGTTTCTTCACTGCCGGACGATTTTGTATCGTTTCATACTATTATCGGGAAAGCTGCGGACTTGTTCAAATTACAAGTTACATCGGAAGAAAAGAAGTCTGTGCTTATGAGCACAGGGACAAGCGCAGAAGAACGGTTACCACTATTCCTCTTCTCTACACCATATGGAGTCTGGGTCGAAGATAGTGGCCACACCATTATCTACACCTGTGTTGGTTTCAAGACCTGAAAAGAAGTACAAGGCACCTGACTCAGCACCGCTTTGTTTAATGGGTCATACTAAGCCAGACTCAGTTATTACAGTAGCGGCCAGAAAAAAGTTAGCCAACCCGTCATCACCATTGTCAGCACCGCCAGACAAGGAAGATCGTAAGCTGGAAGCCATGGATAGAAAGGTGTCTTCCTCAGCATCTCTCACTATTAGAGCAGGCAACGGCTTTAGCCATGATAGCCAGGTTTGACCGCAAACGTTGGCTCTGCATTTCCAAACTGACCAAACATCTACCTGCAGATCTACAGGAAGAAGCCAGGTCTATCATTGCAGACGGAGAAGCTACTTCAGATCACATGATCGCTGCAGTCGATGTGTCTGAATCAGGTTTCAGATAAATGGCCCACGCCATGGTACTAAGAAGACTGGCATGGATGAAAGCCACGAATTTCAGGCCTGAAGTGCAGGCACAAATATTGGACATGCCCTTCGACGGGCAACACTTATTTGGCAAAAAAGTAGATGACCACCTTAAAGGAATTAAAACGGACACAGCTCGAGCCATCAGTTCCTTGAAGGATAAATATAAAGACCGTAGGTCTTTTCGGCCCTTTCGAGGTTAATCATCAAAAGACAGAGGATATACTCGTTCTTCCTATGGTCAGAAGGCGCAAGGAAACACTTTCCAAGGCAACAGATATCAATCCGCCAACAGGTACTCCCAAAGAGGAAGGTGCGGCTCTACCCAAGGTAAAGCCCAGAACAAACAAAATTGACCATTCGGTTCTTCCTTCTCTAAGTCAAACACCTGTGTGGGGAAGGGTAAGCCTATTTTTTCAACGCTGTATTTGGATAACATCAGACAAGTGGGTATTACAGGTGATCCGCAAAGGTCACACCATAGAGTTCATAGACCAACCTGCTGCGGCACGTCATAGCAGAAGTTAAAAAATTACTATACAAAGCAGCTATAGAACCAGTTCCTTATCCCCAGAAGGGAAAAGGTTTCTACTCCCGCTTCTTTCTAATCAAGAAGAAGAACGGCCAATGGAGGCCCATATTGGACTTGAGGGCACTCAACAAATACATCGAACTCATCAAATTCAAAATGATATCCCTGCAAGGCGTCTTACATAGGCTAAACAGAAACGACTTCCTAGCCACTCTGGACTTAGACGACACATATTTCCACATTCCAATTCATTCTGCCTACAGACAGTTCCTCAGGTTTATGATATGATATGGCATTTATAACGCGCCTATACACAAGTGTTTCAAGGCGCGACGAGGCAAGGGGGGGGCAAGGGAGGACAGACAACGATCCTACTAGGCCAGGTGTCATTCAGATCGCGCAAGTGCATGGGACGGGGTGGAAAGGAAAAGTGTACGGGGGGAAGGGCAAGCGGAAGTGCAGTACATGGGAAAGTGGAATAAATAAGATTTAAAAAAAGACAAATAAACAGCCAGTTAGTGGCAAGTGCAAGGAAGTGCACACATAAGTGCTGGTAGGGGGACTGAAGGGATGCATAAAAACGGTCCCCAAGTGCAGGGGTTGCCAGGGAGGCAGTGCAGGTTGGCAATGGACAGGGCCAGGGCCAGAGATCAGAAGAGGGTGGCCAGGTAACCAGTGCAATTTCATTCAGGAATTCAACCAGGGAGGGGAGGAGAGAAAGCAGAAGCAAAGAGGAAGATTTTAACGTGTTTCCGGAACCGGAGATGGTTCTCCTCAAGTTTCAGGGAGGCAGGAAGGCTGTTCCAGAGAGAGGCCCCTGCCGAAGAGAGTGATCTGCCACCAACTCGTTGCTTGGAGAAGCGACTGACCCTAAGGGAGTTGGAGGCAGATGAGCGAAGAGCTTGAGAAGGAAGATATTTACGAAGAGAGAGTTGAAAGTATTGCGACCCCAGACCATAGAAGGCCTTGTGTACAATGCAGAGGGTTTTGAACTTAATCCTCACAGCCACTGGGAGCCAGTACAGAGATTTCAGTCCTGGAGAGATACGATCCCTGCTATAGGAGGTTTGCTATAGGAGACCTACATTTCCAATTCCGGGTGCTCCCGTTCGGACTAAAATCAGCACTGAGGGTATTTACCAAGTGCCTGGCGCCCGTAGCAGCAAACCTCAGAAGGTTGGGAACGGAGGTCTTTCCATATTAGGACAACTGGTTGATAAAGGCAAGCTCCTACAGTCAAGATCACTTGGCAGTATCGAAAATGATAAAACTCCTAAAAGGGTTATGTTTTTCGATAAAGAACTTAAAATCCTGCCCTGTACCCAGCAAAACGGTTCTCTTCCTGGGTGCCGAGTTCGACACTATCATTCCCAGGGTAAGACCATCGGCGGACAGAGTAACAGCCATCCTCCGCTCAACATCATTGTTCCTAGAAAAAGAGACTACCACGGTACGCTCTTTCAAATCCTTCCTGGGCATGATGTCCTCATGTATATTTCTCATACCAAATTGCAGTCTTCGCATGAGACCAATCCAGGAAGCCCTGGACCACCAGTGGAAACAAGCAATAGGCTCATGGGAAGATGTAGTCCAGATACCGACGACAGTACACAAGGCACTTTGATGGTGGAATACTCTGCGGAACCTGCTCCAAGGGATGCCATTCCAGGCACCAACATCTACTCTTCTCTTAAGGACAGACGCATCCCTTTCGGGATGGGGAGCGCACTTGGCGGACCTCCAAACGAAAGGGGATTGGTCAGACCAGGAATCACAGCTCCACAGCAATGTCCTAGAGCTCAGAGTGATACGATGGGCTCTAAAAGCTTTCCTTCCAGTAGTGGCGGGTCAAGTATTGACCATCCAGACCGACAATACAACCTCCATCCACTACACAAACAAGCAAGGGGGCACCAAGTCAGAGATCTTATCACAGGAAGCTCTACTACTATGGTCATGGGCCTTACACCACAAAGTCCAGATCAGGCCGGAACATCTCCCGGGAGTGGACAATGTCTTAGTGGACAAACTGAGCAGGGAGTACATGTCATCACACGAATGGGAGCTAGACGGAAAGGAAGTCCAACAAATTTTCTCCATATGGGGCCAACCAAAGATCGACCTCTTTGCCACCAGAGTCAATAGAAAATGTCAAGCATTCGCCTCAAGGTACCCGCAAAATCAGTCAGCGGGAGATGCATTCTCGGTGAACTAGACAGGGAAATTCCTTTTATGCTTTTCCCCCCATTCAACTCCTAGCCAGAATTCTGCGCAGAATGAAGGAGCAGGACTGCTCCATGATCCTAATAGCGCCAGACTGGGCGCGACAGATCTGCTACCCGACTCTGCAGCATCTATCCCGATTGCCTCCAATTCGCCTCCAGGCACATCAATACCTATTGACTCAGCAGAACCACAAAGTTCTCCACCACGACCCAGCAAGCCTCTCCCTCAAGGCCTGGTTCCTGAGCAGCACAAACTCATGAACTTGAGCCTTCCGGCGGACTGCTAGGACATAATCAGGGCCTCTAGAGCCCCCTCGACAAGGATCGCCTATGTGCGGAATTGGACCCGCTTCTCTAAGTGGTGTGAAACATCTACTATTAATCCACTTACAGCTTCGGTAGAACAGATACTACCTTACTTATTGCATTTGGCTAAGGCAGGTCTCTCCCTATCCTCCATCAAAGTTCACCTGTCGGCCATATCGGCATACACGACGATTCCAGAAGCACAGTCATTGCTCTCTCTTCCGGCTATCAAGATCTTCCTGAAGGGTTTGATGCGTACTTAACCTCCTACGCCCTCATCAGTTCCTTTCTGGAGCCTAAACACAGTACTAACGGCCCTCATGGAACCCCCTTTCAAACCCATTCACAGATGTGACAAAATTCTTATCTTTGAAACAGCATTTTTGATAGACATGACATCAGCCAGGAGGATCAGTGAATTACAAGCCTTGTCTTCAGAACCTTCTTTTACTTTGTTTCTGCGTCATTTTGAGAACACACCCAAAATTTCTTCCCAAGGTTTTATCGGAAATGACACTCACAGAGTGCATTGTTCTACCATCTTTCTTCCGGAACCATGCCTCGGAGGTGGAAAGAGCTTTACATTCTCTAGATGTGACTAGAGTTTTGAAATTCTACTTGCAGAGGACTAAGGAGTTCCACTCATCTAATAGACAATTTATTGCCTTTTCTGATCGCACGACAGAGCAGCATATCTCCAAACAAAGTCTGGCAAGATAGGTCTCTTTATGCATCATCCACTGTCATCAATTGAAGGGCCACCCCCTCTCCAAACCGCAGTCAGCACACTCCACCAGAGGGAGAGCGGCATCAGTAGTGATTCATGCCCTTTCAGTACCCTTGAAGGACATTTGCAGAGCCGCTACCGGGAGCACACTGCACACGTTCGCTAAAAACTACTGCCTAGCAGAAGATGCCAACAAGGAATCTGCAGTTGGACAGGCAGTGCTCCGCCACTTCTTTGCATAAGGTAGGACCAGCCTCCTTTCCTGCCTTTCCCTGAGTAGGTAACCGTTGTGTTGCTGCATGGTATAGCTGTGGTGGAAATGTCCCTACCTAAAGAAACTAAGGAATGCTAATGTCCAGAAGTCCAAAACATAAGTCTGTCTGTGTCAAAACCTATGCTTGCCCTCACGTCTAATACCTAAATGTAGTGCTGGGATAGTCTAACTCAAAATTAGTGTTTGAATTAAAATCTGGAGCAATCTCTAGATACCTTCCCCAAGTTCAGGATACAGTCCCAAAGGTGATTTTCTCAAAAGGCAGCTCAGGGTTCTTTCCCAAAGCTGTAGATGCTGGCTCGCCAAAACAAAGTTCCAAAGGAGCTTGAGGTTCCCTTCCCCAAGCTTGAGCATGGATTCACAACACAATGTTCAAAAAGATAATGTTCCCAAGAAACTCGGGATTCCCTCCCCCAGGTTTCAAGCACTAGTTCACGACACACACTTAGGGTTCTTCCCCCAAGTCGCAGGTGCTGGTACACAACAAAGTTCAAAAATAATGTAGTTCCAAGAAGCTTAAATCTTCCTTGCTCAGGCTTGTAGTCTGGTTTCACCAAATATTCTCACAGTATTCAGTAGGAGCTTAAGTTTCTCTTTCTCATGCTTGTTGCCCTGATTCAAAGCAAATATTTTTCTTTTCCTGGTTTCATTAGTTGGGGCTCCCTGGTTTATGTGCAGTTGACAGACTGCACGGTCCACCCACTACAGGTTGCACAACCAGTTACCCTTACCCAAGCACTTCATCCCCTAAGTTGGGATTTTTGGGTTGTTCACACTTGGAAAGTAAAAATGCAGCTTAACCTTTCAGTGTATTATTTTTCTCACACTTTACTGTTCAATTTGGTTGCTCACTTACAGAAAACTCCTTTTCATCATTTCACTAACTCGTGTTGCTCTATAATCGTTATTCACACTTGGAAGATTCAATTGCAGCTTTAAACTTTCACTTTGGTATTTTGCTCACACTTTGCTGCTCCCATCGGCTACTTATTTGCAGAAAATGCGTACTCGTCATCATTCATTTCTCATCTGAGGCTTTCGATAACGTGCTTCCTAAACATGACCACTCCGATACAATGTAGCTTCCACTCCCTTTCCAACGCTCAGCAGGGTTCTTTTATTCATTGACACTCGCCGCCCAAGTTACAATCCTTCTTCAGTTTCTTGGTTCGGACGATACTGCCTACTCCGCAGACACCTTCAGACTGTTACTTCCAGTTGGGGAATGAGCACCTCTCGGCCACAGCATAGGGACCACTGGCTTCTGTGGCTCCCTTCTCTTGTGCTCTATGGCTCCTTGGAGACACGGCTCCCTCGCCATATAGAGACACTCCGCCACACTGCAACTTTCTCCCGATCCTCAGCGTCCTGTTCTCCTGCGGTTTCTCATGGGCTGTGCTGGCCTTTCTGCTCCACTCTCATCCCACTGGTTTCTCGCTCCCTCCTCTCTCTGCCTGCTCTGTGGACTCCATCTCTTATACACCTGGGAGTTTCTAAGAGACTGCAGATGTGAGGCCCCAGGTTCAACTGCCTGTCCACAATTAGTCAATTAACAGACATGACTGACCTTTAGTTCGATAGCCTTCAGGCTCCCTCTTCTTCATCTCAGTAATGTAGTGTAATATAGTGGTGTTTCCTATAGGTAATCTTCATTACTCTTGGGGTTAGTTTCTTCTTCTCAGTACTTGCTCTGACTTCAGGGGGAAAAGTAGGATAGCAGTAGCCTACAAAAGCTGAGGGAGGGTAAGATAAGTCACTGTTAGGAAATGGTGGATACCATGTCTTGCCTGCTTGCACCCTCTCTCCAGTTCCCAAGGACCCTCCACCAATGTGATCCGCCGTTGCCAGTCCACCCCCAGGGTTGGGATCCAAAAGTGATGGCCCTTCCCTGGCCACCTAAACAGAAGATTCCTGGGGAGTAGATATGAGGGTACCTTCACTTACCTTCTGTGAGAAACTTGAAGCGTTATTTTCATTGACACCCTATTCAAGCAACACCTTTTATGGGTTTCCCTAGCTGGGAAGTCTCAACTAATGTAGCGATTAGTGACTACCAAAGGGGGTTACCACTGACGCCTGTGCTGCTGGTATCAATTCTGGCACTGGCACCTTCAGAGGCCTTTCATTTGGTTTTCTGGACTCTAGATGATGCCTGAGCTTCTGCAACACCTACCTTGCTTATAGAGCCCGATGGGCAAAGTCATTTTTTCCGGGATGTGTCCCGAGGGTTCCTCGACCAATACCCCGGGTCTCCCTCAGGGATTGCACAGGTCTAGTGCAAGATGCTCCATATTGATCAGTAAGGCTCATCACATCTCAAATCATCTGCACCAGAGCAGCCTAACTCCCCATGCCTCAGAGAAACCTTAGGGTTCCCAGTCGAGCAATATTTCTGTGTGTGCCTCGAATAAAAGGCACCAAAAAGATTGTCACGCTCCGAGTTCTGCTACCACTTTAGTTTCTAATCAGCCTTCTGCAAATTCTGGGCAATGTGCAGTACCTTTGTCTGAACGGGATAATCTTTTGAAGTCATGGAGCAAAAAGGTTTATGCCGATGGGTCCCTACATCAATGTCAGTCCAACTCTGATACCAGGCTAGCAGCTGCTAACCAGCATCTTTTGAAGGAAATTGGTGATTTACAGTCATTTTTGGTACTGGACAGGTTAGCTTCATTGAAGTCTGGCTTTTTCGATACAACAAAAATCGCTTAAGGTAAACATGCTTGTGTACCTTTTATATTGATTCTACATCAGGGGCAATTTGCTTGGGTGCGGTTGAGGGTTACACGCATTAATAAAGATTTACAGGAGAAGATTTTAGATTTTCTCTTTGAGGCACAGATCTTTCACTCCTTCACTGACAAGGAACTTGAAAAGAAAAAAATCTTCTACTCACCAAACCAGTGAAGAATCTTTTCAGTCACACGAACTGGCTTAGTTTTTATCCAGATTCAAGAACTTTGGTGGTTTTCGAGACGATAGTGACTGTAAAATCAGACAGCCCCGAAGATCTCCCAGCTCTCATCAGAGAAACCAGTCTAACTGAGCCAATAAGGCCTTCTTCACCTCTTAGGTACCACACTCATCAGACACTCGGATATTTGTCCAGATGTTTCCAGCAGTGTGTCCAATTTTCTAGCTCTGTGGCCTGCCTTTTTTCGGGGATTCTTGGACCCGATCTGTGATCTCGTCTGGCTATGACCCATCTCTCCTGCCTCTTCCTAATCCTCCCCATTCAAATTGGCTTGTCCACCCTCTTTCTGGATTACTGAATCTCCTTGAGATCAAGGCAGTAGAGGAGGCTCCTCCTCTTGCCCCTTCGGCCCCCTGCAGAAAGAGGTGTCTGGTTTTATAATCATCTCTTCACTGTACCAAACAAGCATTGGCAATGGCAATAGTTTGAGCGTTTATGCCATTTCTCCCTTTTTGTACTCTTAAAGCAATAGTTCTGATTATAGGTATACTATTAACTGCCCATTGATGGTAGCAGATGTAAAATGGTGCAAGTTCCAGGCCATGTAATAACAGTGCCTGGCAAATGCCTAATACTTGTACACAAGCCAAAACTGGTGGCTTTGCCAATGCTTGCTTTTAGCCTTTTAGCAGGACTTTAGTGAAAGACACACAGGGTGCTTATAAATCGAGTGGCTGATGGCAGATGTGATTCCTTATTGGCTAATGAGTCCACTTGAGGGATCAATCTGTAACGTGGGTCATAGTTTGAATCCGCGTGAACCTTCTTCCCCTCTGATTTATTTTGAGGTTGTTAAAATGAGTTGCATTCAGTTGCGTAATAACGTGTCATAGGCTCCCAGAGAAAATGCAGTTTGAAAAGTGTGCTATGAAAGAGTAGGCATCAGCATATAGCGCTCTGACTGCCCCACGTCGGCTACTTTGCGCTTTTGCCTGGGATGATGGAAGCTGCATGCACCTTAGTACTGAAGTGGGAATCCCTGCTACAGGGCTGTGACGGGTGCTGGTGGGTTCAGGGAGGAGGTGTGAGAAAGTACATCTTTCCTCAGAAAATACTGCAAGTGCAGGAGCTAATATTTATACAGTGTAATAAAATGTTACAAAAAGAATTCTCCCTATACTGGTACTTTCCTTCCATTTTGAGAAGTCCTCGTGCTCAATATTAACAAACGAGACGGTACGTACAGCAGGGCAGGCACAGATGTACTGTTTCCCCAATGTTTGACATACCAAGTGGACGTTATCATTAGACTGGTCCGACTCGATGCTTGTTAATTTTACGGCTTTGGCAATAAAGGACGCGGTAAACTATTGAGATAAATAGCACAGCAGGAAGCCTGCTTGTTTTACCCATCCTCTCATGAAGATGTGACTTCACCTGCAAAAATGCGCAGACAATGAAGATTGCTCCTGCTAACTGTGCAGGGAGTATTAATTCTATTAAAGACTAGGAGGTGAGCATTATGCTTCAACTTCTTTTATTACTACTCCTCAGCAGTTTCAACAAACCAATAACAAAACACTGTAAAATGTCCAAAGTGACTTTTCCTTCTTAAAACTACAATCCCCATAGTCTCTGTATTCTCTCTCCATCCATGCTCATCTATGACCACATCCTGTCCCTGAGCTCCTCCTCTCTTTTTCATGCTCTGAACTGTCACTTGCAAACTCCACACTATGTCCTGCAAACAGAACGAAGACTTAAACCACTTCAAACTCAAACGTCGATCCTCCTCGACTTTAATCGACCACTGCCGCTAGTCTCTCCTCTCAATTGTTCTTCTGCTCCTCTCCTAGGGGTGATACAAAGCAGAAGAATCAGGGTGGCGTCCATGTATTGTCACCATCATACAAAACATCATCAACAATAAATGAATGGGCGGAAAATTAATGCTTGCCTCCTACTCTTTAATAGAATTAATACTTCCTGCGCAGTTAGCAGGGGTAATCTTCATTCTACTACAAGTGTGGAGGCAAGCATTATGCTTGTTCAAAGCTTCCCTAACTCAGTAACTGCTAAACTCTCGGTTGGTTTAAAGTAGAATTCTTTAAAGGTACGATCACTAGCCAATCTGCTGCTAGCATAATCTCTCTTAATGACACCCCTGTCGTAAAGGCCTTGGATGCTATTGCTCCTTGTTAGGGAGAATTCTCTTATAAGGCTAATTTCCCAAACCTAGTGAGTCCCCCAGCAGCCTTGCTGGATTTTTGGGTTTTTTTTTTTCTCCTGCTAAGAGTGAGACTCTTTTCCTCCCACTCTTAGGCATGATTTGAGGTATGTCTTTGGCTTGTTGTGTGCTTATGGGCTGTGGGGTATACTCCTACGTTCCATCCCCTTTCCTCCATACTTGTGCGACATCTCTCCGTCCTGTGGGACGGGACCGGAGCACTTTGTAAAAAGCATCCAAAATTTTGTTTTTTCAAAAATGTGTCCCTCCTCTCTTTCCTGCGCGGGGCACGGCATGCGGCCGTAACCACACCCACCTTGGATCTGCCCCGCGCATCGCCCATCAGTCCTTTTCTCCGCTCAATCGGGGCCGGACGCACTTGCATCCTCGGAAGATTTTCTTCCCTTTTTTCCTCTCTGGCTCTCGCTAGCGTTCGTTTACTAGTCTATGTCTTCCAAATTAGATTTTCCAGATTGTTCATCGTGTCACCGTCGCTTCGCGAGGGCGGATCCCCATCCTCTTTGTTTAGAGTGTTTGGGTCCGGAACACCGTTGGGACTCCTGTTTTTACTGTGACTCCCTTTCGGTCTGGGCACTTCAGCGAAAAAACGCCCGGTAAATTCTTTACTTTTCAGGGCACCCCGACCGGGGGATACCTTCCCGGGTTCCTCTCGGTCCAGGAGGGGCATTGATCGCTCTGATACCGGGGTTCGGCCTGAGGTGCCCGTTGGGCCTAATAATTCTACCAGAGTTTTCTCTGAGGGTCTCCGTAAGGGGCCTGTAAACACCAGAGTACGCTCCGAGGCCCCTCCTGTGGGGGCTGTTTTTAGACCCAGTTCTACGTGGGGTACCGGAGTTCGCTCTGAGGCCTCTCTGTCGGCTTCCCTCAAAAACAAAACCGGGGTGTGCACCCGAGGCCTTGGCTGGGCTTGTAGTTACCGAACAGATGTTCGAGGCCCGTACAGAAAAGGCTGTTACCGGACCTGGGTCCGAGGTCCCTCGTACAGAGGCTAAAGCTATCAACAGTTCTGAGAGGCCGGTCAAGAATTTGTCGGTGAAAGCGCACCGTTCCCGCTCTTGTGGCGACACCAGATCTGTTGAGAGGGCAAAGAAGCAAAGTTCTTCTTTTACCGGCAGTGCCGAGGTCCTTCCTTCGAAGGCTCAGTTGGCGGTTGGTATGTCACAAAAACATTCCAGGCCTCATAGTACCGGCTCGGCCGAGGTTCCTTATGTTATGGCTAAGATTAAGACCTCTGATCCATCGACGGGGACCCCTGCCTCACTTCCTCACGTGCCGCAGTTCCCCTCAGATGAGGACAAAATGGCGCCCGTTCCCACCACTACTACAGCGGCCATTTTAGGTGCTACCCCTACAACTACGCCATCGGCTTCTGGTGTAAGGCTCGGTCTCTTGGGTGAACCTAAGGTCCCTTGTGCACATCCTTACCGGCCGGTTTATGATTGGAACGCCCGGATGCCTCTTCCGCACAATGTTTCGTTGCTCGTGGGGGCGGCTCCTTTGATTTATGTGGATACGTCGGTGGAGGGCCCGGTGTGGCACCCTTCCCCGTTACGTCCCTGGATTTGTCCACCTCATGAGAGGCCTCCTCAGGTCCCGAAATAATCTCGTGAGGATGCCTTTTTCGGTAAATCTCAAGCGCTCATGCGCACCGACCCCATGAGGGAATATTTCAAAGGGCTTTTCAAGGAGATATGTCCACTGGCGCCTCCTGCTCCACCTGTTCCTCAGGTGGTTCCGCCGTCGTTTCCCTTGCCCGTGGTGCCACCACCCCCCCTGCTTTCCCGCCTTTGTCTCCATTGTCCCCAGTGGACAAGGCAGTGCCTGACACGGCTCAGCAGGATCCTGACCTGTCAGATGACCCTCAAGGCGATCAGGACAACGAGGACCGTCCCCGCTCTATCAGAGCCTTTCATGACCGAGTACTGGACATGATGAGTTTCTTAGATGTTCCGGTGCCCGAGGCACCCGCTCTGCAGGAGGGCGTGCTTTCTGGGGCGTTCACCCTGTCTCCCTTGGAGCGTACCGGCCTGTTCCTGCAGAAGGACGTTTTGGCCGCGGTCCGAAGAGTCTGGGAAAAGCCACACTCGGGACTTTTTGTCAATAAAAAGATTGACGCGAGGTACAGGCTGCATTCTTCGAAAGAGGTGGCTCTGTCGTCTTGTCCGCCTCCCTCCTCTACGATGGCGGCTGCGGCCACTTTGCAGTCCAGGCCTGCAGCATCCTCTTCCACGACGGCTACTCACGTTCTGGGTAAGGAGGACAAGCTCCTCGACTCCCTCGGGAGGAAAATCTTCGCCAACTCGGCCTTGCAGCTTAGGCAGGCCAACGCCGCATTGATATTGGCGGGAGCTAACATGCGGATGTGGAAAGGTCTGTCGGAGTTTGAGGAGCACATCCCGGTCGAGAAGCTGGAGGACTTCAAAGGAGGCCTTTCCGATGCCAGGGTCTTGGCCCAGGATCTCCTGGAGGCTGCGGCTCATCACGTAGACACCTCGGCTCGAGGCCTCATGCTCGGGGTTGATACCTCACGGTAGGCATGGCTGCATGCCACTAAATTTTCTAAGGAAGTGCAAGACAAGGTGTTGGACCTTCCATTCGATGGTAAGGAGCTTTTTCATTCTTCTATTGATGTAGAGCTCACCAAAACCAAGGATAGCACTCAGACGGCTAAATCATTGTTGGTTCTGGTTAAACTTCCTTTCAAATCCCAGAGACCGTTGTCGCAAAGTCGACCCTCCTCTGGTTTTAGGGGCTTCCTCGACCGCAAATCTCGCAGAGTGGATACTCCTGCGGGGAATAACCGCCGTAGACAACAACGCACACGGTTTTTCTCCCGCTCCTCAGCCTCCTCATCAGGTTCAGGTGGCACCGCCACCGATAAACCTGCCAAATGAGGGTTTTCAGCTCTCGCACGAGACCCCGGTGGAAGGACGCATTGCGTCTCATTGGGAGGCGTGGCAGACCATCACAGAAGACAGATGGGTCTTGTCAGTCGCTCGAGCGGGCTTCTGCTTACCTTTACCCCCTACCCTACCCCTCAACCCTCCTTTTCAGCTGTCGGGCTCACCCTCCCTCAAGGCCGAGGTTCAGAAACTTCTGGACCTCAGAGCTGTGGAACCCGTTCCCCTTGGGGAGCGAGGGGAAGGCCTCTACTCCCAGCTGTTTACGGTGCCCAAACCCAACCAGGCTGGCCTGCGCACCATCCTAGACCTTTCCCAGTTCAATCTTTTCCGACCCCAAGAGAAATTCAAGATGATCACGCCCGGCCAGATACGCTCCTCTTTGCAGATGGGCGATTGGCTCAGCGTGGTGGATCTTCAGGATGCGTACATGCATATCCTGATTTCGAATCCACACAGGAGATGCCTCCGCTTCTCTTTGGGAGAGGAGCACTTGCAGTTTCGGGTGCTTCCTTTTGGCCTCAATTCGGCGCCGCCTGTCTTAACGAAGATGAAGTCGGTGATTGCGGCCTATCTTCGTCTCCAGGGTATCCATGTGTATCCTTATTTGGACGACTGGCTCTTACGCAGCCCTTGTCCGTTGGCAGCAGCGGGCAACCTCCAGTCTCTCCTTCAGCTCCTGTTCCATCTTGGGCTGTCGGTGAACTGGCGGAAATCCTCCATGACGGTCTCACAGGACCTGATGTTCCTGGGTTTTCGCTGGAACACGATCGACTGCAAAGTGTATCTGACCGGGGACAGAATGGCGGATCTGTTGGCCACGTGTCAGATGTTTGCGCAGTCGGAGAGCATGTCGGCCTGGTGGTTCCAGATGCTTCTGGGCCTCATGGCCTCGTGTGTACTGGCTCTTCCTCGTCTCAAAATGAGACAGACCCAGATGGCTCTTCGCAAATTCATGGCGTCAGGCAGTGGATCCGGATTCCATGCGGATAATGATTCCGGATTCCATGAGAGTGGACCTGGACTGGTGGTCATCTCTCAGAAACCTGTCGGTGGGCGCAGGGTTTCAGGACCCAGCCCTCATGGTGACGATCACGACGGACTCCTCCCTTCTGAGGTGGGGTGCGACGTTAGATCTTCTTCAGGTCTCGGACCTCTGGTCGCCTCAGGACAAGCTCCTGCACATAAATCATTTGGAGCTTCTGGCAATTTTTCTGGCGCTCAAGGCGTTCAGACCGCTCATTGTCAACAAGGTGGTCCGCATAAGAACGGACAATGTGGTATCAATGTATGACATAAACAAGCGAGGGGGAACAAAGTCTGCCCCCCTCGTGGACCTGTCCATCCAGATTTGGGAGTGGGCCTTGCTTCATGGTGTCTGGCTGCTTGCAGTGCACATCCCGGGCCAGCTGAATGTCACAGCGGATGCCCTCAGCCGGCGGACAGTGGTCAGCTATGAGTGGGAGTTGAAGGCGGAGGTCCTATCATGGATTTTCTCGCGCTGGGGCACACCGGAGGTGGACCTCTTCGCTACGGCGGTAAACAAGAGCTTCCTCAGTATGCCTCCAGAGGGGGGCTGGGAGCCTCCTCTCTGGAGGATGCTCTCGAGATTCCATGGCACAACATGAGAGCTTACGCCTTCCCGCCTCTGCCTCTAGTTCATCGAGCAATTTGGAAGTTGAAGAACTCTGTGAACTGTTCCCTTCTGATAGCTCCGTGGTGGCCGGCCAGGTTTTGGTTCTCAGAACTTAAACACCTGTCGGCGTATCTGCCGATCAGGTTACCAGTAACTTCTGATCTTCTTCACCAAGGGGAACAGCAGATGTGGAACCCCTCCCCACAATCGCTCAGCTTGGCGGCATGGTGCCTGAGTTCAAGTTTTTAGAGTATCTGAGTTTGTCAGCGAATAACATGCGCATTATCCAGGCAGCCAGGAAATCCTTGACTAGATCTCAATACAGGAGTAAATGGCTCAGGTTCTTTCATTGGTGTTTGGAGAAGAAGTTGGATCCGAGGATGGCCACGATTGACACAGTGCTGTCCTTCGTGTCCTCCCTAGCAGAGTCAGGGGTTCATGTTCTGTCATGCAGGACTTATGTCTCAGCGGTTACCGCTTACCTTTCTACAGACCTGTGTTCTTATTCTCTAAAACAGTGGTAAAGAGGCATTTTGCTGGCTTGACACGCCTCTACCCTCCGGTGCGTAATCCGCACATGCCATGGGACCTAAATGTAGTCGTGACGGCGCTGTGCCATAAACCCTTTGAACCAATGGCTACGGTGGACCTCAAGTACTTGTCTTGGAAAGTGTCTTTTCTGGTCGCTGTTACGTCAGCGAGGAGAGTGATTGAAAGCTCCAGGCATTGTCAGTGGAGCATCCTTTCTTGGTCTTTCACAAGGACACGGTAGTCTTTCGGACAAACCCGGCTTTCCTACCGAAGGTAGTGACCGAATTCCTTCTGAATCAGTCGATCTCCCTTCCGGTCTTTTTTCCGAACCCTGCCTCAGAGGCTGAAGGAGTTCTACACTGTATTGATGTCCAAAGAGCTCTTAAGTTCTACCTGGACAGGACTTCTGAGCTTAGGAGTTCTTCTCAACTTTTTGTGACCTTCGTAACGCTCAGGGCAAGCCGGTGTCTAAGGCAACTATTTCCAGGTGGATTGCCGCCTGCATCACAGAGGCTTTCACCGTCCAAAGGCTGAAACCTCCTTAAGGTATCCATGCGCACCTAGTGCGGGGCAAGGCAGCCGCGGTTGCTTTTCAGAAATATGTTCCCTGGGAGTCCATCGCTAGGGCAGCTACTTGGGCCTCCCCATCAGCTTTCTGTAAGCACTACTGTCTCGACATGAGCTCTAGAGCTGACGCTCAGTTTGGTCAGGCTGTGCTGAAGAACCTGTTTCAGTAAGGGGTATTTCCATCCCCCCCTAGTTCCTGTAAGGAGTGCTTGGGAATCTCCCACAAGTATGGAGGAAAGGGGACGGGACGTAGGAGTATTACCAGGTTACTCACCGTAGTGACCACCTTACTCCTAGTCCATAGTCCCCTTTCCTACATACGCCCGCCCGCCGTCCCCTCTAATAAGGTTCCTCTGTTATTGCTTATGGGTCTGTGACCCGGTGATAGAAAAGGACTGATGGGCGATGCGCGGGGCAGAGCCAAGGTGGGCGGGGTTACGGCTGCGTGCCGGGCCCCGCGCAGGAAAGATAGGAGGGACACATTTTTGAAAAAAAAAAATGTTGGATGCTTTTTACAAAGTGCTCCGGTCCCGTCCCACAGGATGGAGAGATGTCCCACAAGTATGGAGGAAAGGAGACTATGGACTAGGAGTAAGGTGGTCACTACGGTGAATAACCTGCAAATTTTATTCCATAGGGTATCATCTGTTTTTTTGTATGTGTTACACAGCACCCTCAGTGCAGTAACACAGGGGTGTCATAGTGACCCCCAAACATAGACTCCATACCCTGGGACTGACTACTGTCTCCCAGGGCATGTAAAGTCACCATTGACTTTACTAGTCCCAAATTGTGAAAAAAACCAGTACAAACCATCATATTGTGGAAGTACTGGAAGGGGTTAATTCGATTGCCCCTGGGTCTGTTTTCGAGGGGGCACTGTCCAGTCCCCCCTCGTCGAGTTTCTGGCTGGTGGCAGTGGTTACTACGCAAAATATTCCACCAGAATATTTCCTATGTGGTTTTCCCATTGATTTTAAACGCACCACTTTTTGGTGCAATGTTAAAGATACCGCCGGTTTATTTATTTAATATTAAATCCCCGGTTGGGTCTTTTTGCCAGAACTCTTTTCTAAAATGGCATTCGTGTCCGTCTCTGTAACTCCAACCAAGGTCGGGCCCTTTGTTCCACTTTTTGGCGGGCTTCTCCACAGAAGCCCTCCAACTGGTGCCACTCTGTCTGGGTTCCACAGGATGTGTGGGTGGGGGAATTGGCACCCTGGACTGCGTTGCCTTAGCAACCCAAGTCGCACTCTGTTCTGATTGGGCCAGTGGTGAGCCACTCGGCTCACCACTTAGCATGTTTGAGTGACAGCGAGGCTGTTGAATGGGGGGTTTTCTGCATAAAAGCAGGGCTTTTGGGACTGGAACTTCAGAAGTCGCCACAGGACCTAAGAAATCCGAAGAGGGGAGAAGCTAAGCCATCTGCCACGACGACACCACCGGTGGAGCCCTGCTGCAACGACCTCACCGCTTTCCCGACGACAAGAGGAGATCTTATGCTGGAAGAGTCTTCTCCCTCTGAGCTGGTGGGATCAACCAGTTCGCCATTTCGCCTTCCAGGACGTCTTTGTCGAATCGCCGGTGCCAAGCACCCTGGCGGCCGGATAGCCAAGCTGCACCACTGTGACCGCGAATACCAGGAACACACCTTTTCACTGACGAACTCCGCGGCTGGTTTCTTCACTGGGCAGTGCAACGACTCCAAGTTTCCTCCTCGTCGAGATCCTCTCTTCCCCTGGTCGAAACCATGAACTGCACCCGCTGCCAGGAACAACTGCCACCGCTGGAGCTTCCTCACTCTTTAAGGTACTGTGTTCTACCTGGCCTCCCTTTCTTCGGTTTGCCCAAAGTGACCCTTAAATCCTAGTCTTACCAACTGGGTTGGCCCCCAGACCTTCTAACTTTGTCTTTTGAACCACCCCAACCTCTTTTGAACATTTCTACAAAGACTTGAATGCATTGCTAAACCGTGTGATCTTGGGCACATTTCGCCTTGCTCCATTCAAAGTGGGCCTGGCCTATGAACTTTGGCTCTACAGTACACCCTGCCTTCAGTAACTTGATTTTGTCTCTTACAAGTGTTGGGAACTCTTTTATTTTTATGATCTGCCTTTTTCTCTCCCTTTAACCTAATTATTGGAGTGCCATCTAAGTTACCCGCTCACCTCTGTTTTGACAAAAAGTGGTGTTTTAACTTAGACTTCTCTAGTAATTGCTAAGGGAGGTGTAAATACTTTTCTGGTTGTGTTAGAACTTGCTTTTGATTAATAGTGCTAGTGTATTTTCTAAAGTGTGTGTTAAATAAATAATTATATACTTTTGATACAAAGCTCTGGTCAGTGTTTGCTTGTTCTACTGTGTTTTTGGCCCTATTGTGTATCCTCTGTATACTGCCCTACTCATCTTGAGAGAAGTCTGTCTGCTCAGCCACAGCTACCAGGTAAATCTGGGTGGTACAGACTGCTACCAATTGGGTTTACTGCTTACTCCTGTAGTCTTAATCTTTTTGAAGTGGTCCCCAAGGGAACTGCATAGGATTCTGCCTAACACTCCTCGCACTGAATGCTCTCCGTACCTCCTGAAGTCAATATCTCTTTAACCCATCTAGCAATGGTGGCTGTGGATACGGCGTGGAAAGGCTTCTTACGCGCTATGAGCAATTGCGTGGTACTGGCTGCTCTATACTCCGCTGTCCTGAACTCCTACTCTTTGATGCAGCTTGCCTACACACCACTTGGTTCTATCCGGAAAATATGGATAGTGGACCGATGAGATCCCCGTCTTAGTTATTCTGACTATCGAGAAAGTGACGCCTTCTGGGCCAAAGGATCTCCTATTTATCTCTAGCGCTCTGACATCTGACACTCGCTTACAAAATACTAGGCATAAAAGCATTGCCAGCTTACCTGACAGCTGCTTAAGAGACAAGTATCTGTCTGAAGGCCAGCCTTCCAACAGCCGGTGGACCGCCGTCATGTCCCAAACTGTATTATAACGAGGCTCCAGGGGTACCTTGAATCTGGCTCCCCAAATGAGCCTCACCACTGCTGGGTGTTCCCCGGCTGGCAACACCTTCGATCGGCATATGCCCTGCTGATATCGCCGTCCTGTACACTCCTATAGTGCAGAATGCTCTTCCGTCTTGTAATAACTTCGCCAGAAAGTTTACAATCACTACTACAGGAGCCGAAATGGGATGAACACCTCTCCCTTTGCACCAGCTAGTCCACTTGGCCCAAGCCGCGTCGTAGCTCCTTCTACTGGAGGGGGCCCAGGATTCCGCGATAAGCTCAGCAGCTTGCGTCAAAATGCCTGACAGCGGCCAGCGTCTCCTGATATCCTGCACGCGATGAGTGGGAGTGTCCCTCTCACTCTGAGGATGATATGACCCAACTGGGTCCGTGAGCAGTTGGTCTCCTTCTGGTAGTATCCTCAGCAGGTCCTCCGATAGCTCCATTAGAGTCGGCAACCATACTTGTGATTTCCACAGTGGTGCGACTAACAGCAGCCCTGCTCTCTCCCTCCGACACTTCGCTAGAACTCTGTTCAGCATCATGAAGGGGAGAAAGGCGTAGTGTGGCCCGCCTGTCCGTTCTTGTTGGAAGGCATCCATTCCTCGCTCTCCCGGATCTATACTCCCGCTGAAGTACTCAGCTGTCTGTGCGTTGAGGCGAGACGCAAAAAGATCTATGCGTAATGGACCCCCACCTCCGATCAGCATCTGAAACACTGTCGGGTCCAGCTTCCAATCGCTGGAGTCTGTGAGGTAACGGGAATTCCAGTCCGCCACTATGTTCAGTGCTCTGGGCAGATACTCTGCTGTCACTGACGTCTCTGATTGAAGGCAAAAGTGCCAAAAATCCTTTGCTAGCTCGGCTAGTATCCTGAACTTCGTGCCTCCTAGGTGGTTTATGTAGCGGACAGCTGAGATGTTGTCCATCTTCAATAACACGCACGATTTCATCTTCCCCTTTGTGAAGGCCTTGATCGTGAAGGACCCTGCTAACAGCTCCAGACAGTTTATGTGAAGGCGAAGCTCCTCTCTGCTCCACTTCCCTCCTGTCTGCAGGTCTCCGCAGCCCAGGCGACTGGCGTCTGACTCTATGATCAGGTCTGGCCGGTCCCCGAAAATGGCCCGCCCATTCCAGGCGTCGCTATTCTTCAACCACCATTCCAGTTCTGTGATGGATTCTCGATCCAAAGGTACTAATTGATGATATCGCAAGCCCTGTTGTAAGTGTCTTATCTTCAACCTCTGCAGAGCCCGATAGTGTGAAGGCCCTGGAAATATGGCTTGAATGGAGGCTGCCAGCAGCCCCACAATCCTCGCTAGTACCCTGAGAGAAACCACCTGCTTCTCCAGACATCCTCGTATTTCTCTTTTGATGTATCGTATTTTCCGCTCTGGTAGCTCTAGCGTGGACTTCCTGGTGTCTAGGATATATCCTAGGAAGTCTAGTCTCTGAGTTGGAGCGGTGTCTGATTTTTCCACGTTCACTAGAAATCCCAGAGACAAGAGTAGATCATGTACCCATTTTGTCTGGTAAACCAGCGTCTCTCGGTCTTCGGCTAGCAGCAGCAGGTCGTCGAGGTATATGATCAGCCTTATGCCCTTCTCTCGGATTGCTGCTGCAACTGGCTTCATCAGCTTGCTAAAAGCCCAGGGAGCTGATGGAAGACCGAAGGGCATCGTCTTGAATTGACAATACTGTCCTTTCCAATGAAAAGCAAGGAACGTTCTGTACTCTTCTAGCACTGGGACCGTCAGGTAAGCATCCTTCAGGTCCAGTCTCGTCAGCCAGTCTCCTTCTCTGAGGGTGTCTCGGAGCTGATGTATGCCCTCCATTTTGAAGTGGCGGTAGACTACCCAGCCGTTCAGTTCCTTCAGGTTTATTACTGGCCGGACCTTCTCTTTCCTGTGTACCAGGAACATGTTGCTCACGAAACTGGGAGTCCCCGGGCATCTCTCTATGGCGTTCTTCTGGGCGAGCTGGGACAGCTTGTGGTCTAAACAGCTCTGCTCTGCGCACGCTAGGTGCTGCTGATGTGGCCTGCGCCCTTGTACTGGCAGCTCTATAAATTCTAGTTGCAGACCCTTCACGGTTTGCAGTATCCAAGCATCGCTGGAAAGCGTGCGCCAGTTTTCCCAAAACATACCAGTCCTCCCTCCCACCGGAGGGTAATGAGTCATTCTCACCTTGTGTGAATCCTTGACCTCGGCTGGTTCCTCTTCCTCTGCGTCTCCTAGGGAAACGTCCCCTGGCTGGGAAGAAGGAATCCTGCTGTCTTTTCTCCCAGTATTGTGCTCTGGGATTAGGCAGTCTTCTGCCTCCCTGATTTCGACCAGCCGCACGACCCCTGGGGCGACCGGTCCTGGTAAAAACTCTGTTAGGGAAGATTTTTCAGATCGAAGCTTGAGCTTTCTCCAATGAGGTATAAGTACCGACAAAACGGCCCATTTCTTTCCCAAAGGTCTTGCCGAAAAGGAGACCTTGCTCTGCTTCCCCTGCTTCGTACGAAGCGAGGTCGCTGAGCTTGGGATCGATTTTCAGAAGCAAACCTCTCCTCCTTTCTGAGGCAATAGCGCAGTTGGCGTTTCCCAGTAAACAGATAGCTCTCTGAGCCCAGCCCGCTAGGAAATCGGGGTCTACTTCTTCCCCCATGTCTTTAGCCCTCTCTGCTAGGTCCATGATCTTCGGTAGCGGGCCTGCCAAATCTAGCACTTTTTCTTGGCAACTCTTCCACGACCTGTTGATGCCTTTCCGGGGATCTTTACTGGTCTTGGATACAAAAGTTAACATTTTGGGGTCTAGCTCAGGGGTTTCTGCCACCTTCCCGGGAAGGTCTGGCCTTGGACATTCTGTGCGAAGGCGCTGTCTCACCTCTTTGTCGAGGGCCTTCCTCAACCTTACCGTCATGTACTGTGCAACCCTGGGGGATGGTTGCCAGTCTGAAGACCCCGGGTTCCGGATGCTGTCCGGATTGAACATGTCCTCCTGGACCTCCTCGAGGTGTTTCTCCTTGCGGGTTCTCTTTCCCCCGCTGGGCTTGGTCCAATCCTCCCCCACTCTCTCTTCCTCATCGTGGGAGGATAGGTCACCTTCGACTGGCTCTTCCTCCGAGCCTGGGTCATCTCCTCCACCAATGTCTTCCCCTGGAGTGGGGATCGTGAGGCTTGGCACCGCCTGGTGATGCAAGTATGCATCTCTGAGCTTTGCGAAAGCATCGGCAATCTCCGGAGTCTTTTCTTTCGCCCCATCCGAAGGGCCCTGGGGGTCGCAAGAGCCTTTACCTCTTTCGGGCCTTGGTACTCCCCTTAGACCCTGTTTCAGAGGGTTCGGTGGGCGTGTGCTCTGTCCTTACGGTGCTATCCTTGGGCTGGTTCAGAATTGTTTCTAGAGTCTCCAGCCTTTCTTGTAGGGTCTTGACCCATTGAGCCACAGCATTGACTAATGAATTCCCTAGCACCTCCTTGAAGCTGGCAGATAAGTCCAAAGACTGCTCCTCTTCACTCCATTCAAATTCCCAAATTTTTGGGAGGCTGCTGTGTGCCTGAATACCTGATACAGGTGTCTGAGTATGCCCACTTCGCTGGTCTGATGCTTCAATTGAGATTTCTCAGGTCAGCTCACAGGATTCAATAACTGTTGATCTTTATTTACATATATATATATAATCTATTTATTTATTTTAGTATTTTTTGTGAGTATTTGTGGCTGCACCGGACTTAATCTTGTTTATAAAGCCTGTTATTGGCTATATAGATCAGAATTTTGCCCTCTGGTGGGGGTCTGTGTCTCTGAAGAGGCTGGGAGCCTCTTGGTCGTGTGGACAAAGGAGCTTCCTTGCTCCGTGCTTGCTCTTCGCCTGTAAGCAGTTTGTATTTTCGAGCGGCGAGCATTGTGAATATATTCTAATTTACTTGCGCTTTGCAGGCAATGTTAACCCCCTTTCTCCATGCTATTGATGTAGCGAGGGAGTGATCACCGCCGAGCCGGGCTTCTGGCTTGTTCCGTGTCGCAGTGAGGATGCGACGCGGAGACACAGTGCTCTGGGATCTGGCCCCGCCTCCACAAAGGTGGGGGCCGGAGAGTCCTGGCACCTCTCGTCCCTCTTCTGAGGGCTCGAATAGCTTCCGCGGCGCCAGGTAAACCCCCGGGGTACCTGTCATGCGGCACGGGTGAGTGCGCCACAGAAGTCAGTATCAGTCTAAAGTGATACGATACTGGCAATGAAATCCAAATGAAAATCAAAATGAGAAAGCGCGCGCATACAATGTACTCTGTGCGTAATCGCACACCATACAAATTGTGGTAACATTCATAAGCTATGACGCGCATAAATATTCCTTATCCCTGACAGATTTATTATCTTCATGTCTGCTAAAATCGCATATCACATTGCCAACTGTCAAATAAACCCAAAATGGCATATCATATAGGGAGATGAAGGAAATAGCACTTGAAGAGCAGTAAAAGAAATGGAGGAGCTCAGGGACAGCATGTGGTCTTAGCTGAGCATGGACGGAGATGTACTACAGAGACTATGGGGATTGTAGTTTTAAGAAAGAAAAGTCACTTTGGACATTTTACAGTGTTTTGTTATTGGTTTGTTGAAACTGCTGAGGAGTAGTAATAAAAGAAGTTGAAGCATAATGCTTGCCTCCAGTCTTGTCATAGAATTACTGCTACATGAGTGCACGTCCTGATTAGGCATTCGAGATCAGCCCTGGTGGTGAGTTCTCCGATGAATGCTCGCAGTTGTTCGCATCTCACATCTGATGCCGTGCTGCGCTCAAGCTTGCAGGCCATTTAGCACACATGCACATGCATGCACTCACCAACTGCCCCACACAAAATAAAGCTGTGCGGACAAGGAGCCACACAAGTGAGAAATAAAGCGATATGACGTGGAGTGGGAAGCCACCCACAAAGTAGCATTGTCACTAAGGTTACCAGGGTGGGGAGCGCACAGTAGAGTATCAGGTGCTGCTATAAACTTCATGATGACACACATCCGATTTTTCTCATGCTTTGTTGGATGGGCCTGATGAGGTACACGAATATCGCAGCGCGATGCTGCCATACGAAGGACATGAGACCTGAACTCTGGAAGGGCGCTTGGACTGCTTTTGTGGACGTAGCCTACCCTTTTGTAAGACCTTTGCGAAAATGATGTTGAGGTGTCGCAGTCAGTGCATAAGCTTTTAAAACGACTCCTCTTTTTTATGGTATGAGACAGCTGAACATTGTCCTGTTCCTCTCACAAGAATATGAAAGGTATTGAGGAGGAAGAAAGATGATCCATGCGTTGTTCATTGCCACATTTATAAGAAAACATGGTTTCATTGGCTTCATTTATTTGCAAAGAAGTGCATATATTTTAAACCAATATTAATTTTCTAATGTAAGGAATGTTTGCATTTAAAAAAAAAAGGAAAACGTGATTTGATCGTTTTGGCCTCTGCCAGTGTATCAAAGTGGCACATATAGATTTATTTTCATCTTTTAACTGGTGTGTACTTTTTAACTTGGTAATTGGGAAAATTGGCTTCACTTTCATGGGTAAAATGTGAATGACCCTTAGAATTCAAAGAACATATCAAGCGTCTATCGGGGATTTTGTTTTAAATGCACTTGGAAAGCCTTCGGTAGCCACTGCCAGTATCCATCGGTGTGTACTTCCCCAGCCACATTGCTGTATCCACTTCCCGCTTTATAATCTATATTAACAGCCCAGTTATTATGACCGTCCACGACATTAATAACTTGCGGTTCAGCTATATCCTATGCAGCTTTTGGGATTTTCACAATCTCGCAAGTATAGCCTTTTTTAAACTGCACCGTTTCACAGCCAGAAGCATATTCCAACAATGCATCTGAGGTTTTCTGAGAGGGAGTCAAGTTTTCGTTGGAGACCTATGGCAGTTTGGTCCAGTACTAAGATGTCGTCGGCGTAAAGGAGTCTGCTTACTTTCTCGTCTCCTACGTTAGGTGGAAATTATCTGACGGTAGGGTCCCAATTCTGGTTGTCTCCAGTAAATGCGTTGTACAATGCAGGGGCCAGAGGACATCCTTGTTTGACACCTCTATGGGTGTTGATCGCCTCTGAAAGTTGGCCTAATCCGTTCATTCTGACCCTCATGGAAGTTCCAGAGTAAAGCTCGATAATTGGATTGAGGATTGGTGGAGGACAGTTCCATTTCTTCAGCTTTCTCCAGAGTTTATCTCTGTTGACTGTGTCAAAGGCCTGGGAGAGGTCAATGAATGCCACATGTATCTTTGGACTTCCCTCTAGGACCTTTGCTTTAAGGATGCTTAGCACCATTATGTTGGCCATTGTTCCAGTGTTTTTGACAAACCCTGTTTGAAAATCGTCGTGGGCTTCCGAGGTGACTGCCCAGGCCTTGAATTTGTCCAGAAGGAAGGCACCGAATAGTTTCCCGATAGTATCCAATAAGGCGATTGGTCGATAGTTCGATGGATTTCCCTTGTCGCCTTTCTTGAAAATTGGGACAACGTTTGCTGTCTTCCAGGATTTCTGGATGGAGCGGGTGTCTGCGCATCGTTGGAATATTTGGACGATAAGGGGTCCCCATGATTCTATGTTGTTTTTAAGGTCTACGTTGGAGATTCCGTCCAGTCCTGGTGCACGTGAGTTGTTCAATTTCCGGATTTTATCGCAGGTTTCCATTAAATCCCGTTCTATATACCATTGCTGTTTTTGGGCCAATGGGAGTTCGTGAGTGCTGCCCATGACTGGGGCACACATGTCTGAGAAGAAAGAGATCCAGTGCGCCTCCCCAATTGAGTTAACTAGTGCATCCTTAGAGTTATTTCCTTTCGGATCAATCAATGTCCAGAAAGCTTTTGATTGCTTGCCATTTAGAGTCCTTAGCATATGTTCAGAGTCTTCTTGATATAGTATTACACCGGATTTTACCCAGTTTTTTGTAAGACTTTTTCGCGAGCATTGCTGCTTCAGCTGTTTGTAGCGAGGGACTGGATTTTGCTTTCCGGAGGGCCCTTCTCAAGCCTATAAACCATACCATCTTTCGTAAGGACTTTTTTTTTCCTAATTCCTCATTTATATTCCTGGTAACAGATACATAGGAAAGTTACATCTGATCACACTGCCAGATTACAGACACAGATAAAGGATTTAGACCTATTCTTTGAAGATGGTCTATATTTTCATGATTTACAAGTGTATATTCCCACAGAAAAGTTGAGAACAAAAGCACTCTGAATGGCCCACAATATAGTAATCGCTGGTCATAAAGGAGTCAAAGCCACACAAATGGACTATGTTACAGCATTCTCTATCTGTACACAAACCAAAAATCCTCGCCATCGCCCATTCAGTTTATTAGTCCAACTTACTCTTCCTAGCAAACCATGGCAACAGATAGCCACCGATTTTATCATGGATCTCCCTCCATCAAATGGTCATACTGCTATCATGGTAACTGTAGAATCATTTACTAAATGGGCTCATTTCACCTCAATACTCAAAGTACCATCAGCATCTTAGATGGCCAGTCTATTTTTACAATCAATTTTCTCTAAACATGTTCTTGCAGACACCATTATATCAGACAGAGGATCACAATACACCTCCAAATATTGGACTTTAATGTGTCAAACCTTAGGTATACAACACACTTTTTATTTTTTATTTTGTTTTTTATTAAAAAGAAAATTATTTAGTTTGTTTCCAAACTTTTTCATTTTACGCCATTTACAAAAACATCATTAAACAACATCCACAAGAAAAGAAGATAACATTACAGCCTCTACAATCAAACGGTGACACCATCATTAGTGCGCATAGTTCAGAGATTGTACTAGCCATATACTAAATCGTAGCTTAACATAGTGTATGATACCTAACCAAAATGAAGTTCAGTCGAACCTGCGTTAGCTTACATTAGCATCGTTGGCGACAACATCAGGTGATCTTAACAGAAGACTACGACATCAAAAGTCTTAGTGTACAGATGAATGGGTGACATAACCACTGTTAGAGTACGTCAGTTTATAACGGCATTAAATGATCAAGTGCATAACGCGACACAGTTGTAGCGTACATCATTTTGTCAACATCCATGCTTTTTGCACCTTCTGCTGAATGTGAAATAGCCGTTGTTCCAAGCTTAAGAAAACAATGGAGTACCACAACATAACATGTCGTTCTACAACGCACTTTAAGTTCCGGATTCCACCCCCAAACCAATGGCCAGACAGAGAGACGTAATCAAACTCTAGAACACTATCTGCACTGTTTCGTCTCTGCTCTTCAGGATGATTGGAGAGAACTACTTCCTCTAGCAGTATTTGCATACAATAACTCTCCCAAAGTGCCATCAACACCTCTCCCTTCTACTGTACATATGGATATCACCGTTCAAGAATACCCACTATTACCTCCTCCATCACACAAAGTCCTACAGTGGATAGAATGATTGACCTCATCGAAAAAGGACACAAGGATGCCTTGATGGTGCTTTCACACTACCAGGAACTCTAAAAGAAACAGGCTGATAAATGTACACAAGCGCCTGCGTTGTCTGTTGGTTACAAAGTATGGTTAGCTTTGCAATTGTTCCCCCGTCATCTAGTTCCCACCAAATTATCTCCTCGATACTTTGATCCTTTCCCCATTCAAGCAGTAATAGAACCACTGGCCCATCGCATCATACTGCCTAAATCATGGTCTCGGATACATCCTGTATTTCATATTTCCCAATTGAAACCCCATGTTTATGACCACTTCAAAAGAAATGTAAACTATAAACCTCGCCCCATTGACACACAATCAGGCCTCGAGCATGAAGTAGCAGAAATATGTGAATTGCGCTACTATAGAGGAAGACTTCAATATCTCGTTGATTGGAAGGGATATTCGCCCGCCGATCGCATTTGGGAACCAGCATCTAATGTACATGCCCCGGAATGCATAAAACGTTTTCATAGGTCAAGACCTTGGAAACCCAGACCTTACCCTCCACAAGGGGAGGCATACTGTCATACACTATTCGCTATAGAGAAAATGGAGATGAAGAGGCATAAGTTGTGTTACTAGCCCATTCCAAGATGGCGACAAAATAGTTCACAGTAAGAATTACAATGGCACAGTGTGGTTTTTCTCCAATATGGCCACCATCTATCCTCCATGAATCAGACTTTCAACTCCTGGTACAACTTGCCTCTGACTCCCCCACGCGGCGTGTTACTTCTGACCTACGATTCACCCTGCCCATCTTCCATATGGCTTTCCTTCACCTTTGATCTCTCCTCGCTAGTTCTACTTTCTGCAATCCCCTCCTTGCTTCCTGTAAACTCTGGATCTGTGGCGCAACTCGTTCCCCATTACTTTCATTTGGATTGGGACTTCCGCAACTTCAACAGCAAGTGTCTACAACCGCTGCCACGTCCCGCGGTCTTCCGAGGTTATTTCCTTTTCCTTTTGTCATATTACTGCTTTCTTGCCTCCACAATTTACAGTTCCTTTCTTTAAAACTCCTCTCTGCCTTTGTGTCACCCTTCAAGAAAACCTTCATTCTATCTTTCACTACCATTTGTCAAGCACTACTGAGGTTTCACTGGACAACATGACTAATCCTCGGCATTCGTTTCCCGGTTATCTTTGTTGAATATCAAAACTGCCCTTCAAGACTCCTTTACCATTGGTATTCTCGCCAGGTATCATCCTACACCAACATCCTTTGGGTTTTTCCCGCAGGAGGGTTTCCCGGGCCTTACCCTTGTCACTGGTATACATTCCCAGGGACGAGAGTGGAGTCAGGAAAGGACCCCAAATTCCAATTTTCAAGCTTTGGTGCAGGTAAGGGTCCTGTGGATCAACCCAGTTTTACTGTGTAATAATTGTAGTCATAACACTTGGCACGGTTCAAGCTAATTGCCGCTGCAATGCTGTTGCAACGCTTCACCGTCCTGGGGGGTTTCTGTACAACAAGCGGTTCAAAGGGCAATCAGCAGTCACACAATCACTGCGTTATATGCCGGTCACAAGAATCCACTGCTAAGTATGGAAGAGGCACAAATCAATTAGCAGTTCTCTTCATGATAGGTAAAAGGTCAGAAATATTTAGTAGCTAAAGTTAACTGGTGCCATATAGCAAGTAAACATACACAGCTCGCAGTTCAAAGGGACCAAAACCAAAGGGAGCCCCCCCACCCCCCTAGTCCCTGTAAGTAGTGTCTCGCTTATGCTAAAGCAGAATCTCGCTTATGCTAGGGTAAAGCCATAAGGTCTTTTCATTTAATCAAAGGCACACAACCGCATTGGGAACTTGGTTTCAAGCTCAATAGAAATTATTCACAGTGTGCTCACCAGCATTACCTCAAGCCAAAGAGATTGAAGAAATGTCACTATCCGGTAATTTCAAAATAAGGTTAGCAACAACCTTTCTGATTCCCATGTAGGCCGATGGCGTGTTCCGGACAGGGATTTCCGGACAGGGAGTTCCTCGTAGGAATGGAAATCCTTGTCCCCAAGAGGGTAGTTACCCCCAACTTGCCCAGACCTTAGGGAGGGTCTTGCGGAGCAGGCTCACATCTCTAGCCTCAATGGGGGCTGCTCTGGACAGGGGAGAAGGGACAAATTCTCCAGATTAATCACAAGACTCTCTCCTGTCTTTTCTCACACTCTCTCCTCCTGCATTCTACCATCATATTCTGTCTCTATCTCCCTAGACATATTAATACTGAAGAAGTCTGATCTCGTCCCCATCTTGTGCCCCATCAGATCCTCTTGCTCTTCAGCTAGTCAATCCTAGTGCCCCTTTAGTGGACTCTCACCTCACTGAACTCTTCAACATGTCCTTAGCCTGCGCTTGCTTTTCCTCTATTTTCAAAATGGCCACTGTCATTGCTCGCCTAAAAAGGCAAGAGGCTGACCAAAACCTACCAGCTATTTTTCACCCTGTGTGTCTCCTTCCACACTATTCTAAAGTGCTCAAAGGGGTTGTGTTCAACCGTTTTACCAATTTCTTACACATTCCCAACCTTCAAGACCTGGAGTAGGCAAGGTGGATCCTCCCCCACCTGAAGACGTACCAAATTCTGCACTGCAAAAAAAGAGCACATCTCCACCAGCATGAGCGCAAGGGTATAACGACAAACACAACCTAGGGGTCCTTTTGGAGGCCTATGGCGGTGGCTGCGGGGAAGGCTAACGCACCCTCCTCAGGGAGCATCAAGCAGATGCTGATGATGCAGGAAGCATCCGCTAAGAATCCTTCACTACAGAACAATGCCCAGGTTGTTCCAGCGACAAAGGCGGACATCAAGGTCATGCTGACTGAATTAAAGCTCGAGCTAGAGCAAGAGATTTAGGGGAACATAAATAAACTGGCGGGCATGGTCGTGGACCTTCACTCTCGTGTCAGGGGTGCAGAGTCTAGGCACGAGGAGTTGTAGACTGCAAGCCCATGAACAGACCATTCTCTCTGAAAGGATAGAAACTTTCAAACAACAGGAGGCTGTTATGGTCAATCAGGAGGATGCAGAAAACCACTCCTGGTAAAATAATATCCGTATTGAAGGAGTCCCAAAGCAGGTCCCAGACCAAAAGTTAAATTCCTATGTAGAGAGTCTGTTCCACTCCATACTGTAGATACCAGACAGTGAGGATCTTACTTTGGACCGCACGCACCAGTTTTATACAGCATTCCACGTTAAGAACAACGTGTGCCCGGACTTTCTCACAAGAGTGCACTTTAATTGCCAGAAGGACCAGGTGATGTGAGAAGCCCAGAAGTCGGAGGAGGTCCAGTTTGGGGCTCTATCTTGCGGCTGTTTCAAGATCTATGTCAGGCCACCCTTTGCAGATGCAAAGAATTGAACGTGGTCACAAAGGTGGTTGCAAGACCAGAAATCCCCTTTAGGTTGGGATTTCCAGGAAAACTGTTCTTCGACCTAGGTAGGATAAAATACTCTGTGACCAAGGAGGAAGAGCTGTCTGCGCTGATGGAAGGGGATGAGACGGACAAGATGGGAGGGGTCACAATGACCAGGGCCTGCTCCTTGAACCAGGTGTAAGGAAGGCATGGTATCAAGAATAGGCAGATACACGTGATCACAGTTGAAGGGTATTAAACTGTATCTGCTGGTTGGAAAAACACCTAATCTAAACCCAAATCTAAGATGGGAGCAAGCTATGACCATCAAATAATAATAAGGCAGTCATAGTGGCGTTTGTTCAAAATAAAAGGGTCTAGACTAAGAAAAACATATTGCCAATCCTTACACTAAATATAAAAAGTGTGTGGGATAAGGTTCACAAGAAAGAAGTGTTCACAAATGATAAATCAGGATGTGTTAGCCAGGGGTTAGCTTTCTTGCTTCTGGTGGCCTGATAGATTCAAAATAACAAAAATGATCCTTTCCGATTGCACTTGAGTTGATGATTCTTCAACCATGGGTCCCCTGGGTCCCCCTCTTCCAGGCTCAGCCCCCTCCCGGATCCCTCCTGGATATCAGCCTCCCTCCTGTCGGGTTCACTCTGGCTTATATTCAAAACGATTTCTCGGTTGTATTCATGTGTCATTGGGGTGATGGCTTCTCACCCCTGGCTCCCCTCTTCCGGGCTAAGACCCTTTCCAAATGTTTGCCTCCCTCCGTCGGGTTCACTATAGATTTTTTCTGTGGGTGTTGGCTTTTCACCCCTGTATCCCCCTCTTTCGGGCCTGGACCCTTTCTTGAATGTTTGCATCCCTCCGTCAGGTTCACTCTGGCTTTTGCCAAGATATTTTCACATTGCTATTCACAAATCTTAATGTCCTTATTAAACAGTTCACTGTGGACATCCCTCTGTCAGGTTCACCTTTGTCAACACACTGTTCCTCTTGACTTAAGGCTTTGCACCTTTCCATCGGCATCCCTGTGTCAGGTTCACTCTTGTCAACTTTTACCAATCACACTATTTCTTCTGCTTTCTTATGATGCGGGATTCACTTCCCTTAGCTTTACAATCTTCTGCCGGTCAAAGACTTTCGACTGTACAGAGGATTTTGCTAGAGCCCTGTTTGACCACTCTGACCCCTTTCTTGCCCTTTTCCCATTGCCTTCGGGTAACGGTAGTTTCAACATTAGGGTAATTGCCCAGAGTTTTTTGAGTGAGCACCCACGTGGTGCCGGACTCCTCTGCAGCTGGTTTTCTCCTCTTGTATAAACAGTTCTTTGTGCTTTTCTTCAATTAGCCGTTTGCTACTTTTGCTTCATCAGTTCTCCCCTCAACACACCGGCTGTGATGAACCGCTTGGCTTTTCTGGTATCTGGAATGAAGGACAGTACCACAGTAGAAGGCATCCCTCTTGGTCCTGCTTATCAGCGCAGGCATGCTTCGTGTACCGTTGACATCTGCTGCAACACATGTTGGCTATCGTTTGCTGTCTTGCGCTTCTTTTCAGGGAGGCTTCGTGGGTGTGGGTTGGAATAGGCAAGGTCGCTTCGCTTCTCTCCTTGCCACCCTTGTTTCTCGCAGCCTTTCTCCTTCTCTTGAACTCCCATACTTGGATTGCTGTCTTTGTGCGGTCTGCCTTGCTCGTGCTGTGCTCTCGTGCTCCACCTTTTATCCCTGTGGGGAAGGGAAAGGGCCGTCTGGTATGTGTGATTTTGGTCAGTTGCCTGACTCTGCCTGGCCCTTGTATTGGGACATGTCAGGTAAACGGCTCTGGTGTTAGTCCATTGTCTTTCGTGGTGTGCGAAAGAGTTCGAGTGGAAAAAGGGAGGGGGGGGGGGCAGTGTTTCTGAATGTCCTACATGGTAGGATGGGGAAAAGGTGTTAGAAGAAGGGGGATACTGCGTGTCACCTGTCGGTGTCCCACTTCCACTCCCTGAGGACCCCCCATCCAGGTGATCCTCCTTCACTGGTCCACCCCCAGGAACTGGATCCAATAGCGATGGCCGTCTCCTGGCCACCTTGATGACAGATCCCCGGGGACTAGTTATGAGAAACCTGAAGGTGTCTCCCACAGGGAAGAAGCGTGATAAATCGCGAGGCTCTCCAAGCAAAAGCCAAATGGCTAAACTGGTGTGACGGCATGGGGACCTGCGGCTTCCCCGGTTCTTTGGTCTGCTGAACACTCACTGATTTTGGCTAACCTCCTATGTGTGATATGCCTTCTGAGGGGCGACTGATGGGGTACACCCCTGGAACTGTTGTGACAATCGAGGTGGACTCTCGAAGCTTGCAATGCTTAGCTGATTTGGATGTAGAATAGAAGAAGGGCGTGGGTTGGTTTTCATGGGGGTAGGAAGGGGATTGAAAGCTAAGGAAGAGGGGGCAGTGTGGCCATGGCACATGGGAACTGCCTCCACGACAGAGCTACTTGGTAAGTGGTTTGATTGCACCCTTTGGGGGATTTAGCTAACAGTTGATGTTATTGCCAAAGTTGCGATCATGTTCTTGGTTCAGATCACCAGGACTTTTGATGTGGCGGTAGGTGCGGGTTGGGTTGGCTCTGAATGGCGGCCACCCCCATGGGGTTGATGGAAGCATTAACAGTCTTCTATAATACTCCTCTGTCCCGTCCCCTTTCCTCCATCCTTGTGGGTGTCCCCCAACATGGGGACAGTACCAGAACCCTTGTCAGTGAAAAATTGAGCTTCCCCTTTAATTTTTGTATAACGTGCAGTGGTGCGGCCTCGGGCGTGGGCACGCCCCGCCGAGGCCTCGCTTTCCGGCTCCTCACCTCAGTCCCTTTTTCTGCATGGATGGTGTCTGACCTGGCAGCTAGCGTGCAGACTTTTTTAGCTTTCCACTTGCTCCCCATTCATTTTTTCAATTTTTATTTAACTTCCCTTCGGTGCCTCACACCCCCGGTGCATGTCGGCCGCAGGAGGATTCACGAGATGTGCCTCATGCGACTGCTCGTTCCTGGCCTCGGACCCCCATGCATTCTGTCTTGAGTATTTGGGGCCAGACCACCGCTGGGATGCATGTTCTGCTTGGGGTGCTTTGTCACAAGGTTGTCACAGTGGAGGGAGATCTTCACTACTCCTCCGTCCCGTCTCCTTTCCTCCATACTTATGGGGACATCTCTCCGTCCTGTGGGACGGGACCGGAGCACTTTGTAAAAAGCATTCAAAAAATGTTTTCCAAAAATGTGTCCTTCCTCTCTTTCTTACATGGAGCCCGGCACGCGGCCGTAACCCTGCCCACCTTGGCTCTGCCCGCGCATCACCCATCAGTCCTTTTCTCCGCTCGTTCGGGACTGGATGCACTTGCATCCTCGGAAGATATTCTTCCCTTTTTTCCTCTCTGGCTCTCGCTAGCGATCGTTTACTAGTCTGTCTATTTCGTTCAAACTAGACTTCCCAGATTGCTCTTCGTGTCATCGACGCTTCGTGAGGGCGGATCCCCATCCTCTTTGTCTAGAGTGTTTGGGTCCAGATCACTGTTGGGACGCCTGTTTTTACTGCGACTCCCTCTCGGTCCGGGCACTTCAACGTCGGTTGGAGCGGCGGGAGGAGGTGTCCTGACGAACTCCTCCTTTGCATTTTCAGGCGTTCATCGACGAAAAGAAGATACACCCGGTAAGTTCTTTACTTTTCAGAGCACCCCTGCCGGGGGATACCTTTCCGGGTTCCTCCCGGACTGGGAGGGGCATTGATCGCTCTGTTACTGGGGATTGCCCCGAGGGTACCCGTTGGGCCTAATAATTGTACCAGAGTTTTCTCCGAGGGTCCTCCGTAAGGGGCCTGTGGATACCGGAGCATGCTCCGAGGCCCCTCCTGTGGGGGCTGTTTGTGGACCCAGTTCTATTGAGTCGTGGGGTACCAGAGCTCGCTCTGAGGCCTCTATGTCAGCTTCCCTCAAAAATAAGACCGGGGTGCGCCCGAGGCCTTGGCTGGGCTTGCTGTCACCAAACGGATGTTGGAGGCCCGCGCAGATAAGGCTGTTACCGGACCCGGGTCCCAGGTCCCACGTACAGAGGCTAAAGCGACCAACAGTTCTGAGAGGCCTGGTAAGGCCTTGTCGGTGAAAGCTGTTCCTCACCGTTCCCGCTCTTGCGGCGACACCAGACCTGTTGAGGGAGCAAAGAAGCAAAGCTCTTCTTTTACCAGCAGTGCCAAGGTCCTTCCTTCGAAGGCTAATTTGGTGGTTGGTATGTCACAGAAACATTCCAGGCCTCACAGTACTGGCTCTGTCGAGGTCCCTTATGTTAAGGCTAAAGCTTAGACCCCTTATCCATCGACGGGGACCCCTGCCTCACTTCCTCACGTGCCGCAGTTCCCCTCAGGTGATGACAAAATGGCGCCTGTTCCCGCCTCGACCGCGGCAGCCATTTTGGGTGCTGGCCCTACAACTACGTCATCGGCTTCAGGTGTAGGGCTGGGTTCCGTGGGTGAACACAGCCCTTTTCGGTAAATTTCAAACGCTCATGCGTACCGACTCTATGAGGGAATATTTCAAAAGCTTTTTAGGGAGATATGTCTGCCCGCGCCTCCGGCTCCACCCGTTCCTCTGGTGGTTCCGCCGGTGCCTCCCTTGCCCACGGTGCCTTGCCCGACTCTTCCGTCTTTGCCACCATTGTCCCCCGTGGATAAGGCAGTGCCCGACACGGCTCAGCAAGATCCTGACCTGTCAGCTGACGCGCAAGGCGATCAGGACGAGGACCTGTCCCGCTCTTTAGAGCTTTCCATGACTGGGTACTGGACATGATGGATTTCTTAGGTGTTCCGGTGCCCAAGGCACCCGCACCGCAGGAGGGTGTTCTTTCTGGGGCGTTCACCCTGTATCCCTTGGAGCGTACTGGCCTGTTCTTCCAGAAGGACGTTCTGGCCGAGGTCCGTAGGGTCTGGGAAAAGCCACACTCTGGACTTTTCGTCAATAAGAAAATAGACACGCGATACAGGCTGCATTCTTCGGAAGAGGTGGCCCTGCCGTCTTGTCCGCCCCCCTCCTCCACAGTGGTGGCTGCGGCCACAATGCAGTCCAGGCCTGCAGCATCCTCTTCCACGACGGCTAGTCAGGTTCTGGGAAAGGAAGATAAGCTCCTTGCCTCCCTTGGGAGGAAGAGTTTCACCAACTCTGCCTTGCAGCTCAGGCAGGCCAATGCCGAACTGGTGTTAGCGGGGATGTGGAAAGGTCTGTCGGAGTTTGAGGAGTTCATCCCGGTCGAGAAATTGGAAGATTTTAGGGGGGGATTGGCCGATTCCAGGGTCCTGGCCCAGGATCTCCTGGAGGCTGCGGCTCATCACGTGGACACCTCGGCTCGGGGCCTTATGCTGGGGTTTGATACCTCACGGCAGGCGTGGCTACATGACACTAAATTCTCAAAAGAGGTACAAGTCAAGGTGTTGGACCTTCTGTTCGATGGTAAGGAGCTCTTTCATTCTTCAACAGACGTAGAGCTCATCAAGACAAAGGATAGCACTCAAACGACTAAGTCCTTGTCGGTCCTTGTTAAGACCCCCTTCAAAACCCAGAGACCGCTGTCGCAAAGCCGACCCTCCTCTGGCTTTACAGGGTTCCTTGACCGGAAATCTCAGAGTGGATACCCCCTCAGGAAATAACCGCCGCAGGCAGCAACAGACTTGGTTTTTCTCCCGCTCCTCAGCCTCCTCTTCAGGTTCAGGTGGCAACACGACCGAAAAACCTGCAAAATGAGGATTTTATGCCCTTGCACGAGACCCCGGTGGGAGGACGCATCGCGTCTCATTGGGAGGCGTGGCAGAACATCACCGAGATGATGTAGGTGATCGCGGCCTATCTTTGTCTGCAGGGTATCCATGTGTATCTGTATTTGGACGACTGGTGCTTACTGTCACGACCTTCGCCCAAAACCCCCTCTGGCAAACCCATTGGCCAGGTTGAGTCAGGTTGAGTCAGGACTCGGGCCTCTAGAGCCTGGCATCCTCTTCAAAAGCCCTCATGGAGCCAGTCCTGGCACCTTTGGCGCCAAGTTCATACACCATGAAAAACAATGTGCTTGGGAACTACTTTATTGTATTGTCAGCCAACATGGAGGCATCCACATTGCTTGGTTCCTAAGAACCAAGCTATGCGGTCTAGTGTTTTGGGTGTGGTAGCCTAGGGACTACTTTACCTGGACTATTTTGTTGGGGCTATTTAAACCACACCCGATCAAGACAACACACTTTGCGTTACTTTGCAGCTTGCAACGTCATGCTCACCGTGTCCAGCTATTCCCTCGAACCTCGGAGAAGCAGAACCTGCAAGGAGACAAAAAGAACATCATTGGCAGCAGCATCTTACCTGCAGTCTTCATCTTTAAACACACGCAGCTACTGAGAACAGCTTCCTCGAATCTGCACGCCTCCCGGACAGAACGACCTGAAGGAGGAAGATAGAGGCAACATTAAAGAAAGCAGTAGAGACATTTACAAATTACGAACTGCTCAAAAGGCTTACCTGGCTGGTCGCCTCTCGGCTGGCACCACTCCGGACATTCTACTTGCGCTGAAGAACACCGCAACCTACAAGGAAGGAAAACACAGGTTAGCAAGGGCAAGACTTTGCAGCGCTGCGCATAGTGCTTACTTAACGCATCATAGCGCTCTTAATGCGCCATCGTTTACCAGCAGGGCTCAACCAAGCCAGTTCGCCGCGCTGAAGCTCTGCATACCCAAGGGAGAAAAAAGAGACATTTTAAACCAAGAAAGACATGCAGGATAGCAACAAAACTAAAGAACAGCAATAAGACCTACCTGAACAATATCAAACGGGACGGTGTCAGTGAAGTAACTAGACCGCACTCGCCCATGAAAGACAACCCGGCCCAGCAAAGAAGGCAGGCAGAGAGCACGCCTAATTCTACCACAAGGCAGAATCTTCCCGGCAGACCACATCAGGGCAAAGCTGAGAAGCATACCAGCGAGTAACCCGACTGGGTCGCGTCCCTGTGGATATCAGGTGAGCGTAACACATACGCAGCCCTTGTCCATTGAAAGCAGCGGGCAATCTTCAGTCTCTCCATCAGCTCCTGTTCCATCTTGGGCTGTCGGTGAACTGGCAGAAATTTTCCATGACGGTGTTGCAGGACTTGATTTTCATGGGTTTTCGCTGGAACACGATCGACTGCAGAGTGTACCTGACCGGGGACAGGATGGCGGATCTGTTAGCCACGTGTCAGATGTTTGCGCAGTCGGAGAGCATGTCGGCCTGGTGGTTCCAGAGGCTTCTGGGCCTCATGGCCTCTTGCGTGTTGGCTCTTCTTCTTGCTCGTCTCAAGATGAGGCGGACCCAGATGGCTCTTCGGAGTTCTTGGCGTCAGGCTGTGGACCTGGATTCCAAGCTGATAATGATTCCGGCTTCCATGAGAGTGGACCTGGAATGGGGGTCGTCTCTCAGCAACCTGTCGGTGGGTGCAGGGTTTCAGGACTCAGTCCCTACGGTGACGATCACGACGGACTCCTCCCTCCTGGGGTGGGGTGCGACGTTAGATCCTCTTGAGGTCTTGGATCTCTGGTCGCCTCAGGACAAGCTCCTCCACATAAATCATTTAGAGCTTCTGGCGATCTAGGGCGTTCAGACCGGTCATAGCCAACAAGGTGGTCCGCATATGCACAGACAATGTGGTGTCGATGTATTACATCAACAAGCAAGGGGGAACCAAGTCTCCTCTTCTCGTGGACCTGTCTATCCAGATTTGGGAGTGGGGTGTGCTTCATGGTGTTTGGCTGCTGGCAGTGCACATCTCGGGCCAGGTGAATGTCACAGCGGATGCTCTCAGCCGGCGAACAGTGGTCAGCTACGAGTGGCAGTTGGCGGAGGTCCTCTCATGGATTTTCTTGCGTTGGGGCACACCGGAGGTGGACCTCTTCGCTACGGCGGTAAACAAGATGCTTCCTCAGTATGCCTCCAGAGGGGGGCTGGGAGCCTCCCCTCTGGGGGATGCACTCGAGATTCCATGGCACAACATGAGAGCTTATGCCTTCCCGCCTCTGCCTCTAGTCCATTGAGCAATTTGGAAGTTGAAGAACTCGGTGAACTTTTCCCTTTTGCTCATAGCTCCATGGTGGCCGCCAGGTTTTGGTTCTCAGAACTTCAACACCTGTTGGTGTATCCACCGATCAGGTTACCAGTGAACCCCGATCTTCTTTATCGGGGGGAACAGCAGATGTGGCACACCTCCCCACAATCGCTCAGCTTGACGGCATGGTGCCTGAGTTCAAGTCTTTAGAACATCTTAACTTGTCTGTGGATAACATGCGTATTATCCAGGCAGCTAGGAAACCCTCAACTAGATCCCAATACAGAAGTAAATGGCTCAGGTTCTGTCATTGGTGTTCGGAGAAACAGTTGGACCCAAGGCCGCCTGCATTACAGAGTCTTTCACCGTCCAAGGGCTGAAACCTCCTAAGGGACCATGCACACCTGGTTCGGGGCAAGGCAGCCGCGGTTGCTTTTCAGAAATATGTCCCCTGGGAGTCCATTGCTAGGACAGCTACTTGGGCCTCCCCGTCTGCTTTTTGTAAGCATTATTGTCTTGACATGAGCTCAAGAGCTGATGCTCAGTTTGGTCAGGCTGTGCTGAAGAACCTTTTTCAGTAAGGGGTATTTCCATCCACCCGTAGTTCCTGTTAGGAGTGCTTGGGAATCTCCCTTGAGTATGGAGGAAAGGGGACAGGACGCAGGAGTATAACCAGGTTACTCACCGTAGTGACCACCTTACTCCTAGTCCATAAAAAAACTAATTACTTAGGAAGAAAAACTACGCCCAAAGAGCCCCATAGGGTCTGTGTAGCCCTTCACTTGTGGAGTCCCTACACCTCCTTTGGTCCTTTTAGGCCCCAACTAATGAGGTGGCAGGGTTTAGGCTTCACCCAGGTCAGCCATCTTCATATTTTTCACTGTGTCTGCAGAACAGAGGAATCCTCTTCAGCTCTCTGAGCAAATTCGTTTTTTACATATTAATTCTGCACATTTTTGTCATACTTAAAGCGTTTCAGCTTCCCTTTCACTTGGGCTTCCTGGTACAACTCTTTGATACCAGTTTTCCACCCTTTGCCGCCTTGTGTTTCTAGGCGTCTTACTCTCACCTCATGGCTGAGACTCAAGTACAAGCTTTCAAGGAGAAGACATCCCCTCTATTGTCTTTAGCCACATAACATCCAGTCATGTAAAATATGTCAAACCTTTTCCAAGAATTCTCTGGAAGACAGGCATAGGAGACTATTATTCCACCTGGAAAGTAGACAGATGTCGTCTGATGATGAATCTAGCAAAACTACACCCTCAACTTCCTCCAGGCACCCTGACAAGCAAGCTCTTAAAAGGAGAGCTTCTTCAGTGGAAAGAGCAGACTCTCTGCTATCTAAGGGCAAGAAGAGAGTGGGAAATCCTCAACTGAACCTGTATCTAAAGGTCTACTGGAATGAGAACTACACAAAGGTAAAAGTTCCACCCTTTCTTCTCCTCCGCCAGCGAAACGGCCGTCCACAGGATCACCGTCCATGACTGAACTAACTTTGCTGTCCACTAAAACTGTCCCGTCGTAGACGGATAAGCCATCGGCCACCATCAAAGCAACTGCCTCGGCGACGAAGGCATAGTCATCGACGAGAGAACCGTCGACAAAGCACCCATTCACGAAAGACACTGCCGAAAAGCACGCATCAACGATGACATCCTTGTCGACAAATCACTCGTCGACGAAACACTTGTCGATGCCCAAACATTTGTCGTTGACGGAAAAAATGTCAACAAGCCCCCAAGAACAGGACAAAACATTGTTGATTGCCCCAACACCACCAGACGTCATTGACAACCCCTTTCCATAGCCAGAGGAAGCCTTAAGCACCCATACACCACAGCTAGATGGGTTAGAAGACGTTACTCTTATCTCCCCTATACCTGAGATGAATAAACTGCCTGACATCATATTACAGGAGGAGTTCTCCGAAGAGGAGGGACAACTACCAGTATGACCTAAAGAAAACAGTCCACAGTGGCGTCCGGTGATGGAGGATGAGGCACATCCTTTCGACCCTACTATACTGCAGTACATGTGCAGAATTATGGACAGGTTCCAAAGGAGACAAAGGGCAAGCCTCCTGGTCACTCACACAGTTCCTGTAAGCAGACCTTCACGAAGCACATCACCACGCTATGTCAGATCACCCAGGTCTCATTCACCGCCGACACAATGCTCGTGCTACTGCGAATCACCCAGGTCTCAAAAAAGAAGACGCTCTCCATCTCCTCCAAGGTCTTCACCTCAAAGATCCAGAGCGTGCAAAGTGCCTTCAATTGCTACAGCCTCAGAATGTCCGGACGACATCGTAGACGACGCCAGGGACCCTGATGATTCTTTCGTCATCAAGAAGCAGAAGAAACGTGACTCACAGGTGGTATCGTCACCTCTGATCCTAGACATGCCCTTTGATGAACAAGACCTATTTGGGAAGAAAATAGATGACCTCTTGAAGAGCATCAACGCCGACACTGCTAGGGCGACTAGCTCTTTTAAAAGACAAGAACCGCTGTCCTTTTCACTCCTTTCGAGGTGCCCATCCACCTATCCCACAGACAGTACCTTAGGTTCACTGTCGGCGACCAAAATTTCCAGTTCAAAATACTTCCCTTCAGGCTGAAGACCACACCAAGATTGTTTACGAAATGCCTGGCCCCAATAGCCGCTCACCTCAGGCCCTCTGAGGTACAGGTTTTTCCATACCTAAATGACTGGCTAGTGAAAGAAAGCTACCTGGAAGCAGCATCGTAGGCAGTGGGAAGAACAACAACCCTACTCCCTACCCTACTCCAAGGAAAAATCGTCACCACTACCCACATAGACAGCAATATTTCTAGGAGCAGATCTGGACACTCGAGTTCCCAGGGTTCGCCCCTCTCCGGACAGAGTGACCACAATGCAAAACCCCATGCATGGTTCAACGAGAGAGGGAGGATAGCTCAGCAGCAATGTGCTCGCCTTGGAAGCAAAACGACATGGAGCAACACAGGTTCGATCCCCGGGTCCACGCTCAGAAACCTCTGGGTATTAAGCGCGTTATAAATAACCTATCATATCATAACAAGTTCCACTGTCAGACAATACAAGTCCCCCCCTGTTCATGATGTCCTCCTGTATTTTCCTCGTACCAAATTGTAGACTGAAGATGAGACCGCTTCAGGAAGTGCTGGACAGCCAATGGGCTCAACACAGTGGATCGTGGTAGGACATTGTGCATCTCACGCCAAATTTCCACAAAGCCCTCTAATGGGGGGCCAAATACTCTCTTCTGCAGGGTTTACCCTTATAGCTCAGGAGGATAGCTCAGGGGCACCGTGCTTGCTTTGGAAGCAAGATGGCACGGAGCACCACAGGTTCGATCCCCGGGTCCGCGCTTAGAAACCTCAGGTTATTTATAACATACTTAATACCCAATCATATCATATCATAATTACCCACGTCCACTCTACTCTTGAGAACGGAACCTTGACTCACGGGCTTGGGCGTCCATCTGGCCAATTTACAAGCCAGCGGCGTGTGGTCGTCAGCAGAATCCCATCTGCACATAAATGTGCTGGAGCTCAGGGCCATCCGGTGGGCACTAAAGTCCTTCCTACCAGTACTTTCCGGACAGATGGTGACAGTGCAGACAGACAACACCACGTCAATGCACTACACAAACAGGGCGGCACCAGCTCCAATATCCTCTCGATGGAGGCTCAACCACTCTGGAACTGGTCAATAAAACACAAGATACACATGAGGGCAGAACATCTCCCCAGCAAGGACAATGTTGTGACAGACTAACTCAGTCTGCAATTCCTTCAATCTCACAAATGGGAGATCAACCACTGCAACCTGGACAAATTATTCCTCAGGTGGGGAAAACCCACCATAGACCTGTTGGCAACCCACGTAAACAAGAAATGTGGTCAGTTTGCTTCCAGGTACCTGGAGAGATACTCCCTGGGGGGCGCGTTCTACATTCAATGGAAAGGGAAATTCCTTTGCAGGTTCCCTCTGACACCTTTGTATTTATTGTATTTGTAACGCGCGCCAGGCCCAGAGGCATCCGGGCGCGAAAAACTTGGTAGGCAAATTTACATAGAATACACAAAATATACGATATAACAGCGCCTGACGTAAATTTACAATATAATACAGAGGTGATCACCGTGAGCAATAAACATAGGAACATAATTTAGGCTAAGCACAGTTAGGCGGAAACAGCGCTCAAAGTGATTACTACAGGCAGAAGGCTAAATTTGATTTGAGCAACTAGCCAAGAAATGTTTTTTATTTTGAATTAATTGAAAGAAGGCTCGGTCCTGATACTGGAAGGAAGAGTGTTCCAAAGCTTAGTGGCCAGAACAGGGAAGCTTACGCCCCCAGCTTTTTGGAGTTTAAATCTAGGCAAGGATAAGCTGTGTGTCTGGGCAGTTCTTTGGGGTCGAGGAGAAGTGTGGAGGGAAAGGCGGTTGGAAAGGTAGATGGGGGCCTTGTTAGTCAGGCATTTGTGGGTAAGGGCCAGTGTTTTCAATGCAATTCTCTGTTTGACAGGTAGGCACTGCAGGTTAGTCCTGATGTCAGAAATGTGTCGGTTTCGTGGAATATTTAGCACCGCTCTAATGGCATTGTTCTAGGTGATTTGCAGTTTGTTGAGGTTAGCCTGGCTGGTCCCTGGATAAAGGGCGCTGGAGTAATCAATCTTAGACATAAGCGTTCTAGCTAAAGTGATGCTATAAGGGGTGGTCAGAAAAGGTCTGCAGGCCGCAATGAGTTTGCAGGTATAATGCGACGCTGATCTGAGCATTAGTTTGTCTTGTCAGGGACAGGGTGGAGTCGAGATAGAAGCCCAAGGTTTTAGTATCCTTGGAGACTTTATTGACATTCCCATCAATGATGAAGGACTGATACAAGTGGTCTATTTTCTTTAGCCATTTAGAGGAGCCCAAGATGAGAAGCTCTGTTTTATCATCATTGAGACAAAGTTTGTGTTGGGTCATCCACGCTGGATTACCAAATATACTTTGTTCACTGCCTTGGTGTCTGAAATGTGATCACCTGTGATGGGGATGAGTATCTGGGTGTCATCCACATAATTAGTGTAAGAGACACACAGATAATCAAGAACATCAAAGAGTGGTTTGGTGAACACATTGTAAAGAGTTGGTGACATGCACGAGCCTTGAGGGACCCCACATTGGATAGGGGCTGGGTCAGCAGCTGCTGAAGGGTAGAAGACTCATGTGTCTATGGCTGAGAAAGGAGCTGATCCATGCAGTGGCTGAATCAGTGAAGTAAGCGACAGAGCGGAGGTGCTGGCACAGGATTGTGTGATTTACCAGATCGAAGGCCGCCAAGAGGTCTAGGAGTATTAGCAAAGCTAATTTCCCATTATCTTTCAGGACTTCGATTTGAGTTTTCAAATCTATCAAAGCCGTTTCGGTCCCATGCCTGGGACGGAAGCTGGATTGTTTTAGTCCAAGGAGGTTATTAAGTTCCAAGTAGTTTTGAATCTGCAGGTAGGCCGCACGATCAAGTAGTTTGAGCATGAACGGGACAGTTGTGATAGGCCTATAATTAGTTGGTATACTCGGATCTAAGGAAGGTTTTTTTAACAGAGGGATCACCCAGGCATCCTTGAGATTGTCAGGGACAATGCCTTTTTTAAACGAGGAGTTGATAAGGCCGTTATGAAAGGGGCGAGGTCATGAGTCGATTCCTTGATGATGGAAGCCGGGCAGGCATCACCTTGGCAGTTGGACGGTTTAATTCTATTGATGATGACTTCCACTTCGGCAATGGTAAGTGGAGAGAAGGCAAATGGTTTGATCTTAGGTGATGCCAACGGAGGAGTCGCGATAGGAGTGGGCTGACGATTATCCAGTTTCAATCCAATTTGTTTATCTTTAATTTTCGCTTGGAGGGAAGTGATTTTATTCAGTTAGGGCTGTCTGGATATTAGTACACCAATTGCTATCTTTGATGCAAGTGTCAGGCGGTGTGGCAGGAGATTCAAGTTCCTTTAGGATTTTGAATAATTCTCTGGTATTCGAGTCTGCTTGCATGATGCGAGTATTAAGAGAATCTTTTTTGGCCAGGTAAATAACTTATTTATAGTTGGAGGTGGCTAGGATAAGGCCTTCCTTATGAACATCAGACTGATGGCTTCTCCAGCGGTTTTCAGCGCAGCGTTTAGCTTTGTGGAGCACTCTTAACTGCGGTGTAAACCAGGAGTTAAGGTGCGCGTGCGATTTAGGCTTTCTCAGTTTAATTGGGGCAATTCGGTTTAAAGCTGAGAGCATCGCTTGATTGTAGGTGTCTGCAAGGATAGTAGGATCAGAGCAGGAGTATGTGACCTTGTTAAGGGAAGGGAGTAAAAGAGGGAGTAATTTCTCTCTAGTTATGTCCCTTTTGTTTCTAATAGGAAGGGCAGGCACCGTTGTAGGTAGGAGAGGTGGGGCTGCTTCAATCGTAAAGGTAATGATATGGTGGTCTGACCAAAGGCAAGGAGTATTAGATAGAACCTTGATGTTGCAGTTGGTATCGGCAAGCCAGTCAAGTGTCCTACCTTTAATGTGTTTCGGTTCTAGGATGTGTTGCATGAATCCAAGGTCGGTTAGAGTATTCGCCAGGTCAATGGCGGAAGGGTCTTTAGGGTCACGGAATCCCAGATTAAGGTCTCCAAGGAGAATGATTTGAGAGTTAGTTTTAGCTTACCTGGGGCAACCAGACGTGGACTCCCTGCTCACTGTGCTTAGAGAGGCTCAGCTTCACCTCACTGATGATGCCCAACAAGGCTGAAACACGTGTATGGGGTTGCTGATGGTACTCTTGTTCAGAGAGGAATTGCCATAGCATTTTGGTGCTGGCCTGTCCTTATGGGCGGGACAAAGACTGATATGCAAATGGTGATTTCCATCTGTGAAGGTACAGTGAGCAAAAAGCAATGGCTGCGAACTCTCAATGTGGTTAATAACCACTGAACAGGTTATCATGCCTTGTTCTTTCGAGAGAGGGGCGCCTGCTACCTTTTTTGTATTCGTTTTAGCTTTATCTAGTAATAGGGTAAAAATGTCATCCGTAAAGGAAGACGGTGGGCCAGGTGGTCTGTAGATAAGGTGTAGGGTTGGCAGTTTGGTTGGGCGTTAGCAGTAACTTGACAGAGATTAGTTCCGCAGACTACAAGTTGACATTGGGTACAGCTCTTAGGCCAAGTGAATGTTTATGAATGAAGGCAACTCCACCCCCTCTAGATTGAGCAGTGTTACGATCACATTGCGTAATACTGTAGTCTGGAGGTATGGCAAGAGATAATGTGGGACCAGATGCTGCATGTAACCATGTCTCAGATATAGCAATAAAGTCAAGTTTTTGGGTCGTGATAAGGTCAGCAATGTCGAGTGCATGGGCAGTGACCGATCTGGCATTGATAAGTGCGCCTTTGATCTGAGTAGCTTTGGCTGCTCTGACTACAGTTATAGGGCTATTATAGGTGAGGGGAGCAGGTATGTAAAGGGGGCTGTGACTGGGTGAGGGGAGCGTGGGCAAAGTGCATGCAAAAGAGTTGGAGCGCCCATTCACATGACAGAACCTAGATCCTAGTCTCTTATTTCTGATGTGGATGGCACAAGGTTGATTCGGCGTAGGTTTCATAGCGAAGTGTTCAAGCCAAAGAGCAGGGGCATTGAGGTACTGGTTAGTGGAGTCATCGTTGTGATTGTACTCATTAGCCGCTGGCAGAAGGCAGCCCATGGTGTAGCAGAGTGGGCGCAGTAGCTGGTAATGGGCAGGGTATGCAGGTGCTATCGTAGGTGAGGGATGGCAGGTGGGGTCGAAGGGGGGGGTGAGGGAGAGCAGCCTGATCCTTTAATCCCTCGGGTGCTGTGCAGGATGATCGAACAACCCTGCACAATGACACTGATAGCACAAATGTGGGCACGCCACATTTGGTATCCTGCGCTCCATCAACTAGCACTGCAGAAGCCATTTCACCTCCAGCCTCACCTGCACCTGTTGTCTCAGCACAGGGGCAAACTGCTTCACCACAACCCAGCCAGCCGTTCCCTCCGGGGCTGGCTCCTTAGCAGCGAAAATTCCACAACCTCGTCCTAGACCCAGGGGTATAATACGAGCTGCCAGGGCTCTGTCCATCAGACAGACATATACTAAGAAATTGAAACGGTTCAGATCCTGGTGTTCAGAAGCTGGCACAGATACCCTCTTGGCATCTGCAGAACAGATTTTACCTTATCTTCTACATCTAGCAAGGAGCGGTTTGGCAATTTCTTCCATCAAGGTCCATCTCTTGGCCGTCTCGGCTTATACCACCAGGCCTCATCAACACTCTCTAGTGGCACACCTGGCAGTCAAAACCTTCATTAAAGGGCTTATGCGCTCTTTTCCCAGACAATGGAAAATAGCTCCTGCCTGGAGTCTTAACACTGTCTTAGTCGCACTAATGAAAGCACCTTATGAACCTATTCACAGGTGTGACACAAAGTTTTTATCGTAGAAAACAGCCTTCCTCGTGGCCATCGCCTCAGCCAGGTGCATTTTGAAGCTACAAGCACTATCCCCCGAGCCACCTTTCACCATCTTGCACAAGGACATGGCCATTCTTCAAACTCACCCTAAATTCATTCCTATGGTCATATCTGAATCCATTTTAGCGGAAATAATTGTTTTGCCCACTTTCTTTGGCTACCACACGATTGCAGCGGAACGGATGCTACATTCACTTGATGTGGCAAGAAAAATGTAATTCTACATTGAGAGAACAAGAGAATTCAGGACTTAAACAAGACTTTTTGTCACCTTTGCAAGACGAACCATGAGTCAAAGCATTCCAAAACAAAGTCTGGCACATTGGGTTTCCAGTTGCATTACTCGCTGTCACCAAATCAGAAATAACCCTCTGCCAGCCATGCCCACAGCTCACTCCACCAGAGCGAGAATGGCCTCAACAGTATTCCAGGCAGGAGTGTCTTGGAAGGACATCTGCCGGGCAGCCACCTGGAGTACCCTCCACACGTTTGCCTGGCATTACTACCTGGAAGAATACAGCAGAAGGGAATCGGCAGTAGGACAAGCAGTGCTTCAGCACCTATTCACTTAAGTGAGGAGCAGCCTTTTGTTCCATAACTTTGACTTTTGTTTGTTCCCACCATCCATATACATGTTTTTCTGGTAGCCTTACTGTGTACGCTATAGGGATATTACACAAGATATATGTAGCGCATGCACTTACAGGTGCAACCTTCTGGCTATCGGACATGCTAGATGATATATGACTGCTTGGTATTCTATTCAAGCATGTGAATTCATGAAAGATCCAATGCTGGAAAAGTCTTAGTTACTTACCTGTAACTGTATTTCTCCAGGATTGGTATCTTTCATAGATTCACAAGACACCGCCCTCCTCCCCTGGGGAGAGGCTGCTCCCTCTCCAGTCAGTCATCTGTTACTAGCCTTCACAGTTCAAAATCTGGAGATGGTTGACTGGGGTGGAGCCTAAACCCTGCTACCTCATTGGCTGGGGTCTAAAAGGACCAAAGGAGGTGGAGGGACTCCACAAGTGAAGGGCTACACAGGCCCTATGGTGCTCTTTGGGTGTAGCTTTTCTTCCTAAGGAAAACGTTTTATATTACTTTTATTATTTATATTACAGAGGATTCAGAGTCAGACGACGGGGAATATTCAAGCATTTGAATCTATGAAAGATACCAATGCCGGAGAAATATAGTTACAGGTAAGTGACGACTTTTCCTCCACCCCACCTTAAAGACTTTGTCTCCAGGACCTCTCGTAAAGACAAGGTAGGCCTGAGGTTTAGCACGGCTCCATAGCACAGCAACTCCTTCCCGGGGTTCCCATGGATCAGGATTCCTCGGACCCCAGTTCTGGCAGGCCCGAGGCCTTTAAGGCTACCGGCTCCCAAGCCGAGGGGCCCAGGGGCTCTTCTGGGCGCTCCGGGAACCGACCTGAGGCCGTTCTGGCTCCCGTATCCCAAGCTGAGGGGCTCGGGGGCCTTACAAGGTTGTCTTCGGAAGGGCGATCAAGTTCGTCCTCTTCTTCTACCCCAGGGGGTAAGGGATCGTCGAGTGCCACCTCCAAGACTCTGTCCTCGGCTAGATCCAGCATGGCTACTGGCACAGGTGCGAGGGCTTCCAGCCTACCAGAGCTCTTTCCGTGGTCGTGAGTAAGGGCGTTACGACTACTGACCGTCCGGCTGATGGCTTAACGTCTACCAGATTGATCTCTGAGGTCGATGCCTCTGCTTCAAGTGCAAGACCCAAGCTGTATTCTCTTGTGTCTGAGGCCTCTCTTGGCTCAGGGCCTTCGCGCCCTCCAGCCCAGGGTGTGGCACAAGGCTTCAAAATGGCAGAGCGGCACGTGTTGGAGCCTGACGGGCAAGCAGCCATCTTGGATCCAGCTCAGGGGCCCGCCATTGCTTTTGACCATCGAATGGGCTTTGCAGGATGATCCCAGGCCCCTTCCCACTGGAAGCGGCAGCGAATCCTATGGTACAGGCTTCTGGTCCCCTCAGGGATACATCTACCCATCACAGCCGTACATCTACACGCATCAGGCACCTCATCGCTTTGACCAGGAGTAGAGGCCCAGCGCCTCGGAGAGTCGGTCACCGAGGGACCAGCAAGCTTGTGAGGACCACTTCTTCTAACTCATGCATTCCCCTCAGATGAAGAGGCTCGTGAAGGGCATTGTGAAGGATGTCATCCTGCAGGTGGTGCATCCCAGCCCCCTCCTCTGGGTACTCATCCCGTTCCTCCTGCACTCCCAGTTCCAGTCCTTCCAACGGTTCAGGCACTTCCGGTTGTTCTGACCCCTACACCACCTCCTGTACCAGCAACGCCTCCCCCTCAACAGCCTTTGGACCGATCTGTGGCTCTGGACCTGCGGGGCAACCAGCTGGCACCTGTGTCCCAGGGCCCGGATGCCCCTCAGCCTGAGTAAAAGGTTTTTTCTGCCAGTGCATAGGCCGCACCCAGTCTCGGACCTCAATCTGTTTCTTATGGCTTTGCAGTGGGGCGTGGCCTGGAGCCGATGGCGTACAGAGGCTGAATAGCCGAGCTCCGGCCGAGACGCTGTTTCTCGATCCTTCTTGCCGGCATAAGAAGTGCCTCCGACGACGAAAAGCTGATGCAGAGGTGGGAGAAGCTGACCCCGACATGATCTGCTTGACCAGCCGGGAAATCGGACCCTCTGGTCGGCGAAATTGTCCTCGAATCATACTCCCTCCCCCGCTCCCATACGCATCCAAGATGGCGCCACTTAGCGGAACCTCCGAGAAGGAAGCCGCCGTCAAACGGCATTGGGGGATTAAGGAAGCCGGATCGAGCAGAGTCAACACGTCGGAGCACGATCGCCTGCGGAACATCGGACGGGAGAGCCCTCACCCTGCTTCTCACCGCTGGGCGAGGCCCGTCACAGCAGGACCTGTGCACCACCCCCGGGGTACACTAGGTGGGCTCAGCCGTCGCTGAGGATGGTCCGCCGAGGGCGCACACGACCACCAGAGGTTTCTCCCCAGTGCCGCCCCGGGGCGCAAGACAGCGAGAACCAGCAGCAAGAGAGCGACTACGCCGGCCCCAGCCTGCATTCCTCGCCCCCAGATCTCCCTGCCCCGGCGAGTCGGACGCTTAGAGGTAAGGGCAGCGACGGCGACATCACAGATATAGCGGCTGCACAAAAGCTGCATGACTGGGTGCGGGAGAATGTATAAGCACCAGTGAGGGGGCACCCCTACCCCCCTGCAGATTCGGATTCATTGGCTTCTGACACCTTGGGAACACCACTCATTACCCTATACACGGGGAGATGTCTGATACCCCCACCGGTAACTCATCTAAAGTGTCCCAGGGGCAGCATCACTGAGACTCCAATATGGCCGCCAGGAACAAAGCGAAAGCAGCCACCATGGACTCATTTGTATCCGCCAAGACAAAAACCCCTATACAGGTTCGCTCTTGTACCCCAGAGATTACCCACACGAGAGAGGGGGAAACCACAGATAACCACTCCCAAATATAGGATGCTATTGCTTCATTGAGGACACACATAGACTCTAAGATTGACGAATTTAAAATGGATATTCAACTCGTGCGTCAGGACGCCCGCAACTTAACCGAGAGGGTGACAATAGAAGAAACGGCTGGGGCCACAGCAGCCTTGAAGTCCAAGGTTGCACACTTGGAGAAGAAAGTGGCTATCCTAGAGGAGAGGCCTGAGGAGGCCGAAGGTCGGGCTAGACGGGGCAATATTAGGATCCTAGGAGTACCAGAAGGAAGCGAAGGCCCAAACACTACAGCCTACGTAGAATCCTTGCTACAATAGGAGATTGGGGCCGGGAAACTGTTGCAGGGATTCGCGGTCGAAAGGGCCCACAGGTCCCTCCAGAAGCGGCCCCCACCTGGCTCATTTCCCCGTCCAATAATTGCTAAAATACTAAACTTTCAGTATAGGGAAATCATCTTAAGGCACTCCAGGGAAGAAGGCCCCATGGAACGTGGCGACTCTAAAATAACCATTTACCCTGATTACACTCAGAAAGTGCAGAGGGAGAGGAACTCTTTCGTCCCAATAAAAGCAAGACTTCGACAACTAAACCTGAAATACAGGCTGCTCTACCCATTGCGCTTGAAAGTCATCTTCAATGGGCGTGCCATATTCCTAGAAAACTCAACGGCCGCCAACATGTGGCTAGAAGATAACAACCTTGCAGATGGTAAAGATGCTCCCCAGATGGAGGATTGAGGCTCTCAGACCATCGGCACACGACACACGCTGCCATAAATGGCCACAGTAAGCACAAGCAGCCGGACCTCAGAAGGTAATCCAACTAACAGTTAGCTACATAGAAACGGCCCTCGTTCGGCCTCTCCGCCAGACACCAGCCCTATCCCCCGCAAACAATCCAGGACGGGCCAGCCACCTGCCCGACCCAGCTCGCACCTGATACCTGGATGGGTTTAGACGGCTCGAGAGCGCCCGAGCACCACAATGAAGATGTAGTCGCTGGGTGCACCAGTTCGAGTTTTTTAACAGTTTTGTTAGTTATACAGTCTTCATACCACTACTGCCGAAGAAGCACAGGATGGGTGCATGCTATGACTCGGGGGGGCGAAGAACCCGGTTACTCCCGTCTGCAGTCTCATAACCTCAGATTGGCATTACTCCAGGCTCCAGATGAGGAGCTGCCAGCCGGGCTCAAAATATTAATCCGATGGCATCACAACTCAGTGATGACGTGGAATGTGAGAGGGATGAGCTCATACCTGAGACGGAACCGAATACAGTCCTATCTCCGCAGGAAAAGGGTTTCGATTGCGATGTTGCAAGAGACGCATCTTACGGAAGACACCATGTCCAAATTAACAGATAGATGGGCTGGGACGGGAAAGGATCCCCCTACTCCAAATACTCAAGGGGAGTGTTCACATGGGTGAACCCGAATGTACCCTTCCAACTGCAAGGATTCGAGTCCGATAAAGAAGGAAGGTATGTAATAATGTGGGGCACTATCGAGCAGATTCCAATTTGCTTAGTCAATTCGTACTTCCCGCAACATGGAATACCATCACACCTCAGAGCAATATGCTCACGGATGGCACACCACCGAATAGGACCTTTATATGGGGGGTGGACTTCAACTGTGTCATTGATGGCTCTATGGACAGGTCAGTACCACCCCCCCCCCCACCCATCCAAGTAACCCCGCAACATGCGCTCTGACAGAAACGCTGGAACAACTCGACTTGGTGGATATTTGGAGGGAACAGCATCCCGTTGAAAAGATCTATTCCTATTATTCAGTACCGCACAAGGTCCACACAAGAATCGATTATCTGTTCATCGACAGAGAACAAATACCATTAGCAGAAACTACGGCATATTTCGGAAGATCATTCTCAGACCACTCCCCACTGATCATGCAATGGCAATTAACGGGGCCTAGACCACCAATCCCCATGTGGAGGATGCCTACTGCGGCCCTCGCCGACCCTGAGTTCAGAGAGGACCTCGCTGAAAAACTAGAAGAATACATCGACATTAATAAAGGCTCAGTATCTACCTGGAGCACATTGTGGGAAGCCATGAAGGTGGTGGCTAGAGGTGAAATAATATCAAAAGCTGGTGGTACTCGCAGGCAATTGAGGACTGAACTCGAAGCACAAGAAGAAGAGATCTTTTGTCTAGAATCCACCTCAAGCATTACTCCAGAGGTCAAAAGGAAGTTGAAGGAAGCCCGCGAGAAATGCCAATCTTCCTGGGACAGATTAGAGAAGTTTGACTTCGCAACATATACTACCAGGTCTCACAAGGAGTCTGACAAACCCGGCAGACTGCTGGCCTGGCTGTGCAAGCGTGAACGCCCCAGGCACCTCCCAACGGAGATACTGGACGAAAACGGGATATGTCACAAGACACAACTAGGAATTAATGAAGCGTTTGCCAAATTGTGCTCCAAATTGTACTCCCATGGCACACAAATAGACAGAGATGAAATTAAAGAAACACTGTATGAGATAGGCCTCCCCAAAATATCCAGCGAACAGAGAGAGGCAATGGAGATGGAAATCACAGCAGAAGATGTGACAGGAGCAATCAGATCGCTGGCCATCTGTAAGGCTCCCGGAAGCGATGGACTCCAGCCTGAATTTTACAAAACCTATGAATCCACCCTCACCCCAATCCTCCACGAGGTCTACCAAGAGGCCTACGAAAATGGGGTCTTACCTAACACTATGAAAGAGACAATAATTGTTCCCATGCTCAAACCAAACAAACCACCCACTGACTGTGACTCTTATCGCCCTCTGGCCATGTTAAATTATAACAGCAAGATTCTCACCGCTATACTGGCCAGCAGACTCATTAGGGTGGTAGGGTCCCTAATCCACGAAGACCAGAACGTTTTTGTTCCAGGACGCAATACCACAGCCAACCTGAGAAGGCTTCAACACATTATGGCCGAAACCTATGAGAGAGAAGAAGACCTAGCAGTACTATCACTTGATGCCATTAAGGCCTTTGATTCTATCTTCTGGGAGTGGCTTGTCGAGGTGCTGAGAGGGTTTGGGATTGGCAAAGGCTTTGTCAGATGGATCACAGTACTCTATAATTCTCCTGTGGCAAGAGTAAAGACCGGCAGAATAGTGTCTGCATCCTGGAAAATACAAAGGGGCACCAGACAAGGGTGCCCACTACCGCCCATGCTATACATATTGGGCCTGGAGCCGATTGCCATATATTTTAGGAAACAGTTCTTTGACACTGGCATTAAAGTGGGCAACGAACATAACATAATATCCCTATACGCGGACAATGTCCTTTTATACTTGAAAGACCCCCAGGTCAACGCACCAATCACATTAGATGTACTAGACAACTATGCAAAATACTCTGGGATCAAATTCAGTAGACTGAAATCCTCTGCCGTCCCCTTGGCGAGCCTGAGAGGCCTAGAAGAAACTGATCTCCCGGACATTGGGATAAAGTGGCAACTCGACACGTTTCGGTACCTAGGAATTAATGTGAGTCACACCCCGATGCTCACACACGAGCACAACACGGAAGTAGCAATAACCGGCCTTCGCAGATCCATGAAATTTTGGTCTAGACTCCCACTTGCAATGGTAGGCAGAGCAGCAATCGTTAAGATGATAGTCCTCCCTCGATTTCTATATTTCTTTGTCAACATATGCCACTACGTCAGACCGCCCTTCTTTAAGAAATTAGAGGCACTTATCAAGGACTTCCTTTGGGGACCAACCAGGCATAAATTGACTTTGGCTACCCTATCCCTGCCATACAAGGAAGGGGGAATACAACTCCCAGACCTCCCAGTTGTATTATCTTGCGGCACAGCTTAGCCATGTGACAAAGTGGCTCTCGGACGATCCGTCAGCCGAGCTGGGGCTATTGCGACAATCTCCCTCCAAAATATTCCCCAGGGAAACTCTTTGGAACCCTCTACGACAATCCCCAGATGCCCCCCTGATCGTCGAACTTGGTAGGCAGATTTGGACCAGAACCTGCTACATCAGGCAGGTGAAACATCCTTACTCTCCAGACAACCCCATTCTGGTGACGTGTGCAAAACAGAATCGGATCTCTCCACAGCTAGGAGGTGGGAGGGCGCCGGAATTTATACATGGGGAGATATGTTTCAGGAGGGCGAATTCAAGGATTTTGAGTCACTGCAGGCTAATGAAGGGCTATCAAGTGGCCAGTTTCTCTGGCATCATCGGCTCAAACCGCCAGGAAGAACTGGTGCAGCTGGCCGGAGGAACCCACCCCAGACCCACTATTACAAGAGATGCACTACCTTACGGATGGCTGGAAACCGGTCTCTCGACTCTATAAGAGGCTCAACGACAAACCCAACGCCAAAAGTGCGGCACTGAAGGCGAAATGGGAAACAGACCTTAAAACTACGCTTACAGACAAGGAATGGGAAAGAACGTTACTATATCCCAAGAAGGTGTCGAGAAACTCCAGATTCGGTCAGATACAGCTAAACGTCCTATATCGGACGTATAAGACCCCACACAGGGTGGCCTCCTTCAACAAACAGGCCTCCCCGGCATGCCCATGGTGTGGGAACGACAAAGCTGATCTGATCCACATGTTCTGGACTTGCACCAGGACAATGGCGCTGTGGTCCAAAGTTAAACAGACCTGCACAGATGCCGGAATAAGCAGATATGAATGGACACCCGGGGAATGCTTATTAGGGGCTTACCCCAGACCAAGCAAATACAAACATGTTGTCAAGTTGATGGACATTGCATGCATACTTGCAAAAAGAACTATAGCCATGGCATGGAAGACACCAGCAGGCCCGAGACATGAACGCTGGATGAAAGAACTAGAGAGATAGACTGCAACCGAAACCAGAGCCTGGCAAGATGGAATCATCTCTAGTGGAGACATTGCGAGTGGCACTCTAGACTCTTGGAAGGCCCTCCTGTGAGATATACACTTAAGTGCAGACCATAAACCCCCTTGATAAACCCCACTACTTTGCCATAACTGATCCCTCGCACTCGCCTAGAGATGGTGATCCTCTTGACCGAGATCCCTCCCACTTCCCGAGATATCGGAACCCCTATTTGCAACCATGCCCACCTGAGAAAGATTAACTGTTTCGCATGAAGACTGTTGTTTATGTTTAATGTTTTACAAAGGTAGCGGGCGCCCCTCTCTCGCAAGAACAGACATGATAACCTGTTCAGTGGTTATTAACCACTTGAGAGTTTGCAGCCACTGCTTTTACTCACTGTGCCTTTCACAGATGGGAAATATCCATTTGCATATCAGTCTTTGTCCTGCCCAGGGGCAGTCCAGCACCGAAATACAATGGCAATTCCAATCTGAACGAGAGTACCACCAGCAACCCCATACACGTGTTTCACCCTTGTTGGGGATCATCAGTGAGGTGAAGCTGATGCCTCTCTAAGCACAGTGAGAGGGAGACCACGTCTGGTTGCCCCCTCTCAAGTGGTTAATAACCACTGAACAGGTTATCAAGTCTGTTCTTTCGAGAGAGGGGCGCCCGCTACCGTTGTAAAACTATGTTTAATGTTTTAGTTAATTTTCTTGTATTTGTATGCATCCAATACAAATGACAATAAAATACATTAAAAATAAATGACACTGCAGTGCAAGCCTTTCGAGCCGATGGCCTCTGTGGACATCCACTTGGTTACACTAGGCAGTTCTACTGGTGGCTCTCACCTCTATGCACAGTGTTAGTAAGCTGCAGGCATTGCCCTTGTGTAAGCACTTCAGCACGTTTCACACTCGCAAGGTCATCTTGCGCACTTACCCAAACTTCTTGCCCAAGGTGATAGGTTCCATTTTATCTGAATCTAGAGATCTGCCTGCCGGTGTTCTTCCAGAACCCACTGTCAGAGGTCGGAGAGGGCTCTGCATTCCTTGGACCTCAAGAGGGTACTCAAGTTTTATCCCTCTTGGACCAAATCGTTCAGGAATTCCAAGGCATTGTTTGTGAGTTTTGGATGCTCCTTCCCTGGCTGTCAGGCTTCCAAGGCTTCCATCGCCCGTTGGATGGTCCAGGCCATTTCGGAGGCGTACACGGCCATGGGCAAACCTGTTCCTGAGGGGATTCATGCCACTGCGGTCAAAGCAAAGGGCACATCCTTCGCGTTTCAGAAACATGCTTCTTGGGAGGTCATCAGCAAGGCGGCTACTTGGGCCACTCCGTCTGTCTTCTTTAGGCACTACTCACCGCACAGTTTGGTCAGGCGGTTCTGAAGAACCTTTTTGCTTCATCCTAGTTATGAGGCAGGTTATCACAGCTCCACCCTATGTTCTTGTTTGGTCGAATCACCCACAAGGATGGAGGAAAGGGGATGGGACGGATGAGTAATTAAAGTTACTCACTGTAGTGACTAGAGTATTCATAGTCCATAGTCCCACCCACCTTCCCCTGCTAGTATGTCAAGGGCTAATTTCTACTAAGAGTAGTCAGGTATCTAAGCTCTGATGTATTCAAAGGGGACTGAGGTGAGGCACCGGAGGGCGGGGCCTCGACGGGGTGTTCCCACGCCCAGGGCCACGCCTCGCATGCTATTCTAAATTTAAAGGGGAAGCTCTATTTTTGGGGGACACCCGCAAGGATGGAGGAAAGGGGACTTTTGGGCTATGAGTACTCTAGTCACTATAATGAGTAATTTTAATTTCGAATGGATTGTGTCCTCCCACGTATTCCTCATCTTATGATAATTATCCTTTAAACTTCAGCTGCTTTGGAATTTTTAGCTAACTCCTTCAGAGCCTTCGGCGCCAGTGTCGAAGTCGACTCCGTCAAAATCGACTCCAACTTTGAAGTCAGGTATCTAAGCTCTGATGTATTCAAAGGGGACTGAGGTGAGGCACCGGAGGGCGGGGCCTCGACGGGGTGTTCCCACGCCCAGGGCCACGCCTCGCATGCTATTCTAAATTTAAAGGGGAAGCTCTATTTTTGGGGGACACCCGCAAGGATGGAGGAAAGGGGACTTTTGGGCTATGAGTACTCTAGTCACTATAATGAGTAATTTTAATTTCGAATGGATTGTGTCCTCCCACGTATTCCTCATCTTATGATAATTATCCTTTAAACTTCAGCTGCTTTGGAATTTTTAGCTAACTCCTTCAGAGCCTTCGGCGCCAGTGTCGAAGTCGACTCCGTCAAAATCGACTCCAACTTTGAAGTCGTTGTCGACCATTACGTCGAAGTTGCCGAAGCCAACAGTAACCCAGGAAAAGATTTTCAAACCCTTGCCAAAAAAATACTTTTTTAAAGCCTTTATCATCTATCTATGAAGAACCGTCAGATGATCACACACCTCCACTTGTGTTACAATATGTCACCCCTAATATGCCAGATGAATTCATCTCACAAGAGTCTAGGTTAAAAGACTTGTATGATAACCTTCAATCAGCCTGTGGGTTAGATACCTCTCCTGAACTGGAATTTGGCAAACCTGATCCTACGGACCACACTGACTCCTCATATAGGAAACTGATGAGCAAAGTGATAGTTTTTAGGATGGAGCAGGCCTACTCCTTCTTTTGTGAGGGATATAGGAAGAAGGTCCCCAAAAAGATCAAGTTTTACCCTTTCACTTTGCACTACAAAAAGGGCCTCAGCAAATTGGGAGACATCAGAGACTGCGGCTTCAGTAAATAAACATTTTGCTAAAAAAAATATACCATCCAGCAGCGACCCAAAGTACATGACAAAACATCCAACACCAGAAGGTTTGGTGTTTCAGACTGTTGCATCTACTAAGCAATCGGCATATCCCTCCTGATAGGGATGATAAGAGAGTGGACGCCTGGGCGAGAAAAATATTTACTGGTGGCAGTATGGCATTAAAGTCAACTAACACAACTGTTACCTTGTCAAGGTTTACGTTTACCCTGTGGGACTGCGTAGCTATGGCGGGTGACCACATCCCGAAAGGTGAAGAAAGAGATGGCTTCCCGTCAATCATCAAGGATGGTAAGGAGACAATGGGTGAATGCCTCCAGTCAGGTCTGAATACTGCAGCCACATCAGCAGATCCATGGCAACTAGCATAGTGTTTTACGCAGATTTGCGTGGTTGATGTAGTCCGGATTTGCACCAGATGTGCAGTGTAGACTCCTCAATTTGCCGTTTGACGACTCAAGGGTGTTTAGCAGTAAGGCTGGCGAAGTTTGAAAAAGCTGCAGACCTCGAAAAACGGCAGCTAAATCCCTTAGCACCGCCATTAGACAGCCTCAACACTCCTACTATGGTTCATCTTCTTGGAGGGGTAAGTCCGTTAGATTCTACTCAATTGGAAGAGGAAGAGGACAAGGCGGTCAAAGAAGATTCCCTCATGGTGGACGAGGGAGAGGTGCTAAGCCAACCCAAGCAGCAGCAGTTTTACTCTGAGCCGCCGCTTCAGCCGCCTCAAAACCACTCTGAGGCCATGACTCACAAGAAGGAATTGTGCAGGAAATTCTTAACCTGGTAGAGAAAGGTGCTATATAACCAGTACCTGTGGCAGAAAGGAAAGTGTTTCTGATTTCTTTTGGGATGTTGTTCCAGGTTTTTGCGGCTAAGTGGTAGAAGGAGGTGCCTCCAAGTTATTTCTTGAAGTATGGTTTGAGTTCCAGCTGTATTTCATTGCTTGATCAGAGGAGTCTCGTTGGTTTGTAGACTGTTATTTTCTTTTGTAGTCCCCCACACCTCAGGTTCGGTAATATAGACTGCAGAGGTTATAGGGGTGTCCCCTGCATAAATTATAGGTAGTGCGGGGGACAAACGGCCAAAATCCCAAAAGACTGAATTACAAAATGCGGGCTTGTGGGCTCAGTGATTTTGTAATTTGGACTTTTGGGATACGTTATTATAACGTACATCCAGTTGGCAACACTAGTTCCATAGAGATAGAATCCACGCTACTCACAGATCATGCCCCAGTTACTCTCACTGTGCAGGGACTCATACCTTCTCCCACTGGGCAAAGGTAGCTTCTCCCACTGCGCAGTGGCAACTGAATAGTGCAGCCTTAAGAGACTTGGTGACAAGGCATGAAATGAGAGACGTCATAGACAATTATTTTCAGGAGAATGATTAGGGGAAATTGGACCAAGGGCTAATGTGGGATGCGCGAAAGGCTGTGTTCCGGGGAGAGCTAATCAGAAGAACTCCAGCCTTAGCATGTGCTAAAGCCCGCTCATGAGAGGAACTTGAGAAATAACTTCAGATTAAGGAGTGGGAGGACAAGCATACAAATTCAGTGAGATCATTTATGGCCCTCCGAATAGCTCAGACTATGCTTGAGGACCTACAGGCGGGCTCTGATGCACCAAGTCTTTTACACACCAATCAGTACTGTTACTCTAAAGGTGATAAAGCAAATAGAATCCTGGTGGCCAAATCGAAAGAAACCCAGTTGCGTAACCACATTGGGGCCTTACGGGATCACAAGGGAACCCTTCACTGGGACGAGCAAGCCAAAGCCCATATTACAGAGGACTACTACGAACAATTCCTTGGTACGGAACGCATAATCCCAGGAGACTCCCCGAACCCTCTGGATCTGTCCTGACTCCCTAAGCTATCGGAAGTGGGCAAGCTCTCGTTGGAGAGTCTGATCACTGCACAGGAAGTGGACTTGGACATTCCAAACGTCCCAAATAATAGACCCCCTGGGGCCAGACGGATATCCAAATGTTTTCTACAAAACATTTCATCTTAAACTAGTCACACAATTGGTGAAAGTGTTCAATTAGTTTGGGGTTAGCGGACGATTCATTGGAACTATGGGGGACTCCAGGACCTCACCTATCTTGAAGCTTGGGAAAGACCCTGTGGAGGGTAACTCTTAAAGGCCCATAGTGCTGCTAAAATATCTTGCCAAAACGTATAAATGGGGACCAAACGGGTTTCATATGGAGCAGATCTACTTTTGACAATATTATGCACACAATAAACCTGATTGAGCGGGGAACTCGGAGAAACAAAATGGCAGTGGTCCTGTCCCTAGATACGAACAAAGCATTTGACAACTTGTCATGGTCAGACTTAAAGTGGTGTTAAGGGCTTATGGGTTTGGCTCGAACTTCTGCAAATTGGTATTCTCTAACTTTCACGCCCCCTCTACATGGATAAGGGTAGATCCGACATACACAGCGGCGATCAAAATCAGGCGAGGAACCAGGCAGGGCTGACCCTTGTTCCTTCTACTATTTGCTTTGGCAATGGAGAACTTGGAGACAATGGAGACAGTATAGTCCTTGGCCCAACTAATCAGGGAGGCTCACCTCATCTCAGGCTTCACCGCTAGGAGGCGACAACACAATATTGGAATTTATGCTGATGATATCATCCTCTTCCTAGCCAATCCCAATAGGTCCACCCCTCGGGCCATAGTGGCTATCGAGAGGTTTGGTGCCCATTCAGGTTTCACTATTAACTCTGAGAAATCAGTGGGGATGAACATAGGGGAGCCAGAGGAGCCTCTGCAGGCTATACTACCCTCCCTTCGCTTAAAGTGGGTCTTAGACAAGCTAAGATATCTAGGCATTTATTTGACACCAACAGTTGATTTAATATATAAAGCAAACTTCCCAGGCCTTTTCAAAGCATGTGAGGAGGATCTCAAACGATGGGAACATGGCTAGGGAGGACAGAAGCAGTTAAGATGTCCATTGTTCCCAAACTGTTGCATGCATTCCTCGCCCTCCCCTTCAAAATCCATATGAAGCCTATTACACAATTACAGGGAAAAATGCTGAACTTCATCTTGGAGAGGAAGCAACCATGTATTATCAGAAAGGTACTTATGCGTTCCCCCTGGCAGAGGGGTTTGGGAGTCGCATCACTCAAAAGATATTTAATGGCAACCCAGCTTAACTCAGTTTTTCATTGAAAGGGGGAGAACAAGAATAAATAGGTGGTGCTAGAACAGGAGGTCATGTCTGTCCCCCTAGATAGCATGCCACTCCTGCCGCCCAGGGCTGCCCAGGGCTCGAGAGGACCAGGACAAACTTCCAAACACTCCAAAGGCTTCTCTTGCATACTGGGTCATGGGGGGGGGGGTGCATGCTGAAGATACCAGTATGGATGTAACCCCAAACGCCAGTGTTCAGCAATCCGGAGTCCAGCCTAGGAATGGCGGACCATCCATTTACTGTCTGAGAGACCTCTCGGGGACTTGTACGCAGACTAGGAGCCTCTGACCTTTGAGGCCTGTTAGGCTACGTTTGCCCTGGATGAAAAGGAAAGGTTCAGGTATGCCCAGCTCTGCCACTGGATCACAGATAGCAATGTTAGAAGCACAGGTACAAGAAATCCCAAAGGGATTGAGCTGAAACTTTCTGAGGTACTCACCAGAAAGCACACTGCTAGCTGCTACCGATTGTTAGTCCTGACTGATGACTCGGACAGCTTACCCTACATGCAGAAATGGGAGGAAGATTTGGGATTCGAATTCCAGGCCACGTCTTGTGCTCACATCTGGGAAAGGACACACAGGGTGTCTCGCTGCTTGGGAGTGAAGTAGTGTGGATATAAAATGGTATACCGGTGCTATATATTGCCGAGCTGGTTGCACGAAAATCAATCGAAATACACCCGCTGCTTGTTGGAGCGGGTGTGGGGAAACGGACACGATAGTGTGGTCTTGTAAACTGTCAGAGATGTATTGGAAGGAGATCCTCTCGCATATAAGAGAACTCACAGGGGTTTTCCTCCCATGGGACTTTATGGTGATCATATTGGGGGATTCAGATGAAAAGGGTGGTTACCTGATAGGGGTGATTAGAAAGTGAAGGTGGTCACCCAACTCCTGATGGTTGCAAAATTGACGTTGGCCGCCTCTTGAAAATTGCCAGGAGGCCCAATTATAGCGCAAAGGGGGGTGAGGGTATGGATCCAGGTGTTAATGTAGAAAATAACTGCCATACTTAATAATTAATACGAAGTATTCTATGGGGCCTGGCTCCCTATAATTCAGTTTCTAAGTGCCCACGAACATCTGATCCACAGGCCACAACTACTTTGACATGTTGATTTACTGTGATGTATAATGCTGCCATTATTCAAACTGGTGATCATTTCCTTATTTGTCAAAAGATTTGATTTACTGGTTATTTATGTTGACAGCTTAAACCTTTGTGATAATTTACAGAAAACATTAAATAAAGCTTGGAGAAAAAAAAGGCTTATGTTAGTTTTCCTTGGACTATGTATGTCGACCCATGTGTTGTTCCTTGTGACTGTTCCATTTACGCCCCTCCAACCTGATCAGAATGTCACTCAAATTCACCCCATTGTAAGAAGCTCACTGCCTCCCATAACATCTGTTTTCTTAACTGTTGTACGTTCTTTTGTGATAAAAAAGATCATTATTCCTCCCTGTATATACATAAATAAATCATTGGCATGTTGCCTTCCTTTTTAGGTAAACCTTCCTGCATTTTTCAACCGTTCGCCCCAATCCTACCAGCGATTAAGGTGACTATGGGACGAAACATATCCTTTGCCCCAAGTTGCTCAGCAGTCTCATGTCAGACCTGACCTTGTCAAATCTGATTATTCATGCCCTCCACCCTCTCGAGATGAGTCCCTTCCCATCTGCCACCAGATCTCTCCCCCACACCACACCAGAGAAGTCTGAGAATTATTCCAGTATTCCTTCCCAGACAACAAAGTTGCTATATTTGAGTTGCACACCCTCCCATCAGTTGTGTTAGTGCTCCATCAGCCCAAAATAATACAGCAAACAATATCATAAAAAATACTGTGGAATCAGAAAACATGTCTTGTTTGACTCTTACAGTAACTTGTTTCTCTGATTACTACCCTTTATTCCTCCATGCGCTCATCCCGTCCAAATTTAAAATCCAGGTGAAAAGCAATATTGTAAGGGTGGCAGTACTATCGACTGCAGTATTTTAAAAGCCTTTGAGAACCTGCCCCTATACTAAAAACAGTTGTCTTCCCGTCATTTTCTGTTACCCTACTGAAACTGTGACAAAGATTCTTTTAGAATGGAGAGAACTGACAGCAATTTAGGTAAACGTCTCCAAATATTTATCCTAATGACGGGCGATCTAAAAGTCTTGGTGGATGTGTCAGGAAACAAGCTAGCTCAAGCTCTTTTGGAGACAATGGATGATCAGGACTTCTCTCAGCATTTACACAGCCAAACCAATGTGCATGATCAACCTCTATATGTCATGTTTTCTCTTAATTGTGCACTATGGGGGTCCCAAGATCTTTCCACTGTCCTGGTCAGATCATTGCTCGATCTAAGGTTATCTACATTCACCGTTACATAGGACCTTGTCCCAAATCCAGGCTGCAATAGATTCCTGGTTTGGACCCGAGTGCTTTGCCTCCTTGTCTTCGTTTAACCTGGAAGAAATCTTCTATTCTTGTGATCCTGATGCCCTGCTAACAAATCTCTACGTAGCAGTTACCAGATCGTGGAACAGATTGGTACACCACCTTTTAAATGTCAGAAAATAACATGAAAAGATCAAGAACAAAGGGTTTGGCCACCAGCTTTCCCTCATGAAACATGAAGGTGGAAAACTTGAATGCTCCTGGCACACCTCCCAAAGCATTCCTGACAAATAAAAGTATAAACCACATGCCAAGAACTCTGCAGAACAATTTAACAAAGCAACAAGGTTGGGGAAAAGAGGCAGCCTGTAGTGTGGCTCAAATAATCAGTATCTTAGAATGCACAATCTAAAAAAGTAAATCTTTAATACATATTAAGCACCAAAAATTGGCTATAGTACATACAAATATACAGGGTGCAAATGTAAGAAAATATATTAAAAAAAACAGAGACTGAACCTCCACAGTAAAAATACAGTGTAAACAATTAAAAGGATGTGCTAGATATGCAGAAAAAGTGACCTGTGTACTCACAAGGTAGAAAGGTTTGTACTTCTACGTCCCGTCCCCTTTCCTCCATACTTATGGGACATTCCTCCGTCCTGTGGGACGGGTCCGGAGCACTTTGTAAAAGCATCCAAAATTTTGCAAAAATGTTAGTCCTTCCTCTCTTTCTACACAGGGTACAGCACGCAGCCTTAACCCCGCCCATCTCAGCTCTGCCCTGCGCATCGCCCATCAGTCCTTTTCTCCGCTCGTTCGGGGCTGGACGCACTTGCATCTGTGGAAGATGTTCTTCCTTTTTTCCTCCCCTATGGCTCTCGCTAGCGATCGCGTACTAGTCTGTCGTTTAAACTAGACTTTCCAAATTGTTCCTCATGTCAGCGATGCCTCGCGAGGGCGGATCCCCATCCTCTTTGTTTAGAATGTTTGGGTCCTGATCACCGTTGAGACTCCTGTTTCTATTGTGATTCCCTTTCGGTTCGGGCGCTACAATGTCGGTTAGAGCGGTGGGAGGAGGTGTTCCAGCGTACTCCTCCTATGCATTTTCAATCCTTCATCGACGAAAAGAAAAAACACCCGGTAAATACTTTACTTTTCAGAGCACCCCGGGGTCTTCCCGGTCCGGGAGGAGCGTCAACCGCTCTCTCACCAGTACTTGCCCCGAGGTGCCTTCGGGGCCTAAGAAGTGTACCAGAGTTTTCTCCGAGGGTCTCCGTAAGGGGCCTGTGGATACCGGAGCACGCTCCGAGGCCCTTCCTGTGGGGGCTGCTTGTAGGCCCAGTTCTACTGAGTCGTGGGGTACCAGAGCTCGCTCTGAGGCCTCTTTATCAGCTTCCCTCAAAAGTACCGGGGTGCGCCCCAAGGCCTCGGCTGGGCTTGGTGATACCGAACGTGTGTTCGAAGGCCTGCTGTGGAAAGGCTGCTACCGGACTTGGGTCCGAGGTCCCTCGTTCAGAGGCTAAGGAAACCAACAGTTTGAAGGGTGTCACCGTTCCCGCTCTTGTGATGATGCCAGAACTGTTGAGGGGGCAAGGAGTGAGAATTCGAACCGAAGTTCCTCCTTTACCGGCAGTGCCGAGGTCCTTCCTGTGAAGGCTAGTTTGGCTATTGGTATGTTGCAAAAACATTCCAGGCCGCATATTACCGGCTCGGCCGAGGTTCCTTGTGTAAAGGCTAAAATGAAGACCCCTGATCCATTGGGGGGACCCCTGCCTCACTCCCACATATGCCACAGTTCCCCTCAGGTGACAGCAAAATGGCGGCCGTTCACGCCACAACCACGGCAGCCATTTCGGGCGTTTCCCCTACAACTACGCCATCGGCCTCAGGTGTAGGGATTGGTTCTGCGGGTGAACATAAGGTTCCTTGTGCGCATCCCTTTCGTCCAGTTTACGACTGGAACGCTCAGATGCCTCTGCCGCACAACATCTCGCTGCCTGTGGGTTCGGCACCCTTGATTTTTGTGGACACCTCTGGGGATGAGCCTGTTTGGCAACCCTTCCCTCTGCTTCCGTGGAATTATCCTCCTCATGAGAGGTCTCCTCCGGCAGCTCCAAAGCCTTCGCCGGAGGACGCCTTTTTCCGGCAAGTTTCAGATGCTCATGCGTACCGACCGCATGAGGGAGTATTTCAAGGGTCTTTTTAGGGAGATATGCCCGCCTGCACCTCCAGCTCCACCCGCGCCTTCTGTGGTTCCGCCGGTGCCGCCTTTGCCTTGATCTGTCGGATGATGCACAGGGCGATCAGGACAGTGAAGACCAGCCTGTAACGCTCACCTGACTCCCACGGAGGCGCTGGTCTAGTCTGGGTTGCTGTGGCCTCTTCGAGCGTGATGCGCAGAGCTCGGAACACCGACTGAACAGGACCCTCAAATCTTGCTTGTCTGGCCAGTAGGAATGTCCTTCTGCAGATGAGAAAGGGGATTAACAGTCTGCAGAATAGTGTGCTTGCTCCCCCCTTACCCCCTTCGTTCTTCTCTAACTTCCTCCGAAATCCCCGGTTGAAGCTCACCTTATGGTTTGAAAGGATGAACTCTCCATCCTGCTTCTGGTGCAGGGGCGCGTGTTTGTCCAGTTACTTCACTGGTTTTCAGAATGGCGCTGGCAAAATCCACTTGACTTTTCCGAGCGGAACGCCGTAAGTATGAAGATTACAAAAGTTCAAGTGTTGAGCCTCCTTTTCTGTTGCCTTCCTAACCTGTGATCTGTCCTTTATTTCAGGTGCAGAATGAAGGCGATGCGTTGAGGGATTGAATTGCCGATGGTAAACTCAGGTGAGTTAGCGATGGGGGCGATCCCTCTTAATGTCTTTATATTCCCCCAGTAATGTCTTTTGTCCTTTCCCCATAGGGGCCGGGGTGCGGTACCTGCCAACGAAGCGGCGCTGACCCGAAATGAGGAATGGTCCACCAACCGAAGACCGGTAAGTGTTATGGCGGTAAATTAGGCTTTCCTCATATGTTCCTTCTGCTCACCTTTTTGTCTCTTCTTCTCTCCCCTAGGCGCAGAGATGTGGCGACCGGTGCAGACAGTCGCGGTGGAGCCAGAAGAATTCCCGAGGACAGGTGAGTGAAGCGCGGCGCTGCAGCGAGCAATGCGGTGCTTTTAAATGAAAGTCTTTTCTCAGGAACACTGACGTGAAGGTTCCGGATGCAGGTAAGAAGTTTGATAAAATTCTTGGTTTTCACCTTTCTCTTCTCTTCTTTCCTTACAGGTGTTCCAGGATCGAGGCGGGCGTGGCTGGAGACCAGATGCAGGAGCAGACACGGTGAGCGTTCAGCTGCTTGGATGCAGAACAAAGTGAAGCGTGAACTATTGTCTAGGCGTGGCTTAAATAGCCCCCAAAGTAGTTCCAGGTAAGTATCCTTCCCTCGCCACGTCCGAGTGGCAAAATAGTCCCAATGAAAAAATAGTCCCTTTCAGGTCTCAGGGAGGCCTGAATCTTGCAACATGGTCTGCATCAGGTAAGTGCACAAAACACCTTCCTTTATGAGCCTGGCGCCTATGGCGCCAGGACTGATGTCCAACATGAGCCTGGCGCCAACGGCGCCAGGACAGAGTCCAAAGAGCCCCTATAAGGGGGCGCTGGGCTTTTACCCGGGGGCATGATGCCTGCTCCCAGGGGTGCTGGGCCTGGCCTGGTGCTCCGGGGGAAGGCATCATGACACAGCCCCGCTCTATTCAAGCTTTCCACGACCGGGTGCTGGACATGATGTGTCTATTAGATGTTCCAGTGCCCGAAAAGGGGGTTCTTTCGGGGGCGTTCACCTTATCTCCTTCGGAGCGTACTGGCTTGTTCTTGCAGAAGGACGTTTTAGCCGAGGTCCGTAGAGTTTGGGAGAAGCCACACTCTGGACATTTCGTCAATAAGAAAATGGATGCACGATACAGGCTGCATTCTTCGGAAGAGGTGGCCCTAGCATCTTGTCCGCCCCACTCCTCCACGATGGTGGCTGCGGCCACTTTACAGTCCAGGCCTGCAGCATCCTCTTCTACAACAGCTACGAGGACTTTAAGGCAGGATTTAAGGCGGGATTGTCCGATGTTGACACTTGGGCTCGGGGCCTTATGCTGGGAGTTGATACCTCTCAACAGGCGTGGTTACATGCCACCAAGTTCTCAAAGGAGGTGCAGGACAAGCTGTTGGACCTGCCGTTTGATGGTAAGGAGCTTTTCCATTCCACAACGGATGTGGAGCTGACCAAAATGAAGGACAGCACCCAGACAGCTAAGTCCTTGTCCGTCCTGGTTAAAACTCCTTTTAGAACCCAGAGACCGTTGTCGCAAAGCCGGCCCTCCTCTGGTTTCAGAGGGGTTCTAGAACGGAAATCCCGCAGAGCGCATACCCCTTCGGGTAATAACCGCCGGAGGCAGCAATGGACTCTGTTTTTCTCCCGCTCCTCAGCCTCCTCCTCAGGTTGAGATGGTAACACCACTGAAAAACCTGCCAAATGAGGGTTCTCCGCGCTCGCACAAGACCCCGGTGGGAGGACGCATTGCTTCTCATTGGCAGGCGTGGCAGACCATCAACGAGGACCGGTGGGTCTTGTCAGTCTCTCGGGCGGGCTTCCGCTTACCCTTACCCCCTACCCCACCCTTCAACCCTCCTTTCCAGCATTCGGGGTTATCCTCCCTAAAAGCCGAGGTTCAGAAACTGCTGGACCTCACAGCTGTGGATCCCGTTCCCCTTGGGGAACGAGGGGAGGGCTTCTACTCCCGGCTGTTTACAGTGCCCAAACCCAACCAGGCTGGCCTGCGCACCATCCTAGACCTTTCCCATTTCAATCTTTTCCTACCCCAAGAGAAATTCAAGATGATCACGCCCGGCCAGATACGGTCCTCTTTGCAGATGGCCGATTGGCTCAGCGTTGTGGACCTTTAGGATGCGTACATGCATATTCTGATCTGGAATCCACACAGGAGATATCTCCGTTTCTCTGTGGGAGAGGAGCACTTCCAGTTTCGAGTGCTCCCTTTTGGCCTCAGCTCGGCGTTGCGTGTCTTCACGAAGATGATGTTGGTGATTGTGGCCTATCTTCATCTGCAGGGTATCCATGTGTATCCGTATTTGGACGACTGGCTCTTATGCAGCCATTGCCCGTTGAAAGCTGCGTGCAATCTTCAGTCTCTCCTTCAGCTCCTGTTCCATCTTGGGCTGTCGGTGAACTGGCAGAAATCTTCCATAACTGTCACGCAGGACTTGATTTTCCTGGGTTTCCGCTGGAACACGATCGACTGCAGTGTGTACCTGACCCGGGACAGAATGGCGGATCTGTTGGCCATGTGTTAGAAGTTTGTGCAGTCGGAGAGCATGTCGGTCTGGTGGTTCCAGAGGCTTCTGGGCCTCATGGCCTCATGCATATTTGCTCTTCCTCTTGCTCGTCTCAAGATGAGGCGGACTCAGATGGCTCTTGGGAGTACTTGGCGTCAGGCTGTGAATCCGGACTCCAAGTTGATATTGATTCCGGCTTCCATGAGAGCGGACTTGGAGTGGTGGTCGTCTCTCAACAACCTGTCAGTGGGTGCGGGTTTTCAAGACCCATCCCCTATGGTAACGGTCACAACGGACTCCTCCCTTCTGGGGTGGGGTGTAACGTTGGATCTTCTTCAGGTCTCGGATCTTTGGTCGCCTCAGGACAGGTTCCTCCACCTAAATAATCTGGTGCGCCTAGCGATCTTCCTAGCACTCAAGGCGTTCAGACCGATCATTGCCAACAAAGTGGTCCGTATCCGCATGGACAATGTGGTGTCAATGTACTACATCAACACGCAAAGGGGCACCAAGCCTCCCCCTCTTGTGGACCTGTCCATCCAGATTTGGGAGTGGATGGTTCTTCATGGTGTCTGGCTAGTTGCAGTACACATTCCAGGCCAGCTGAATGTCACGGCAGATGCCCTTAGTCGGCAGACGATGGTAAGCTACGAGTGGAAACTGAAGGCGGAGATCCTCTCAGGGATTTTCCTGCGTTGGGGCACCCCGGAGGTGAACCTCTTTGCAACAGGGGCAAACAAGAAACTTCCTCGGTATGCCTCCAGAAATGGTCTGGGAACCTCCTTGCTGGGGTATGCGCTCGAGATTCCTTGGCACAACATGAGGGCCTATGCTTTCCCGCCTCTGATTCATCGGACGATTTGCAAGCTGAAGAACACGGTGAGCTGTTCTCTTCTGCTTATAGCTCTGTGGTGGCCGGCCAGGCTCTGGTTCTCAGAACTTCAACACCTGTCGGTGCGTGCACTGATCAGGCTGCCGGTGACTCCTGATCTTCTTCACCAGGGGGATCAACAGCTGTGGCACCATTCCCCACAATCGTTCATCTTGGGGACATGGTGCCCGAGTTCTGGTCCTAAGAACATCTGAACCTGTCTGCGGATAACATGTGCATTATTGAAGCAGCCAGAAAACCCTCGACTAGGTCTCAGTATAGAAGCAAATGGCTTAGGTTCTGTCATTGGCGCTTGGACAAACAGTTGGACCTAAGGGCGGCTACGATTGACACTGTGCTGTCCTTCGTATTCCACCTAGCAGAGTCGGGCATTCACGTTCTGTCATGCAGAACTTATCTTTCGGCGGTATCTGCCTACCTATCTACGGACCAATGCTCTTACTCTCTGTCCAATCCAGTGGTTAAGAGACATTTCGCAGGTTTGATGTGCCTTTATCCCCCGGTTCGTAAACCGCACCCGGCGTGGGATCTCAATGTGGTCCTTACGGTGTTGTGCCATAAACCCTTCGAACCAATGGCCACGGTGGACCTTAAACACCTGTCGTGGAAGGTGTCCTTTTTGGTTGCCGTTACTTCAGCAAGGCGTGTGAGTGAGCTCCAGGCTTTGTCGGTGGAGCACCCCTTCTTGGTTTTTTACAAGGATAAGGTGGTCCTACGGACAAACCCTGCTTTTCTGCCGAAGGTGGTCTCTGATTTCCATCTGAACCAGTCAATCTCCCTGCCTGTCTTTTTTCCAAACCCCGCTTCAGAAGCAGAAAGGGTTCTGCATTGCCTGGATGTTAGAAAGGCTCTTAAGTTCTGTCTGGACAGAACATCCGAATTTAGGAGCTCTTCTCAACTGTTGGTGACCTTTGGTAATCCACAAGGTTAGCAGACCTCTAAGGTGACTATCTCCAGATGGATCGCTGCCTGCATTATGGAGTTTTACACTGTCACAGTCTCCTAAAGGTATTCATGCACACCTGGTGCGGGGCAAGGCAGCTGCAGTTGCCTTTCAGAAATATGTCCCCTGGTAGACCATCGCAAAGGCGGCTACTTGGGCCTCCCCATCGGCTTTTTGTAAACATTATTGTCTAGATCTGAGCTCCAGATCTGATGCTCAGTTTGGTCAGGCTGGGCTGAAGAACCTTTTTCTGTAAGGGGTTTTCCATCCACCCGTAGTTCCTGTAAGGGGTGCTTGGAAATCTCCCATAAGTATGGAGGAAAGGGGACGGGACGTAGGAGTATAACCAGGTTACTCACCTAGTGACCACCTTACTCCTAGTCCATAGTCCCCTTTCCTCCATACGCCCGCCCACCGTCCCCTCTAATAAGGTTCCTCTGTTATTGCTTAAAGGTCTCTGACCTGTCGATAGGAAAGGACTGATGGGCGATGCGCGGAGCAGAGCCGAGATGGGCGCGGTTACGGCCGCATGCTGTACCCCCTGTAGAAAGAGAGGAAGGACTGAACATTTTGCAAAATTTTGGATGCTTTTACAAAGTGCTCCGGTCCCGTCCCACAAGACGGAGGAATGTCCCATAAGCATGGAGGAAAGGGGACTATGGACTAGGAGTAAGGTGGTCACTGTGGTGAGTAACCTGGTTATACTACACAAAACTTGAACAATATAAAAAAATGTCTATAGTTTAAGATCTTACAGAGTTATCAAGACTTCAATGTAACTGAGTTTTACATTTGCCCTTGTAATTCAGCATAGGCAAACGCACAACATGTTTCAGTTCATAATCCCAACAGTGCTGTCATGGCCACTGGGCAAGAGCCCATGTCTTCATCACCTACAGGGTCCAAATGGACCCAGTCCTGGCACCTCTGGCACCAGGCTCATAGAAAAGTGTGCTTTGCACACTTTGTGCCTAAGGCACGTGCATCAGAGTAGGGCTTGGCCATAGAGGATCATTGGGGAGCACGTGCAAGAACCTCTGGGAGTGACAAGGTGGAGCCACAAGGTGGGGCCGAATGGAGGGGCCGGGGCCAGCCTATTTAAGGCCAACCCGCCCACCTACTGGCGCTTCGCGTTAGTCTGATTTCTGCAGCGTAACGCTTACCGCCGTCCTTACCTGTTTTCCCCGCTCTTCTCCTCGTCGTGCATCTTACCTGATTCCAGCTACTCCATCGCTGAGGGCGCATCTTTTCCTGATTCCGACTTCTCCATCGCTGAAGGTGCATTTTACCTGACTCCAGCTGCACCATTGCGGAAAGCGCACCTTAGCTGTCTACAGCTACACCATCGCTGCACGCACATCACCTATCTCCTGCAGTCCATTGTCTGCAGTGCATCACATCGTACCTGACTCCCATCGCCATCGGAGTTGGAGCGCTTCTTCACCTGATCCGGACGTCCAGCTACGCGGGAACTTATCTTCCATTCTTCATCTTCACTGAACCTCCATCCTCCAGCCGCGGGCCGGCCTCCAAACAGCCAGCCTTCGCTCGACGCCGCCAGACTTCTCCTGCAAGAGAAAAGAGCACAACAGGTTAGGAGTCATATAAATAACTAATGCTCGGCCGTGCCATACCTAAGCCTAGCGTTCTACATTAAAAGCCAATTTACCATCTAGTTCAAAGGCTTCATCATCCTCTGGGGAATCACTGGACTCGCTCCAAACACAGCGACTCCGGCAACCATCTTCACACCTATAAAGGAGAGAAAAAACATTTGCAAGAATTACGAACTATAATCACAGCAAAAGACATTGCAAGAATTACGAACTACAATCACGGCAAAAGACATTATAATTAACGAACAATAATCATTGCTAAAAGACTCACCGTCTAAGCCGGCCTAGATCGCCGCTTCTACGGGCCAGTAAAGCAACTAGGTCCACTCCAAGCGCCCCTGCTACAAGAAGCAGGACGGAGAGCTCAACATTACAAATAAATAGGTGAGCTTGCATGGGTAAATGCTTGCGCACTTTGTTCTGGCACGAAAGGGTCGAGGGGACTCACAACATGACGACGCCATTCTCATTGCCTCTCATCTTCTCTCAGGGGCAATATCAGAATCCAGAGCAGTTGATTCCTCAGCAGCTGGTGGAGAGAGTCGATCTAGGGGAGCCAAGTCGTGGGAGGGCTCCAACCATGCCCCAACGTCCCCGCAGAGACCAGGTAAGAGTAACAAGCGGTGAACATTCTTCAGGAGCTGTCTATTGGTTTCACTTATAATCCGGGGAATCTAAAAATGTGAAACCCTTGATTAACTCTGGAATGAAATCAGAGTTCTCCAGCATGGGGTCTGGGATGGATTCACATGCTCATGAATATTCCCCGTCGTCAGGCCGGGAATCCTTGGTACAGAAAAAATCAGTATCAGTTTTGTTTCTGATCTATCTTTCTCAGTAGTAACCAATCACTGGTCTCTGGGTCATACTGCCCCTAGCCAATGACTGCCCTCTCCCTAAGCCCCGCCCCTGGCGGCCATCCTCAGATTTTTACCACACGTTCAAGTGTTGGGAGTCCTCGTGCTTAGCTCTCGAGCTTTTGCTGCGTTTTCGTGCTTTTTTCAGGAGATTATCTCATTTTTTCGGTTAAATGGAGCCTCAAGCTCCACCGTTTCTACTTCCGATCAACGGGGATCCGTTTCGGAGTTTCTACGCCCCTCAAGGGTGAAGATCTCGTCGAGTTACGCTTTTGGAGGATTCCAGAAGTTCCGAGGCCTACCCCGGACATAGCCCAGGAGAAAGGGAGCTCGACGCCCGGGAAGCTGTTCAGGACCTGCCCTGGATGCCAGCTTCAGAACGTTTTCAAGGAGGACCAGCATTCGTTATGCCTCTACTGTCTCCATGAGGACAAGACGCACAAGGAAAAGGACTGCGCGTTTTGTGGGAACATGTCGGAGCGGACCATGAAGGATCGCCACCTCCGTCTCGCCAACTGGCTGCAAGGTAAGAGCCCGCCAGGCAAGAAGAGGAAAAATAAGTCAGAGCGGTCTTCTAAGTCCTGTGAGGGTGCTCCGGCGATGGGGGCCCAACAAAAGGCTAAGCACCACGAGTCCGCGGGCACCGGGAGCGCCGAACGGTCGGGCTCCTTGGCTGCCAGGCAGGGCGCATCCTCCCCGGCGCCATCGACCACGATCCAACACTCTGGCTCGGGTAAGAGGAAGTCCGAGAACCTGGCGAAGCTTCTGGAGAGGCCCCGGTCGATCTCGAAGATTCCGGCAGAGGGGGAGCGAGGCTCGGACCCTCCCCCCAAGGTGAAGGCCCCAGGCGTACAGAAGGTGACGTTGGCCTTAATTTACCCTGCTAAGACCTCGATTGAGGATGTCGCCGCGGCCCTGGCTCAGCCTGTGGAGGCTACACCAGTGGAGGCGCCCTCAGGTACCACAGTCTCCCTGCCACCGCGGAGGGAGTCCTCTTTCAGGCCCATCGAGAAGACCCCCACGAAGTCCTCGTTGGAAAGGGAGGGGTTGGTGGCCGTCGTGGATACGGACACGACCTCTGAAGAGGAGCTCATCCAAGTCGTGGAGGAGGCCCAGCCCATCGGGAGGGATCCCGACGAGGGCGACAACGAGGGCGACGGTGACGCAGACGAGGCTCCTCAAGAGCCCTCGCTCCCGTCGTTTCCGGCGCCGCAGGACACCTCGGTGGCCATTTTGTCAGTCATCCAGTCCTTATGCTCGGAGATAAGGACTAGGTTGCCCCTTCCCCTGACGGAGGTACCTGAGCCAGACCCGACGGAGGAACCAGAGCCAGGACCTTCGGAGAGCCCGCCACTTAAGAGGAGGAGGACGCATCCTAGGCCTCCTCTCCCGCCTCTGCGGCCTTCTCTGCCTTCCCCCCGGTCCACTACCCACAGGGATGATACAGGCTTGGACACGACTACAACGGATACGGATGACGACGGAGGCGACGACGGGACGTGTCCCCCTTCGCCCCCCTGCCCGGGCGTCCCCGCCCGACGAGATTGGATCCTTCCATGCTATGATTTCCAGGGCATCCGAGCTTTTCCAGCTCTGCCCGGAAGAAAAGAAGAAGGAGGGGTTGCTTTACCAACGGCGCGAGGCTAAAAGGAAGACAGTCCTCGCCGTACCGCTTCTTGATGACATCTGGGATGAGGGGCTCGCCCTCCTCAAGAGCCCTGCCACGGCTCCTGCGAAGAGGGACCGGTACGAGAAGAAGTACCGGGTCCCCGACGCTGCCCCCTTGTGCCTTAGGGCGCAACCTACCCCGGACTCGGTCGTTTCGGCGGCGGCCAAGAAGAAAGCGGGGGGGGCATCGGCCTCGACTTCAACCTCCCCTCCGGAAGGCGAGGGTAGGAAGCTGGATGCGATGGGACGACGGGTCATCTCATCTGCAGCGACGACCATCAAGGCGGCCAAAGCCCTGGCCATCGTAGCCCGCTACGACAGGGAGTTGTGGTTCAAGATCGCCCCTCTGTTGGACTTCCTTCCGGATGCCAAGAGGGCTGAGGCCCTGGAAATCTAACAGGAAAGTGAGATTGCCTCGGACCATGCCATTATGGTGGCTACGGACATCGCCGACACCGGTTTCCGTCAGTTGGGCAACGGCGTTTGCCTGAGACGACGAGGATGGCTCAAGGGGACAGATTTCCGCCAGGACGTTCAGACCAAGGTTTTGGACATGCCTTCCGATGGGAACAACCTTTTTGGCAAGGCGGTTGATGAATCCCTTCAGGCGATCAAGACGGACACGGAGACGGCCTGTGCACTGGGTGTGCTCCAACAGCGACGGCCGTCCTTTCGGAGTTCCGGAGTTAGACAGGGTGCCTCCAAGGGAGCCGGCAGCAGCTCCCCTACGTACCGCCAAGCGGCAAGGTCTTCGTCGCAGGAGGCCTATAGGGGACGCGGCAAGTCAGGTGGATCCCGCCGTCGTCGCCAAGGTGGTCAAGGAGGCAAAGTGGCATCCAAGCAAGATTGAACAAACCGTCGGGTCGGGCCCCCGCCGAAGCACCCCGGTGGGAGGCCGGCTGACGAAGTTCGTCGGCGTGTGGGAGTCCATCTCCACCGACCGTTGGGTGCTGGACGCCCTGGCCCTGGGGCACGCCCTCGAGTTCCAGAAGAGGTACCCCTGCATTCCTCCCGTGGCCTGGAAGGAAAATCACGTCCCTCAACTGCTGTTGGAAGTAAGGGCGATGTTCAGGAAAGGTGCCATCGAACTCGTCCCGAAGAGGCTTCGGGGCTCCGGAGTTTACTCAAGATACTTCCTCGTGAAGAAGAAGACCGGAGGATGGCGTCCCATCCTGGACCTGCAACGACTAAACAAATGCATCAGAAACAGAAGTTCCGGATGGTCACCCTCCAGCACGTGCTGGGACAGCTGGAGGAGGGCGATTTCCTGTCGTCGTTGGACTTGGAGGATGCTTACTTCCACATCCCTATTCTAAAGAGACACCGAAAGTTCCTCTGGTTCGTGGTCAAAGGGCGGCACTACCAGTTCAGGGCCCTCCCGTTCGGATTAAAATCGGCGCCCAGGGTGTTCACCGAGTGCCTAGCACCGGTGGCGGCGCGGCTGCGCCTGCAGGGGATCCACGTCTACCCCTACCTGGACGACTGGCTCATACGGGCAAGGACAAGGGAGCTCGCCGTGGAACACAATGCGAAGACCGTCCAGCTGCTCATGGACCTAGGGTTCTCCATCAACTTTCCAAAATCCCACCTGGTCCCGTCGCAAGTCCCCCTGTTTCTGGGAGCACAGCTCAACACAGTGGCGCGGTGGGCCTCACCGTCGGAGGAAAGGATAAGGACCATCCTAGGAAAGGTGCAATGTCTGCTGGCCACGGACGTGGCCAGAGTGAGGTCTATCAAGTCCCTCCTCGGAATGATGTCCTCCTGCATTTATCTGGTGCGCCACTGCAGACTTCGGATGCGGCCCTTGCAAGAATTCCTCGACGCCCACTGGATCCAGACGACGGGCAGCTTCGAGGACAGGATCCCGCTCGACGAAGCGTTCCGTCAGGCGATACGATGGTGGGGTGTCCGCGCTCATCTGGCAGCGGGAACAGGTTTCCTAGCCCCGGCCCACCAGGTGACGGTGACGACGGATGCCTCTCTGGAAGGTTGGGGAGCGCACACCGGGGGGCTCCACGCGAGAGGCCTTTGGCTCCCGGAGGAGAAGACTCTCCACATCAACATCTTGGAGCTCCATGCAGTGTTGTGGGCCCTCCGGTCCTTCCTTCCGTCCCTCAAGGGCAAGGTGGTGAGGATCTTCACCGACAACACCACCACAATGTTTTACATTCGGAAGCAGGGCGGAACCAGATCCCCTACCCTATCCAAGGAAGCCCAGGATCTGTGGCATTGGGCCGTCGCCCAAGGGATGTTTCTGGTACCCTTTCATCTGGCAGGGATAAAAAACACCATTGGCGACTCACTCAGCAGAGAGCTGCGCTCGTGCCACGAGTGGGAACTGCGCCAGGATCAAGTGAATCGACTCTTCTGACGATGGGGCAAACCCCAGATCGATCTCTTCGCGACGGCGGCGAACTCCAAGTGCCCGAGGTTCGCCAGCAGGTTTCCCCAACCGAGGAGCATGGGCGATGCTTTCTCGTTCCCCTGGGACGGCCTGTTCCTTTATGCATTCCCGCCATTGCTATTCCGGCTCGTCAACCAGCTCAAGAGGTCCCGGTGCAGGATGATCCTCGTCGCACCGGCGTGGCCGAAGCAGATCTGGTTCCTGGACCTTCTGGACTTGTCAGCGTCCACACCAGTCAAGCTGCCGACGGACGCGGATCTTCTCTCCAGAGAAGGAGGCGCCATTCTTCAACACGAATCAGAGTCGCTGAACTTGCAGGCCTGGCTCCTGCAGCACTAGAGTTTGGAGAATACGACATCCCGGCCGACTGCAGAGAGGTTCTTGCAAAGGCCAGGGCATCCTCAACTCTCAAGTGCTACGGACATAAATGGAAGAGGTTCGCTGTCTGGTGCCGTGCACAGAAGATTAACCCTCTGCGGATTACGGCCCCTCAAGTATTGCCATACCTACTGTCTTTGGCCAAGGCTGGCCTATCTCACGCTTCCATCAAGGTACATCTGGCTGCCGTCTCACGTTACACCATAACTACAGGACTGGCGTCCTTGTGGTCTCATCCTCTGGTGAAGGAATTTTTGAAAGGACTGTTCCGATCATTCCCGCCGGTGAAGGCCCCTGCCCCGGCATGGGAGTTCAACGTGGTGCTAACTAGGCTCATGGGGGCCCCATTCGAGCCTATGCATTCAGTGCCGTTGAAGTTTCTGTCGTGGAAGACAGCATTCCTCGTGGCCATCACCTCTGCACGACGAGTGGGAGAGATCTAGGCCCTGTCTTGCAAGCCTCCATACTTGACTTTTCACGACACGAGGGTGGTGCTGAGGACGCACCCCTCCTTCATGCCCAAGGTGCCGTCGGACTTCCACCTCAACGAGCCCTTGGTGTTGCCAGTTTTCTTCCCGTCGCCTTTGTTGCCGGCTGAGAGGACTCTGCACTCGCTGGATGTAGCTAGAGCGCTGAAGTTCTACGTGGCCCGCACGAAGAGTTTTCGGAAGACATCACAGCTGTTTGTGAACTTTGGACCTGTGAATCAAGGGAAGGCTCTCTCGAAGACTTCCATTTCCAGATGGCTCTCCGGCTGCATCATGCACTGTCACCGGTTGGCAAACCGACCGTTGCCAGGCCGTCCGAGGCCCCATTCGACCAGAGCGATCGCTGCTACTACGGCGTTCCTGTCTGGTGTGCCCCTGCTCGACATTTGCAGGGCTGCTACGTGGAGGTCGACGCACACCTTCACGAGATTCTACTGTGTCGACTGGGATTCCAGGGAGGAGTCCAGAGTCGGCCAGGCAGTGCTGCGCAACCTATTCGCCTAAGGTGAGCCTGGTGAGGAGGTAAGAGTTGCTTAATGTTGAGTTGTTGTATTGCTTGATATTGAGCCTTTTGCCACCTCCCGTGGTTGTGCATGTGTATACTGCTATGTATTCTTATATTCATGAGCATGTGAATCCATGCCAGACCCCATGCTGGAGAAGGAACATGTTACTTACATGTAACTGTTGTTCTCCAGCATGGGTCTGGCATGGATTCACATGCGAACCCTCCCGCCTACCCCTCTGCGGCTCTTCACTTAGTCATACTGCCACTTCACGTGCTACCAAATCTGAGGATGGCTGCCAGGGGCGGGGCTTAGGGAGAGGGCAGTCATTGGCTGGGGGCAGTATGACCCAGAGACCAGTGATTGGTTACTACTGAGAAAGACAGATCAGAAACGAAACTGATACTGATTTTTTCTATACCGAGGATTCCCGGCCTGATGACGGGGAATATTCATGAGCATGTGAATCCATGCCAGACCCATGATGGAGAACAACAGTTACAGGTAAGTAACTTGTTCCTTACTGTCTCTTGCAAAAGGTTGCCTTCTTTCACACTATAGGATGTCAGAGGAACACACACAACAGAAATAGCCATTAATGCTATTATAAATGTAGGGAATTAATATATACATCCCTCATCCATCCCGGAGGACAAAAACATAAGTCCAAAGTATTACCTCGGGTGGGTTGTGGGGTAGCGTAGTTTCACAGGATGGACATCCGTAATTAAAACGTGACCCTGAACAATCTGTGGAAACACCAAAGTTGTTTACAAACTACCAATCACCCTAGTGTGTTAGTACTCAAAAGCCTCAAACACATTTCAAACTAGACACTAGAGGAAATATATTCTCACCTAGATTAGAATATTCACCTAGATTGGAATATTCTTTAGTAATCATACACCCATATTGCATCCTTCTAATCTACTGGCTTGCCAGAGTGAGATGGGGTTCATTTCACAACCAAACCTATACCCCTTACTTGTGGAGTGCCTCGAGATTTTCTCTCCCACCCTGGGCCTTTAATGTATATGCTTGCTCCACTATCAGATATCCTCGACCATTTCAATATATCAATTAACATCTACGCTGATTACACACAATTCCTTGACCCTGAGTATCGCACTCATTCTTTAAACTTAGCTGCCTGTCTATCTGCAGTCCAAACCTGATTTTTAGGTAGACTATTATGCTTTAAATCAGAAATCATCCTTTGTGGACTTGTCCAAACATCAGTTATCCCCAAGATATGATCTTCTGACCGGAGCCTAGTTACGCTCCCCTTAAAAGCAAAAACATAAAAGTGCTCTTTAACCAACACCTCACATTCTCCCATCATATCGTCACTTAGTCGCTGTCATTACACCCAAGTCTGCTGTGCCAGAGTCTTCTGACTGGGATCCCCCTTTTACTTCGCCAAAAACACTTAAAATACTTACCTCTTCAGCAGTCAGTTCATCAGACTTTTATTTCTTCGTTTATTTACTTCTTCTTACCTTTACTTGGTCAGCATTTTCAGATTGTCAAGGTGGCAATGAGTATGGTATGGTTTAGCTGTAAGGTAAGGGTTTGACGTCAAGCGGGGTTAGGAGGAAGAATATGGGTTAGAAGAGGAGTACAAAGGGTTTCTCCCTATAATGACAAAGTGAATGTTAGAAGAAGTGAAAAACTGAAGAAGCAAAGGTTTGAAGAGATAAATGTGACAAAGTAAATGCATGGTGACGTGAATGCTGAAGAAGTAAAGACATGCAACCCCCCAGCTCTGTACATGAATCATGAGGTTAAATTCATGTATACACTACGTGACGAATTCCGAGGTATTGTCACTGCTTTACATGGGGAAGCCTCCCTCACGATATACCCTCATTTGGTGCGCCGTTTCGCCACGGGCCGGTTCAGCGCAGCCACTTTGCCGCAGCTGCCGATTTGGCACGCCCATTTTGGCGCCGGTGCCTATCTGGCGCGGCTGATTTGGTGCAAGGGACGTTTGGACGTGGCTGCCATTGCAGCCACGTCTAAACGCCCTTGTGCCAAATTCAAAAGCATCATTCTTTGCAAATGCAACAGGTTGTGGTACGTTGCCTGTTAACGTGTTGCATTTGCAAAGCATGATTTTTATGATTTTATGAAGAATTGTGCAGTGTTTGTTTTTGGCAAGCACCCCTCCACCCCCCTATATGCTCAAAATGCATACCCTCCTAAAACGCACACGTACGTGAACCTATGTACATACACTTGTGTATTCAAGATACATGAAGTAAACAAAACTCACACAGATATTTACAAATCCGTGTTGATGCTGCTTCACATATACGTATTTATACAGAAACCAGTAATTAAAATGGTACAGTGACAGTCCGCTGTTAATGATGTGTTGGTGTTTAATGAACATGAAAAGTCCTGTGGACCTTCCCTCTATACCCCCCACATCCATTCTTTCCTGTAAACCCGTCCCCCTGTTATAGGTTTGGACAATATTCTTTTACCCAACAGGGCAAGAATAGCTATGTATGTAATACAGTTATATGCATGGTGTTAAATAATAGAGTAGTTCATTGCATCACAGTAAGTTAGTAGCGTGGGCTCAGCCTGCGTATCATCTGGTGTTCTGTGAAATGGGGAGGCACGGGGGAGATCTGCGCTGCAATGCCTTGATTTGCGGGTCCAGCACTGCCTGCAGAAGAGGGCTCGACCTAAGTTAGGTGTGGGCCAGAGTGTTAGGCAGAAACCTGTGCAGTTCCCTCTGGGACCACTGCAAAAGATTTAAGACTACAGGTGTTTGGCAGTAAACCCACTTGGTAGCAGTCTGTAACACACAGAGTCACTTGGTAGCTGTGGCTGAGCAGTCAGACTTCCCTCAAGAAGAGTTAGGCAGTACACAGAGTATTCACAATAGGTGAAAAGAACACAGTGGAACAAGTAAACACTGACCAGGGCTTGGTGTAAAAGAGATATAATTATTTATTTAAAACCACATCTAGAAAAACACACAGGCACTTACAGTAAGCAATTCAAAAACACGGTCACTAAAAGATATACACTCCCTTAGAAGAATATTAGACAAGTCTTAAGTAAAGCCCCACTTATTTTCAGACAGCGGTGAGCGCTTAACGCAGATGGCACTCTAATAATTCGTTTTAAAAGGGAGAGAAAAGCAGAGAATAAATTGAAACAGGTCCCAACACTTTTACAAGAACACAACAAGAGAGGAAGGCAAAGTAAAACCGTGAAGTTAGAGTTCAGTAGGCTGGATCCACTTTAAGAGGATCAAACGAAATGTGTCCAAGGTCACACGGTTGCAGTGCAGAAAAGTCTTGAAAAGGTTCAAAAAGAGTTGGACCAAAGAAAGGGACCAGTTAGAAGGTGAAGGCAGCCAGCCCAGTCCAGAAGGTTAAGGGGTTATTATTACCTTGTAGCAATCTTTAGAAAGGGAGGCCTGGCGGACATGGTACCTTAAAGTGGTGAGAATACTCCAGCGGGGCAGTTGTTCCTGGCAGTGGATGCAAGTTGTTGCTTCGTCCGGGGGAAGAGAGGATCTCGTCGGGGAGGAAGACAGGAGTCCGTTGCACTGCCAGGGAAGAAACCAGCCGCGGAGTTTCTCAGGTAAAAGGAGCGGTCCTTTGGTTCGCGGTCCAGTGGTAAGTGGTTATCCGGTTGCCGTGGTGCTTGGCACGGCAATTCGACCACAAGCCGGTCTGGGGTGCGAAGAGAAGAAGGTAAACTGGTTGTGCCCACCAGTCAGGGGAAGAAACCTCTCCAGCCGGGAGATCTTCTCTGTCCTCGGGAAGTGTTTAGGCGGTTCCGCAGGGCTCTACCGGTGGTGTCGTCGTGGTAGGTCGGCTCAGCTTCTCCCTCGTCGGATTCTCAGGTCCTGTGGCGACTTCTGAAGTTCCAGTCCCCAAAGCCCTGCTTTTATGCAGCACACCCCCATTCACTCAGCCTAGCTGTCAATCAAACATGCTAAGTGGTGAGCCGGCCGGCTCACCACTTGGGCCAATCACACAAGAGTGCGACTTGACTTACAAAGGTAACTCAGTCCAGGGTGCCTAAACCCCCTCCCACACCCCTGTGGTACCCAGACAGAGTGGCACCACTTTTGAAGGCTTCTGTGGAGAAGCCCGCCAAAAAGTGGAACAAAGGGCTCGACTTGGGTTGGAGTCACAGAAGAGAACACAAACGCCATTTTAGAATCGAGTCCTGGCAAAAAAAATACCAACCGGCGAATTAATATTAAATAAATAAACCTGCAGTATGTTCGAGGCTATGAGAATTAAATAATTGAAGTTGGTAGCCTCGAACAATGGGAAAATCCCATGGGGATATATTCGCAGTCGAATATAAAAAGTAGTATCCACTGCCACCAGCCAAAACTCGATCAGGGGGGACGGAGACGTGCCCCCTCGACTAACAGACCCCAGGGCAATCGAATTGCCCCGACCAGTACGTCCACAATATGATGGTTTGTACTGGTTTCTGTTAATAATTTGGGACTAGTAAAGCCAATGGTGACTTTACTGTCTCCCAGGGCATGTAGTCAGTCCCAGGGTATGGAGTCTATGGTGGGGTGTCACTATGACACCCGTGTCACTGCACGGAGGGTGCTGTGTAACACACATAGTAAAAACACATGAGACCCTATGGAATAAAGGACCCCATAGCCCATAAAACACATTAACAGTCAAAGGAACACCATAAATCATGCCCAAGAGTGGGAGAAAAAAAGAGTCTCACTCTTGGCAGGAGAAAAAAACAAACTCCAGAAATCCAGCAAAGCTGCTGGGGGACTCACTAGGTTAGGAAATTCAGCCTAAAGAGAGAATTCTCCCTAACACAGGGCAGGTCCACGCTCTAAGGATTAAGGGTGAACTAACTCTCAGAGAAGCGGCCGAATATCTCGAAGCATGCTGCAACATGAGCCATTCAAGTAACCTAAACCTTCCAGGAGGATCCAACACTGAACGGACCATCTACCCCTCTAGATGTGAACCAGGGTCACCAAATATGGGCCTGAATGGATTAATCTCATCGCTGTCGGTTCCATGTGTTAATATCACCGCAAAAAATATCGTCATACAAAAATATCTCCATATATTTGCGGCAATATTAAGGCATGGAACCTGCGGGGGACACCCCACGCAACCCCTGCATTATTTGTAAAGGAGCAGGGCTCGCAAAAACCCCAAAATGTACCCCCCCCCGAATTATCAACTATGGCCGTTCCAGACGACCATATATACAGCAATATTTTTGGTGGGGATAATATGTAGTGATACCTCGCTGTCAATACTTGCTCGTTTGAGTCGTGCCAATAGAGAATGATGGTATCAATGAATGAACACACAACTATATATTGCACCAAGTGGTGAGCAAGCTTTTGGATCTGATCAGGGGCCAGCATTGCTCTGTTCTGAGGTGGCAGAATGACGAGTCTGTGGAAGCGCAGCGTTGTTGAGGCAGAGTGGGAAGGGGTAACGGAGAACGAGAAGCGGTCCACAAGAGATAGAATAGTTCTATTTTGTGGAAGAGGTAGCATTTTCCTCTCTCACCTCGCGTTCTTCGCCATGTCGGTTGCGCACATCATATGGCAAGGCTGTCCCTTTAGCTCACTTGGGGCGCTGGAAAACAAGGATCCTGTCGAGATTGAAACTGATAGTTTCGAAGCACGTCAGTCCTTGCACCCCCACGTCCCCCGCTCCTTGCATCATCCCTATGCATTTGTCAATGCCCACTGACATATGTCATTTTTGCTGCTAAGGTGGAACACGCCGAGCGTTCCCGGGCTGTTACATCAGCAGCTTCTTCTCCAGACACAACTATGCTAAAATGGCTCTAAAAACACACAAACTGCACATGTGGGCAATCTGTGGGCACTGGATAGTCTGACAGAAAAATACACGCCTGTCCACCGAAGTAAACAAGTCGCAAGGAGTGATCATTTGCAGTATTTCAACAGTTTTTGATGCTGTAAACTCATACGGTCAGCGGAGGGTCCAACAGAAGACTCAGTGACATGTACACGCAACCTCACCTGCGCCTTCCTCCTCACCTTACTTAATCAGCCACTACCCCCATCCATGATGTCAACTCACAATGAGGCCAATAACTGCGCCAAAACATTCTGGCGCCAGAACACCCCAACGGCGAACTGGTTGCGCCAAAACAGGCTCTGTGGCCAATTGGTCACACCAAATCGGCCTGCTCTGCCTTCTCATCTGGTCAAGGAGGTGAGCCCGCTACGGGATAGCCCCCCTGGAGGTTGTTCTCAGCGGGAAGATCTTATGGGGCGGGAGGTCCCCATTGAGAGTAGTGATCAGTTCGGGATAACGCAGTACCCTATTGACCCTCCACTACCCTCCAACTCCACACTACCTAATGCCCCATGTGTTTTTTTAGCATATCCCAGGTAAGATCGACTGGAAGGGCCACGAACTAGAAGGTGACTGAGGCAGAGAAGCCACTGCGGAACCACAGAGGAGAAGGCCCCGGTGAGCCAGAGGCGCAATCGAAGCAGCTGGGAGACCCGCAAACAGAGGGTGACTGCCGAGACCCTGCAGGTACTCGGGTGGCTAATCCCAGGGTTGGGGATACCCAGATGGTGTAGAAGGCCTGAAGCGAAGCACAGAAGCAATCTTCACAGGGGCAGAAACACCAAGTTGAGGCGGTCTGGGACCCATATTGGGAAAGCATAATCCCATACAGTAACAATGAATTTTGCATGTACAAATAGTGCTCACACACAGGGGAGTAAACCAAGGCTGTGCCTTAAAGAGAGAACATATACAGATATGAACTTTGAATATACAAGTGATACTCACAGACCTTGGCAGGGGTGTAAACCAAGGCTGTGGCTTGAAGAGCTATCAGCTAAAGATAATTGAGAGCAGTCAAGTGAAGGGTGTCTGGAACCCATGCTGGGGAAGTGCATGCCAAACAGTAACAAAGAGGAATACAAAGCTTAAATGTATACATGACACTCGGCAACCTTGGCAGGAGAGTAAACTAAGGCTGTGTGTGAAAGGGAAGACGGAGAGAGAGAACATTGAATACCCTACTTGGCCGGAAATTGGACAAAGGAAGGGGTTACTGAGAAGAGTTTCTGGGACCTACAGCAATTGGGAGGAAGATCAGCCCTACCTGGGAGAGAGAACCAGGCTAATCTTGCTCATCGCAGTACCCGGGAGCCCGGTTCTTCTCAGAAACGGTCGGGGGCCCTCAACAGAGTTTGGGAGCGAGAACCAGGCTAATCTTTCTCATCGCAGTACCTGGATATGATATGATATGATATGATAAGATAAGGCATTTATAACGTGCCTATACACAAATGTTTAAAGGCGCAATAAGGCAAGGGAGGGGAAACGAAGGGAGGACAGGCAACGATCCTACTAGGTCAGGTGTCATTCAGATCGCGCAAGTGCATGGGATGGGGGAAGGAGGAAAGTGCGGGGTAAGAGGGGAGGGCGAGTGCAGTACCTGTGCATAGAATAATAACAATAAGTAAAAATAACGGCCAGCAGGTGGCAAGTGCAAGGTAAGTGTAGACATCAGGTGTCAAGTGCTGGTAGTGGGACTGAAGGGATACAGAAACAGTCCCCAAGTGCAGGAGTTGCCAGGCAGGCAGTGCAGGTGTGTGTGACTGGAGGGGGAGGGACCTGAGCCCGAGAACAGAGGGTGCTGTACTGCTTTGGGAGTCTTATCAGATGAGGAATCTGCAGTAGAATGCAAAGCATTGAAGGAGAAATTACTTGCCTGTAATGTTCTTTCTGTGGATTATTTTCCCGCAGATTCTGCACCGCCCTCCTAGCCTGCTCCGCTAAGAAAGTGTTCTAATCCTTGCTCTCAATTACCCCATTTCTTGTGGGACGATGATGACAAAATGAAGAAAAAAAACCAAAGATGTGTTATACACATTGTGGTATTGTCGGCCTTTAGCCCTCCAATATAATTGGCTGGTCCTCATGCAAAAAAAAGAAAAAATCAAATCTTTGCCTTATTTCATTGCTGAATTCCGTTGTATTCTCCCTTGCGGCTGCTGAGCATGGGGGAAAAAGGTGGGGAACTGTGCTGTGGCGACTTAGTGACGTTGTATATGTACCACAGACGCCACGTCCTGAGCCATGGAGCGGCACAGTCGAGGCACGACTTGGTCGAGGGACGACACCAGGCCGCACAACGCCAACTGTAGAATGTTTTTCCAAGCAGCTGAAGATGGATGGGATATTTATCGGATGAGGAATCTGCAGGAGAAGAATACATAGAACATTACCGGCAAGTAGTTTCTCCTACTTCCCATGAGTCAATTATCACTAGCCACTGCTTGTACCGAGTGCACATTTTGAGGCATGTGGACATGTGTTAAAACTCAAGATTGGTAATGACATCTATTTAGTGTCGACCAAAAGTTAAACTGTCTTCTGTCAACTAAATACATTTGCCAGTGAGGCAGTCAAATCCTGCATTTTTTTAATTCAGTTAATTTCTTAGTTAAAAAGAAATAACTAAGAGAGAACGTATTGTTGAATTATCGACCTACCTAAATTATTCTTTGACACATATCTTCTTTTAAGTCTCTGTTTGTTTCTTTAATAGGAAAGGATCCCTGGACTGGTGCAGGAGAAATCAGAGCCGTGAAAATAGCAGGTGAGACATTTTCTGTTATTTTGGTTCAAGCACCCTGAACATTCAATACTTCTGCACAAGGAATGATAAAGAATGCCTATACTATAAACGTGCCTGACTGTAGGACAAACAATGCTGGCAGGAGGCAGTGGTTTAGTAATGTCAGTTTCAGGAATTAATATGACTGGTCTTTTTTTTTTAATTCTTTTTATTGATTTTACAACATGTAAAACTTAATGAACTTCCCCATCTGTCCTCCTCCCCCCCGGAAGGATCAGCTTTCTCCTCCTGGTTTTCTCTGTTGCAATTCCCTTAGGTTAGGTCCCGGAGTGTGTGCCATTGTGGGCACCATTGTACCGTGAAGTCCTCCTTCAGGAAGGTCAGAATCTCGCCCCAGTCTGTTGCAAATATGTGTAGGGTATTGTTCATCGCATACGTGGCCCATTCTAGTGCCACCAATTCCCATATTTTGCGTAGCCGCTCGTGTATCGTTGGGAGGGATGGCCCCTTCCATTTTTAGGCAATAAGAGTCATTGCTGCAGTGTCATGACTAACCTCGCCTTCTCGCTGCCCCTGGTTTCTTCCGTTGCCCCTTCCTCTTTCATGCCCAACAGGACCCGTTGTAGACTTCTACCTGTCTTTTCACCAAATGCCTGAGCTTGTGCCTGTAGCACCTCCTCCCAGAAAGGCTTAATCTTGGCTTTGCAGGAGAGTGAACCAAGTTGGCCCAAAACCAAGTGAAAGGAAGATGACCAGGGGAAGGGAGTTATTCCCCCGGAATGGTGTAGTTGTGGAACTAAATGAACGAGAGGCCAGGGGAAGGGAGTCATTCCCCCTGGTTGTGTCGAACTTTGAAGCTGAAATACCAGGAGAAGGGAGTCATTATTATGGTAACCCAGAGGCCAGGGGAAGTTGTTGTTCCCCCTGGCAGGACTCGTTTGTGTTGAAAACATTTGATTCAGGGGAAAGGAGTAATTCCCCATGTAATAAAAAACTGAGAACTTTCTGCTACAGAGTTTTATAGGCTTGGTTATCCTTTATTGGTGAAGTACTGGGACCAGTGGACGGGAGTCATTCCCCATGATAAAGAACATGTAAGGCAAACCACAATCAGGAACTGCGACACCCAATCCACGAGAAGGGAGTCATTCTCCTGGATCAAGAACATTGAAGCAACATTTGGTTTAGTTATAAGTGTAAGGGACAAATTCGTTTTTAATTCAGGATGGTGGACTATTGATCTACTTGGACATTCTTACAACCCTGTTTATATATAAATTGCGACAGGGACCCCCTCTTAAAGATTGGGAAAGTTAGGTTTTCTCCTTATTTTCTTGACCAAATAAGTCTTTAGCAAACACTATGTCACCTGTGTGGTAGTCTCCTCCGTCTGCACCCTTAGAGAGGTTACTTCAACTTTACTGTATAGTTTATGTATCTTTTCCCACTCTTATTTGTTGAGGGTCATGTGTCCGTCTCACTTTCTTAACTTGTTCTACTTTGTGGGCTGTTCCAGCCTTGTATTACATTGTTTGTCTCCCTTTTTGCTATGGATCATAGGGGCCATGTGCCTGTTACGTTCTCTTAACTGTTGATAGTATTGGTGGATATTACATCTTTTCACTGCAATCTTTGTATAGTTTGCTCTCTGATTTAATGGGGCATTGTGCCCATTACATTTGCTCTAGGTTTTGTACCTGCATCAATTTTTGGTGCTTCTGGAAACCTGCAGTCCTATATTTTGTTCCACTGGTCCTTAGTATCTCTCTCCCCGCCAGTGCCTCTCATGGCAGGAAAGACTCTTGTCGATGGGATCTCGGAATCTCTGGCTCCTCTTTTCTCTCAGCGTTGGTTGCTTGGTGCCAGGCCCGCCACTGGCCTTCAGTGGTAAAGCCACATGGGTCGACTGTTTCTTTTTGTCCTCTATCTCGCCTTGACCCGAGTTTCCTGCTCTGTCAAGGCACCCTCCGTCCAGCCTCCAGCTAGTGGCCTTCTCGCACTGCTCGTCACCGCTGGCCCTGTGGCTCAATGTAGATCTGCTCCTCCAGGACGTAGATGCTCCAGGGGATCGCCAACATGTAGCACTTGCTCTCCTCCCACCATGGGATTTCCCTCTCCATTCACAAAACACTTGCGTCTTATACACGTCATTAGAATGAATTAAATGACGTCCATCTTCCATGAATATGACACTTGGGTGAGGTTCACCATTACCTGAAGCCAATTAGGTCACAGACAGTACTTTGTGATTTATAGTTGTAGCATGGAATGCAACCGTTTTTACAACATTCGCATATGGAAAAAGGGTTGTTTTTACATGTTTCTTTACAGTGATTTGGCATCTGCTCCTTCCCGGCTGGGTGTCTTTTTCTCAGTATTGTTAGACGGTGAAATGGGAGGTTAGAGGTCTCTCTTAGCAGTAACGTGAGGAGTACTGGCGTCGGGGACCTCTCGCATTGTTCCCCTCCGTGCTTGGCTTCCCAGGTGCTAGCCATCATCTCGCTCTCCGCTTCCCAGTTTACGGCTGCAGCTGATCCTGAGCACCTTAGAAACTCCTGCAATGGATAATTATACTGCTTCGGCCAATCACTGGTCTCAGAAGTCTAGACTACTCATTCTGTTTCTGAGCCATAATCATTGTACTCGCGGGCCTCTCCCTCGTCGCAGTACTAGCCTTAAAGCAATATGCCTGATATGTGGAAGTCTTTGGATTCTCATATTGGTTGATTAATTGGTTGGAATACAATGCAATATGTTGGTTCTGTCTAAGCAAGTGTAAGAATGATTTAAAGAGGGGGGAAGGAATAACCAATTACAATTACACAACGCATTGCTTCAGTTGAATACTGCGTTCCCTGGTATTATTGATCCCCAATGTTAGTGTGCAGTTCATTCGTCCACAGAGCTCTCCCTACGATGAGCGTCATGAAAACCGTCTCCCCTCACTGTCACTTGCATCCTTTTTAATGCCCGTTCCGTAGCAAGAAACACACACAGCATCTTTCACATCCTACCTTCTGACAGTCCTGACCTCATTTTTATCACAGAAACCTGGTTCTCCGACGATTTTGCCAGGGACGTCATTTCACCAAAATGTCAGGGGTAGTGGAAGTGACATCACACGACCCTTGACCCCCTGATGACATCACAGGAAGTGATGTCATTTGACCCCGCCCTGAAGTGATATCGCAGAAAGCGATGGAACATGACCTTTCCGCGCTTTATATAGAAAAAATGTACATCCGATATCACCCAGCCTGTGTTGGTACTCACTTATTGACCTCAGAAGGATGAAAGACTGAGTTGAGGTATTTAAGCACAGACTAAATCAGTGAAGTGTGCCTGAAATAAACCTTTGATGAGTCTAGCAATTATTGTATAGAATTCCAGAAAGGCACATTATTTGGTATTCCTATTCTTTCTTATTTAGGGTCAGTGCTGAAAGTGTTAGACTTGAGGCACTCCTGTTTTTATTTTTCTTCTTTTTTTCAAAGGGGCCTGACCAAAAAAACCAGCCACTCCAGAAGCAAAGAGCCATATGGTGCTGGCCGTAGCCCAGGAGCTTGCATTACCAAAAAAAAAAAAAGTAATTTTTTTCATTAAGACAGAGGTCGCAAGGGTGACACCTAAGAGATCGCAGTTGCCACCTCTGGCGACCCCTAAATGACGTCCCTGGATTTTGCACCAGACACACCAAGCCTTCCCCCCCTTGCTACTCGCTTATCGCCCACAACAGACCCTCTACAGGTGGCAGAGTGGCATTCCTCTACAAACCCCATTTCTCCATCTCACTCGTCGAATCCCAGACATGCAACACTTTCTGTGGATCCCTTCTAGTAAAAAACTTGCTACCATCGACATTCACCCACAGCTTCCTACTCATTTACAGACCCTCTGGATACGACAGACATTTCACCAACAATCTCTGTAACTCAATAGATACCATTTGGTTAAATCACCCACCTCTTACACTCCTTGGAGATTTCAATATCTAATTTGATATGCCCAACAACCCCATGACCCATCCTCTGGTCGACAGTCTTGATGCACTCAACCTCTCCCAACATACCACTGATCCAACTCACCCAGGTGGGCACACCATTGATGCGATTTTCAGCTCCTATGACGTGGTCTCTAAATCCAGTCCCAAACCGTTTATCTGGACAGACCACTTTGCCATCCCTTTCTCTACCCACACACTCTATTTCTCCTCCTACAGCTCCCCCCAGCCCCACCTTTGACCACAAATGCTGGAACAAAGTCAAGGTACTCACCGACCTAGCGGAAGCCCTGCTACTCCATCCCCCTGCAACGCTGGCTTAAAGTATCACTCATTCCTCTCCCCCCCTCTCGTCCCGCAATCTCACACAAAGGACCATCCCCCAAATGGTTCACGCCCCACTTGAGGACATTCAAAAAACTAAATAACTCTCTTGAATGCAAATGAGGAGCATCTAAAACCGATCTCAGCAGATCCTTATTCGCCCTCCACCATCGTAATTACAAATCTGAGATCTGAAAGGGCAAAAAAGCCTATTAAAATAAACAAATTCTGAACTGTGGCAGCAGTAGCAAAAAACTCCACAAGATCTCCATATTCGTGAAACCTTCCTGCTCCTCTGCCCAATCCACTCCCACACAATCACTCTGCAACTCCCCCTCGCTACATTTCTGCAACACTGCCCTTTACAGGAAGGCAACCCTTAACACCAAATTGTCCTCGCTCACCTCCTCCCCTACACCGTCCCCTCCTGATCCCATTGCCCCGACGCCCACTTTACCAACCTTCGGCTCTTTCAAACCCATCTCCAGAGACAAGGTCATTGACCTACTATCATCCAGCAGACCATCCGGGTCACCACTCAACCCCTGCCCGCCTCTGTTCTGAAAGAAATGTTCTCCTCTACCTGCGCAGGACAGCATGCAAGAGCCATACTAAACGACTCCCTCACCTCTGGCATCTTCCCTTAAGTGTTTAAAATAGCACATGTCAAGCCACTTCTAAAAAGGCATCCCTCGACCTCCTTGACCCTAAAAGTTTCAGGTCAATTTTCCAACACCAGATTTCTCACGAAACTCGTTGACCGGACTGCATACTCCCAGCTCACTGCTTTGTCGAATCCCACAAACTCCTCGACCCCGCACAATCAGGCTTCAGACCTCGACATGGAACAGAAATCACTCTGACCTCGATCCGGGATGATCCCAAGGTCACGTCAGACTCTGAGGGTTGCGCAAAGCTGATTCTCCTCGATCTTTCCACAGCCTTTGACACAGTTAAACATTCAATGCTCCTTAAATCCGCTCCCTAGGAATCTATGGATCGGCACTCAAATGGATTGCCCCTATCCTCAGCAACAGGAAACAAATTACCTGCCTGTCCCCTTTTGTCTCAACTGCTCGTCCTGTGAACACTGAAGTGCCCCAAGGTGCATGCCTCTCAGCTCTCCTTTTCAACCTCTATCTGACTACTCTGCCAGGAATCATCTGTGCGTGCAACCTCTCCTGTTACAACAACCCCTATGATACCCAAATTATCCTAAGAATCCCTAAGACAAGCACAAACCCATGTCCCCACCTTGAAGCTTGTCTCCATGATATTGACTGATGGATGACAAGTAACCACCTCCTTTTGAACCCTGATAAAACTGAAATCATGGTGTGCAGCAATACTGCCCTTCTCCCACATCCGCTCCCTTGGCCACTCTCCCTCGGCCCACCACTCCGTCCCTCCAATATAGTCAAAAACCTAGGCTGCACTATGGACTCAGGCCTAACCCTATCCCGTCAGATCAATAATGTCTCAAAATGCTCTCACTATTACCTCAAACTTCTTAGACGCATTTTTCCTTACCTCACCTACCCCAACAGATTCGCCAATGTTATGTCTATTGTTATGTCAAGACTGGACTATGCGAACTCCTTATACCTGGGAACACTGGCATATCAACTCAACAAACTACAAAGAGCCCAAAACGCTGCCGTCAAACTCCTCCTCACCCTCAGACACAGAGACCCCATCTCACCCACTCTCTGCACCCTCCACTGGCTCCCAGTCGGACAAAGGGCCACCTTCAAGACTCTATGCATTACCCACGAGCAGTGGACAAGACGGGCCTAACGAACCTACAAGAAAAGATAAAACCCTACCTCCCATCTCGCACCCTAAGATCAAGCAATGCCCTCTTTCTAGTGATTCCAAACTCTAAGTCTGTCAGAATCGGAGGATCTGCCTTCTCAACCTTGGCCCCTACTCTGTGGAACTCACTTGCCCAACATATTCGACACACCCAAGACTATGTGGCCTTCACCTTCAGGAAAGCTCTAAAAACCTGGCTTTTTCCATAATGCCGTTTTAGGACCATCTAAGGCTGCTGAGACCTTGCAACCTGCTCACAAATGTTCAAACAGATCCCGAGCAATGACGCCACTGAATGCGACTATCTAGTCACTAATAAGTGTACTCTGAACGCAGTGATCGCATACGTGCACTTGAAATCCTGAATAGCAAGCTTGTTCGATCAAAACCTCCATCCAGACACTCACCTCTCCTATCACTATGCTCACTCTCTACACCAACACTCAATTAGAGCGCAGCTACACCCCTCGATCAATTTCAGTCTAGCTGCTCACATACGAACAATACTTCATGGACACCTCAACATTCTGATAAAAACGTAGCTATACCCCACGAAAATCGGTGTAGCTGCACACATAAGCGTCCTACACAGGCTTAATGCAGTCAAAACCCAGTCTTGTGGACCAACCTCCAGACTGCACACATTAAACTGCTATCAAATACCACCACACCTAATGCTAGGATGCAACTACCATCAGGTAATCGCATCTGCTGCACACATCATCGGTGCACCCAAGCACCCTAGGACACCTTACTCTCTCGACTGACCTGGACTACGGTCCCCGAGGGTGTTCAACCTACCAGCGCTTTGAGGTCATACCAATGATATATAGAGCGCTATATAAATCTCAAATAAAATAACATTCCCACCATGTGTGCCGCGGTCCCCTCTGCTCCGCACTCCTCGGCTACCTCTCGGTTTATGTTATGTAAGTTGGAGGGGGTATAGTGCCACCCATACAAGATCTTATACCACAACCCTTGGAGTTGTGAGGCCCTTGCTATCTTGGGAATTTGTCTCCAGAGCTTTTACCCCATCCCCCTCACCCCCAATTTCCTGACCCATGGTCTTCTCCCACCGTCTCATATATGGCCAACTTACTAGGGGGTGGGGGGAAGCGCCCTCCAATATTCTGTGAAGGTTTGAGATAAGGCCCCTTGATCCGTCTTGGGTCAGTAGGAATCTTTCAAATGGAGTGACTTGCCTCGTAGCTGCCTCCCTGATGTCTCCATTCATTATCCAATGTCGTATTTGGAAGTACCTGTGCCTTTCCCCTTCCCCGACCCCCAAATTCATGCTTACACTCTAGAAAAGTGCGAACTCTCTGTTCCTGAAACATATCTCTAATCCTCCTACAACCCCCCTCCTTCCATTTCCCAAAAGCCCACGGCTCCAGTCCCGGGGTGAAGTCCCTGTTGCTAAATATTGGTGTAAATGGGGACGGGAAGGTCGTAATTCCCTGTTTCTTCACCACTTTGTCCCAGGTGTCCGCCAGAACAATGGTTATAACACTCTTATATAGGTGAGCCGGCCTTAGGTGCTTAGGCAACCACAAGACCTCCCTCGGGTCGTGTTGGGCCACAGCTCTGTCCATCTTAGTCCAGTGTTTCTCCTCGTTCCCCAAAAACCATTCCCTTATCACCCGCAATTGGGCAACTTCGTAATAGAGTTGGAAGTTGGGGAATGCCAGCCCCCCTTCCCTTCTCGGGGCTCTCATCAGTTGATGACTGATCTTGGCCTCTTCCCTTCTCACACAAAATCCCTGGTCACTTTCCCCAGCTCTTTAAAAAAGAATTGAGGTCTGGCCAACGGGATCACCTGAAAGAGGTATAGCAGTCGGGGCAACATAACCATGTTCACCGCTGCCATCATTCCCAGTCAGAACACCCTGAGGTTCCTCCACTTTTGAAAATCCTTTTTTATTGCCTGTAAAATAGGTCTGGAGTTTGCCTCGTACCACCTCCCAAGTGTTGACTTGAGTTTGACCCCTAAGTATTTAATCCCCCCCACTGGCTCCATATATAAGGTGATGCAGCCCTAAGTTCCTCACTATCCTCTTGGCCCACCTTTCGGTTTTAACATTTCTGACTTTTTGAAGTTGATCTTTGACCCTGAAACCTCCCGAATCTGCCCAGCTGGTCCGTGCATGCCGCTAGTGTTTCTGTGGGTTTGGTAAGAGCTAGGAGCATGTCTTCGGCACAGGCCAGTACTGTATGTTGCCTACCCCCAAATATGATGCCCTGGACTGTCTCTGCTTCCTGTATGGGCTGCAACAGTGGTTCTAGGTAGATTGCATACAGCAGTGGGGAGGACTGTCTCTGACCACACTGACACTACCGTACAAACAAGGTGTGGTACAACTGGCAGATCTAGAAAGGTATTACCTGGCGGCACAGCTAAGCTTCATGGCTAAATGGCTTGAAGATGAGGCCACTTTGGAAACAAAATTTATAAAGCAACTGGTTGCACCTGTGCGCCTAAAAGAAATACTGTGGATCTCGCCAAGATGCTTGAGCAACACCCCCATGATTGTACGATTTGGTAGGAGAGTCTGGGACAGGGCCCTAAAACTGACAGGACGCAAACAGCCCTATTCACCTGAGACCCCAATCACAGCTGCAGTCTGCGCAGTCAGGGCGGACCTGGCGACCATAAGGTAGTTGGAAGGGTATGTCATATACACTTGAGGGGACATATACAAAGAGGGTGTTTTCAGGGAGTTTGAATCCATGAATGAAAAAGGACTGCTCAGGGGCCAGTTCCTATGGCAACAGAGAATCAGGATGATAGCTAAGAAGTGCTGGAAAGAATGGCCTGGGGAACCGGAAGCTACCCACTATTAATACAACTGCACAATTTGGGTGATGGGTGGAAACCAACGTCTAGGCTGGTAGATAGACCCATCCTCAAAAGCGCTAAACTGAAGCAATGGTGGGACGAGGACCTGGGGAGTGTCGTCATTGAGAAGGAATGGGAGACATCTTTGATGTACCCCCGGGAAGTGTCGAGAAATGCCAGACTTAGGCTGATCCAGCTAAATGTTCTGCATAGGACCTACATGACTCCGAGCAGAATAGCTAAATTCAGTAAAAATGCAAATCAAGGTTGTCCCTGGTGTGGATTGGAGAGAGTGGAAATTATACACATGTTCAGGGAATGCCTAAATGTATGACGCTTCTGGGCCAAAATAGAGAAAGCCTGCAGAAAAGCTGGGGTGACTAGGTATGACTGGACACCTAAAGAATGCCTTCTGGGGACCTACCAAAGGATCGGTAAATTCAGACATATAATTAAATTTATGGATATGGCGTGTGTACTGGCTAAAAGGTCTATTGCAATGGCATGGAAAAAGGCAGGTGGCCCACAATACCTCGGGTGGCACAGCGAATTTGAACACCGGTCCAATGCAGAAACAAGAGTATGGGGTGGACATGGCGGGCGACGAAGTGGGTCCCGCATTTGAGTCCTAGAAAGCGCTGACCTTTGATATGTTCCACCCATCGGATGATAAACCCACATGAATAAATTATGCCTGCATTCAAGATGTGCAGGACCGCTGAGGACTAAATCACTGCAATGGGGAAATTCAAATGGGCACCCCCTGGCTCCGGCTGATACCGGTGTCGCCCGCACAAATGTTTTCCCCTGCAACAGGAGGACATGCACCCTACGAACTGGGCTATTGAAGAAGACTGTTTTGTTATAAGGTTAATCACTGTTTTCTTTCAATCTACACATATAAGGTATAAAGATGGCAAACTACGAAGCGTATTGATGATATATATTATAAATGCCAATAAAAAACATTTAAAAATAAAATACAGCAGTGGGGAGAGTGGGTTTGCCTGCTTTGTCCCTCTACCAAGCGGAATTGGATCTGACATGGAACCGACAGCCGCATTATTGGGGTTTTGTAATTGGCCTGCACCATCTTCTGGAAGTCCCCTCCCAATCCCATCTTTTTCATTAACCTGAATAAAAAAGGCCACTCAACCCAGTCGAATGCCTTTTCTTCATCCAGTGCCAGCAATACCGTTGGTGTAGCTGTTTTGTGAACCTTCTCTACCAGGTGAGCCACCCTTCTAATATTATCGCTGTCTGTCTACCCAAAACAAAGCCTGCTTGATCCTGATTAATCAGTGTTGGAAGGGAGCCCTCTAGTCTTTTTGCCAATATCTTGGTGTATATTTTCATGTCTATGTTTATAAGAGCTGTGGGCCTTTATAATGAGCATTCCATGGGGTCCTTCTTGGGTTTTGGAATAAGGACGATTTTGGCCTCCTCCATAGACGGGGCAATACCGCCCGCTGCTTTGAAGGTATTATATAACGGTGTCAGTTGTGGAGCTAAGAGTGGTGCATATGTTTTATAAAAGGCTGCTGTGTAGCCATCCGGCCTGGGGCCTTATTTAAGGGTAGTTTTGCTACTGTTTGGCAAACCTCCTCCTCTGTTATCTCCCTTCCAAGGCTCTCCAGTGTTGCAGGGTCTATTTTGGGGAGTTGGATTTTCTCCAAGTATTCTACTTGTGACTGGGACAGTGGATTTTGGGAGGTGTAGAGGGACTCATAGTACATGGCAAGGCAGTCTTGTATTTCTTCCGTGCGGGTATGGCGTTCTCAATTTTCGTCATTTATCGCCATAACTGTGTTCTGGGCTCCCGCACCCCTCAATAGTCCGCCTTGTTGGCTTTGGCATAATATTTCTGTCTAACGAAGAGCTGTGCTCCTTCCGCCTTCTTGTTTCTAAGGATGTCCAGCTGCCCCACAGCCCTCCTGTATGCTTTAAGTGTAGCCCTCGTAGGGGTATTGCCTGTCTGGGTTATTGCCTCTTAAACTTCCCTTTCCAGTTTCGTCTTTAGGGTCCTCAACTGTTTCTCATTATGAGACTTTACAGCCATCAGCTCTCCCCTCATAGACGCTTTAAATGCACCCCATCACGTACTATCGCTTGTGTCCGACCTTTTATTCTCAAAATACAACTTAATGTTGTCCCCCATTGCCTCACGTATTACTGCATCTCTAAGTAGCTCCCCCGGGAACTTCCATTTCCAAAGCCCCGATGTTCGTCACTGGAGGTTCATTCTCATTGACACAATTTTATGATCGGCTGTCCCTAGGGGGCCCATCTCCACCTCCTCCACTCTCTCCAGCAGGTCCGCTGACACCCATATGTAGTCAATTCTTGACTGCGATCCATGGACCCCGGATAGAAATGTGTATCCCTCCTCTTCCCCTTTCAGGGCTCGCCACACGTCCCTTAGCCCTGCGTTTTCAAATCTTTCCCATAGCCGGGGCGATGCTACCACTCCTCCACTCCTACCCCCTTGGTTAAGTTCTGTCCCATCCCTTCTGCCAGGCTAAGTTGAGATCTCCGATCAGGATGATATGGCCCCTTGCGAAATGCTCAAGTGTCTCCAACAGGTCTTTTAAAAATGTTCTTGGCCAGAGTTTGGTGCGTATACCGACACAAGGGTGCAAGTCCCTTCCCTTACATTCCTCCTTGACTAGTATGTATCTTCCTCCCTTGTCCAGGCTGGTTTTGATTGCTAATGCTATGCCTCCCGATTTGGTTGGACCTGACACAAGAAATATTTGGGAGAAACCCCTGAGTTTGAGTCGCCCCTGATCTTTTTTCAGGAGGTATTTCCTGCACGGCTAGGACATCTGGTCCCGTTGCCCTCGTGAATCTCTCTAGCTTTTTCCTTTTAAGAGGGGTATTCAGTCCCCTCACATTATGGGTCGCCTACTTGAATTATTGTGCCTCTGAGATATTCTTCGTTCCCTTCCCTGTAGCCCTTAATCTTTGTCCAGTTCTGTCTCTTTCCCCTTCACTGGTGCCCCCCCACTCATGGTTCCTGTGACTTACGTCCCAATGAAATGTGATTGCTTTCCCCCTTTGGTCCTCCCTTTGATTTAATCTGACCCCCGGCTGTCTTTTGCCCATTTCTTCCGCCCTTCCCCACTCCCCTCCCTTCTATTCCAGGCCCCAACTTTGGGATATTCCCCTCCCCTCCTTCCCACCCTGTCTTCCCCCATCCTCTGAGCTCTACCGCCCTTACTGGTTCCAGTATGCTCTACTCCCTGTCACCCTGCCCTCCCCTAGTTGTTGAATCATTTTGTGTGTCCACCACCCCCATTACTACTTCTAGTTGCACTTATTGTGTCTCCCCGAGGCTATTCCGTTGTGGCCCCCGGGCCAGGTTCCTCTTCTCTTCCCTTCGGGTGCAGCGTTTCAATGTCAGCCGCCTTCTGCATCTCTCCCCTGCTATCGACCACTCCCATGGTCTGGGCCGTGTTCTGTTCTCCTAGGTGAGGGCCCCTCCTATGTGTGATCACTTTCAATGTCCAGGCGCAGTACATCTGCGGCTTTTTGCAGGGTAGTCAACCTCTTTTGCACTCCTTCCCACTCGAACACTGTTAAGGAGAATTCTCATTCTATGACTAATGTCCCTTACCTAGTGAGTCCCTCAGCAGCTTTGCTGGATTTCTGGAGTTTATTTTTTCCACTTGGTAAGAGTGTGAGCTTTTCCCCCGGAGGACATCTGGTCTTCTAAAATGTATAAACTGTGATGCGTTCCTGGTCACTTGTGTCTCCTGTTGTGGCAGAGACCATAGACCCTTTCCTTGCCTTTACTGTTATTTCCAGAGTACCTGAAGTCTTCCTCATCTGTCTCTGTTGCACAATCACCTCATCTCCAATATCGAAGTCTTTCTCGGCCGCTTTCCTCCGTTGGTCAATATAGTCCTTGGTGGCGACCTTCTTCCCTGTGTGTCTCTATCGGATCTCCTCATCGTTGTCCTGTTTGAATTCATGACGTGGCACCCATGTTCTTAGTGGTTTTGTCATTATTAGTTTTGTTAGTGTCATTCCTGTTGCCTCATGAGGTGTAGTGTGATACTGTCCTAGCATCATGCAAAATGCCTGTGGCACCGACACTTGTTCCAGCTCAGCTTTCTGGACAGTGCGTTTAACCGTTACGACAGTACTTTCAGCCTTGCCATTGGGTTGGGGCTAGAAAGGTGTACTTTTCTGGTATTTGAAACTTAGGTGGCCTGCAAGCCTGCTGAACTGATGGCCGCTGAACAGTGAACCATTGTCTAATTTAACAATCATCGGGATACCCCACTCACTGAATACTGTGATGAATCCAATGGAGTCATCACGGATCCCCCACAGTGACCTTCTGCCATGTGGCCAGGGAACGGCAGCCGCTACCTCATCCTGACCCTGGAGGTGGCTATATGAGGGAAGATCACATGACAGGAGACAGCTACCGGGGAGATGTCATCACTTCGTTGGATGAGACATGGGGCCTCATTACGAGTGTGGCGGTCTGGAAATAAGGGTGCAAATAGTAACGTACCGGCACCCTTTCCGGAACACCACACTACAAGTTTGCCTGCAGGGGCAGGTGCACCCTGCAGGTCTGACCTGCCCGGCGCAACGGCCCCTGCTGACAGACTTGTCACGGAAGCACCTTTGGCAACGGTGCTGATGCTTCCGTCTCCCAACTTCCATGGTGTCCTATGGGGCTTCATGGGAATGAGGAGCAACATTTTCCGGCGCCTGACTTCCCTATCTGCCGGGACTTGTAATGTCCCGATGGCACCGGGATGTCAGGCATGGGTAAAGTGTTCCGAGTCCAGTGGCAACCCGCCGGAAGCACCGGTGGGTTACCTCCGGATTCATAATGAGGCCCATAGTTTCCCCCATTTTCTAATGAGAAAGACCTCCTTATACGCAATACCGTAGTGGCCTATTGCAATGTGTCTGTTCTCCCACTTAGGGAAAATAGAGAAACCTTTTCTCACATCCTTTAGACCAAACTCCCATTCATGGTCTAAAAAGTAAAGCTCCAAGAAATCCTTTTTTTTCGTTCTAATTTCCCTTCATATAAAACTGATCCTTCATATGGAATCATTGAGATAGGTGTGAGGAGTCACAAATGAGAGGCGGACACAAAGTGGTAATATTCTCAACATCAGCCAAAGGGGTTTGGATAAAGGCCTAACATTCCCTATCCTAAAGCGAATGTCCTTTCCTATGAAAATAAATCTAAGGCAGGCTAACCTTCTGTGCATACTAAAGGTTACCCTCACACTAACATACACAAACAAAAGGTGCAAGGTACATGTTTCTAATTTCAGTTCAACAAAAATGCAAAGAACTTAAACATATAACTTCAACAAAACAATCCTTGTGCCCAGGGGTTGGTCCCCTTCCCCTGAATTATTTCAGGAACCTTTTTCAAAATGTTCTGTGTCAACAATAGTCTATTAAAGGCAATGCCAATGTCTCTTTCGCCTAATACGTTCCTTAGAATAGCAAAACAAATGTCTCTTCCGCAATCCTGGTTGGACTATAAAAAAGAAAGTCTCTCATAGTGTTTCAGGATGGCAAAACAGAATGTTTTTTCCACAACACTGTTTGGAATTTGTGAAAGGAAATTCTTTTCTAATTTTCAGAATGGAAAAACAAATGTCTTTTCTCCAATATTGGTTGAAGTATGGCAAAAGGCAAATCGTGTCTAATTCTTTGGTTAACAACATGTTCAATTTGAACAACAAATTGATATGACAAAGTTTCTCTTTAACACACCAGTTCAAAATAGGTCTTCTGGTATTGTCTCCTGCCAGGAAATGTCTCAACTGATTTTCTTGATATCCTGTTTTACTCCCCTGCCAGGATTATCTATCTTTGGGCTTATGCAGATCCCCTGGTATACTCTCCTGCCAGGTATCGCTTCCCAAAAACGTTCACTAGCTGATGCTTTTGTCTCCCTGTAATATTCACATTCCTCTTAGATGTAACACAATTATACTTCTTCAGTGATGCACCTTTGTTGACTTCGGGTATTACTTGTTCCAACTTCCCCCCATACTGACATACAATATATAAGGTTTTGTTCAAGTTCTGTCTGTCAACCCTTCTTTCAATATCTCTAGGCAATGCTGGTTCCTGGTTTCCCCCAATTGATATCTCATATCAGGAGAATTGTACCACTTTTGCCCTTGCTTTTTGTCAAGGTATACCCCCTGTGATTCCTGCATACTTGATGTGTTGCCTTTTCACCGGTCCAGGGTAAGGTCTGAAGCCTGATGTCAAGTCTGGTCCTCTGTAGGGCAGTGAGGGAAGACACACCCGGAACTCTGGTCTGTGTGTATACATATATATATGTTAACAGCCAAGGACAGGGAGCCCAATTCCCAACACCACGAGGAAGGACCCCGCACAAATTAGCGTGGTGTCAGGCAGTGCAAGGCACTGATGTGGGAGCCCCAAAGTAGACAGACAGGACACAGGGACTGATCAAAGAAAAGGGGTACAATGGACAGCAAAGGAACAGATAGGAGAAGAAAGAGCAAAACGAAGGAACCCTAGAATGGGGGCTCCAAACAAGGGGGCAGGCAGACGGGCTGAGGAGGGACCACAGCGCAGATGAGGAAGAACTGAGCTGGAGCAATGGAAGAGCAGGGGACCACAGAGCCAAATTCTGCAGCAGGAAGAACAACAAACAGAGAACCAAGCGTCACCTCCGGAAAGGTTATAACGCACAAAGGAGACCGCCCGTGCCTCTTTATAGAGCTGGAGGCCTGACGTCCATTATTGCGTTGCCACGGGCAACCAACAAAGCTTTCTGCACTCAACGGGCTGCTGGTCCCATGCACATGTGTGAAGGCAAAAAGATGGCGGCCCCCTTGGATCGGGTCGCCACATCAGGGAGTGTTAGGCAGAATCATGTGCAGTGCCCTTAGGGACCACTACACACAATTAAGACTACAAGTGGTAATGCAAGTTCACCTTTGGTACAAGCCTGTACTACACTGTTAAAGTGGTAGCAGTAGCGGAGCAGCCAGACTTATCTCAAGAGTAAATGAGCAGTAGTAGAGATTACACAAAGGACCACAATTACTGTGACTCAAGCAAACACTGACTCAAGGTTTCAGGTAAAAATATAAGTTAATTTATTTAAAACCATCTTTCGAGGGGATTGGGTCCTCCGACGTATTCCATATCTATGACATGTAATCACCACAGCTGTGCTGCTTCAGAAACTTTTTTCGGCGTCTGCGTCCTGCGTCGATGACGTCGATGCGCCGTCGTCGAGGACCTCCTCCGACGTCCGACGTCATCCGATGTGATAAGTAGGACGCACGACGCCCGTAGCCTCAGTTCCGTTTTTTCCGCGAACGTGTTGCTTCGTGATTCTCGGTTCACGCCTCGACTCTTTAGAGTTCTGTTCTTCTCGGTTCTTCGAACCTGTTCGTTTTTGTGAAAATCCTTCGTGTGAAGATGTCTTCTACTTCGTCTTCGACCCCGCGTCCGGGTTTCAAGAAGTGCGGGTCCAAGATGTCGGTGACGGACTCGCACAACGCCTGCCTCTGGTGCCTCGGGGAGGCCCACGACACGGATGACTGTATCGACTGCCAGTCGCTCACGTCCAAAGCCTTACGCGAACGTAAGAAGAAGTTGTCGGTAGGTCGGGTGTCCAAGCCCAGGAAGTCAAAGTCTGCGGGGCTTTCGACGGATGATTCGAGGGGTGACTCTCCGCGTCATCGTCGGAAGTCTCGTGGGTCTCCTTCTAGGAGTCGGTCTCGCCACTCCTCAGCCTCTTCGAGGCATTCTCGGAAGCGCCGACACTGGTCGTCTTTCAGGTCCTCTTCGGAGGACTCTGCCTGGCACGTCGCTTACCCCACCAGCCGTGCGACGCCGGAGGAATGGGCTTCCTTCGGGAAGAAAATGCTGGCGATTCTTGAGTCGCAGGGTACTAAGCCGTCCGCGCCCCCGAGTGGGGTCGGTCGTGTGAGGTCGAGAGACACCGCTCGCAAGAGTGGTCGGCACGAGTCACGGGAGAGGTCCCGTTCGGACAAGGAGACTCGTTCTCGACGTACCCGTTCCAGGTCCCGGTCCTCGACGCGTTCGAGACCGTGTGCACCTGTGATGCCTTCGAGGAAGACATCGACGTCTGAGGCTTCGAGGGCGTCGACAGGCTTTCTCGAGGCTCCGGCTCCGAGGAAGTCGTCGAAGCCGTCGACGCTCAGGTCGTCGAGGGACACGCTCGGGGCTCCGGCCTCGAGGGCTGTGTCGACGCCGCCGATGCTGGAGGCGCTGCGTCTGACGTCGACGCCGATTTCCTCGACGTCGTCGCCGATCCTCTCGGCGCCGATGCCGGTTCTCTCGACGCCGGCGCCGATTCGCTTAACGCCATCGACGCCTTTCGTGTCGGAGGTACCCCGTGGCACGGGAGGACCCCCTAGGAAGGCTCTGGTTAAGAGCAAGCACTCTCGGGTGCCTTCTTTTCGCCACCTGGACTATATTTCAGAGGCGGATGAGGATTCTGATGGCCTGGTTCCTAGTCAGGTTCCAGATGAAATTGTCTCGGGCCATAGTCAGTTTGACGATTTGAGACAGTCACTGCATGATGCCAGTGGACTGGACACCTCTCTGGAGGTGGAGTTTTGTAGGCCTGAGCCTGGCTCTCATGCCGATTCCTCGTACCGGCGCCTTATGGCTAGGGTTTCTGAGTACTTGGGATGGTCTGCTCCCCCAGGGGAGTTTGTGGAGTTTGTGCAGGATGATCTGATGGACATCCTTGATGTTGGTCCCCAAACTGATCCGGTACTGCCGTTCCATATGGCTTTACAGAGAAGGGTGGCGGCGGCTTGGACTGCTCCGGAGAGTCTCCCGGCGGTGGGCAGATCCTTGTCGCGAAAGTACCGTCCAGCCAGTAGCGACCCCTGCTACTTGACCAGGCACCCCACTCCGGAGAGTTTGGTGGAGCAGGCGGCCAAGGCCCCGGCAAAGCAGGCGTCGTACCCTACCATCCCTCCTGATAGGGACGACAAACGTTTTGATGGATGGGCGAAGAAAGTGTTTTCTTCTGGTGGTATGGCGCTTCAGACTCCATTTGTGCCTTGTCTCGTTTCACACACACTCTGTGGAACTGTGTTGCGTTAACGGCTGAACATATTCCCGAAGGGGACGAACGGGATGGTTTCCTTGCTATGGTCCAGGATGGTAAGGATGCCATGTGTGAGTCCGTTCAGTCGGGTTTGGACTTAGCTGAATGCGTCAGTAGGTCCATGGCGGCGAGCACCGTGATACGCAGGTTTGCGTGGTTGCGGAAGTCGGGGTTTGCTCCTGATGTACAGTCTCGGCTCCTCAACATGCCCTTTGACGGTGAACACCTTTTTGGCAGCAAGGCTGACGAGAGCCTTGAGAGGTTGCAGACCTCGAAAGCTGCAGCGAAGTCGTTGCGCGCTGCAGTTCGCCAACCTCCGCCTTTTCGTCCTAGGGGACAGCAGTGGAGGGGTGGTTCCTTTCGCTATTACTCGTCCTTCAGTAAAGCAAGAGGAGCTGGCAGTCAAAGAGGCCAACGCAGGGGTACCAGAGGTGGACGACAGGGTACCCGTGGTGCCAAGGCCGCTCGGGCAGTTGCCTCTTTGCCCTCAGGTAACGCCGCGGCCGCTCCCACTCAGTCATGAGGCCATGTCCCATGGTTCGCCGGTTGGGGGAAGGCTGGCGCAGCATCTTGTAGAGTGGCATGCCATTACTTCAGATGTGTGGGTTCTGGAGATCATAACCCACGGCTACTGTCTTCCCTTTCGGCACAGGCCTCGCGACAATCCACCGGGGAACCTCTCTTTGCAGAGTCTGGATCCGCTCCTTGCGCAGGAAATTCAAGCCCTGCTGGAGAAGGGCGCCATAGAACTGGTGCCTGTAGCGGAGAGGAACAAGGGATGGTATTCCCCTTATTTTTTGATTTCGAAGAAAGACGGGGGATTGAGACCCATCATGGACTTGCGCGGTTTGAACAAACTCCTCAGGAAGGACAAGTTCAAGATGGTTACTCTCTCTCAGGTCCTCCAGGCCCTTCAGCTTCAGGACTGGTTGGTGTCACTCGACCTCAAGGATGCTTACTTCCATGTGCCGATCCATCCCAAGCACAAGAAGTACCTGAGGTTCGCGGTTGGCGAATCGCACTTTCAGTTTCGGGTCCTGCCGTTCGGATTGACCTCCGCCCCGAGGGTTTTCACCAAGCTCATGGTGGTGGTGGCAGCGCATCTCAGGCAAGGGGGGATTCACGTCTATCCCTACCTGGACGATTGGTTGATCAGGGGGAGCTCTCCCGAGCAAGTCCTGGATCATCTGTCCGTCGCCTGCCACTCCCTTCACAGGCTGGGCTTCTCCCTCAATTTAAAGAAGTCCCATTTGACGCCAACACAGCGGCTCCAGTACATCGGAGCAGTGCTCGACACTTCCCTGGGGCAGTGTTTTCCTCCCCAGGTGAGGGCTCTTCACATTCAGCAGATGGTGCACAAGTTTCAGCATGCCCAGACGCTCCCAGCGTTCGAGTTCTTGAGGTTGCTCGGCCTCATGGCATCCTGCATTCTTCTGGTGCCAGAGGCTCGCCTGCGGATGAGATCTTTGCAGTGGGCGCTCAAGACGCAATGGTCGCAGTCCTCCGGCAGGATGTCGGACCCGGTCCAGGTGCCGCCCTCGGTCGCCCGGGACCTTCTGTGGTGGGCCGTCGAAGGCAACTTGATGAAGGGGGCTCCATTTTGGCTTCCCCGGCCGGAGGTGACGATCGTGACGGATGCATCCCTCACGGGTTGGGGAGCTCATGCCAACGGGCTGACAGTCAGCGGTCGTTGGTCTCTGTCGGAGTCCAGACTCCATATCAATCTGTTGGAGCTGAGGGCCGTCAGGCTAGCCCTGAAGGCTTTTCTGCCGACTGTGCGAGGAAAGAGTGTCCTGATCCTGACGGACAACACAGTGGCCATGCACTACCTCAACAAAAAGGGGGGGGGCAGGGTCACTTCCTCTGTGCAGGGAGGCGATGCAGCTCGAGTTCTGGGCCATCCAGCAGGAAGTTTCGATCTCGACAGTTCATCTGGCCGGAGACGAAAACGTGACGGCGGACGCTCTGAGCAGGCAGAGCACGATCTCTCACGAGTGGGAGTTGGCTCAGGAGATTCTCCTGGAGATCTTCGCCCTTTGGGGGACCCCTGAAGTGGATCTCTTCGCCTCCAGTGTCAACCGGAAGTGCGAAAGGTTTTGCTTGCGGGAATTTCCTCCAAAAGAAGCCTTAGGAGACGCGTTCGTGGTGGAGTGGTCGTTCCCGCTGCTGTACGCGTTTCCTCCAGTCCCCGTCATCCCGCAAGTGCTGCGGAGGTTACGGAAGTTCGGTTCCCGGATGATCCTCATTGCTCCAGCGTGGGCTCGGGAGGACGTGGTACCCGGACCTTCTCGACTTGTCCATCTGCCCTCCACGTCGTCTTCCCTACCGAGACGATCTGCTCTCATGGGAGGGGGGTCAGGTTCTCCATTCAGAGGTCGGATCCCTCAACCTTCACGCTTGGCTTCTGAAAGGTTGAGGTATAGGGATTGGGACCTCCCTGAGGACGTGATGGAGGTGTTGCTTTCGGCCCGAAGGCCAGCAACAAAGTCTCTGTACCGTTGCTGTTGGCGTAAGTTCTGCGACTGGTGCAGAGTTCAGAATGTGGATCCTTTTGCATGTGACATCCCCATGGTTCTGTCCTTTTTACTTTCTTTGGCCCACAGGGGCTTGCAAGTGGGTACCATTAAAGGTTACCTGGCGGCGCTGTCCATCTTTAAGCGCTCGTCCGAAGTGTGTTCTTACTTTAAAATCCCTTTAATTTCACAGTTTCTGAAAGGGCTCACTAATGTGTTCCCTCCGTCACCTTTCCTGGTGCCCGGTTGGGATTTAAACCTTGTTCTTAAGTTTCTTATGGGTGCTCCGTTTGAGCCTTTACATTCTTGCCCTTTGAGGCTGTTATCTCTGAAAACTGTGTTTTTAGTTGCGGTTACTTCCGCTCGCAGAGTGAGTGAGTTACAGGCACTTTCAGTTAAGCCACCCTTCACTGTATTTCACAAGGACAGGGTTGTCCTTAGAGTTCGTCCTTCTTTTCTTCCGAAGGTAGTGTCGGAATTTCATTTGGCCCAGAAGGTTGTTCTTCCGGCATTCTATCCTCCTCCGCATCCTGGTAAGGAAGAGGAGAGGCTCCATAGGCTTGATCCTAGGAGAGCTTTAAGCTTTTATGTTTCACACATGTCCCGGGTCAGAGTGGACGATCAACTCTTTATTGGTTACGCTGGAAAGCGTTTGGGGCAAGCTGTGATGAAACAGACTTTGTCTCGCTGGATTATTTTAGCCATCTCGGAGTGTTACCGCTTGGCGGGTAAGGACCCACCGGCTGGCTTGCGAGCCCATTCTACCAGCGGTGTGGCTGCATCTACTGCCCTGAAGAGGGGTGTTCCTATTCGCAACATCTGTGATGCAGCCACCTGGGCTTCAGTACATACATTTGTACGTCACTATTCCCTCGACTTCATCCGGGGACAGGATCTGGCCTTTTGCAAGGTGGTCCTTTGCTCTGCTATTTGATTGGCTATTCTAAATTTTGATTCTAAATTCTTTCCCTCCTCCTTGCTCTGGTACTGCTTTGGGAGTCTGTCATAGATATGGAATACGTCGGAGGACCCAATCCCCTCGAAGAACAAGTTACTTTCTTACCTGGTAACGTTCTTTCGATGGGATGGTCCGACGACGTATTCCATATCGCTCCCGCCCTGCCTTCCCCGCTGCAGAATTTCTTTTGCGATTGCAGCTTACGTTCCGCAAGGCTTTGTGTCTGACTGGCAGTTGACTAATATCACACGTTCTGGGGGAAAAAACTACAACTGAGGCTACGGGCGTCGTGCGTCCTACTTATCACATCGGATGATGTCGGACGTCGGAGGAGGTCCTCGACGACGGCGCATCGACGCAGGACGCAGACGCCGAAAAAAGTTTCCGAAGCAGCACAGCTGTGGTGATTACATGTCATAGATATGGAATACGTCGTCGGACCATCCCATCGAAAGAACGTTACCAGGTAAGAAAGTAACTTGTTCGTTTATAAAACACTTCACTTCTATAATTTCAAAACCACACGTAAAATACACCACACACAACCACTTCTACTTGTTCCAGCAAATTCAAGGTAAGTACATTAGGATTTGACAGACCGGTGTTGCGATACTAACGCGTATCCATGGATAGAAATGCTCACGAAGTTAAAACACACTGTCACGACCATAGCCCCTGGCCTGGGAACTTGGGGTCTCTGGCCCTAGCCACAGTGTTCCTGCAAGGCCTCAAGGGCCCAATCATGCCCCCCTCGGCTGTCCAGGCTCATATGGCAGGTGGAGTTTCCATTGGGGAATCGACCAACATGCGGCGTGGAACTGCATCGTGCAGTCTAGCATCTAGGGTGGGATCCGCCCTGGCGGCACCTGGGATACCTGCTGGCTATTTAAGCCATACCCGAGCTGAGGCACACGCTGCGCGTTGTTCTGCACTTGCAGCGTGACGTTCACCAAGACCTGCTTACAGCATCCTTGGCCTGCATCTACAGGGAGAAGAAGAACACCATTATTCCTCCTTACCTGTTCAGCATCCAGTTCCTCAATCGCTCCGGAGTCTTCCTTGGAGTTCGTCTTCTTCATCAAGCAACATCCTGGAGAGGAGAGACAAGAAGAGGACAATTAGTAAGCGTTCGTCTTCCGATTCCATCATCTTAAGACTCCGCTTACCTACCGAAGTACTCCTGGAATTCAACAACAGTCTGGACATCTTCCACACTACGCTCCGCTTCCATCTGGCCGCATTTCTCCCAGGAACCTCTCGGCGACCTGCAAGGAAGAATAGCACAGGTTAGCCTTATTTAAAGGACGCTCATAGCGCCGCGCTTCGTGCATTCTCTTACCTTCTTGAGCACCGCCATCTCCATCAGCTCGACGTCTTCCTCATCCCTTCTGCATCTACGAGAGAAGGAGAAGGTTAACAGGGCAACAACTATTGCAGATACACATTCCTTTAGAACTAAAGATTTACCTCAAGAGTGGAGTCGCAGCCGGCCTGGACTCACGGGCCCACGCCAGTGAAGTAACTTGGCCGAAAGGTGCACAGCCACGACGCGCCCCTGTACAGAACAGCAGGGCGGGGCGCGCACCTGATCGAACTGCAAGGTGTGGAAGGCTCTAGGGGGATCGCAAGGAGAACACTTGGGAGGCGGGCCCCGAGAGAAGGTGATTGTGGCTAAAACTGAACTCTTGTCTTCCAGAATAGACCCACAGCAGCGCGAGTCCCCGGGAGAGGTGAATCCAACCCAGAAGCTCTCCAGACCAGTCGGGTGGCGTCCCTGTGGATACAAGGTGAGCGTTACACACACTTTGTACTTTAATATTTCGAACAAGGGAAAAGGGGTAAAATCACAGGCAATACTTTTGTCTAGGCAAGGGAATCGGAGGATTTGTTCAAAGATACAGATTAAAGTCAATAGGCCTGCGCCAGTGTCAATGGAGCAGATGCTCAGTTGCCGAGGATCACACGTTGAACAGTTCGAGATGCTAAGAGTACTTAGATATTGTCAATTGGAAGGAAAAGTTAGAAGAGGGAGGGAAGGAAGTATAAATCTTCGTGGAGGAAAAGGGTTCACCCCGATTCCGGATGGTCAGTCGGAGAGAACGACCAAATGTGCACAGTACCTTATTCTGTTGTATAAAAGCTGGTGCCACGGCAGTTGTCCTGGTAGTTCCTGCAGACTCACGGTTCCTGCGGCTTCAGTTGTGGGGACAAGAAGGAGGAAGTCTGGAGCGATCTGCACTACTCAGGGATGAGGCCAGCAGCAGCGAAAAAGGCGATGATGAATAAAAGGTGCGCTCCTTTAAATCAGCAGAGGGCTCTTCTGATGGCTATCCGGACCACTACAGCACAGCAGTGATTTTGACCCAGGAGAGGATGCTCGGACTGAAGAAAGGGTGAGCTATTTGATCCCACAAGGCTCAAGGGAAGAAGACTCCGGACTGGATCTTCTCTTAGTCGTTGAAGGGTAGATAGCTCAGGACTGCAGCAGGGCTTCACCGGGATCCGGATTGCAGCAGCCATCTTCTTCTCTGCTTCTCTTCGGTTCCTTGCAGTTCCGGTGGCAACGCTGCCTTCTAGCCCAAGAGTCCTGCCTTTTATGCCAAAATCCCCCATTCACACAGCCTGGCTGTCAATCACTCAGCAGGGGGATTGTCCAGCCCGGACAACCACCTCAGCCAATCAACACAAAGTGTGACTCTGGTCTCCAAGGAGACCCTGTGCAGGGGGTGTAAAGGACCGGTGGGGGGTGTCTGTACTTCTGCTCTCTATATGGTAGAAGAGAGGCACAGAGGACCCCAGCCAAGAATCTCTAGTACGGTAGCAATGGTCGAGCAATCAAGGCCTAGCTTCTCAGGAGGTAATGCAGGCTGGTTCTTAAGTACAGTGTAGTCCCCAAGCCCCCACAAAGGAATGTCCACACACTGTATTGGTTAGAACACAGTCTTTATATAATCAATATTCAAGGTTATGTACACCTATCATAATAACTCACTTTGTACTTAGGAAAATCAACAATGGCAAATATATACAATTCTAAAGTGGTACCACCCTTTGTATTAGATCTCATTAAAGTGCATCAACAATACTGTAACAATGTCACACAGATCAATAGAGGGAAACCAGCAATAGAAAGAGGAGAGAAAATAAGATGGTTGAACAATAGGCAGAATACTGGCCCCTACCACTAGACACAGTTCTGTGTGGAGATCCCCCCCACCTGGGCAACCTGTAAAATAAAGATATAGCACAAGCCCAGTCCATATATTGCTCTGCAAGTCTTATTCCCTCCTATAATGTTTTTACCCCCCCAATGTACCTGGTGGAGTCGGGTTCTTCGAAGAGGCGTCGACAGATCCTTCTTGAGCGACCCCCTTTCAAGCGGGAGTCATGGATCGTCGAGAGGCGTCGAGGAACTCGGCGTTCGGCGACGGGGAATCGACGGCCCTTCTTGAATGCCTTCCCTTTCAAGCGGGAGACACGGGGCGTCGAACGTCCGTCGACAAACAGGGTAGAACGGCGTCGATGAGGCGGCAGCTTCGTCCGAGCGGTGCTCGTCGGCGTCGGAGCGTCGGCGTCCTGCAAGGGAGAGGCGTGCGGAGCACCTCGGTGACAATAGTTCTGGACCGCAAAGATTGTGGAGACGGAGGCCCAGCACGGGCGTCGAGTCGTTTGAGTCTTTGTGGTCTTCGGGTGGCAGGAAACCCACCGACAGGTTTCTCCTCGGCGCGTTGGTCGTCCTCGACTTTCTCCGGCAGGCTAAAGCGGTCGACGGTGCGGACGAGGGAGTCCTTCGATTCGAATGTTCTTAGGCAAAGGAGCGGGCGGCTCCGGTCGTCGGCGGCACGGCGTCAAGTGGTTCCCACGGCTGGGCAACACTACTTCGATGGGCCTCCAGCGGTTACACAAACCTGCAAACCCTGGTCGACGGCAATGGACTTCGACGGCGTCGATGTCCGGGTGCTCCACTTGGATCTCCTCGGCGGTCCCGTCTCGGGTCGGCAGCCTTTCGAGGGTCTGTCTTCCAGGGCGCTTCGGCGAAGATGGAGCGGTGCTCGATGGTCCCTCGGAGCACGGGAAGAGGGCGCCTTACCAGGTCCTCTCTCGGGTCAGTCTTCGACGATTTCGGCAGCCTTCGCATCGCTCGAAGCAAATGCAGCAGCAAGTCTTCTTCTTCCAGCTGGACGTCGAGGATCAGCAGTTCCAGTTACTCTTAGAGTGGAGACTCAGCTCCAGAACGCTTCTGAACGTTCCTGAACAATTACCAGTGGTGAGAGGTCCCCAGATATACTATTCTGTCTCTCATCCACACTGCTGGCACACACTCAGCAGCCAATCACACAGAAGGGCATTCATGCAGTCAGTTAGCCAATCAGGCACACAGTGCATTCAGGCCACACTCCTCCCTTTCAGACACTCACAACAAGGAATGTGGATTGGGACAAGTACCCAGCCATTCAACACTACACACTGCATTCAGGCCAGTTTCGGGCAGGGCTGTCTCAGTCTTTGTCTCTCATGCCAGAAACCAGACAACCACAACAAGGAGTGTGTATTGGTCACACACTCTATTCACCCAGGTCCCACCCACAGGAGGTACCCACAACATACAGTCACTGGGAAGGCTCCAGTCAGTCTAGCTGGGCCTTCACAACACCATATATGGAACTTCCACCCAACAGCCAGTCAGGGGGAAGGGATAGAGTTAGGCCTTCCCAAGCCTTTGGGAAACAAGGTATCAGGCAATAGAAAGCAAGAGGCCACAGGAGCCATCTTGTTTCCTATCAGGAATCAACTGATCCCAATGGCAGGGCCTGGGTATCCCAAAATGGAGGACACCCAGATCACCTGTCAAATTCAGCATGGAGCTGCCACCAGCCCATACCCTGCTCTGTGGGCCACCCACAGGTGCCCAAAAACATACACTAGGGGTACAGGGTTGTACCCCTACCCATGGGTGACATAAGGGTATCCCAGGGGTCTGTTCACCAAACCAAAAGAGAGAGCTGCACTGTCAGGAGTCCCACATGGACTCCTGGGCAGAAAACATGACAGAACACACGATAAAAAGCAGTAAAGGACAAGGATTCAGAGGTCCTGTCCCTCTGATGCATTTCCAGCATCACAGTCGCCCCCCCAGACTGAGGTGGAGGGTGTCTAATCTCCCACGGGATAGACACCTTCATCCAGACGGTCAACATACCTTCTGGAAAGGCCATCTGCATTATCGTGACTCTTCCCTGGTCTGTGCTCTATGGTGAAGTCTAGCCCTTGCAGGCTAATGGACCACCTGAGCAATTTCGGATTCTCACCCTTCATCTGCATAAGCCACTTCAGGGGCTTATGATCTGTTTGGACCTTGAAGGTAGACCCCGTAAGGTAGGGCCTAAAACGCCTAAGGCTCCAAACTATGCTAAAACACTCCTTTTCAACAGTAGCCCACCTAAGTTCTCTACCCTTGAGTTGTCTACTGATGAATATGATAGGATGTTCTCTCCCTTTGTCATCTAACTGGGACAAGACAGCTCCAATTCCGGTGTCGCAGGCATCCGTCTGGACGATAAAGGGTCGGCTGTAGTCAGGCGCACACAACACAGGTGCCCTACACAGGCTTTCTTTCAAGCCATCAAAGGCCCTCTGACAGTCTTCAGTCCAATTAACCTTCCTAGGCTGTTTGGGTGAAGTTAGAGCTGTCAGGGGTGCAACTATGGTTCCATAGTCTGCCATGAAATTGCGATAGTACCCAGTGAGGCCCAAAAAGGCCCTCACCTGGGTTTGAGTAGTGGGAGTCTCCCAGTTCTGTACATCCTGTACTTTACTGGAGAGAGGTTGGATTTGACCCCCTCCTACCTCATGACCAAGATAGGTAACTTTCCCCTGAGCTATCTGGCACTTGGTGGCCGTGATAGTGAGGTTAGCCCTTTTCAAGGCCTGCAACACCTTATCCAGATGTGTCAAATGCTCTTCCCAGGTGGAACTGTAGACGGCAATGTCGTCTAAGTAAGCCACACAAAAGGCTTCCAGCCCACTAAGCGCATGGTTGACCAATCTCTGGAAGGTGGCAGGGGCATTCTTCAACCCAAAAGGCATGACCCTAAACTGGTAGAGTCCCTCAGGTGTTGAGAAGGCCGTCTTTTCCTTGGCATGGTCCGTCAGAGCTATTTGCCAATAGCTTGAGGTAAGGTCAAAGGTGCTCACAAATTTGGCAGCACCTATGGGGTCCACGAGCTCATCAGCCCTGGGCAATGGGTGCGCGTCAGTTTTGGTGACGGCATTGACTCCTCGGTAGTCCACACAGAACCTCCAATCCTTGGTACCCGCCTGGGAACTTGCCTTAGGGACAAGGACCACTGGACTGGACCAGGGACTGGTTGAGGGTTCAATAACACCCAGATCCAACATCTTGGTGACCTCAGCCTGGATGTGGTTCTTGACGGTATCTGACATACGGTAGCACCTGCTTTTGACAGGCACGCTGTCACCAGTGTCAATTTCATGCTTACACCACGGTGTAAGGCCTGGCGTCAGTGAAAACAGAGAGGCAAACTGTTGGAGCAAAGCCCTGCAGGCCCTCTGTTGCTCTGTTGTCAAATCCGGAGAGAGGTGTACTCCCTCCACTGAGCCATCCTGAGGGTTGCTATGCAGCAAATCAGGAAGGGGCTCACTCTCATCCTCTTCTTGCCCTGAAGCTAGCAAGAGACATGAGACTTCTGCTCGCCGGTGGAAAGGCTTGAGCCTGTTGACATGGAATATCTGAGGGGCTACCCCAGAGGCTCCCATGTCAACCAGATAATTGACTTCGCCCATCTTGGAGATGATCCTGAAGGGTCCAGTCCACTTGTCTGCCAAAGCTCTAGGCTTGGTAGGCTCCATCACAAGGATTTCCTGTCCCGGAGTCCAATCTACTTGCGAGGCTTTAAGGTCATGCCAGTACTTATTCAATTCCTGGCTGGCCTTGAGATTTGCTGTTTCCTGACCCATCATCTGTGTCATCCTCCGTCTGAGGCCTAACACATAGTCCCCCACTTGCTTGGCGGGACCTTGAGGGGTGGCTTCCAGGCCTTCTCGGATCAAGGCGAGGGGCCCCCTCACGGGATGTCCAGAGAGTAACTCAAAGGGGCTGAAACCAACACCCTCTTGAGGTACCTCTCTGTAAGCAAACAGCAGGCATGACAGGAGGAGATCCCATTTCCTCCTTAGGGGTTCTTCCAAAGCCCCTAGCATGCCCTTGAGAGTTTTATTAAATCTCTCAACCAGACCATTGGTCTGGGGGTGGTAAGAGGTGGAGAACTTGTAGGTTACCCCGCACTCTTTCCACATGGTTTTCATGTAACTAGACATGAAGTTGGATCCTCTGTCAGAGACAACCTCCTTGGGGAATCCAACACGGGTGAAAATGCCCAGGAGAGCCCTGGCAACCACCTTGGCAGTAACAGTCCGAAGGGGTATTGCCTCAGGGTACCTGGTGGCATGATCTACCAAGACCAGGATGAACCGATGTCCACCTGAAGTGGGAGGGTCAAGGGGACCGACGATGTCGATGCCCACCCTCTCAAATGGTGTGCCAACCACTGGCAATGGCTGCAGTGGGGCAATGACCCTGCCTCCAGTCTTGCCAGACAACTGACAAGTTGGGCAGGTCCTGCAGTGGGACTCCACCTCTACTCCCATTCGTGGCCAGTAGAAATGGGCAGAGAGCCTCTGCTTAGTCTTCTTGGTCCCAAGATGACCAGCCAAGGGCACCTCAAGCGCCAACTGCAGTAGGAAGGGCCTGTAAACCTGGGGTACCACCAACCTCTTGAGGGCACCAGGTTCAGGCTTAGTGGGCTCACTAACACGAAGCTCACCCTCCCAATAAATCTGGAATGTCCTAGGCACTTCTCCTTGTGCCTGTGACAGGGCCTGTTTCCTCAGTCCCTCGAGAGAGTGGCACTCTCTCTGTCCCTTACAGAAGTCTGCCCGGGAGGGTCCCCCTTCAGCTAACAAGCATTGAAGGTCGGGATGATCCTCCGGGTTGAGAACCTCTCCCACAGGAGAGTCTTCTGTCTCTTCTCCCACAGGAGTTGAGTTTGGGTTTTCCACTGGACCCAGCCCGTCCAGAGCATGGATCCCAATGGGTGCTGTCGGAACAGCAGGAAGAGAAGGTGTTCCCTCCACAGAGGTGGCCTTCTTGGTCTTCCTTCTTCTTGCCTTAGGCCTCGCCTTTGGCTCGGGTACCTGACCCACAGCCAGACCCGGTGTCACCTGTGACCTAGTGACTGCAGCAGCAGTCATGGGAAGACCATCCGAGATCAACCCCAACTCTACTAGATCATTTCCTAACAGAATGTTAGCAGGGACGTTGTCCTGAACCAGGACAGGAAGCTTTGCTGTCTTGTCTCCAATCACGAGTGTGACTAAGGCTACAGGCGATAATTTGGGAGGGCCACCAGCTAACCTGGTTGTTCTCAGAGGAGCACCTACATAGTCCTCTGGCTTGAGCAGGGTCCTGTCCACCACTGTCATGCTTGCCCCAGTGTCTCTCAAACCAGTAGAAGGCTGGCCATTCAAGAGGACACTTCTCAAAAACCTACGGGTGTTCTGTGGGATAGTCGCCAGTACTTCTGCATACTGGTCCCAGGCCCCAAGGGACACTAAGGAAATCTCTACCGGAGCACCAAATGTGGTCCCGGTAGAGGAGGGGAGGACAGTGGCCTCCACCTCAGACACGGGGTAAGGGTATGTCAGGCTGACAGCCTGTACTCCAAGTGCCTTACCTTTACACTTGGAGTCACCCCTTTTGTGATCCAGAGCCCCACAGTCCCAACAAGCGCCAGGAGTGCGGGGTACGGTACTGGAACCACTGGGAGCCTGCTTTGCAGCAGGTGGACCACTACTCTTATTCCCACCCACGGATGACTTATCCCCACTAGATTTTTGGGTCTTGGGAGAGGAAGGTTTAGGTTTACCCGACTGTGACTGCTTGTGGGACTCCTCAGCTTTCTGAGAGGCCCCCTTTTCTTTGTCCTTGTCCTTCCCACTGGAGTCCTTAGGGGACACCCGGTGGGAGACCCACTTGTCAGCCAACCTAGCCAGCTTAAAGGGGCCCAAAATGTTCTGGTCAGCCACATACTGACGCAGCTCTGGTGAACAGGCTTCAGAAAAATGCTCAAAGAACAAGAGGTGGGACAATTCAACAAAAGTCTTAACCTTGTATCCATCGATCCACCCCATCATGTTCATGTGCGCAGCACTCACCCAGTCAACCCAAGACACATTCTCTCTTTTCTTAAAATCCCTGAACCTTCTAAGGTATTGGGTAGGTGTCTTGCCAAACTTGGCAATCAAAGCAGACTTCATACACTCATACTGACCCCTTTCTTCCACTCTCAGCTTCAGAATACAGTCATATCCAGTTTGAGGCACTCTGCTTAACAAACACTTAGCCCAATCTCTTTTATCAACATCATGAATCGCACAAGCCATTTCAAAGGCTTCAATCCATTGGAGGATATCTGAACCCTCCACAAATACACCAACCAAATCTTTCATAAACTTGGTGGCTGGGGACCTGACGCTCTCACTGGTTTTAGCTGAAGTCTCCACTCTAGCTTTCTCTAGCTGGATTCTCTGACATTCAGTGTCCTGGCTCTTGAGTTCAAGGTCCCTATTCTTGAGCTCCACTTGTTGAGCCAACTCCTCTTTCTTAAGTTCAGCATCTATTTCCAACTTGCGGTATTCAAAGGCCAATTTCATCCTTAATAACTCAAGCTCCAAGGAATTGCTGGGGTTTGGAACAGAGGCAGCAGGAATGGCGGCATTCCCAGAAACAGATTCAGCAGAAACCCCAGGGGCAGAGTCCTCATTGGTTGCATTCCCCCCCCTCATCCAGAGTTTCACTATCAGTCTGGTAGTCCACCAGGGCAGCTATCAGCTCAGCCCTAGACTTATCCACAAAGTCTAACTCCGTGGCTTCACAAGCACTCTGGAGAGCCTCCAAGCTCATCCGAGTCAATTTGCCATTTGCAATAGACTCCATTGTTTGTAATGCAGTTATCTTGTACACAACTAAACCTTAATTTAATAAAGTGCAGATATTTTGTAAGTGGCACGGTTATACACTGATTCTTAAAACCATAAGCATCCCACCGCTGCCACCAGCTGTAAAGGACCGGTGGGGGGTGTCTGTACTTCTGCTCTCTATATGGTAGAAGAGAGGCACAGAGGACCTCAGCCAAGATTCTCTAGTACGGTAGCAATGGTCGAGCAATCAAGGCCTAGCTTCTCAGGAGGTGATGCAGGCTGGTTCTTAAGTACAGTGTAGTCCCCAAGCCCCCACAAAGGAATGTCCACACACTGTATTGGTTAGAACACAGTCTTTATATAATCAATATTCAAGGTTATGTACACTTATCATAATAACTCACTTTGTACTTAGGAAAATCAACAATGGCAAATATATACAATTGTAAAGTGGTACCACCCTTTGTATTAGATCTCATTAAAGTGCATCAACAATACTGTAACAATGTCACACAGATCAATAGAGGGAAACCAGCAATAGAGAGAGGAGAGAAAATAAGATGGTTGAACAATAGGCAGAAAACTGGCCCCTACCACTAGACACAGTTCTGTGTGGAGATCCCCCCACCTGGGCAACCTGTAAAATAAAGATATAGCACAAGCCCAGTCCATATATTGCTCTGCAAGTCTTATTCCCTCCTATAATGTTTTTACCACCCCAATGTACCTGGTGGAGTCGAGTTCTTCGAAGAGGCGTCGACAGATCCTTCTTGAGCGACCCCCTTTCAAGCGGGAGTCACGGATCGTTGAGAGGCGTCGAGAAGCGTCGAGGAACTCGGCGTTCGGCGACGGGGAATCGACGGCCCTTCTTGAATGCCTTCCCTTTCAAGCGGGAGACACGGGGCGTCGAACGTCCGTCGACAAACAGGGTAGAACGGTGTCGATGAGGCGGCAGCTTCGTCCGAGCGGTGCTCGTCGGCGTCGGAGCGTCGGCGTCCTGCAAGGCAGAGGCGTGCGGGGCTCCTCGGTGACAATAGTTCTGGAGCGCAAAGATTGTGGAGACGGAGGCCCAGCACGGGCGTCGAGTCGTTCGAGTCTTTGTGGTCTTCGGGTGGCGGGAAACCCACCGACAGGTTTCTCCTCGGCGCGTTGGTCGTCCTCGACTTTCTCCGGCAGGCTAAAGCGGTCGACGGTGCGGACGAGGGAGTCCTTCGATTCGAATGTTCTTAGGCAAAGGAGCGGGCGGCTCCGGTCATCGGCGGCACGGCGTCAAGTGGTTCCCACGGCTGGGCAACACTACTTCGACGGGCCTCCAGCGGTTACACAAACCTGCGAACCCTGGTCTACGGCAATGGACTTCGACGGCGTCGATGTCCGGGTGCTCCACTTGGATCTCCTCGGCGGTCCCGTCTCGGGTCGGCAGCCTTTCGAGGGTCTGTCTTCCAGGGCGCTTCGGCGAAGATGGAGCGGTGCTCGATGGTCCCTCGGAGCACGGGAAGAGGGCGCCTTACCAGGTCCTCTCTCGGGTCAGTCTTCGACGATTTCGGCAGCCTTCGGATCGGTCGAAGCAAATGCAGCAGCAAGTCGTCTTCTTCCAGCTGGACGTCGAGGATCAGCAGTTCCAGTTACTCTTAGAGTGGAGACTCAGCTCCAGAACGCTTCTGAACGCTTCTGAACGTTCCTGTACAATTACCAGTGGTGAGAGGTCCCCAGATATACTATTCTGTCTCTCATCCACACTGCTGGCACACACTCAGCAGCCAATCACACAGAAGGGCATTCATGCAGTCAGTCAGCCAATCAGGCACACAGTGCATTCAGGCCACACTCCTCCCTTTCAGACACTCACAACAAGGAATGTGGATTGGGACAAGTACCCAGCCATTCAACACTACACACTGCATTCAGGCCAGTTTCGGGCAGGGCTGTCTCAGTCTTTGTCTCTCATGCCAGAAACCAGACAACCACAACAAGGAGTGTGTATTGGTCACACACTCTATTCACCCAGGTCCCACCCACAGGAGGTACCCACAACATACAGTCACTGGGAAGGCTCCAGTCAGTCTAGCTGGGCCTTCACAACAACACCATATATGGAACTTCCACCCAACAGCCAGTCAGGGGGAAGGGACAGAGTCAGGGCTTCCCAGGACTTTGGGAAACAAGGTATCAGGCAATAGAAAGCAAGAGGCCACAGGGGCCATCTTGTTTCCTATCAGGAATCAACTGATCCCAATGGCAGGGCCTGGGTATCCCAAAATGGAGGACACCCAGAGCACCTGTCAAATTCAGCATAGAGCTGCCACCAGCCCATACCCTGCTCTGTGGACCACCCACAGGTGCCCAAAAACATACACTAGGGGTACAGGGTTGTACCCCTACCCATGGGTGCCATAAGGGTATCCCAGGGGTCTGTTCACCAAACCAAAAGAGAGAGCTGCACTGTCAGGAGTCCCACATGGACTCCTGGGCAGAAAACATGACAGAACACACGATAAAAAGCAGTAAAGGACAAGGATTCAGAGGCCCTGTCCCTCTGATGCATTTCCAGCATCACAGGGGGTGACTACACCCCTCCCTCACATTCAGCCCACCTAGACACCAAAGGAGGGCTTCTGGTCAGAAGAACAAAGGAGGCAAACCTGGTTTGCCGCGCAAAGAAAGACTCAAGAAGGATGTTCGAAATGGTGGCTAAACCCAACCAGCGCCGAAATAAAAAGTATTTGGGCAAGCAGGTTTAAAGTTCGAGGCTACTAAAATAGCCTAAAACGTTACCACGTTATATAATATAACCGCGGTAGGAAAATTAGGGTAGGTACCACTGCCACCAGCCAAGTCTTAATGTTAAGAGAGAGAAACAATGCCCCAAGAGGCACAGATAAAAAGGGCTAAGAATTAACCCTTTCCAAAGCTCCATATAAGATGGGGTATACTGGATCCGTGGTTAAAAGTGACTATGTAAAGTTAATGGCATCTTTACCCTTTTCTCGGGGACAGTAGTCAGCCCCAGAAAATGGAGTCGGTGGGACGCCTAAGAGACAACCCTGTGTTACTGCACTGAAGGTGCTGTGTAACACACCAAAGAGTGGGGCTACTGAAGTGGTGGTGTACTCCAGAGTCCACAATCCCAAAGACAGTCAAAATACACATGGCAAAACACAGGTAAGAGTGGGGGAAAAAGCTCACACTCTTACCAGGTGGAAAAAATAAACTCCAGAAATCCAGCAAAGCTGCTGGGGGACTCACTAGGTGAGGGAAATTAGAATGAGAATGCTCTCTAACGGGGAACACTGTGGAACCCTGCACCCTCCTTGACGTCCCATTGAGGAGACGCCATCTGAACCGCCGAGAGGGCGCGGCGCGTGAGATAAGGCTGGGCCGTGATATGCCATCCACCCCAAGGACCTGAAGGAGCAACGGGCTTCCAGGGAAAGCGCAGTTAGAAACTGTGAACCAGGCAGCGGTACTGAATACCAGAGGCAGGCTCCCAGGAGATGTCACAAGCTGCGTAGCCCTTACAGGAAACCAGGTAGTAGAGACGGCCACAACGAATCCAGGCGTCACAGATTTCATCCAATTCGACTAACGGAGCATCATCCACAAGCAAAGGACCAGGCCACGGACAATAGGATTTCAAAAGGGAGACGTGGAACACTGGATGTATCCTCCAGGAGACAGGCAAGTCGAGATGGAAAGCCACTGGCGAAATACGATGGACACCCAAAAAGGACCAGCAAAGCGAGGAGCAAGTTTTCTGGAAATGTTTCGTAGAGGCAGGTTATTCATAGAGAGGCAGACCCGATCCCCCACCTGGTTCTGGGCCTCCATGAAATATATATGATATGATATGATATGGCATTTATAACGCGCCTATACACAAGTGTTTCAAGGCGTGACGAGGCAACGGGGGAAACAAAGGGAGGACAGACAACGATCCTACTAGGCCAAGTGTCATTCAGATCGCGCAAGTCATTGGAAGGGGGGGGGGGGGAAGTGAGCATTGGAAGGGAGAGAGGAAAGTGCAGTACATGGGGGAAAAAGTGGAATAAATAAGAAAATAAACGGCCAGCTGGTGGCAAGTGCAAGGAAGTGCAAACAAAAGTGCTGGTAAGGGGACTGTAGGGATACAGAACAACAGTCCCCAGGTACAGGGGTAACCAGGGGGAAGTGCAAGTGGGCAATTAACAGGGCCTGGGCCAGAGATCAGAAAGGGTGGCCAGGTAACCAAAGCAGTTAGTCAGGAAATCAGCAGGGGAGAGGGGGAGAGAAAGCAGAGGCAAAGAGGAAGGTTTTGAGGTGCTTCCGGAACCGGAGATGGTTCTCCTCGAGTTTCAGGGAAGCAGGAAGACTGTTCCAGAGAGAGGCCCCAGCCGAAGAGAGTAATCTGCCACCAACTCTTTGCTTGGAGAAGTGACTGACACTGAGGGAGTTGGAGGTGGATGAGCAAAGAGCTCGAGAAGGAAGATATTTAGGAAGAGAGAGTTGAAGGTATTTCGGCCCCAGAATGCAGAGGGTTTTGAACTTAATCCTCGCAGCCACTGGGAGCCAGTGCAGGGATTTCAGTCCTGGAGAGATACGATCCCGGGGCTTGAGGCCAAGGACAAGTCTCGCAGTCCTGTTCTATATAAGTTGCAGAGGGCGGAGAGTAGAGGCAGGCAGATTTAGATAGAGGCTGTTAGAATAGTCCAGCCTAGAGAGGACCAGGGCTCTGGAGACAGTGAGCTTCTGGGGGAAGGAGAGGAAAGGAAGAATACCACTAAAGAGGTGCAGCTGGTAGTGTGACTTCTTAGAGATGTCAGAGATGTGAGGGGAGAAGGAGAGAGCAGAGTCGAAGATGACCCCGCGGTTTTTAGCCTTGCAGGTGGGAGTAGGAAGAGGGCCAAGAGAGGCCAGCCGAGAGCTGCAGGGAAGGAGGGAGTGGGTGTGCCGATGAGTAGAATCTCAGTCTTACTTGCATTAATGCAGAGGTCGTTGGCGGCACACCACTCCTTGATGGCAGACAGACAGTCCGAGATGAGGGAAGGAGAGGAGGAGGCCGAGGGTAGCCTGAAAATGAGCTGGGTATCGTCCGCATAGCACTGAAAGTTGGGACAAATAGCGGCGATGCGATGGGCAAGGAGTGCCAGGTATTGGTTGAACATCCAGGGAGAAAGGTTAGATCCCTGGGGGACACCACAGATAGAGAAATAGATGTCCGAGAGGAAGGACCGCAGTTGGACCTGGGAGGGTCGATTGGAGAGGAAAGAAGTCAGCCACGCCAAAGCCTAACCAGTGATACCCAGGTTATCACAGAGACGGTTGAGCAGGATGCCATGGTTGACAGTGTCAAAGCCAGAAGAGAGGTCAAGCAAGATGAGAACGCACGGGGTATTATAGTCAAGGTTGGTGAGTAGGTCTTCACGGATGTTCAGGAGAGCAGTTTCCGTGCTTCTGGCAGCTCTGAAGCCAGACTGATGGTCATGAAGACAACCAACAGATTCAGTGTGGAGATTGAGCCATAGAATGCTGTTTATCGGCAGCGGTCTTCACCATGGCCAGGGTGACTTGCAGGTATTCAGCACTTTGCAGTGTACTTCCTGTAAACGTAGAACTAGAGAAGAACTGGATACCTCAACACCAGGTGAAATAAGAGGCGTGGGCAACAGGGCAGGATGGGAACCCAAGCAACCATCAAAACATACTAACGCCAGTGGCCGAGTGGACCGTGTAGTTATATGCAACCTCTGCCATAAGAAGGTAGTCATTCCAGTTTGACTGCATGCCACCAGTGAAATGGCGCAAGTACTGCTCTATTGTCATTATGGTACGTTCTTTCTGGCCATTCGTTTGCAGATGATATCCAGAGTTGAAGGCTTTGGAGACACCGATCCACAAATGGGATGTATATTGCCTACCATATGGTAGGCCCTACAAAGATCCAGTTTGGTGAAAACTTTAGCGACATTTTAGGATTCCAGAATATCAGTGATCAATGGCAAAGGATATCAGTCTTTCAAAGTGATTTTGTTGAGCAGGCGGTAATCAATACAAAGTGTGAGTGTGCCTTCTTTCTTTTAACAAAAAACAAAGGAGAATCCTTGGGCGACGGCCTGATATAACCAAATTGTAAACCTTCTGCCAGGTATTTCTTCAGCTTGACTATTTCTGATTCGGTCACAGAATATATTCTAGAGTTCATCAAGACAGGACGTGTTCAGGAAAGCGTTGATTTCACAATCTAAATTTTGGTGTGGTTGAAGAGGTATGTTTTCAGGTTCCCGAAACACATCATGGTAATGATGGTACTCAATGGGCATGTATAAACACAATATCTCGTGTATTTGGTAGTTCTGGGTTCTGTCATGTAAAGAGTCCACCATCATGGTCAACAGTGCATGGTACAATAGTCAGAAGAGAAGATCAGAATGCGAGTAGCCCAATTTATGTAGGGATGGTGCTTCATCACCCTTGGCAACACCAAGACTACAGGATAGACCGGCGAGCATATGATATCAAAGGCCAGCTGCTCACTATGTTTTTTGATGGCCACCAGCAGAGACAAAGATTGAAAAACAGCTAAACTGGAGGACAATGGCGTTCCTTCAATCACTTGAATGCCGGCACATTGTTGTTTATGTTCTTTGGGGATGTTATTCTTCTGTGCAAAATCCCCATCCAGATAGTTTCCTGCAGCTCCACACTCTAATAATGCTGGTACAAGGAGCGACTCAGTTTCTTTGGATCCCCACATAAAGTTGGGGAACAAATAATGGGGCTAATGGCATCAAAGAGTTAGGTTGTGTGGGAAACTGATAAAAACTTGGTCTGAGGCCCTCATCCTGCTCCCCATCAGAGGGCAGGCCCCTCATTATCCCTACTGCTTTACTGGTCTTACAGGACAGGATCCGAGATGTCTAGAGATTCTGCAGTACAGGCAGAGATTGTTTGCTCAGCAGCGCTGTCTCTCTGCTTCGGACAAAGGACCATGGCGGGAGCTGATCTGCATCGGGTCAGCACTGGTTTCCCCAGTGCTTGCCACTTTCACAATTCCAGGTTGGCCAAGGGGTGGCCGTGCGTGATCTGGGACATTTAGACCGACATAGTTTGTAGCAGCTTTTTGTGAGTCGATGGTCAATCCCCAAGATCTGGTCAATCAATCCCTGTAAACTTGTGGGCTCAGGTGTGTGGACAAGTTGATCTTTGAATTCTTCAGGCAGACCTCTGCAGAAAAGGGTAAGCTGCGTTATTTCGGGCCACAAGGAGTTGGAAGCCAGTTGTTTAAAACGACCTATGTAGGAGATGAGATCCTGAGCCCCCTGACGTAATTCCAATAACTGACTCTGGGAAGTTGCAGCCTAGTTAGGGATTTGAAAAGAGCAAAATTGGCCATTACCGGGCTATGAGACGACACGTAAGGAATAGCCCAACCCAAAGCCCCCATGGCGTCCGACCGAGGAGACACCATTGGAGCCACCAAGAGGGCACAGCGGGGCGCGTGAGGTAAGAATGTGCCGAGGAACTTTTCTTCTGTAAAGTCTTTTGGCTTATTGCAATGCTGGTTCCAGGTTTACCCCCAATTGACATCTCATATCAGGAGAATTGTACCATGTTTGCCTTTGCTTTTCAATTCTATTTGGAATGTTTGTTAACGTGTTGACACATCCCAAGGCCCTCTACTCGTTTAGGTTGACACACCGGTTGAACGCGTAGCTATTGCAAGGAGTTTTCCATTGGGCAAGCTTCCCTTTCTTGCCAGAGTCTTGATTGGTTCCCGCATCCGCTTGTTAATACATTGCCGACAGAACCATTGCCACTCTGCAGCACCACATCGCCCCTGGTCCTGCTGCGCACAGTTCGCCTTGACTTCACCTGAGTTCCTCTTCTCCAATCCTGAACTCATCCAGGCTGTTACCAGCAGATATCGCCTGCTCTCCCCATTGCTTTTCAGTGAGCTTGCCTCGCTTCCCGCATTCTGCAGACTTTCATGCATACTTGAAGAATGAATAGACTTTTGTTTGAAAAAAGTAGTTTTCCGATTTTTGTATTGAAATGGTTCTGAATAATGACAGCATGCCATCACAAACTCTGGTATTCAAGGATCTTCCTCGCAAGCAAGAGAAGAATACTGCCTCTCTCCTGCTCGAGTCACCACTTTCCATTGGCAGCCATCTCCTCCCCTGTGATCCACCCTCAGAATACCACCCCCAGGATCAGGATCAGGTAACGGCTGCCGTCCCCTTGCCACATAGGCAGAGACTTTAGGCTGGGAATCGGAGATCACTTTGCAAGATTCATCACAGAGGTTCTTCAAGTACTGTGCATCAGTTGATATCCGTGGACTTCCAATTGCCACACCCACCGAACTACTGAGACAAGGAAGATGAAAGAAATGATGCCGAACAGTAAGAGCCTCAAATTCAATGAGCGTTCTAGTTGTTTTTACAAGGCACCTATGCCTGGGACATTTGAAAATGGAAATGAGGGGTTGGGGGTGCTGCTGAGCAGCAACTAAGATGGTCGCCTGACTGTGAGCTCCGGCCCCGGCAAGATCCTTAGCGCTAATGAATCCTTCTTTGTGCCTGTTTATAGTGTGATAAACCTGAAGTTACTCTCACCGCCACTCCCCAGGGATCTTCTGTTCATGTGGCCAGGGAAGGGTCATCACTTTTGGATCCTGACCCTGGGGGTGCACAAGCGAGGGAGGATCACCTGAGTCGAGGGTCCTTGGGGATCGGGAGAGGGTCCCTGAGGGCGAGACATGGTATCCCCCTTTCCAAATTACCCTACTTTCCTGCAGCCTTTATAGGATATTGCCATTCATATCCTGCCCTACCCTCTGAATTGACATTGAGTACTGGGACGAGGAAGAAGCCTCAAAGAGTAATGCAGAACTCATTAGGAGACACAGTATAATACTGACACGAGGAAGAGGGCTATGGAAGAATACCATTACACAAACCAAACATGCCCCATTAATAGGGTCAGGCAATTGAGCCTGATACCTCGCACCTGCAACCTATTATTGACTGGCAGCTGTATAAAAGAAGAAACCCCCGAGAGCAAGCAGAGCACTTTTGGAGAGGAGCAGAAAGGAAGCCAAGCCGAGATGTCGTGGAACGAAAAAAAAACGGAACACCAAGATGCTGAAGAAGTTGTCTGTGGGAGCGTGGCGGGAGAGTCTCCGGAGAGCTGGCAATAGGAGTAAGAGGAAGCCGTGTGGGCAGGTGGTCCCTTACTGGTGGCTTCAAAGTGCTCGTTCCTCCTGGGTGGAGAAGCGACCCAGGAGTGCCTAAGGGCAAAAACCGTGGGAGCGAAGAAGCAGCAAGATTCCACTGACGACCGGTGAGTTTGATGTGTTAAGAAGCCTGGTGTGCGAATTAATGCAAGTCAATGAGTACAGTATAGCAGAGTGGTTGCATGCAGTCGGCACGTTGTCGGAAGTCCCTGAACGAAGGCGAGAAGCCTTAACAAGAGGACAGTCGAGTGTAGAAACGAGCAATGACCTGAAAGCTAAAAGTGTGTAAAACGTTGTAGTTGTGGGAAGCTAAGGGCATATGGTTGCGTAACCTGTAATGGTTGGGCTGTGCAGTCTATCAACTGTGCCTAGATCAGAGGGCCCTAACCAACGATGAAAGTAATCAAGGAGACCTGCTGGTAAATATTGTGAACTATTCGAAGTGCTTTGAGCTTTGGGAAAGGCAATCCAGAGCTCCTGTCAAGTATAGTGAGACTGTTGGATAGCGTGACTAGAGACTTTGAACTTTGGGAAGGAGAACCCCGAGCCTTGTTGAATAACCGAGAACAGTTGTTGAACCTTGAGGCTTGGGGGAAGGGAACTTGAGAAACCCGCTGAACATTAACTAGAGGGCATTTAGAGCTCTGCAAAGGAGCCCTGAAAAACCTGTTTAACTTTGTGAAAACAGGGGGCTTTGAGCTTGGGGAGGGATCCATAAGAAGCCTGTTGACCTTTATGAATCTGAGTGCTTGGGGAAGGGAACCCTAAGAAACCTTGGTGAACTTTGGGAACTAATCTGCTTTGAACTTTGAGAATGGAGCCAGAAAAGAGCTTCAGCAGAACTCTGTTTTTGCGTTTCACTTTTGAACACTATTTGTGTTCAGTACGAAAATCCCTACACTGTGTTTAGTTAGATGTGGGCAGCCAGGATAGTGTTTGACACACAGACTTCTGTTTTGGACTTGCTGACTTAGACTTTCCTTAGTTGCATCAGTTGAGGGAAATCCCCAAATTAGAGATAGGGCAAGCTAAGGCTTACACCATCCTAACCTTAAATAAAGAAATTTCCTGTTTAAAACTTAAACCTTTGTTGTCTGTGACATCTCTTGATACCATGTCTGTCTCACAATTGCAACTGTGAGGTCACGCCGTGTTGCCCTTGCGGCCCTGCTACTGACAGCCGTCTCCAGTGTTGTTGGAAGCCCGGAAGAGCCAGGCAGCGAGACGAGCTGGCGGCTGCCGGTGCGTGTGTCAGTGCCGCGCAGAGACCTCCGTGGCTGCCTGATGCGGCATCACCTGAGTCCACAGCAGTTGGATGCCTGAGTGGGGGAGGTGCAGGGGCACTTATGGGATTGCACGCATTACACTGCACCGTAGGGTGCAGCGCTGCAGATCGGTGCCCAGGTTCCCAGCGGACTGTCAAGTCATCCTTTTTAACTGTGCCCTGTGGTGGATGCGAGGTTGGGCTGCCGCAGGGGACTGCAGATATGGTGAGAGGCGGCGCTGAGCTGCTGACCCCGCAGCATGGCTCACTGGGACCTGTTTGCTGCCACAGCCCAATCCTGCTGTCGAACAATGCTTCTGTGGGTCTGGCAGAAGCCTTGAGAGAGGCAGTGGCCCAGTGGTGAGAAGAGGAGCCTTGATGGCGATACCTGCAATTGCTGTTGCAGTTCTGTGACATATTGTATTAAACTACATAGACAGAGACTGCGGGTGGTGAGTCCCTGTGACTAAAGCGGATCACTGGGCTGGTGCAGGGGAATTTCCACTGCTGTTTCCCTCCTGCTGGTTATAATTATGACAAAGGGTGTTATACCAATACTCCAGCGACACCTGTGCGTGGGTCTGCAATGGAAACGCTGGCTGAAACAACATCTACAGACCGCCTCCTGGCTGCCATGCAGAGTGGCGTTGCTGCAGTGAATATGAAGCTAGACAATATGTTGCCAATGTTAGTTCCCTGCACTCTAAATTAGAATAGGAGAGTGATCATATTACTGAGGCGTAAACCAGGATTGGTAACACGGAAGACAGAATTGTGCAGCATGATCAAGACATCACCTCCCTGAAGAAAGACCTGGCAGCGATTCAGGGGAAATGTGATGACCTGGAATCGTGTTCCCGGCGCAATAATGTTTGTATCATTGGGGTGCAGTAAAGCGATGTGAGGGGGGGGGGTGGAGCCTTTCGTTGAGGACCTCCTGTAACAGCTACTGGGAGCTCTATTTTCGGGCCAATTTTTTGGTAGAACGAGCCCTTGTGCCGGTCCCAAAACACTGGACACCTCCACGCATGATCATTGCCAAATAGTAAAATTACAGTGATAGGGACCTCACACTGCAATTGTTCACAGTGTGTGGAACCCTACACTTTGAATTTAATAAAATTCATATATATATATATATGGATTTTGCAGCAAGTGTCCAGGTGATGTGCAGATCCTACGAACCAGTGAAGCAACAGTTATGACACTGGCAGCTCCTGTACGCTCTGCTATTTCCAGCTAATTTCTGCATACAGCACGGGGGAAGGGCACACTTCTTCGAAAGCCCTACTGACGCCAATCCCTACATTAAGGCATTGATTCCATTATCCCTGGAGGGCGCTTCGGGCGGAAGTAGCCCTCGGGGCGCTCTGATCCAGGTGCTTCTGATGCAAGAGAGTGAACATCTGAGCCATCCACTGCAGAGCTAGTCTATAGCGGGCTTAATCTAAGGCAGAGTTGGTCCTGATTGTTGACCAGCCGGAATGACTGACTGAACTCCATGTACAGTTACTGATCGCACTTCACCCCAGGAGATCTCAGTTGGTGTTGGGATGGGTATGCATCATCAAGATGGGAGGGATGGTGGGCTGGGCAGTAGGAGGGAGAGAGCTAGGGGAGCAAAATGGCTCCTATGGTAGGATTAAAAAGTTTAAAGTTCAGGCAAACAGTATATTGCGCTACATGGGTACTATGGTTGTACTTCGCTGTCCTTGAAGGGGCCGGTGTTTGGTAAATGGGGGGTATGAATGAACAGGGTTCACTGGGGGTGCTGACTTTCATCTCCTGGAATGTACAGGGGTTAAACAACCCATCCAAGGCTACGAGGTTGTTGACGTATCTTGAGGGTCCTGCCTCCAAGGCCCTCCTGCTTCAGGAGACACATGCTCTGGGCCTGGTGCATCTATATATCAATAGATTCTACACATCATGCTCCTCACAAGCTCACGCAGTGATGACACTAATACACCCCACACTCACACTCCCTTTGATAAAAGCTACATCGATCCCCAGGGAAGATATATGGTGGTAAAGGGAGTGTTGGACGGAGATTACATACTACTGGTCAACTCCTACAGCCCCAATGTAGATGACCTGGACTTCTACTGGGCCATTGCAGATATACTTATTGGGCATATTGATATACCTGTGGTGTGGGGGCGGAGGGGTATGAACATGATCATTGATGCCACCATGTATCGCTCCTTCTATGCGACCCAGCCTCTCTCTCTAGCGGCACAAACTGTGTTGCAGATTATGTTGCAGCTGCAACTGTTGGATGTCTGGCACCAGTTGCTTCCTAAAGTGAGAGAGCATACGTATTATTCTACTGTCCACGATTCCATGTTACAGATTGATTATTGGCTTTGCTCCTTCACGCACATGCTCTGATCACTCTCCCATTGTACTGTCCCTGGTCTTTACTCACTCACGTAGATCCTGCCCCCTTTGGGGTATGTCACCTACTATGCTACGGGATCCCAGTCTCACGGAATCACTTTACATTAAAATCGAAGAGTTCTTTAGTAATAATGTGGGCTTGGTGTTGTTATATTCTACTGTTTGGGAAGCTTCCAAAGTGTTTTTGCAGAGGGAGCTATTGTCGTTGACTGCTGGGACCCTTAAGTCACTTAGATCGGAACTGCACAAGCTCGAAGGGCAGATTAGACATCTTGAGAACAAATATGGCAGGATGAAGGTCACGGCTCTCCTAGGGTTGATTAAGGGCAACGTATTAAAGTTCCCAGATTGGTGAAAAAGGAAGTGTTATAGATCACTAAACCAGTGCTCGCTTGTAAATATGGCAAATCGGACATGCTGGGGAGAGTTCTTGCTACAGCAGTTAAAGTAGATTATATCCCACGTGTTATTACTGGCATTTACGCTGCCGCTGGAGCCATCCTTACTGCAGAGGTTGACATTAATTCAGCGTTCCAGGCGTACTATGAATCCCTGTACTCCAACACAAACGTTGGCTCAGATGAAGAACTTGCACACTAAATGGAGGACATCGATCTCTCGGCACTGCCAGAAGAAGCAATTCTAGCACTGGACTCTCCTATCACTGCTGAGGAACTACCTGCTGCCATTGCTGCTCTGGCATCGGGTAAGGCCCTGGGATCAGATGGTCAAGGGGTTGAATTGTATAAAGAATACAGAACAATCTTTACCCCTCACTGGCTACACGTATTGGAGAAGTCCATTGTTGGTGGATACTTTCTGCCATCAATGCGCAAGGCTGTAATAAAGGTTCTGGCAAAGTCTGGCAGGCCTTCAAATGAGGTTACTTCATATCGACCACTATTACAAATAAATATGGATGCAAAGATTTTTGTGAAGGTCTTGGTGTCAAGGCTCCTTCACCATATGTCTGGGCTATTACACCTGGACCAGTCGGGATTCATCCCGGCGCGACCCACAGCGTAACATTTCCGTAAGTTTTTCAGTATCATTTCCCAAATCGACCCACATGCTAAATCGGTGGCAGCATCCCTGTATGCAGCGAAAGTCTTTCGCTCCGTGTCCTGGCGGTATCTAATGAGGGTCCTTAGTCGATTTAATTTTGAGGTTTATTTTTTTAGCTGTGTGCAGCTTCACTATTGCTGGCCCACAGCCAGAGTGAGGACTAATTCTTCCCTGTCCCCTAGTACAGGTCTCCAATGAGGGACGTGCTGCCCTTTATCTCCCCTACTGCTTCAAATAACAATAGGGCCAGTCGCTGCACTCATCCGGGGCAAGCATGGACACGGAAGAAAATGTATGTCAGGACCCCCACCTCCATGGGTCATATCTTTGTACGCAGATGACACCTTACTGTATATTCACGACCCGGAGGTCAATCTTGGTCCTATGATGGGCGAAGTACATGCATTTACTAAACACTTTGGCTGCAGCGTCAATAAAACAAAATCTGAACTATTTTCTCTTACAGAAGCCATGCTTCATATGCCTGATCTATTGGGGTTTCGCAGAGTGGAAGCCTGTGTCAAATACCTGGGCATCAGGGTCTCTAGACAACAGCACACATTGTAGGCTGACAGTACTCATATGTCCCGTCCCCTTTCCTCCATCTTTGTGGGCGTCCCCCAACATGGGGACGGTACTGAAAACCTTTGGCAGCAAAACATTGAGCTTCCGTTTTAAATTTAGTCCAGCGTACAGGTGCGCATCCCTGGGTGTGTGAACGCCCCCCATGCCCTGCCCTCCGGCGACTCACCTCAGTCCGTTTTACCACACGGACGGTGTCGGACCTGGCAGCTAGGCACAGAGACTTTTAAACTTTCCGCTTGCTCTTGATTACTATTTTAATTTTCAGCCTTCTTCACTTCCCTTCGGTGCTTCACCTATCCGGCGCATGTCGGCTGCAGGAGAATTCACACGATGCGTGTCCTGCGAATGCTTGTTCTCAGCATCAGAAACCCATGCTATCTGTCTTTAGTGCCTGGAGCCCAACCACCGCTGGGATGCGTGCGTGACCTGCATCGCTCTTCGTCATAGGACACTGAAGAATTGTCTTCCACACTGGAGGGAGATCTTCCACGATTCTCCACCAGGTCATCTTAAAGAGTTTGTTGCCAGGAGCCTACGTCAACTCAAGGTAGGCCCTTTGTTTAGTATGGCTCCTCAGCGCGGTGACTCCTTTCTGGGGTCTTCCATGAGTGAGGGTACCTTTGATTCTGGTTCTGGTACACCCGATGGTTCTAAGGCTACCGGCTCCCAAGCCGAGGGGCCCGGGGTCTCTTCCTGGTGTTCCTTTGGCAGACCCAAGGCCATTGAAGGCTACCAGCTTCCAAGCTAAGGAGCTCAGGAGATCTACTGGGTGGTCCACGGAGGGGCGATCAACTTTGTCGTCCTCTTCGGCCCCGGGGGCAAGGGATAGTCATGTTCTACCTCCAAATGTCAGTCCTTAACACGATCCAGTACAACTAGCAGCTATATTGCTGAGGTTGCACAGCCTACCGGAGCATCCTCTGAGGTCGTGGGTCGGGGCAATTTAAATTACAGCCAGCAGCTCTAGGGCTCTGGGCCTCGCGGACCTGTCTTTGAGGTTGGCCTTCCGTTTCAGGTTCGAGGGCCTCGGAGTGTCTTCCAATGTCTGAGCCAGCACGTGGCACAGGGTCTTCGCGCCTTCCCATCCAGGCTGTGGCACAAGGCCCAAAGATGACAGATAAGAACATGGCGGAGCCTGCTAGACCGACAGCCATCCTGGATTTGGATCAGGGCCTACCCGGTCCCTTGCCTGCGGAAACGGCCAAGCAAGAAGGTTCCAGTCCCCTTCCCTCAGGAAGCAGTGGAAGACTTCATGGTACAGGCAGTTGGTCTCCACAGGGATACATCTACCCATCAGAGCCTTATGGCTACACTCCACAGGCACCTTAGCGCTTCAATCAGGAGCGGAGACCCAGCGCTGCTGAGGGCCGGCCCGCCTCAGGATCCAGCGGCCTGCGAGAACCGCTTCTTCGAGCACATCCTCCTCATGTGCTCCCCACAGATGACTGGTCTCCTCAAGGGGATAGTTAAGGAAGTGATTCCACAGGTTGTGCCTCCTAGCCTCCACCTCTGGGCCTGTTCCATCGGCGCTACCGGTGCTGTTGCTGGTTCCTCCTCCGGTCCTGGCCCAACCAGTTCTTGAAACCCCTTCTCCTCCTCCTGTACCACCAACGCCCCTCCCCCCTGCAACAGCCATTGGATCCACAGCTATTTTCCGGTCCTAATCAAGGGGGTATCCCTCCGGCTCCTGTGTCTCAGGACCCGGACTCCCCTCCGTCTGGAAAAAAGGGGAGGGGGAACAATGATGATGGTGATGATGACGATGATACCCAGGACGACAAACCCTCTGACTCCGTAACTGCCTTTAATGACTGCCTTCAGGGCCTTGTAGAGTTTTGGGGGGTCCCTCAGCCAGAGGAGGCCCCCCAGGAGTGGGGAGTGCTAGCAGAGGTTTTGGCCAGACGCAACGTGTGCTGCTCAGTGTTAGGGAGAATTCTCATTCGATGGCTAATTTCCCTTACCTATAGAGTCCCCCAGCAGCTTTGCTGGATTTGATGGGTTTGTTTCCGTTTACCTGCTAAGAGTGAGACTCTTGTTCCCACTCTTAGGAATTTTTGCTATGTGTGTTCTAAGCAATTTTTGTGTTTAATGCCTATGGGATCGTTCTCAACCCCATAGGAACCATCTTTATTCACATGTGTTACACAGCACCCTCAGTGCAGTGACACAGGGGTGTCGTAGCGACCCCCAAACATAGACTCCGTACCCTGGGTCTGACTACTGTCTCCCAGGCCATGTAAAGTCGCCATTTACTTTACTAGTCAAATCGTATGAACTAAACCAGTACAACCCATCTTACTATGGAGGTACTGGAAGGGGTTAAGAGTTTTTCCCCTAGGTTCATTTTCGAGAGGGTACCGTACAGTCCCGCTCTCAAAAGTTTCTGGCTGGTGGCAGTGGTTACTACCATAAATATTCAACCGCAAATATTTCCCTATGGGATTTTCCCATTGTTCAAGGCTACCACTTTTTCTGACAGCCTCTAACATACCGCCGGTGTATTTTAATATTAACTTTACTCCGGTAAGTTTTTATTGCCAGAACTTTAATATAACTTCGTTCTCGTGTCTTACTCTAAACTCCTAACCCAGGTCGGGGATCCTTTGTTTGTCCTTTGGGCGGGCTTCTGCGGAGAAGCCCTCCTTTCGGCTCCACTGAGTCTGGGGTGGGTCCATTGTGTGGGAGTGGGAGTAGGACCCCTGGACAGGGTTGCCTCAGCAACCCATGTTGCACTCTATCCTGATAGGCTGGAGGGTCTCCCGCCAAGATGACCACTCCACTGTGTGAGTGACAGCTAGGCTGTATGAATGGGGATCTTTTTGCATAAAAGCAGGGTCCTGAGGACTGGAAGAGCAAGACATCGCCACTGGAACTAAGAAGCCAAAGAGGAGAGAAGCCAAAGACATCTGCAACGGCTGAACCACCGGTGAAGCCCTGCTGCAGCGTCTCACCACTTTTCTCCACACGACGAGAGAAGATCTTCACCTGCAAGAGCCTTCTTCCCTTGAGCTGGTGGGGCCAACCAGTTTGCCAATCGCCTTCCCGGACCTGCCTTGGTCGAATCTCCCGTACCCTGTACTCGGAGGCCGGATAGCCAGGCACTAGTCCACCCGGACCGCGATTTAAAGGAGCGTATCTTTTATTCGTCGGGCAGCACCGTGGCTGGTTCCATCCCTGGGTAGTGCAGTAACTAGAACCTTCCTCCGCGACGAGAGCCTCTCTTCCTCTGCTGGGTCACCCGAACTGCAGGAACTACCAGGAACAACCGCCATCGCAGGAGCCACTTCTTCATTTTAAGGTACATTGTTCCTCCAGGCCGCCCTTTCTTCGCGGTAGCGCTAAAGGTGTTTTAAATCCTTTACCTACCTGTTGGGTTGGCCGCCCCTCTCTCAACGGTTCCATGTAATAATGTCGCCACAAAAATATCGCCATGCAAAAATATCGCCGAAAAATGGCCGTTTTTTGTGGCGACATTATTGCATGGAACATGCGGGGGACACCCCCGCAACCCCCAATTTTTTTTTTGCCCTGTCACCATATATATGGTCACCCAAATAATATCGCCACATTTTCCCGGCGATATTATTTACGGCGACCATATATATGGCAATATTACTACCTGATGCCCTCTAAACATTGTCTTTTCAATGTCTGCATCCACCTTTTGCACTTCGTTAACCAAAGACTTGACTGCAGCTACAAGAACATTTTGCTCCTGGGCCCTTGCCCTGTACCAACTGACTTTGGCACAGGCCTACTGACTCTGGTCACATTTGTTAGATCTGCCTTCTGTAGATTGGTTCTCAGCTAGAACTGTGTGGTGCATCTATTTCTTTTAACTACCCTTTCCTTCCCATTTTTAACCCTTGTGAAATGCCATTTTGCTCAATTTTCATTTAAGTATTGCCTATACTGATGCATTGTCTTGCTTAAACTGGTCCACAAACGTATGGGAAGTGTTGCTAGGGTGTGTAAGAACCTATTTATATATAATTTGTGCTTTCCCTCCCTTGTGAGGAATTGTTAGAGGATCCCTTGTGTGTAGTTGTCACATTGCCATTTTGCTCAGTTTTCACTATGATTCACTTGGTATACAATTTAACTTGGGAGTGTGTATATTTTTCCTTTGACTTAATTTAACTTGCTTGCTGACTGTGACATGTTTTTTTATCTAGAAGTGTGTAAAATAAAAATATAACTACTTTTTACTACATAGCTTTGGTCAGTGTTTCCTTGTGCCATAGTACTGGAGGCCTATTGTGTAAACCCTGAATACTGCTCATCTCCCTCTTGAGATAAGTCTGACTGTTCAGCCACAGCTACTAACTAAATCCTTGTGGTACAGACTGATACCAATATAAAAGAGGACTCAAAAGAAAGTCCTATACACATAAAATCCGAATCTGTGCTAGGAGATTTGGTTTTTATGTGTATAGGACTTTCTTTTGAGCCCTCTTTTATATTTTGCATAAAATGCACCAAATAAATAAACTTGTTATTTCAATGTACAATAGCTGTGGAATGACTAATCTTAAATTAAATTAGATTAGCTTGGTTCTAGCCTTGTGTTCCTCCGGGACTAAAGGTAGGGGTAGTCGACCCATCACTTTGTCTTTTGTCAAATAGTCTCCCATTCGATAGTGTCGACCCCCCGTAAACAAAAAACAGGGAGTACCCATTCTTTAAATACTCCTTTCTATAGTCTCCACGGGCTTCAGACTTCCTCTTCCTTTTCCTCTACCATCCACTCCTCCTCTGCGTCAGATAGGGTCCCTGGCCCTTTTAAGGGAGATCCTTTCTCTTTTGGAAATGCAGGCGGTGGAGCCGGTTCATCAGTCAGACAGGGGCTCTGGCTTCTACTGCAGGATTTTTGCGTTGCCCAAGAACAACTAGGCTGGCCTCAGGGTAGTCCTCGACCTGTCTTTACCACTAGAACGCTTCAAGATGATTGCTCCCGCACACATATCCGAGTCTCTGTTCGCAGGGAACTGGATGTGTTCTCTAGACCTTAAGAATGCGTACCTTCATGTTCCCATCTACCAACTGAAATTTCTGCTGTTTACGATTGTGTCGTACCACTTCCAGTACAAGGTGCTGCCTTTATGCCTCAATTCGACTCCTAGTTTGTTCACAAAGATTATGAATGCAGTGGCTGTTCTCCTCTGCCTGCAAGGCCACCACCTGTACCTTTATCTGGACGACTGGGTGGTCAGGGCCAGCTTGCCTGAGGGGGCGGGGCTCTCCTGCCAACAGCTGGCGGACGTTCTTCGCCAGCTGGGCTTTTCCGTCAACCGACGGAAGTCGCTGCTGACTCCCGCCTAGCATCTGGTTTTCCTTGTAGTGCGCTGTGACACAGCTGTGCAGCAGTTGTTCCCCACACCTGAGAGGCTCCTTTCCCTCTGCAAGGCGATAGGGCACTTTGTGGCCAACCCAACCACCTCGGCATGGTGGTTCCAGCACCTTCTAGGGCTGATAGTATCTTGCATGCTCACGGTTCAGCACGCCTGCCTCAAGATGAGACACTTCCAGCTCATACTAGCTGCCTATTGGGACTAGGTGACGTGGTCTCAGTCGGACAGGATCCCAATACCCCTGCTCCTTCTCCAGGACCTTCGCTGGTGGTTGATGGATGGCAATGTGGCAGTGTGAGCCCTCTTTGCCGGGCCAACTCTGGTGGTGACGACGGATTCCTCACTTTCGGGCTGGGGGCTTCTCTGGAGGGCTACTTCATTCATGGCGCATGGTCCAGGGCAGAGTCCGTCTTGCAAATCAATCTGCTCGAACTCGGAGCGATGGGCCTGGTCCTCGAGGCTTTTCTGCCTCTCATCAGGGACACAGCGGTTCTGGTCAGGACTGACAATTCCACAAAAATGTTTTACCTGAACAAGCAGTGTGGCACCCGTTCCCCCATCCTGTGCATGGAGGCGGTGGCGATCTGAGAATGGTCCCTTAGGGAAGGGATTTGGATTTCCTCTATCCACCTCACGAGGGACAAGAATGCGGAAGCGGACAAGCTCAGCCACTTGAGGTTCAACACCTACGAGTGGGAGTTGCACATCAACTCCTTGTTGCCCCTGTTCCATAGATGGGGGTTTCCAGATTTGGATTTATTTGCATCTCATCTGAATTCCAAGTGCCCCGGTTTGCCTCTTGGACAGGCCGGGGTCAGAGGTCTCAAGGGACATGTTCAGCTCTGCTGATACAGCTATGCATTTCCTCCTCCACCGTTGCTCCTGCGGACGCTCCGCAAATTCCGGACATCAGTGGGCTACAGCCTCATCCCGATCGCTCCACACTGGCTGTCGAGGGCTTGGTTCTCGGATCTACTACAATTGTGCTCCCAGGGACCGGCCCGCGTTCCGATCCCAAGAAGTGGCTTCCTGAGGCAGAAGGGCAGGGCAGTGGAGTACCCAGCAAGGCTGGTCGTAGCGGCCTGGTTCTTGACCAGCTGAAACTCCACCATGCTCAGTTCTCTTAGGATAGCTGGGACATCATTTAGGAGGCCCGAGGCCGTCTACGAGGGCCCAGCACAAGAGCAAGTGGGTGAGATTTTGCCACTGGGCTCGCAACAAGGAGATTGACCCACTTACCTGCTCCCTGGACGACGTTCTGGCTTTTTCCACACATCTGGCTCATTCCGGCATTCAGGTTGATACCTGCTGCACCTATCTGGTGGCCATTGAAGCCTACAAGAACTCCCCAGAGCACGTTTTTTCATCGGCCAACCCTGTGGTTAAGACCCACCTCAAGGGGTTGTCCAGGCTTTTTGCTCCGATGCACAGGCCTTATCCGGTCTGTGACCTCAACATGGTTCTTGCAGCATTCCAGCGCAAACCATTTGAGCTGATGACCTCGGTAGACATCAGGCTGGTAACACTGAAGACAGTGTTGCTGGTGGCGCTCACTTCTGCGCACATGGTCAGAGAGCTGCAGGCTCTGTCATCATGCAAGCCTTTCACCACGTTTCACGACGACGCATCCTGACTTTTTCCCCAAAGTGGTCACTCCTTTCCATTTGAATCAGGAAATCTGCCTGCCAGTGTTCTTTCCGAACCTGCAGTCGGATGCCGAAAGGGCTTTGCATTCCTTTGACCGCAAGAGAGTACTCAAGTTCTACCTCTCTCTGACAAAATCCTTCAGGATGTCTGAGGCATTGTTAATCACGTTTGGGGGCACGTCTCCTAGCACCCAGGCTTCCAAAGCTTCTATCGCCCGTTGGATGGTCCAGGCCATCTCCGAGGCATATACAGCCATGGGCAAACTAGTTCCTGAGGGGATTCATGCCCATGCGTCAGAGCTAAGGCCATGGGTGTTGCGTTTCTGAGACATGCTTCTTGGGATGTATTCAGGGTGGCTACTTGGGCCACTTCCTCAGCGTTCTGTAAGCCCTATTCCCTGGATACCAGCTCCAGGCGAGATGCAGAGTTCCGTCAGGCGGTTCTGAAGAACCTTTTTTCTCTGTCCTAGATATGAGGCAGGGTTTCAGAGCTCCACCCTGTGGTCTTTTACGGTGGAATCACCCACAAGGATGGAGGAAAGGGGACGGGACGTATGAGTAATTAAAGTTACTCACTGTAGTGACTAGAGTACTTGCAGCCCTTGGTACTCTTTTTTCCATGCGTCCATCCACCTTCCCCTACTTGTATGCCAGGGGCTAAAATATTCAGTATAGCCAGGTATTAAAGCTTCTGATGTGTTAAAAAGGGTACTGAGCTGAGTTGCCGGGCAAGGGAGCTTTGGGAGGCGTTCTCACACCCAGGGCCATGCCCCCACTCGCTGAAATACATTTAAAGGGGCCGCTCAATTTTTCGCTGCCAAACATTCCAGTACCGTACCCATGTTGGGGGAAGCCCACAAGGATGGAGGAAAGGGGACTCCTATGAGTACTCTAGTCACTACAGTGAGTAACTTTAATTTATGCTGACTATATGCAGCATTTAGAGGCTAAACTTATGATCTGGGCCATGCTGCCAATCTCCCTATATGGTAGGTTGTCCATTACTTTTTCTGTAACATCCCCTTCTTGCTGGGCAGGGTCTTCTTCTCTTCCATCCATACCATGATGTTGGGATTTCTATGGGGGTCTGGTACAGCCAGAAGTAGTTGGGAGAAGCTCACAGAACAGTATGAGCGAGGGGGGCTGACGGCCCCGGATGTTGAATTGTAGTGCCTGGTTTCTCAGGCACAATATGCAGGATATCGGTACTCGCAAGAGCCTGAGGTTTATTTTATTTATTAAGCATTTGTTAGGTGCTTATACAACAATATTGTGTTTCGAAGCACCACAAGGCAGATGTGGAGGGAACAAGGGGGGTAAAGAGAAGGCAAAAGAACAAAGTATACAGACATGGTTCTACTAGGCCTTGTGGCATTCGGACATTCCAGAGCAGTGAGGAAAAGTGCAGGAGGTAATGAAGGGAGGGGGAGAAGAGGGAATAGAGATGGACAAGTGCTGGTGAGCCAGGGAGGGCAGTGCAAAGACGTTCCACGAAAGGAGTCCTCTAGATTAGTGCTGGGCGGAAGGACCCCAAAGAATGAGATGCACAGCCGCCAGTCAGGGGGCCCACAAGGGCAGTGCTGAGGGGGGTACTAGTGTTGACTGGGCAGAAGGCCTGGTAACCTTTGAGGTTCATGAGGGTACCATGCCGCCAGACTCAGTGGCAGTGGGGTGGTTAGCAGGTAAGGCAGAGAGAGATATAGGTTGAGAAAAGCAGAGTTGTGAGAAGTTTCCAAAATTTAAGAATGTCTCGCTCAAGTTTGAGAAGGGTGGGGAGGCTGTTTCAGAGAGAGGCACCAGCCGAAGAGAGAGACCTGCCAGACTGCCTCCCACTCTCTGCTTGCAGAAACATTTGACAATTTGAGAGTTGGAGTTTGAGGAGCGGAGGGCTCTAGCAGGGTAGTACTTATGGAGAGAGAGTTGGAGATAAGGACCCAGGCCCCAGACAGCCTTGTGGATGATGCAAAGGGTCTTAAATGTGATCCTTGCGGTCCCCGGGAGCCAGTGGAGAGATCTTAGGGCTGGAGAGATATGGCCTCTGGGCTTGAGACCAAGGATAACTCTTGCAACCCTATTCTGGATTAGGTGACTGGGGCGTAGGGAGGAAAGGGGTAGATTGAGGAAGAGGCTGTTGCAGAAGACCAGAGCTCTGGAGACATTGAGTTTCTGGGGAAAGGTGAGAAAAGGGAGAATGCCTCTAAGGAGGTGAAGCTGGAAGTGGGCCTTCTTGGCAAGGTCCAAGATGAAAGGGGTGAAGAAGAGAGAGAATTAAAAGAGGACCCCGAGATGCCTCAAGGGATGGTGAAGGTAGAGGGCCCAAGGAGGGCGGCCAGAGGGTAGAAGGGAAACCGGGCGCAGGAGTCCCGATACAAAGGATCTCCATCTTACTGGCATTAAGACGGAGGTCATTAGCCACACACCGTGCCTGGATAGTGGACAGATACACTAGAATGAAAGAGGAGGAAGAGGAAATGGTAGCGGGAAGTTTGAAGGAAAGCTGTATGTCAGCATAACACTGGAAATGAGGAGAGCTGAGGAGATCAGGTGAGCAAGCGGGGCGAGATAGACATTGAAGAGCCATAGTGATAGGATGGAGCCCTGTGGGAGGAGAAAGGGCCCAGCTGTAACTGGGAGGGGTGGATTGTGAGAAAAGAGGTCAACCAATCCAGTGCCTGGTCCATTATGCTGAGGGTATCTCGGAGCCGTTTTATGAGGATAGAGTGATTGACTGTGTCAAAAGCAGAGGAGAGATCGGGGAGAATAAGAGAGGAAAAGAGGATCCAAGATTGGAATTCTCCCATGCCCAGCACACTATATGCGGTTAGTAATTCTGTATGGACTAAAGTCCTTCAATCGTTAGTAATGTGCGGTTCCAATAACCAAGTTCATGAAAAAATAATTAAGCCAAATCTTGTGCAGCGAAAAGGGCAATTTAATTGTGAAGAATATGCAAGCAAGATGTGTTCAATAGTCCAATATATTCAGCTGACACGTTTTAAGGGGATTCCTCTTCTTCAAAAGCCTAATTAGACTGTTGAAAATACATGAAGAAAAGACACGACGAGTGTGTGTAACTCATGTCTATAAAGTCAAATCATTCTATATACAACAAAAATAGCAAAGATGCGAGAATCACACTGATAGTTTTCAAGTCATAACAATGTCATCAATCAATTGGGAACTTAATTTCGTAATGGGGAACAAAGACACAGTCGAAATGAGTGAATCAATGGATCTCTGGATTCTGACATAGTATAGATACTACTAAATAGACACCAGTACCATTGATTGATGGAGGACATCACTTCATGTGGGAAATCAAATCTACAGGTACCATGACAGTATAGGTAGGTATATGGAATGCATTGCACTGGAAGTCCAATTGAGTTCAAAACTGCAGGTAGTTACAACTGGATGAGCCTAGTTATCCCTTAAATGTTAGAAAGGAGAGAGGTGAGGATAGGTTAGATACCATTTAGTAGCAATTTCATCGACATAGCAAAATATTTCTACCTTGTCCAGTCATACTCTACGAGGGGATAAGGACCCATAGTGTATGAGGCAGTGTGTTTAATGACAATATCCTCAAGATATGTGAAAGAAGCTTTCCCCATAGGTGCCCAGGTAGTTAAAATCCTTTGGTTGACCTGATGTCCACTCACCGCTGGGTATATCGTCTGTGTATATCTGCATCAATAGGATATTCCCTTAACCAAGAGGGTAAAAACGCTCCATGTTATTCATGCCCATGTAGCAGGTCTGGAACCATGCTGAAAATTATATAAATCTGGTCAGCCTATATTAGGTCTGATCCTGCGGTCATTATTAAAACAAATTAAGAAATGGGTATTGGAAGTTCGGCTCACCCTTGATGTTCACTACGGCAGACAGTAATGTTCCACTCAGTTAGAGGAGCGGGCTATCCGGTGGTTCAATTCGGTGTCAGGAAAGATGATCCTAGACAGGCCTTATTTTCTAGGTTAGAAGTATGGATGTGGTTAGGATTGGGTGGATATGGCTACTATATGATATTATAATGTTGGACCGCTTAGTATCAGCAGAAGTTAAGGAATTTACCTGGCGAGCGGGGGGATGTGCTCCTTCCAGTGGTACTGTGGCCACGACCAACATGGAGCATTTTTATCCTCTTGGTTAAGGGAATTTCCTATTGATGCAGATATACACAGACAATATACCAAGCGGTGAGTGGACATCAGGTCAACCAAAGGCCTCTCTGAGTTTTTTTCATTTTAACTACCAAGGCACCTATGGGGAAAGCTTCTTTCACATATCATGAGGATATTTTCATTAAACACACTGCCTCATGCACTGTGGGTCCTCATCCCCTCTTAGAGTATGACTGGATAAGGTAGAAATATGTTGCTATGTCGATGAAATTGCTCCTAAATGGTATCTAAATTATCCTCACCTCTCTCCTTTCTAATATTTAAGGGATAACTAGGCTCATCCATTTGTAACTACCTGCAGTTTGGAACTCAATTGGACTTCCAGTGCAATGCATTCCATATACCTAGCTATACTGGCATGGTACCTGTAGATTTGATTTCCCACATGAAATGATGTCAATCAATGGTAGTGGTGTCTATTTAGTAGAACCTATAATCTGTCGGAATCCAGTCGAGCCATTAGTGGCCAGCAATAGTTCCAGCCATTAGTGGCCTGCAATGACGAGATCCATTGATTCACTCATTTTGTTCCCCATTACGCAATTAAGTTCCCAATTGATTGATAACATTGTTATTAAATGAAAATTATCAGTTTGATTCTCACAGCTTTGATTTTTTGTTGTATATAGAATGATTTGACTGTATAGACATGAGTTACATAATTGTGTCTTTTCTTCATGTATTTTCATCAGTTCAATTAGGCTTTTGAAGAAGAGGATTCCCCTCGAAACATGTCAGCGGAATATATTGGACTATTGAACACATCTTGCTTGCATATTCTTCACAATCAAATTGCCTTTTTCACTGCGCAATCTTTGGCTTAATGATTTTTTCATGAACTTTGTTATTGGAACTGCACATTCCTAACCATTGAAGGACTTTAGTCCATACGGAATTACTAACCGCCTTATAGGTGGTAGCATATAGTGTGCAGGGGATGGGAGGATTCCAATCTTGCATCCTCTTTTCCTCTCTTGTGTATAGTGGAGGCCTTGTGCCAGAGCCTCTTTTCCTCCCCTGCACCTTCAATACCTTTAGCCAGCAATGCTGGATCTTGAATATCCTTCTTCTCAAAAAATTATTTTCCAAGGAAGAGGTGTGCACCCATAACCCCCTTTTTGCATCGAAGGGAATAAGAACAGCAGGACAATTAGAGTCAAGATTTGCTAGCATGTCTGCACAGGTGTTCAGGAGAGCAGTTTCTGTTCCTCTGGATGCCTGGAATCGAGATTGATGGTCATGGAGGCAACCAACGAGTTCGGTATGAAGAGTAAGTTGGGGAGGGCCAATTTCTCTAGGAGTTTACCCAGGAAGAGGGTGCTGGAGATGGGGCCATAGTTAGCCGGGCAGGAAGCATCAGCAGAAAGCTGTTTTAGGAGAGGGTGCACAAGGGAGTGCTTAAGGGAAAGGGGGAAGGAGCCAGTGGTGAAAGAGTGGTTACAGAAGTCAGCAAGGGCGGGGGAGAGAGGGCAGATGTTGTCCTTAATAGCTCTAGAATCGCAGGGGAGCACCGGTTTGGATGAGATCTTCATAGAGCGGAAATCAGGTGTTATGGGTAGGAGGAAGGCGAGTACACAGGGTGGGGGTGGGAGCCAAAGGAGGCAAGACAGCGGGAGTGGGAATGGAGGTGGGGGTGGTGGAGAGTGGAGATAGGATGTCCTGAGTTTTAGAGGTGATATCGGAGGCCAAGGTGGTGCAGAGAGCCTGGAAGGAGGGAGAGAGGTACGGAGTGCAGTTGGATTGGTGAGTTCCTTGCAGATTTTGAAATGTTCTGCCGTGTTGTTGGTGGCTCAAGAGATGTGGACTTGAATATGGGCCCTCTTCTTAGAGCGAGTAGAAAAGCGATATTGCCTTTGGAGCAGACAGGCCAGTTTGTCAGAGGATGAACCCAAAGTCTTCCACTTCCGTTAAGCAACTCTTCACTTGCGTTTCAGAGATGCCAGAGTGGAATCGTACCAGCTATTGCATTTAGAGGCAGGCTTCAGGCAGATCCTCATGACACTGGCAAGGATGTCAAGGGTGTTGAAGATGGAGAGGTGCAGGTTAGCAAGGACAGAGTCAGAGGGAGAGTTAGGAGCAGGAGATGGAGGGGGGATGAAAGTGGAAGCTAAAGCAGTGGCTAACACTCGCTTAATCAGTCGAATGACGGCGAAGGAGGCTGGCAGTGCAGGGGGCGGCTTGGAAAGAGGGCAGAGGGGCCCCAAGCGGGAACATAGGAGAGAGTGGTCAGACCAGGAGAGGGGAGTGGTGACCGGGTTAGAGATAGAGATGTCCCTATAGATGAGGGCATCCAAAGTGCGTCAGGTTGAGTGAGTCAGACCAGAAGGAAGGATAGTGAGAAAGAGGGAGTGGCAGAGGTCACGGAACAGTGAGATGGCTGTTACAGGGGAATCGAAGTGGATATTCAAGCCTCCGAGTTGGAGGAGTTTGGAGGAGGAGGTCAAGAGGGAGGATTTGAGGTCGCCCATTTAGAGAGGAAGAGAGAGATAGGGCCAGGGGGGCTGTAGATGGTAGTGAAGGTGAGTGAGAGACAAGGCATTCAAACATGGAGTAGGTTTGAGTAGGTATAATGGCAGCAGGGACCCACTCAAGGAAAATCAGGGCCACTCCACCTCCAGCCCGGTTAGGCTTGGTTTTGGAGAGGATTTTGTAGCCCTCATGAAGGAGAGTGTCAAGAGCAGTCATTGAGCTGGCACTGAACCACGTCTCGATAAGAGCAAGGACATCAAGGCCAATGTCTTCAAGAAGACGACAGATGTCGGAGGAGTGTTTGACAGTGGAACAAGCGTTCACAGTTCTAAGTGATGCTGATTACCACTTTTGAACATTTTCCAAGGAGGGGCACAGGGGTGTAGTTCTCCTGTTGGTCGGTGGTGGTGAGGGGGTGAGAGGAAAGAAGGGGTAAGGAGTACCAGGAGAAGGGAGGAAGGTAATGAGCAAGGTTGGGTGCCGGTCAAGGAGGAGAGGGGTAGGTTGAGATCCTTGGGCCATGATAGTGCCACTGTGATAGACATTAATGATGCATCTAGTGGATGAGAAGTATGCCAAGAGTACTTCCCATCTAGTCCCACCATTAATGGGCGAGGAGGAGAAAGAGAGGAGATCAGGTGCAGAGTCCAAAGGTCCAGGGAGTGGAAAGAGAAGAGGATGTCAGTAATAGTCTGTCTGGAGGTAGCATTGACGTAGGTGTCTCCAATCAGTAGGCTCTGGTTGGAGGCCAGGAGAGCTCTTTTAAGCTTTTTTTCTTCCAGACTTTGTGAGAGAGATAGGTGAGAATGTAGCAGTTAGAATAGATAGGGGAGATAGAGAGTGCCATGTGGAGAGGGGAAGTGGGGAGGGAGAGAGATGGAGAGGGGAGCTGCACAATGCACAAATAAGTTTACCAGGCGGCCTAGAAGCCACACCGGCACGGAAGGAGGGGGGTGTTTTAACCAAGAAATGCACAGGGAAGCAGAACTTTAGGTACCCGAACTGGGTTTGCGCTAAAGTACAGCAGAAATAGTCTTTGCCCAGGTGTAAAAGCACATCTAGATGTAACTTTCCAGTCAAGCACTAAAATACTGCAGAAATAGTCAAAGCGCAGGTTTAAAAGCACATCTAGAGGCACAAAACACGGCAGTAGATAACAATCAATGCACAGGTTAAACCAACAGCAGGATTCCAGATACAGGCAGTGTAGAAACAGCAAGTAATAGGGCCTCATGAGTCAGAGCATACCTAATGCGATGTCAAGACATAAAAGGGGACAGTTGCATAGGAATACTAGTAACACAGTATAGGCAGTATTTAGCCAAAAACAGGGATGATTAGGCCTATAGTTGCAGGATGGTATGTTAGGAGTTCAAAGATCCAGGTGAAGTAAGAGTTACAAGAGTGGCAGGCAGCATGTCATGGACTGCCATCACGCTTGGAGACAATGCCAGCAAGGTGAAAGGAGGTAGGCTGCGTGAGCGGTGAGACAGATGAGGTGAGTGGCAAGCCCAGCTCAGGAGGGGAAACAAGAGTAGGGAGTAGTGAGGCGTAGTAGGGCACAGGTCTTACCTCGGCAGCTGAGACTTTGCAAAGCAAGCTCGATGTTCCGGAGAATCGGCGACGATGGGGTCCCTCCACAGCCTCCCAGCCCACACAGAGAGAGGCCCAGACCCTTTTAGGAGGCCCTTTGAGGGGGTCGGCGATAACCTGTCAGCTCCGGCTTCTGTGAAGATGAAGTAAACATAGCCAGCCAATCAAGGCAGGCCTCGTTAGGCACAAGGAACAGCTGATTGATTTAGGTGCCGTGCGGGCCGGCCATGTTGTAAGGTCCTTCGCCGGCTCTCGGCTGTGGCTGCACCAAATTCGCACATGGTGCCTCGATGAGTGCATGAAATGCAGCCGCACCCCGGCTAACACTCTACACATGTTTTGGCATTGCCCAGGTATTGCTGGTTTTTGGGGAAGTGTGGCTGCAACCCTCCAAGAGATGGTGGACATCCCCCCACAGTAGCACCTATCGAGTACCTCTTGGGGGACATAGGCATAGTATCAGTGGTAGTGAGATGATTTTAAAATTTAGCTTTTATTGTAGAAAAAAATGTGTGCTCTGCTATTGAAAATCAAAAAGCACCCTGACACCTGGACCAGGGTTGCAAGACCTTATTTATACCTCGTACACAGAGGAAATAGAAATAGCCGCAGTAAGTCCAATGTTTAGGTCCTTAGACATTTGGTCTCGCTTGCGTGTATTTCTAGCAGCTACTGAATGGCATAAAACAGATGTGTGTTGTGTTGACATTGTACTGTGGAGCTGTGCCCTTTGTGATCTACCCAACCTTCTTCTTGATTGTTGATACAAGAATGTATGTTGAAATGTGCTAAATTAATGTTTACACATGCTCCGCCTGTCATTACTACTGCAGTTTAATACTGTACAAGACTCCATGTAAGTTTGTTGCGAGTTGCCCTGTACTGTTGGCCTAAAACTTAAAATAACGCTTGGGAAAAGACGTTGCATCTCCCTTGAAGGTGTGTGGAAGCTGGAGGCACAAGCTGGTGTGGCGGAGCAAGGGGCTCACCAGCAAAGAGGGAAAGAATTGTTGCGAGAGCATGCATGGCCACAGAAACCCCAGGAATCACGAGGCAATTCCTGGGTGTTCGGCAGCTGGAGGAAGCAGCGTTACCCTCACTGGGACCTGAAGTTGAGCAGGCGTGCAGGAGCGGAGCGGCTGCAGAAGGCAGAGAGATATAAAGGAAGTCCAGAGTGGAAGGCAAGCGGCAGAGCCGCGCTGCGTAAGCACGAACTGGACCAAAGATGCCAGGCATGGCGCCAGTGAGTCACCCCAAGCGAAGTGGGGACCCCGGGGCGTTTTGCGCCAAACACAATTTGCACTTTGTAATGCCATGGAAACAGAAATCATAAGAAGAAGTGTTTGTAATTCAAAAACGCAAAATACAAATGCAACGCCTAACAATATATGAGTGCTTGGAATGCCGATATGGAGAAAACTGTAATTGAACATTGAAAACACTAGAAATACAGAATCAAGTAAAAGATATACACTTGTGAATGGAAAGAGAGACTGTGACACAAGTCCTGGCATGTGAGTATACCAGGCAAATTGCAAACCTAGAGAGAAGTCCCAAGAAAGGACAGTGTTTGATTGAGCAAAAAATGAATCTTTTAAAGAAGGAAACCACAAGACTGAACAGCTTTGTACCCAACGGGATTGCTGTGGGCCACTGGGAGACACAAATAACTGTTAGAACAAGAGGCAGAGCCATGCCATTGAAGAATGCAGGGGAAGGGAACCACCCTCTGGAAACAAGGTTATGATACCTTGGAGAACATATATGTTATAGCTGTTATATTTTCATTTATGAACACTTTTTGCAAATGCCAGGTGACATCCTGACAAAGGCAAAGCCTTAGATTCTGGTTATAGGTAGGGACATTTCTCTCAGAGCAGGGTCAGAGAGGCATTTCCCAACCCATTTTTGTTAATAAAAGTCTTTAACCAAAAACATCACAACTTTGTGTCCGACTTTCATTTCTGACCCCTCATGTATGGTGTCAGTAGTGGGATCAGGCTGAGGTGACATATACTGGGGGGCCCTTAGATGTGAGAAACTCAGCAACCAAGCTTTCAATCCATCAATTGCCACAGAACACTCTATCGGATTTGACTTGTGCAGTAGCAGGGGAGAGTTGATCCAACCCGGGGACCAAGTTTTAATACCCACAGGCGTAGTCCTCATTCCCGAGCGGGAACTTACATTAGACTTGCCTCTATGTCGAGTCTAGCCTGGTGACATGGCCTGGATGTTTTGGCATGCGTAATAGACCCTGACTTAAGAGATGACATAAGAAAATTGATATAAAATAACTGAAAAGAGGTGTATCAAGTGAAGACTGGGGAGAGAATAGCCCATGTCATTCTGGGAAAGGCTTGCATTTCCTAAACCCAAGGAAGGTAAAAACTCTAAAAACACTGAAAGAGGAAGCAAGGGTTTTGGAGAGGCAGAGCTAGAGCCTCACATTACACCAGAGGTAGTCCCAACTCAGATATCGGGAGAAGAGGCCAAAGTCATTCCTGACCTAGCCTTTGCTCAAACGAATGATCCCTTACTTGCTGAACATTTTTTTCAGGTCTTACCCGAAGAGGAGGGTAGGAAAAAGGGAAGACCATTTTTCTTCCTAAAAGCTGGACTGTTATACAGGCAAGATTGTGGGGCAGATGGTGTCCCTAGATCACAAATAATGATGCCTAAAAGTCTCACAAAAATAGTATTGGAAATTGCCCACTCCCACTTGACAGGCAGCCACCTAGGGACAACGAACACTCGAGCACAGATTCTGAACTGATTCTATTGGGCCAGAATCTATGCAGATGTGAAAACCGTTATACTCACTTTCTCCCTATGTCTGAAGACTTGTTTCCAAATTCCCCGTCCAGCTCCCTTACAGCCTTTGTCAATCATTGACACACCTTTTTCATGCATTGGCATGGATATAGTTGGACCCCTTCAGCCCTCAAAATTGGGAAACTGATACATACTGGTATTATTAGACTATACAACCCGTTATCCTGGTACCTTTCCTTTACGGAACAACACTTCACAGCAAATTCCTAAATATTTTATTTAATTTTTTCCGAGAGTTGGGTTTCCAAAGGAGATATCGACAGACCAAGGATCTTCCTTTTATGAGTAAACTCATGTCATAAGTAAAGGAAATTCTTCAGATTAAAACACAACAAACATCTATCTGTCACCCTCAAACTGATGGTTTAGTGGAGCGGTTCAACAAGACTTTCAAGCACGTCTTAAAGAAGCCAGTTGAAACCGATGGCAAAAACTGGGATGTTATGACACCATGGGCCCTTTTAGCTATTAGAAACCCCACAATTCTCAACATGATTCTCCCCATTTGAGCTTTTATATGGAAGAGAGCATGAGATGTCCTTAATATGTTGGCTTGGGATTTGGCAGGAATGGGAAAAAGCCATCTTGCCACGTTATCAAACATCCCAGTGATTGAAATAGCTTATGGCTGCGGTTAGAAGCATAGAACTAGCCAACATGATTAAGACCCAAGAACACAAAAAAGGCTATCATGATAGAAAAGCTGTATTTAGATCCTTTTCTATTGGACAAGTGTTTCTGGTTCTCCTGCCTTCATCTGAGAACAAAATGTTCTCTAAATGGCATGGCCCCTACGAAATAATAGAGCAGACAGGGCCTTAAGATTACAGGGTCTCGCAATCAGACAGAAAGATCAAAACTCACATCCATCATGTGAATCTTCTTAAAGAATGGAGAGACAATTTAATCGAAGAAACTACAGTGGTACTAACCAGTTTATCTGATGAATCAAGTAAAAATACTTTGCTTCCTGCTGACCTTCCTCAAAATCAAAAGGAGGATTTAATGGACTTTATTGAAAAGTTCCCTGTTGATTTTAGAACTGAACCAAGCCAGCTTAGCATAATGGAATATACCATTATATCCGCACCTCCCTCCCCCCGGGAAGGTAATCCATTTAAAGCCTTATTGGACATCTGAATCCAGAAAACAGATCATCATAGAGGAGCTAGAGAATATGTCAAGGGCCGATATCATCAAACCATCTCACAGCCCCTGGTCCTCTCCAATAGTATAAGTTGCCAACCATATCAATCGTGGAGGTTCTGCATTGACTTTAGAAAGGTGAACATGGTCTGCCAATTCAATGGCTACCCAATGCCCAGAATTGATGATCTAATTGATTTATTAGGATCCGCTGTTTTCCTCTCCACAATTGATCTGACAAAGGTTCCTTTTAATCCATCGGACAGGGATGGAAAACGCGTTCTCTAATCCCATTGGGCTTTTTCATTTTAAGATGTTACCATTTGGCTTGCGTGGGGGCACCGGCTACCTTTCAAAGGTTAATAGATCAAATCCTCTGACCCTATGCATCTTTCTGTGGAGCATACCTTGATGATATCATCATCTACAGCAAGTCCTGGAAAGAGCATTTACACCATCTTTAGCTAGTTAGCAGAGCATTAAGAAAAGTCGGGTTCACAGCAAATCCAAAGAAATGTCACTTGGTAAGATCAGCAGTCGGGCCTGTACTGAGCAACTGGGAGTTTCCCTGGTAAGCCTCTGGCACATAGGGCCTCTTTTCTCAGGGGAAGGATACATACAATGTATGGGCCTGCCTGCGCAATTGCCTGTGACGTCAGTGCATTGTGGGGCATGTAGGATACACGTAATCTTAGCAGCAAATACAGTATTCCATTGAGCTGCCGTACCGATCGAATTTTAAAATTGGGATGTTTGTCAATGCCGTTTCCGAGCTCCCGTGTAGCAGCCTGTTGACAAATTATTGAAATTCAAGGACAGAAATTCAGCCATCACTGGATTTCCTTAGATGGGAAACAGGGGTGATAATTTCCCCTAGATTTACCATTCAAACATGCACTTTTGGGGTAATTTCCCAGAAGAGGCTGTCCAGAGAAAGGGACCACCAGCCATCGCATCAGATGTGGCACTGCTGTACCTTGTAAAATGATTTTCCGTCCTAGGCAGCGTCACCCCCTTCGTTAGACATTGTTTTCGCTCATCTGAGAGCATAATAGTCCAGCACATCAAGGTTCGTGAAACCCAGAAAGGCCAATGAGGCCTTGCAAGACTTCTCCCGAGCTGGCAAAAGTTTACAGCCGTTACCTATGATAAACCACACCTGTGGTTTCTGCTGAGTGCTTGCAGGCAGGCTGGCACCAGAAGGTCTGCTGCAGTAGACAGGTTTGCAGGACAGGGAGAGTAGGACGCAGGAAGGCAGTAAGTGGAAACCGCAAATTGACTTCATATGTCTTCAGAGACCCTGCATCCTGCCCCTGGACAGTCTTGTCTTGTGCTGTGCAGAATAGTGGAGGGACGCACATGCACCAACACTAACCACATGCACCAACACCCCAATGCCACAAAGGGGCTCTGGTCAGGTTGGAGACCATAGGAAGACAGAATACAAGGTAAACATTGGACAGTATAATATACCACAGTTAAAATATGTGTATCCTGTTTTGCTGTAGTGCTTTATTCTGGCTTCCTACCGCTACATTAAGGGCTGCACTAATATGTTTTATACTGTTACGTCCCGTCCCCTTTCCTCCATACTGTATGGGCGCTCCTTCCAAGGGACGGCGGACGGAACCTTTTTCACCAGAAAAAAACACCTTCCCCTTTAAATTTAGAGGGGTGGGGGTGTTGCCCAGGGAGCATGCGCTGCCCTGACTCCGCCCTCTGGTGCCACACCCCAGTTCCCTTTTCCGCGTTGACGGAACGGGCTGAATTCACCACCGTTCCTAGGTTTGGCTTCGGCCATGTAATTCCACGCGGAGATACTTCTTCTCTTTGGTTTTTTGTTGTTGTCTTTTCTATCATTCAGGTACTCGGTCCTCAGGCATCACACTCCTCCCTGGCGCATGTTGACTTCTACAGGGTTCAGCAGGTGTCCATCCTGCAATGGGCTCTTAACAACTTCAGACCCCCACGCCCTCTGCCTATGTTGCCTTGGCCAAGACCACGGTTAGCAATCATGTTCAGCGTGTGACTCGCTGTCCTCGAAGGCGCTGAAGAACAGACTAGCCAGGTGGAGGGAGCTCTTCCAGAAGTCGCCTCCAGAGGATCTCAAGAACTTCGTGAAGCATCGTCCCAGGTCCAAGGTAGGGGCGATATTTTCCAGTGCACCCCGCAAGGGAGACTCCTTACCAGTGACACTCCCGCGCGGGAGGGACCGACCAGGTCCTTCCACCGGCACGTGCACTGATGCTGCTACAGCTACCAGCCTTCTGGTCGAGGGGTCCTCGGATCCTCCCGGACGCAGGGTCGAGGGACCGGAAGGTTCATGGACCGGGCCTACATCCGAGGGGCTACGCCCTTTTACCGGTGCAACGGCCGAGGGGCTACTCCCTGATACCGCCAATATGTCCGGAGGGGCTACGCCATAATACTGGCAATACGTCTGAGGGGGTGCCTAAACGCAGCTCTACCTACCCCCAGGTCAAGGGTGTTACACCTACCGGGCCGAGGCCTGAGGAGCAGGGTAGGCCTCGTGATCCACATGCGAGAGTCTTGGACGAGGTCGGACCAAGCGGGCTGGGCAACACGTCGCAGGCACGTAGCAGGCAGCGTGAGAAAATGGCCAGCATGCCAGACAGGAGCACCCGTCTGATGCCATTCCACGGATTCGGCGAAGAACGAGTGTCAAGGTGGGACTGGTTGCAACCAGGTAAGTGGCCTACAGTCTACGCTTCATATGCGCAGGGTAACTTTCCCATGCGTCCATACCGACTGGGTACGCAGCGGCTCCAGCAGTCACCCGCTAACCCCTGCCACTTCTTTGGCCAGTGAGGAGGTGCTCTTCGACAAATTCCTTGGCCTCATGAGGTCTCCTCAGATGGGGGTTATCATCAAGGATGCAGTCAGGGAAGTCCTCCCTGCCATGCTAACGGACACCACAGATGCCTCCATCGGGCTTGCTGACCCCGGTGCAGCCACCTCCTCCAGCTCCACTGCCAACTCTGCAACCTCCGCCGCCTCCTCAGCCTCCAGCTGCGGTCTCTGTACCCCAGCCTCCGGCTCCATCTACCCCTCCTCCTCCACAAGATCCTCCAGATCCGCAGGACACGGACGAGGAGGAGGATCTGGACACGCCATCCTCAACCAGGGCCTTCCATGAACGTCTTGCTGGCCTGGCGGAGTACCTAGGCCTCCCTCAGCCCGAGGTCGAACAGCCAGCAGAGGGGGTTCTGGCTGAAGTCCTCACAAGACGCCCCTCTGCCAACACGGGAATTCCACTGCAAACCGATGTCTCCCTGGCCAAGAAGGGTTGGCTCAAGCCCCGCTCAGTCCAGCCGGTCAACCGACACCTGGATGCCAAGTACAGGCAGTTGGAGTGGGACACACTCTTGATCTCGACCCATCCTCAGCCACACTCCTCGGTGATTGCTGCAGCATCACTGTACTCCAAGCCTCAGTCGTTCCCAGCCTCCTCCTCTGCGGCGCTGCTAGGCAAGGAGAAGATCTTGGAGGCTTATGGCAAGAAGATCTACTCCAACGCCTCCTTGCACCTGCGATAGGCCAACGCAGATGCCATGCTGGCTGCCGCCAACCAACGGTTATGGCGGGAAATTGCAGCCTTCCTCCCGGAACTCCCCTCCCAATGCCAATCACGCTAGCTAGCGGAGGCCAAGCTCGTGGTGCATAACCTCATGGAATCCATAGAATCCATAGTAGCGCATATCGATACCTCTGGCCGTGCCATCTGCATTGCCACGGACATGAGGCGCACAGCCTGGCTACGGGCGACGAAATTCAACCCAGACGTCCAGGAGTGCATCCTAGATCTACAGTTCGGGGGGGGGGCTCTTCCACTCCTCTGTGGACGAAGAGCTGGACAAAAAGAACAGCTCACAAACGGCAAAAAAGTCCTTGTCCATTCTTACAAAGACCATGCCCAAATCTTACACCCAATCTCAGCAGCGCTCGGAGAAGGGTCGTACATATGGAGGGTTCCACAGCTTCCAATAACGCAGATCCAGGCAGCCGGACTGCTCGCCGTCTCAGAGCCGGCGCAAACAACAAAAAGGGGAGGGGGAGTAAGGGCTTCTTCCAGCCCCCCTCCTCAGGCTCAGCCTCCTAGGGAAAAAAGGCATGACACGCCCCTTCGTGTCCACGTGTCTCCGGTGGGGGGCAGGCTTGCTCTTTGTGCACATTTCTGGTGCCAGAATTTCGCGGACCCCTGGATCCTCTCTGTACTATCCACGGGGTAGCGCCTACCCATCCCAGCCTCTTCTCCCTCCTCCCCTCCACTCTCACAGGTTAGGACAGCAACTCTTTTGGCGCAGATCCGGTCGCTCGTAGAGAGCCAGGCAGTGGAGGTAGTTCGAGCCTCCCAGCAAGGCTTTGGCTTCTACGCCAGGATTTTCACCACTAAGGAGAAGAACCAGGCGGGCCTGAGAGTTGTGCTGGACCTTTCCACCCTCAACCTCTCCTTACCCCTGCAAAAATTCAAGATGGTTACGCCAGCTTTTATAGCGGAGACATTGGAAAAGGGAGATTGGATGTGCTCCCTAGACCTGAAGGACGCGTACCTACACGTCCCAATTTGGCAGCCCCATCGTTCTTTCCTACGGTTCAGAATCATGGGCTACCATTTCCAATACAAAGCCCTTCTGTTTGGCCTCAACCCGGCCCCCAGGGTCTTTACCAGGCTCATGAACGCTGTAGCGGCCCTCCTCAGAGCGCAGGGCCTCCACATCTACCCATAACTCGATGACTAGCTCGTGAGGCCTACATCTCTGGAGGCGGTGCACCACTTGCCCCATGCCCTTATGAATACACTGCACGACCTGGGCTGCTCGCTCAACCTCAAGAAGTCACAGCTGCTCCCTCTGACATTCCTGGGACTTATTTGGGACACATGCTCCGAGAGGGTTTGCCCGTCGGAAGACAAGATCTTGGCCATCAAGAGGGCCACCGCTCACTTCCTCAGCAGAGAAGTGACCTCGGCATGGTGGTACCAACATCTCCTAGGTCTACCAGCGGCGGTTCTGTTATCCGGTTTGCACACAAGACTAAGGATGAGAAGGATTGAGCTGCACTTCGCAGCCTCATGGAATCGGAGTGGGGCTCGCAATCCGAGATGATCAACGTTCCTCCATCGCTCCAACTGGACCTAACTTGGTGGTCCATGGACTGCAACCTACGGACGGGCAAGCCCTTTCGGCCGCCCTCTCCGCAGGCCACCATCACCACAGACTCCTCGCTCAAGGGCTGGGGAGCCACCATAGACGATATCTCGGTCCACGGCACCTGGATTCGACAGGAGCAGGAATACCACATCAATTGGTTGGAGCTGAACGCCATCTGGCTAGCGCTCAGAGCATTCCTGCCACTTCTCAGGGGCAAGGTTGTCCTCATCCAGACAGACAACTCAACCAGTATGTACTATGTCAACAAGCAGGGAGGCACCAGATCCCCTCAACTGTGCAGACTGCAGATCAGCATGTGGGAATGGGCCTTGGAAAACTAAATTTACCTCTCGGCAGTCCACCTCCTGGGGGAATCTAACCTGGAGGCAGACAGGCTCAGCAGGCTGGGAGCGGACAATTACGAGTGGCAGCTAAAGGACATTGTTACTCAGAAGATCTTCAACAGGTGGGGTCATCCCCACGTGGATCTCTTTGCCACCTGGCACAACACGAAGTGGCCCCCGTTCGCATCCTGGCAAGGGCAGGGCCCCGGCTCGCTGGGTGACACATTTCACCTACAGTGGACCGGCATGAAAGCCTACGCCTTTCCGCCCACTCCTCTGAAAAACAGAGTAATTTGCAAGATCAAGGAGTCTCACCGACTCCTCCTCATTCTGATAGCTTCATGGTGGCCGACCAGGCCATGGTTTTCGGAGCTCTTCAGCCTCTCAGAGGTGCCACCTATACACCTTCCGATGAGCCCAGCACATCTTCTGGCACAGCAGGGGGGCAGAATCATCCACCCTGCGCCAGGAAAACTAGCCCTCACAGCGTGGTACCTGAGCAGGTAACGCTTCGGCACCTTAGCCTCTCACAGGCCAATCTGGAGATCATACAGGGCGCCAGGAGCAAAGCCACCATGGCCCAGTAAAAGAGCCAATGGACCAGGTTGGGCAGATTCCAAGGGAATTGACCCCTTGGCTTGCAATTTGGACAACGTGCTCTACTTTTCGCCACACCTCGCTCAATCGGGAGTACCGGTCGACACCTGCCGTACATACCTTGCAGCCATTGGGGCTTACAGGAACTCTGAGGAAGGCATTTTATCCTCCTCCAACCCTATCATCCAGAAACATCTGACGGGTCTCGCTAGGTTCTACCTGTCAGGGAGAATTCTCTTATAAGGCTAATTTCCAAAACCTAGTGAGTCCCCCAGCAGCTTTGCTGGATTTTTGGGGTTTGTTTTTTTCTCCTACTAAGAGTGAGGCTCTTTTCCTCCCACTCTTAGGCATGATTTGAGGTATGTCTTTGACTTATTGTGTGCTTATGGGCTATGGGGTCTTTTACTCCATAGGGTATCATCTGTTTTAGTGTATGTGTTACACAGCACCCTCAGTGCAGTAACACAGGGGTGTCATAGTGACCCCCAAAAATAGACTCCATACCCTGGGACTGACTACTGTCTCCCAAGGCATGTAAAGTCACCATTGGCTTTACTAGTCCAAAATTGTGAACAGAACCAGTACAAACCATCATGTTGTGGAAGTACTGGAAGGGGTTAATTCGATGGCCCCTAGGTCTGTTTCCAAGGGGGCACTGTCGAGTCCCCCCTTGTCGAGTTTCTGGCTGGTGGCAGTGGTTACCACGTGAAATATTCCACCGGAATATTTCCTATGGGATTTTCCCATTGGTTTCAAACGCACCACTTTTTGGTGCAATGTTAAAGATACCGCTGGTTTATTTATTTAATATAAAACCACTGGTTGGGTCTTTTCGCCAGAACTCTTTTTTAAAATGGCGTTTGTGTCCGTTTCTGTAACTCCAACCAAGGTCGGGCCCTTTGTTCCACTTTTTGGCAGGCTTCTCCACAGAAGCCCCACAACTGGTGCCACTCTTTCTGGGTTCCACAGGATGTGTGGGTGGGGGAATTGGCACCCTGGACTGCATTGCCTTAGCAACTCAAGTTGCACTCTGTTCTGATTGGCCCAGTGGTGAGCCGCCCGGCTCACCACTTAGCATGCATGAGTGACAGCTAGGCTGTTGAATGGGGTTTTTCTGCATAAAAGCAGGGCTTTGGGGACCGGAACTTCAGAAGTCACCACAGGACCTAAGAAATCCAGAGAGGGGAGAAGCTGAGCCATCTGCAACGACGACACCACCGGTGAAGCCCTGCTGCAACAACCTGACCACTTTCCCGACGACAAGAGAAGATCTTCTGCTGTAAGAGTCTTCTCCCTTTGAGCTTTGGGGACAACCAGTTCGCCATTCGCCTTCCAGGACGTCCCTTGGTCGAATCGCCCGTGCCAAGCACCCCGGCGGCCGGATAGCCAAGCTTCACCACTGTGACCGCGAATAACAGGAGCGTTCCTTTTAACCGACGAACTCCACGGCTGGTCTCTTCCCTGGGCAGTGCAACGACTCCAAGTTTCCTCCTCGACGAGATTCTCTCTTCCCCTGGTCGAAACCACAACTGCACCCGCTGCCAGGAACAACTGCCACCGCTGGAGCTTCCTCACTCTTTAAGGTACTGTGTTCCGCCTGGCCTCCCTTTCTGTGCGTAGCTGAAGGTGACCCTTAAATCCTTTGCTTTCCAACTGGGTTGGCCCCAGACCTTTTAACTTTACCTTTCGCATCAAACCAACCCCCTTTGAACATTGCTGCAAAGACTTGAGTGCTTTTTAAACTGTGTGATCTTGGGCACATTTCGCCTTGCTCCATTTAAAGTGGGCCTGGCCTATGAACTTTGGCTCTACAGAAGACTCTGCCTTCACTAACTTGCTGTGGTCTTATAAAAGTGTTGGGAACTGTTTTATTTTTATGACCTGCCTTTTTCTCTCCCTTTAACTTAATTATTGGAGTGCCATCTAAGTTACGCGCTCATATCTGTTCTTACAAATAGTGGTGTTTTAACCTAGACTTGTCTAAATATTATCAAGGGAGGTGTGTATACTTTATCTGACTGTGTTTGAACTTGCTTTGATTTAGAGTGCTTAGTGTATTGCCTAAAGTGTGTTTTAAATAAATAATTATTTACTTTTGATACCAAGCTCTGGTCAGTGTTTGCTTGCTCTACTGTGCTTTTAGCCCTATTGTGTATCCTCTGTATACTGCCCTACACATCTTTAGAGAAGTCTGACTGCTCAGCCACAGCTACCAGGTAAATCTGGGTGGTACAGACTGCTACCAATTGGGTGTACTGCTTACTCTTCTTGCAGTGTTCCCCAAGAGAACTGCACAGGATTCTGCCTAACACTACCCGCCCGTCAAGAGACTGCACCCTGTGTGGGACCTTAATATAGTTTTGGGCGGCCTTACTAGTTAGTCTTACCTCGGCTCGCAGAGTCAGCGAAATTCAGGCGCTGGTCGCCTCTGAACCATATACTACCTTTCACAAGGACAAGGTAGTCCTGTGGACACACCCGGCATTTCTGCCCAAGGTTCCCTCTGCATTTCACTTGAACGAGGAAATAGTCCTTCCTACGTTCTTTCCTGATCCCAAGGACGAACCACAGAGAGTGCTGCACTGCATGGATGTCAGGCGTGCCCTAAAATTCTACTTGGACAGTACCAAGGGCTTCCGCTAGTCAGACGCCCTGTTCATCACGTTCGGCGGCTCGAGGCCAGGCTATCAGGCCTCTAAGGCTTCCATATCCAGCTGAATTATCTCTGCCATCAAAGAAGCGTATGAGGGTCAGCACAAGCTGCTCCCGGCCAACATGCATGCCCACACAGTCTGGACCAAAGCAACGGCCATCGCATTCCAACGCCATGTCCCTTGGCAAGTCATAAGCAGGGCGGCCACTTGGACATCTCCCTCGGCTTTCTGCAAGCATTACTGTTTGGATGCCGGCTCTAGATCTGATGCCGCTTTCGTACAGGCGGTTCTAAGGAACCTTTTTGTTTAAGGAGGGTCTCCTCTCCACCCTGGGGCTACAATCAGTTGTATTTGCCCATACAGTATGGAGGAAAGGGGACGGGATGTAAGAGTAATTATAAGTTACTCACCGTAGTGACTAATGTACTCTTAGTCCATAGTCCCCTTTCCTCCATACGTCCCACCAACCTCCCCCTTAATAATATTGGTGTCATTAGGCAATGTTAAATTTATTGTCGACGCGTCAATGGGGACTGGGGTGTGGTGCCGGAGGGCGGAGTCAGGGCAGCGCATGCTCCCTGGGCCGCGCCCCCACGCGCCTCTAAATTTAAAGAGGAAGAAGGTTTTTTCGGGTGAAAAAGGTTCGGTCTCCCGTCCCTTGGAAGGGACGCCCATAGAGTATGGAGGAAAGGGGACTATGGACTAAGAGTACGTTAGTCACTACAGTGAGTAACTTATCATTTTTTACCCACTTTAATGGTAGTAGTCCATGTGTCGACCTCAGAAGGATTGAGGGCTGGATTTTCTGTTGCCGGATTCAAACTGGGGCTGGATAAATGAACATTTGAGCATATGCAATTGCACATGATCTTGAAATGTATTTGTAGTAGTGTTGTTTGTATTGAGAATGCACAATTAGTTTTTCCGTAAATGTATGTTACTCCGAATGTTGGTGCTTTGTTGGCGGAACACTGACACAAGGCCTTAACCCACCGAGATATCGTGCTGTCATAATTGGATCATTCTGACATCAGAATCCAACTGAAATAAGAAAAGTCTCAGAGTAAAAATTGAACTTTTGACATCAGAATGCACTCGGGCCCAGGTGCTACGCAGAGCGGGCGCTCACCTTCTTTCAGACATCGGATGGTGTGATTGGGTGTGGGGTGCCCAAACTCTGTCTGTGGGCACAAATAAGATGTTGGGCATGCAGTTTCCAGTGCACACAGACATCACTCTGGTGTGCCTCTGCACCAATGTCTTCCGTCCCAGGCTTTTGTAAAAACATGTGTGATTGAACTGTTGGAACCCACCCCCCCGCCCCCTCCCGTCTCCCCAGAGATGCACATAAAAGGATTTGGAAGTGGAAGTGGGAGGGGGTGAAACCAGGACACTTAAGATTTCAAGAAGTGGTTAGAAATAGCAGAAAATGACAACAGTCATTTAGTTGTGGTAAAGGTATCTGCAGCAGTGAGTGATGGTTAGGGGTGGGAGGGGAGTTCAGGAAGGGGATAAGGCATAATAAAAGCAGACGCCATGTGTTGGGAGCAAGCATGACACTTTTTGCTCAATGTTGACGGCATGCTACTTCATGCTCAATGATGGCTTTGGTGTACACTTGTCTCCCTGCATGTGTCTTGGTGCATTTCTGCTTCTCCTTCTCAATCACATGTATTAAAAGGGCTAAAATACCCCATACCGAGCATAAACCGCATATTGCAAATCACCTTGGTGTTATGTGATCTTATAAAACATTTCAATAGGGACCCTGTCTCTAGGGCCATAACAATTGGTGACTCTCGTTGCATTACTGGGATGTATACTGCACACTGCTGCATTTTGTCTAGACGCTCTGGGTTTTGGCTGGTTGCTTCTATTTCTATGGCACACACAAAAGTTGAGTAGCCAGGAGTCTGCAAACTTTGGCTCTTAGATTATTTTATTTTTTTACTTGGTTTTATTAGCATGTATAAAGAGAACAATACATTTTCAGTATAACAAAACATGCAAGTGTAACCCACTTTAGTGTCAACAGTCAAAGTATCCCAACCTCTCCCCATGCCTTCACACCTCCCGCACCATCCCCTATTGGGCCCCCACAACCCCTCGTCTGAATCAACGCTTGTTCAGTGGTGTAGGTTCCTTTCATCAATGTCTCAGAGGCAAATGTTCACATTGTTTCTGTGGATTACCATTGTCGGCTCCCTTCCGGGTCCCCCCCCCCCTCGCCTCCCTATCCCACTCCATTCACCCGCTGGGTCAATCCACGTGGTTACCTACCTCCAGTCCCCATTTGAGCAACAAAGCGCACCATTCAACTTGAAACTCTTCCATTCTATCATTCACCACCACTGTAAGCTTCTCCATTATCATCATGTTTTGTACTTTTCCTTCCCAAACCACTTTCGAGGGGAGCGTTTCGCTTTTACAGCACTGGGCTATGGCCAATCTCCCCGCTCTTAACATTGTTTCCCAGATCTGCAGGAGTCTATGTCCTTACCTATGTTTTTGCGGGAGCCCTTTTAGAGACTGCAGCGGGTCCAGGCCCAACCCTGTCCACGTGACCTCTTCCATCCAACTCAACACCTCTTTCCAAAACACTTGTACCTTAGGACATCGCCACCACATGTGGGCCAGAGTCCCCCAGTTCCCACAACCCCATAGGGCACATAGGAGACGCTCCTGCAAACATCTTGGACAGTTTCACCGGGCCCCTTTGCCATTTTGAAGTTGTGTTCTATCGTAGAAGTAAACAGTCCACCCTGGAAAACCACTCTGTATATTCGTGCCCACTCCTCCTCGGGGATCTCTTCTAACACCGACTCTACCCAGTACTTCTGGAACGTTTGTCTCCCCTGTAGACAGGTCTCATTCATGGCTTTGTATAGTTTGGACAATATGCCCTTTCTTGTTGTGGACTGGTCTAGGACTTTTTCCACTGCTGTTAGTTCTCTAGCTGCCCCTTCCCCCCACTTTGGATCTGTCAGGAGGCCCTTGATGCAGAGATATTCGAATATTTAAATTGAGTCCCCTCCCAGTACATCCCATACCGCAACCCATTTCTGGAAGTTTCCACCCTCAAATGGTTGTCCCACCCTCTCAAGGCCTGCATCCGACCTCCTCTGTGAGCGGGTGAATCCCTGGTGCCCTAAATCAAACGGGGGCCCCCATACTGAAGGCAATGGGGAGGGCCACGATATATAGCCCTGTGTGTCTGGGTTCATGCCAGACTGACCAAAAAAACCCAGTGTGGGGTGGGACCTAAGGCATTCTGGTATCGATCTAAGCGGGACCAAAAGTAATCCCTGACCTTCAGTGGGTGTGCAACAAGTTCTTCCAGGTAAATCCAAAAGGTCCTCAGATCTTCCCTCATATGTTCCAGCATCCCCCTAATTTGTGCCGCCTTATAATATAAGGAGATGTCTGGGAATCCAAACCCCCCTTTGTCCTTTGGAAGGGTAAGGGTTGTCATTTTCACCCTCTGGGTCTTGTTCCCCCATATAAATCTACGTGGCTTTCCTGTAACTTCCAGGAAGAACTTGTCTGGGAGCTGTCTCGGAATGGCTGCAAATATGTATATCAGTCTGGGCAGCCCGTTCATTTTTATGGAGGTCATCCTGCCGTACCATGTCAGTATCAATGGGTCTCCACCATCTCCTCCAGGTTCCTTGTTACCCAAATGCCCAAGTATTGAATGCTCCTCTGGTTAACTCTCATGCCTTGGTAACTCTCTCTCGTGCCTAGAAGGGGACTCAAGTATCAGCAGAATGGCAGATTTTCCCACATTGATTTTGAGCCCAGAGAGGTGGCCATACTCTGCAATCTGGGTCATGATTGCCAGGCGGGAGACCTGGAAATTTGTAAGATAAGCCAATATATCGTCTGCAAATAACAATTGTGCACACGATTTCTCCGCCCGCTATACCCTTGATTTGGTCGTTCATTTGAATCGCAATAGCCAGTGACTCCATAGCAAGGGCATACAACAGTGGGGAGAGCGCGCATCCCTGGCTAGTAACTCTCGTGAGTTCCTAGATCTCTGTGAGTCCCCCTTTTATCTGAATCTTCTCTTTGGGCCTGTTATATAGTTCTGCCACCCATTTAAGGAGGTTCGTACCAAGACCCATCCTCCCCAGGACCTTTATCATGAAGGGCCACTCGACACTGACAAAGGCCTTCTCGGAGTCCAACACCTCTAGGCATGCGTCCAGCCCCCCCACCTGTGCCCCGTAAATCAGGTTGATAGTCCTGCTGATGTTATCTGATCCTTTTCTTCCCCTAATTAATCCCACTTGGTCTCCATGCATTAGGAGTGGCATACCCGCTTCCAATCTTGTTCCCAGGACTTTTGCCAATGTCTTTACATAACCATTAAGGAGGGAAATGGGCCTATGGGAGGAACACCTAGTAGGGACCTACCCCTCCTTAGGGATCACAACGATGATTGAAGCCATCATCGTGGGGGAAAGGGGTCACCACCCAGACATGGGTTAAACATCTTCACTAGAAACAAGGCTAACAGATATTTAAAATGTTATCGTGAAACAATCCCCTGGGGCAGTCCCTGACTTCATCCCTGTGATGGCCTGCAGGACCTCCTCTACGGTTATGGGGTTATCAAGGTTTTCCACCATCTCCTTGGGGAACCCTGGGAGTGGTAGCCTTCTCAGGAATGTATCTATTTTAGCCTCCCCCCCCCACTCCGAGGTGTAGAGGGTACTGTAGTACTTTACAAATTCACTCCCAATGCCTTCAGCGTCATATAAGCACCTATCCTCCTCCGTCTTAATAGCCCCTATGGTCCTCCTCTTTTTCTCCTTCTCAATCTCCAGGCCAAGATCCTATCCACCCTGTGGTTTTTCTGCTTCAGGAACAGGAGTTTTTTTCCCGTATCCTGCATCAGGATGGGCTTCAATTGTGTCTTATATCGTCGAAGGTCTTTCTCCTTAGTAGGCGAAATATACTGTCCCTGGGGACCTCACGGCTGTATTTGCTCTATTTCCTCACGGAGGGTGCTCTCCCTCTCTCCCCTTTCTTTCTTTTTCTTTGAACCTATTCTCATCAGTTTCCTCCGAATAGTTGCCTTGAAGCCCTCCCAGACTGATTGGATTCCCACCTCCCTTGTATCATTGAAAAGGAGGTACTCCTTGATTCCCCTAAGCAGTTCCTGTTGCACTGCTTTATCCTTTAGCAGGAAGTCGTTACATCTCCAGTTCCCCAGAGGGCCCTCTGGTCCCCCCATTTCCACTGAAACTTTCACCATTCGTGGTCCGACCACGGGATAGGGGCTACCCGGTATTACAGGACCTGCTCCTTTAAGGTTTTTTTTTTTTTTTTAAATATATTTTTATTGTTTTTTCCAAGAAAACATACAACCAGTATCATCAACACGACAATCAATTAAATATCCACAATAATTTCCCATTCCCTCCCTCCCCAAGTGAACCCGGACCGGGGTTGCGCAGTCTGCTGCTGGCATTAGGGTGAACCCGGGCTGTCCGGGTCCTCGCCTGAGGTGCTGGCTTCCTTAGGACTGAACAGGGCCGTCGTGAGGGCAATCCACTGCAGGAGGTCCTCCGAGTCATTTATTTTTTGCTGTCTTTGCGCCAGCTCCCAGGCCCCGGTTTCAGCCACAGTCCATCTGCGAAGGTCCTCCCACCATGTTACAAGTTTAGGGGCCCTGGGACACTTCCAGGCCATTGCGATGCGCCTTTTTGCGAGGATGTACATCAAGTCTTTGAGCCTGTTGAGGGGTTTGTTTTTTTTCCCTCGTGGGTACGAGCCCAATAGACATGCCTTGGGGGATTGCACGTCTAGCGTTATGTCCTCCTCTGCTACCTTGGTCTGAATTTGCGACCAGAAGGTTCGTATGTTCGGGCAGGCCCAAAACATGTGGGTCAGGGAGGCCGCAGGTTCTTGGCACTTGGGGCACCGCACCACACCAGCGCCATTGAATCTCGAGATGACAGCTGGGGTAAGGTAGGCCCTATGGATGATGTAAAATTGGATAAGTTGGAATCGGGCATTCCTAGAAACCTTTTTGTGATAGTGTGTTATTGTTTCCCACTCCGTGTCGCCGAATAGTGTGTTCAGCTCGGCCTCCCATTTGCTCTTGCATGTGAGTTCGCTATGTGTGGTGTTGTCAATTAGGATCTCATAAAGCCTAGAGGTTTCGTGTCCCCCTTCTGCCACACCTATCAGGTTCTCTATGGCCTCGTGTCCGGCGCATTGGGATTCTGCATCCGGCCATCGCCTCCTGAGTCTGTCCAGCACCGCCCCGTATAGAAGGAACTGACCCAGTGGGACCCCAGTCAATTCGTGCAGCTCGGGAAATGTGTGGATGCCCTGGTCGTCCACCAGATCGCCCAGAGTGGCGACGCCGGAGGGTTCCCATATGTTCCGGATCGCCTTCCGGTCTTCCGGCCTAGTGAACATGATGGCGGCTATAGGGATCTGTGGGGAGTAGGGGTCGGACAGCTTGACCAACTTGCAGGCCCGACTCCAAATTTGAGTGCCTAGGCGGATGAGGTGCGCGTCCAGCGTTTTGGGCATTGGTCCGATCCAGAGGAGGTCCCTGAGCAGCCATCCACTGGATCACGTGCTTAAGCTGGGCCGCTATGTAGTAGAGCTCAAAGTTAGGGGTGTTCAGGCCTCCCCTCTCGTACGGTCTTTGAGTAATGTCTAGGGCAACTCTGTGCCTCCCCTCCCGCCATAAGAGTTTCCTACATAGCATGGCCAGGTCTTTGAAGAAACGCTGGGGGATGTTGTAGGGGACGTTGGTGAAGAAATGTAGGAGACGGGGGAGTGCTACCATTTTAAGGAGTCCCGCCCTACCAGCCATCGAAAGGGGCAATTTGCACCATAGGTCGATTGATTTAGCCAGTCCCTCCTTAGCCCTGCCCGTGTTCAGAACATGTTCGGTCTCAGGGTCCCGGTGGATCACGACGCCCAGATATTTGAACGTAGTGGGTTCCCATTTAAGGGCCAGAGGGGGGAGGTGTTCTTCCTTGGTTCCACTAAGTGCAGCCAGGGGGAATAAGCAAGACTTGCTGTGGTTAATCTGGACCCCTGTACATCTGTGGAACCCGTCTAGGGTTTCCAGGATGTAGGGGAGAAGGTGTTCGGGATCCCTCAGGTAGAGGAGCATGTCATCCGCATACATGGAGACAAGGTGGTTCACACCATTTATCGTTATTCCCCCGTCACCGTATTCCTGCCTAAGGTATGCTGCCACTGGTTCAATCGCTAAGATGTAAAGTAGAGGGGATAGGGGGCACCCTTGCCGAGTGCCCCTGGCCAGGCTCCATTTTTCAGAAAAGGTGTTGTTGGTACGCACTCTGGCGGTGGGGTTGGTGTAAATGAGTTTTACCCAGTTCAAGAAAGCCGTTCCGATCCCCATCTTTGCTAAGGTGGCATAAAGCCATGTCCACCGGACCGAATCAAAGGCCTTAGAGGCGTCGAGGGACACAACTGCATATTTACCGGGCATGCCGTTTGTGCTGTGTATCACGTGGTGCAGCGACCCTGCATGTAGCCCGTCTGATCCTGGTGTATGAGGTACGGGACGGCTGCACGAAGCCTTCTGGCCAGTAATGCGGTGAGGATTTTGTTGTCTACATTCAACATGGATAGTGGGCGGTATGAGCCGCAGTCAGAGCTGTCCTTGTCGGGCTTAAGTAGGGGGATGATGGTGGCTTCAATCATGGTGTCGGGGAGGTGGCCTATGTCATACGCCTCGTTATATACTTTGGACAACAGGGGGGCCAGTATGTCCTCATAGGCCTTATAAAATTCGCTCGGGAGACCGTCCGGTCCCGGCGTTTTACCCGAGGGCAATGACCTAATGGTGGCTGTGACCTCGTCGGGGGTGACGGGGGCTCCGAGGGGATCTGCCAAGTGGTCCTCCAGGCGTGGGAGCCAGATGGCGTCTAGGGCGTCTTCGATCGTGTGGTTAGGGGGCGGGGCTGGATCGGAGTAAAGGGTTTGGTAATATTGTTTGAACTGATACCCACTTGCGTGTGGAGGGTCAGGCCGTCTGTATTACGAATGGAGCAAATGGGGTATCTGGGGGTTTCTCGTTTATAAAGCCATGCAAGAAGCTTCCCGGGTTTATCGCCCAGGGCATGATTCCTCTCCGTGAATTTTGTATAGCTCAACTTCCCCAGCGTCTCCCAGTGTGTTAGGCATGTTTGTTTAAGATCAATCATCTTTTGCAGGTGGGTGGGATCAGGGGACGGGGTGGCTTCGAGATCTTGGAGTTCAGTCTCAGCGTGCGCTAGCAGGGACGTGACGGATTTTAGGGCCCCTCCAGCCGCGGCTATCATTTCCCCCCTAGTTACCACCTTGTAGGCTTCCCAGGCTGTGCCTAAGTATCTGACGCTATCAATGTTGGTCTGCCAGTAATGTGTGGAACCCTCCCTGATTTGTTCGCTGAAGGCTTTGTCCAACAGCGCTTCGCTTCTCAATTTCCACGTGGGGATGGGGGGCTTGGGCGTCGTGGTCACCCACGAGGTCATCAAAGGGGAGTGGTCTGAAAGTACCCTGGCTAGGTACTGCGTGTCCTCAAATCCCGCCACGTGCTCTTCGCTAATGAACAGGCAGTCTATCCTGGTATGGACCTTATGTGGGGGGGAGTAAAAGGAGTAGCCTCTGGTTTCGGGGTTTTGCACTCTCCACAGGTCTTTCAGGGCATATTGCTGCGTGAGGGCGTTCAGTATCTTGGCGGGTGGGGAGGGGTCCCCATGTTTACCATCCGACCTGTCTATGCGAGGGTTCAGGGTACAGTTGTTGTCACCTCCCCATATCGTTATGCATTCATTACTCGGGGTCAGCCGAGCGTACAGCGAGCGAAAGAAAACAGTGGCATCATGATTCGGGGCATAGGTGCAAATCAGGCGGACGTCCCGCCCCTCTATGGTGCCCTGAACCAGGGCCATCCTACCTTCATTGTCCGTTTTGGTGTGGGTCAGCTTGACTGGGACAGAGGGGGCGATCCATATCAAGACGCCTCTGGCGTAGGTGGAGTAGGGGGAGCCCACTAGGGTGCCCCGCCAGACCTTGGCCAACGCTGCAAGCTTAGGGCCACATAAGTGGGTCTCCTGAAGGAGGGCGATTCCGACCCTGTGGCGTTTCATGTAGGCGTGGATGCGGCGCTGTTTGATATAGCTGTTTAGCCCCCTGACGTTCCAGGACATGACTCTGATCCTCTCAGCCATGGTCTGTGTGTGGTCGTGCGGCTGTGGGAAGCGTGAGGTTGAGGGGTTTGACGAACTTGGTCGTCCTGGTTGCAATTCCGCTGCGCTTGGTCCCGGTCCGGTTTGTGTCCAATTCAAACTGCGATCCCAACTTGGGGTTCGAACCCCCACAAACAACAACGTCTAACTTAACAAAAAACACAACTTCAAACATAACACGTCTAGCGAGGTTGCCCTTGCTCTGACATCCCCGTTTCTGCCCCATCAGACCAGGGTCTTCCGGAGCCCTACGGGCGGGTGAACTCACCCAAAGTATCCTGGGGATAGGAAAGGGGCTGCCTCCGAAGGTGTTGTCAGGAGGTGCGCCACGACCGGCGCGGCTCCGGTTCCATCAGTGTCGCCACGACTATTGTCATATGAATGTACGATCGGCGACTGCAGTCAATGAGTGGAGAAGTTCCTTTGTTGCGGGCGGCTAGGGCCCGCGCTGCTTCCGTTCGATGTCCGGGATCTGTTCTCTGTCCATCCATTCGCAGGCCTCTGCTGGGTTATCAAATAAGTGGGCCTTGTTGTTGCGCAGGACCTTGAGTCTAGCCGGGTAGAGGAGTAGATAGCGCAGGCCTGCTTCCTTGAGTCTCGCCTTGGTGTGGTGGAACTGGGCCCTGCTCCTTTGAACCTGCAGGGTGTAGTCAGGGTAGATTGCTATCTTTGCGGCGTCCCTCTGTATGGATCCGCCCATCCTGGTGAAGGCCAAAATGGATTCCCTGTCCCTATAGTTGAGGACTTTGGCTATTATGGGTCTTGGTGGGGTCCCCGGTGGGGGCCTCCTGGCTAAGGAGCGATGGGCTCTTTCAATAGTGAAGCCCTGCGACAGTTTCCCGGCCCCAATTTCCTGTATGAGCAGGTTCTCGACGTAGTTGGTAGGGTCGTTGCCCTCGATGCCCTCGGGCAGGCCGATAATTCTGATATTGTTTCTGCGGGCCCTTCCTTCGGCCTCCTCAGCCCTATCCTCTAGGTTCTTCACTTTCTGCGCCAAAATGTCTACGTCCTTTAAAAGTTGAGTTTTGGCATCGGTATTGTCTCGGACTTGGATCTCGAGAGCGTCCGTTCTGCCGGTGATAGAGCGCACATCCTGCCTCAGTAAATTCAGGTCGATCGCAACCGCATCAATCTTGTCCTCCATGGTTTTCTGGAGTGTCTTGATGGCCTCTAGCAGTTGGGAGTTAGCTGGCTCGGGTCTCGCGGCGCCCGGCACCTCCACAGGGGCAGAAGCCTCCGCGGGTCCGATCGCTCCAGCGGCCGCGAAGGACTCCATGGTAGTTTGGCGGTGTCTGCTTCGGGCGCCCTTAGTGGTCATGTCCTATCTTCGTGGTCCGTCGGGCCTCGGCAGGCACTACACAGTCTGTGTCCGATGGCGCCGTGCTGGGGATACTTCGTGGGGGGGGTTGTGCGTCGGCCGCCCGCCGGGCTACGCCAGTGGGCCGCTCAGCAGGGCCCGGTGAGGGTGTAGTTAAGGCCGCATCAGGCGCTCCCCCCTCCGTCTCCTCGCTGCTCTTCTTCGGGACACAGGAGCACAAGTCTCAGCTTAGGCAATCTCTGCCACTTCAGATCGAGTCCCATAAAGGCTGGCCCCTTGCGGGTTCCTCCCGGTCGGTCACAGGGCCCCGCTACAGCGTCAGGCTGGGCATCATCATGGCCGCCATTTTCTGTCCTCGTACGACGTTCCGTTTCTTTTCGATGGTGCGGGCCCTCAGAGGGTCGTGAGGCTCCCAAACTTCGTCAACAGGCGGAACACTCCTTCACACGACCTATATTCTGTTTTCAAGTGGCTGCAGTCAAGTTTAAGCGGTAGTTGGTGGCGGATCCATAATCGTATCGAGCGGAGCTGCGCCGAACACGTCCTTCCTACATGGCGGTTAGCCACGCCCCTGCTCCTTTAAGGTTGAGTCTACCGGAACCAGGTCTATACATGAGAAGGAGACGTGGACCGCGGAGTAAAAGGTGAATGTCAGTCACCTTCTGGTATTCGGTGGAGAGAATCACATAACCCCAGTACGTCATTGACCTCTTTAAAGCGTTCTGAATTACCAGAGTTTGCCCTGCTCATTTTTCTCTCCCCCATCCTCTTACGGTCCCTTAAAGTCCCCCCAACCAACAGTTGACCTTCAACAAACACAATTAATTTATCTCGGACCTTCTCCCAGAATTCACATTGATGCACATTCGGTGTGTACACTGAACCAATCGTTAGTTTAATACCATGCAGCTGACCCTTTGCAAACACACAACTCTCAGCTGCCTTCGATACTGTTGATCACCCTTTACTTCTCAATACTCTTTCTTCCTTTGGTTTCAAAGGCTCTGTCCTCAACTGGCTTTCCTCTTACCTCTCCCACCGTTCTTTTGCTGTCTTTTGGGGTGGTCGAACCTCCCCTACTCTCCCTCTGGACTACAGCGTTCCCCAAGGCTCTGTCCTCAGGTGCTTCCTATTCTCTCTTTACACTTCACTCCTAGCCCCATCATCTCTTCATTTGGGATTTCTCATCATTTCTATGCCGATGACACCCAGCTGTTGCTCTCCTTTTCTTCCTTCTCCCCTGACTTACATCTAAATCTCTCCTCCTGATTTACTGCCATTAAAAACTGGATGCCATCTCACTTTCTCTCAACACTGACAAGACTGAAGTCTTATTCTTTCCTTCTAACACACTTCCTCCTCCCTCTCCCCCTCCTCCTGTTCATTTCCTCCCCTTCTAATCTTGCCATCTCCACCCATGCTCATAATCTAGGCATTCACTTTGACTCTTCCCTCTCCTTTACCCATCATATTTCACTTACTTATCGTGCATGTCGCTACCACCTCTTCAATATCTGTAAAGTCCTCTCTTCTCTCACCTTCCGTGCCACCAAACATTTAATCTCCTCCCTCATCTTTTCTCACCCTTTTCTATTATTCTTCACTCTTCTTCGGTCTCCCTGCTTCCCATCTCGCCACCCTGAAATCCCTCTACTACTCTGCCATCCCCACCCTCTGTCTTCTCTCTCCTCATGACTCCATCTCCAACTCACGCAAGGGAAAGGGAAAGGCAGTAATGGAATAGAGGAATAAAGGGAAGGTTGGAAGTGCATAATGGCTCCTGTGCAGTTATTGAATGTGCATGAAACAGCCCCATAAAGGGGCCTAACAACTGGCGATGAGGCGATACGAATGCCAGCAGTGCCTTGATGGCAGTACCCTGGAATGAGGAGCGCCGCGTCTGAAGGAAGAGGACGGCCCAGCAGTGTGGATTAGGCGGGCTGAGTACGCCCAGCAGCAGAGGAGGCTGAGGGCCTGTGTGCCCAGCAGCATCCTGGGGCCCGTGTGCCTGCAGTGAAGGAGGGGCCCGTGTCCCCAGCAGTGTTGGTGGGCCCGTGTGCCTTGCAAGAACGGAGGGCTTGCACGCCCTGCAGAAAAGGTGGAACGGTGGGCCCGTATGCCCTGCAGTGACAGAAGCCAGGAGAAGGACCCGTAAGCCCTGGCACAGAGGAGCCCAGTGGAGGAGACCAGGGAGAGAGGGCCCGTGAGCCCCGTGGAAGAGGAGCTCAAGGACCGTGTGCCCTGCAACGTCAACGGAGGTGCCTACGAGGGGGGGCCCGTTGACCAAAGAAGAACAGAAAGAGGGCCCGTGAGTCCTGTAAAAGAGGGGTTCAAGGAGAAGGTCCGTGTGCCCTGAAGGAGAGAAGCCCAGGAAGCAGACCCGCGAGCCCCGAGGAAGAGGAGGGCCCGTGTACCCGAAGCAAAGGAACCCGGGAGAAAGACTCTGCGAGCCCAGCATCGAAGACATCCGGCACCGGCTGAAGGGCCCGTATGCCCGACAAGAGACACAGACACTGCGGCGACAGAGCTGCAGCATCAGGAGCCGGCAGGACGGCATTTTGAAGAGGGAGAGGCCAGACCACCGCGGACGCATCCGCCTACAAGTAAGGAGTCCCAAAAAAGACAGGGGAAGACGAAAAGTAACCGAGGACACGGACCCAGAACCCTGTGTCTCCCATTTGCGTGACAGTCATAACAGTACAGGCACATAGCCCCAAAAATAAGACCCCGTGTCTCCCAGTCTGTGACATTTAAAAAAAAAAAAATGAAAGTGAAATGAAACAGAACCAACAAACACACGCGCATGATTTCACGGCCCCAGCTATACTCCAAGACTTGAGAAAGGCACGTACTAATACGTGCGTACCACTCGAAGACACCAATACCTGGGAACACAGGCGTGCACTGCCACGCTTCCCCGCAAGACCTACAGAAAACAAAAAGGAAGCAAAGGGCTAGGGCCAACACTGCACAAAAAGGAGCTAAGCCTCTCAAGCTTCTAGGCTCCCAGGACTAAGCCTGTCACCACCAAAGCCTAGAAGGCCATCAATACCCCACTAAGACCCAAACTAGGACCTCGCACATGGACCATGGAACAATGGGACCCCCACTTGAGTACCGCTACCAGCCCAACTAACCACAGGGCCACCAGACACCCCGCCACGCGAACATTGTGCAAGGTCCACGCGGTGCAGTTGACCCAATGCCCATGAAATTACAGAGCAGCGCCCACACGGAAAGTGCCCTATCAAATAAATGTGGCAGGGACAGCATACCGAAGGGCAAACCCCACCACGAATCGGGCCACCTCGCCAGCCCCAAACCTGGCAGCCAAGCAAGATAACCACGGAAACGGCTAAAAGCCATCTGAACAGGCCCGGGAGCCACCCCAAACCCAATACGAAGGTTAGGCAACCGAAGCCTACTCAGGCCCACAACAAGGACTACGCACATGATGACAGTGCGTCACAGGTCAAACACCACCACAAGGAAACACACCGGAAATTAAAAGAAGACAGACCTGGAAAGCTGCCCAAGCATATCAAGTGTACCAGCAGCAGAGAAGTCCCGTACCAGACAGGACCGGCAACGGCGAAAGTAAACGCAGCACCACCCATACAAACCAAAGAACCAAAACACAGCGATCTGCCGCCGAAGACCGCGCACAAGTGCATAGCGACTCCATACCCAAACTAAACACTGGCCACCATGACTGACCAAGTGCAAGCAGATGCCGACGCAAGTGCGCAAGCCCTAGCAGACTTGGGCCCCACATCCCATGCCGCCGTCATGAGAAGGCCCAACCCATTCGCCTTGATCCCGCACCACGACCAAGGAACAAGATGGGAGAAATGGGTCGAAGAATTTGAAGACTTTCTAGGTGCAATTAGGAACCAAGACCTGCCAAACAAACTCAGCATATTTAGGAACCTGTTAGGAAAAGAGGTAAAGGACATCATCAAGACAATCCCAGCAACAGACAAAACTACGTACCAACGTCTCCTCGATGCAGTCAACGACAAGCTCATAGTAGGCTCCAACAAAGACTACGAATGCCTTGCAGTCAACCAACACAGGCAGCGTCTGTACAAATCAATTGGAGAGTTCGTCATACGTCTCCAGCAGAAGATAGTGGACTGCGACTTCGCCAACTTCAATGATGAAGAAGCTATAAGACTAAGGATCATAGAAGGGTGCACCTCGTCAACGTTCAGAAAACACCTCCTCAAAAAGCCCCTACCCCTAGCGAAAATACTCAATCTGGCCAAAAAATACGAGAGAATTGACACACAGGCAGGCGCCATTGAAAGGAAAATTGAACGCAACGCCATCGCGGTCCTCACGGAAGGGCAACCGCAATGCACTAAGCCCACTCGACCCTGGAGAGGAGGAAACTTAGAATACCCTGGCAACAAAGCCCGAGCAAAGAGCAATGCCACGGGCGAGGGTGGAAACACACACACAGACAACCATACCCAGCCTCTGGACGAACATGCTAGCGCTGTGGCCAGAAAGGTCACCTTCAGGGAATGTGCAGAACAGGACTACCCACAAGCTCTGCATGCCAACCCACACCATCAGCACAGGCAATATACCGGAGTCCACCGATGGCACGGTTAGACATCAGGAAACGCATCAAGGCCACGAACACCAGCCCACCTAGAGGTCACAGGCATGCACACCCCCTCTACCCTGAGTTAGCCCACTAAAAAGGGGACGGACCGGCACTTGGCACACGAACCTTACCCGTTCTGCGAGAGGACTATGAGCTTCGCAACCACCCAGTACCCTTCGAGATATCGTACGGGGGGGAGTGGAAGTCACAGGAAACGTCGGTACAAGGCAACGTTACCAGGCAAGGGCGTAGAATACCCCCTAGACAAACCCCAAGACCATGCCGTCTAATGGAGGACGGCACAGACAGAGCAGCCTAAAGGACAGTCATGACGCGACCCAACCCAAGGAGACCGCAGAGTGCCGGACACCATCCGCATGATACCGTCCTGCCGTAGGGCACAGCCATCTCAGCCACCGGACAGCACTACAGCAGGCACTCATCAGTGACCACTATAGGTCATTCAAAGTAACCCACAAGAAGGACCACGTGCCCGAGCAAGATGCGGGATAAGCAAGCAAAGCCAAAAGACAGACGAACCGCGCAGAACCCATCCTAGCAACAAGGGACAAAGAACAAGTGACAACTACGACAAGGAACTACGGCAAAATGACGCCAAAGGACTCCCTCCTCCACGAGCTATACTTTGAAGAGCATGAACCAACGAAAGGGGAAGCGATCGAGAGGGAGGAAAAGGAGAGAGCCGAGAATTATGAAACACTGCAACGAGAGAGCGCGGAAGAGACCCACGAGCAACCAAGTAGGCCCCATCGAGCCACAAAGAGACCCCAACGTCTCATCGAGCAAATGTAACCCGGGAAGTCTCATGTTAAGCAAGGGGGAGGTGTTGTAAGTGGAAAAAGGACAGAGCCCCTTTAAGAGGGAAGCTCAAGACTATGGGAGGGAGTGGGAGGCGAGAGCAAAGGGAGGAGCAAGGGAAGGGGAAAGGCAGTAATGGAATGGAGGAATAAAGGGAAGGTTGGAAGTGCATAATGGCTCCTGTGCAGTTATTGAATATGCATGAAACAGCCCCATAAAGGGGCCTAACACCACCCAGGCCTGGATGACTGAGTAGACTGTATTGAGTGCTTTGGCATTGGTGCCATAATCACCAGTGATAGGGATGAGTATCTGAGAGTCGTCAGCATAGTTGGTGTAGGAGACACCCAGATAGTCAAGTATATCGAAGAGTGGTTTGGTAAACACATTGTACAGCGTGGGAGAGACACAAGAGCCTTGTGGGACTCCACACAGTACATGCGCAGGTTTAGCTGATGCAAAGGGGGAGAAGTCCCTCATGGTTCTATTTGAGAGAAAGGATCTGATCCGGGAAGTGGCTGCGTCAGAGAAGTAGCCCGCTATTTTGAGATGGTGACAGAGGATTTGGTGGTCAACCTAGTCAAATGCTGCTGAAAGATCAAGGAGAAGCAAAAGAGCTTGCTTACCCTTGTCTTTCAAATCCTCAATTTGTGTTTTCAGGTCTATCAATGCTGTCTCCGTCCCGTGTCTTGGACGGAAACCTGATTGTCTAAGGCCTAATAGATTGTTGGTTTCAAGGTAGTCCTGGATTTGTAGGTAGGCCGCCCTGTCCAGAATCTTGAGTAAATAGGGCACTGTAGTGATGGGCCTGTAATTTGCCAGGTTACTTGGATCAAGTGTGGGTTTTTTAATTAAGGGTATGACCCAGGCATCCTTAAGGTTGTCTGGTATCATACCTGATTCAAGCGAGGCATTTATGAATCTAGTAATAAAAGGTGCGAGGTCAGAGGCAGCTTCCTTAATGATCGTGGCCGGGCAAGCGTCCCCTTGGCAGTTAGATGGCTTGAGTCTCTTTATAATCTTTTCAACCTCCTTGATGGATAGAGGTGTGAAGCTGAAAGGTTTGCAGGAGAATTTGGGAGTAGGGATGTTGTAAGAAGGGAGGTTGCCAACTGAATCTGAGAGGAGGTTTCTTTTTTTAATTGATTTTGGCTTGGAGCTTAACAATTTTGTCTAGGAGTGCCTTTTGGATATTGGCGCACCAGGCAGTGTCATGAATGCAGGTGTCTGATGGTGCTATAGGAGTCTCTAATTCCTTAAGGATTTTAAAGTGTTACTTGGTATTGGATTGAGCAAGCAGTATCCGCTTGTTATACACATCTTTTTTGGCTTCAAGTATGGCATGTTTGTAGGTAGAGGAGGCACTGGTTAGGTTGTTTTTATTGGCGAGTGATGGTGAGCTTTTCCACTGCGCCTCGGCTTTTCTTTTCTCCTTACGCAAGTCATAGAGATGAGGGGTAAACCACGTATTAAGGTGGAGTGGAGGCTTCTGTTTACGCATCATAAGTGGAGCAATGATATTAAGGGCTTTTGACATAGCCTGATTATAAGTGTCCACTAGGACTGTTGGGTCCGAACAGGTGGTTGTAGCCCTATTAAGCAGTGGGAGTATAAGTGGGAGAACATTCTCAACCGTAATGTCTTTCTTGTTGCGAGTAAGTGTGGGTATGGCGAGGTTCTGTTTGGCTATTTGTGTGTTGGAATTGATGGTCAGACCAAAAACAAGGGGTCACCTATTTCAAGTTGAGCGAACAGTTCTGGTCAGATACCCAATCAAGGGTGCAACCCTTGATGTGGGTAATGTGCTGGGTGAGGCCGAAGTCAATTAGTATGGTTGCAAGGTCAAGGGCTTTGGAGTCATTCTCATCGTGGTATCCTAGATTGAAATCGCCGAGCATTAGAATTTGAGAGTTAGGTATGGTACTAGTGGCAAGGATGGATGAGACGTCATCTGCGAACGACGCAGTGGGTCCAGGGGGCCTATAGATAAGATGTACTGTGGCAGTATGGTTTGGTGAGATAGGTAATTTGATGGACAGCAGTTCTGCGGATGGGATTTGAATGTTGGGGATAGATCTGGGTTCAAGTGAACTCTTGAAGATGAGGGTTCATCTTCCACCCTTAGAATGATTGGAATCTCTATCACACCTAATGATAGAATAGTTTTCAGGGATGGCTAAGGTCAAGGCCGGACAAGCAGCCGCATGCAACCAGGTTTCTGTAACGGCTAGGAAGTCGAGATTTTCAGTTGTGATGAAGTCTGCAATGTCAAGGGCATGAGCAGGGAGGGAACGAGAATGATGAGCGCACCCTTGAGCTTGAAGTCTGTGGGATCACTATGCTTCCTGGGCACTGGGACATTTTTGTTAGTGAGTTGCACAGTGTCTGTCACAGTGTACGGGTCTGGTAATTTATTATTAGAGGTATGGACCTGATGGTAGGACCGATGGTGGCATCTGACAGCGAGTCTCAAGTTTCTGGCTTGGATGCCGCACAGTAGGCTAGTGTGAGCTAGTACACTCTGTATATTTAATGGTGGCTGATTTGCAGTAGGCGGCAATGGGGGTGTGGTGAGTGTACGAGACCGTGAGTGTGTGGGGCCAGGTCTGGTGTCAGATTTAACATAGTTTGTACCCAACATGGTGTTGCTACAGGATAGGGGTGATGTGCTGTGAGACCATGAGGTCTGGTTGAGGTGAACCTGGAGAAGGCGTGAGCCTAGCCTTACATTCCTACTATGGGTAGGGCAGGGTTGATTAGGGGTGGGTTTGGTTGCAAAATGTTTTACCCAAAGGGCCGGAGCATTCAAGTAAGGATTAGAAATTGTCATGTGGGCTAGGATATTTGCGTGATGCAGATATGTAGTGTGTGGAGTGGGTACGTGTGAATGATGGATAGTAGAGGTGGTGAGGTTCAAGGTATGTGTGTTGTACTGTGTCAGGGTCATGGCTCCCAAGGTGAGCATGAGGTACGCTAAATGTTGGAGAGTGAGTGAATGTGTGGGGTTGGGTGTGGCAGAAGCAGAGCTAGGGCAAATGACTGGAGTACAGTGCATTTTCTGGCTAGCCCGGGGTTACTCTGGTGAAGACTGTCTGAGTGCAGATTACCCAGCAGGGACGTGTTGCTACAGTGAGGCCAAGGGCACGTGTGTCAGTAACAGGTCATACACTCAGTGCAGTTGGTGCTGTTTTAAGATAGCACGCGGTTACATCAAAACATCCAAATGCTCAGTAGGTACGCTCAGCGTATCCTAACAATGACTAGCAAGGAAAGGCAGGGGGCCTTGACAAGAGACCAACATTCGGTTGTTGAACAAAGGAAGGCAGAGGAGTGCATTAGAGCTAACTGTAGACCATCCAGGTCAATAAGTAGTTCATAATTCTGAGAAGTCGGGTCGCATACGGGCACCAGCAGGGACCGACGAAACGTATGCATGCATATCACAGTAAATGTTGCAGACTATTGTGACATACTGACAGCAATGCAATTAATACGTGGTAATATCAGCAGGTCGTCATCAAGAACTTGTGAGCAATAACAGAGATGCGAATGGGTCAGCACAATGTTGTTAGGCGTGATCTTGTGCGCGCTCCTAGTGAAGTGTAAGTTAGACTGCGGGCAAAGTACCTTATCTGGCTGAGGGGAACCACGACAAACGAGCAGGGATCCTGGCTGACGGCTGCGCAGGCATGAACAGGCTAGGGACAGGAAGCAAGCCTTCTTTCGTGGGCCTTCCTGGTAGTGGGCCGGCTTCTCCTGCCGGCTGATGATTGGAGCAGAAATGAGCTCTGCTAGCCAATCAGATGCAGGTTGCCGGAGGAAAGCAGGAAGTCAGGCTGCAGACAGGCATCGGGTATGTTCAGGATGCCGGGCGGCCATTGCAGTATGAGGGACTCCTCGTGTGGGGCAATGGCGGAATGGGCACTGGGGCACAGACTGCCACAGACATGCACAGTCGAGGGCTGCAGGTGAATTGTCTTTCACAGGCAGGCACGCTCCTCTTGATTTGCGCGTAATGTCGCACGTAGCCGCAGTATATTAGGAGGCAGGCACTCGTACCTCAAAGATGTAGGACGCTATTCAAAGGCATGGTGGCACTGCTCCTGCAGTGTTCGACAATCACTCCACACTTGCCCCAGATGCCAGTCTGAAGAGGCTGACCATATGCATGTGTTTTGGTCCTGCACCCAGCTCCAGATCTTTTGGGACAAAATCTTACAAGCGCTTACTGAGATAGTTGGTTCTCCTGTTGAATACGATCCACTAGGTGTTCTGTTCGGTGTGTGGAATGACACTATGAGTAAAAGAATATTAGCTTTCTGTGTGGTAGCCAAGAGATGTATACTCCAACATTGGAAGCAGACATCCCCACCTAATTTCAAAATGTGGCTGGCAGCACTTACCTGGTCCCAAACATGCGAGGAGGAATATGTGAACTCATTGGCCTTGCACTCCCGACCCAGGAACATCTGGGCAGAGTTTCGCACATACCTATCCAACCACTCCGAAGACTGAAATGTAACCACTTCAATTATAATATTGTCAAATTAAATGTGTAAGTGTAACTGTGACATATTATGGTATCTCTGATTGCACTGTTGCACCTATGATGCACTTCACACTTCTGTATAAGTACTGTGAAGCTACCATATAGCCCTGTACTCTGTTGTGTTTGCCAAATAAATAAAATGTTAGCAAGTTCTCTGAATAGACCAAAGATCTAGGTCTACTAATCAATCCTATTAAGATCAGGATTTCGGCAATCGCTCAGGGGAGAAAAGCATAAATCTAAAGTTTGATCTCTACAAAACAAGGTGATAGGGAAGACAGATGCCCTGATGTACTTGGGTTTCCAAATAAGTGCTCAATCAGGGTTGAAAAATATTAGTCTCTAGTGAATAAATGTAAGATGTTAACTCACCAAGTCTTAAAAGTCGATAAAAAATATGGCTGCTTTTCCATTAGACCTGTATTACATTTCTTTGAAGGAAAGATTGTGCCGAAATTGATATATGGACTGGAATTGGTTGATGAGGCTATTTTTAGGGTATTGGATAACATTGAAGCCAAATTTTGGTGCAACATTTTAAAGGTTCCTAATGCTATGCCTCTGGCAGCTCTTAGATATGAATTGGGGACTACCTCATTGGGGGCTCAAGTGCAATGGCGGCTACTTGCACTATACTTCAAATTGATTGCCCCAATGTCGTGCTCATTTTATGAAGATCTGGGAGGTCAATTGCTGGTTACAAAGGATCAGCAAATTAATAGTCCGTTTTTACTATTACTAGGAACCAGGTGTTCTGGTATTCTCACTAACCTGGCGATGGATTGGACATCCGGAGAAAGAGGAGAAAGCTCTTAATGACGAAGATTGAGTGTGCACTACTGACCTTTTCCACTCGTATCCCTCTCTTTCCAAATAGGTATATGAATACAAGAAGTGTGGTGCCCCATCGCTCATTTTGGCTCAATTCCATAATCACTATTATAGAATGATTCTTTTGAGGCTACGTACGATGGGACCTTCTTTTGACGAAAGAAGTTCTGTTGAGGAGAAATATTATCACTGAACAAGACATAGGTTGTAGGTTCTGTTAAGACTAGAGAAACCTCAAGACACTTGGTATTAGAATTTATAGCACTAAATAATAGTAGAAAGAAGTGTTTGTCTAGATTGTGTGATGGGAATATTGCAATGAGGGTTTTAAATTGTTAATACAATTAGATGAGATGTGTGAATGTGAATTCCGTATAAGAGGTATTAGAGTTGACTGGTTTTATTAAGACTATGAATTTGATCAATTGAAGCTTTTAATCTGTATTTTATTATTGGTTTTTGTAAAGGTTCTTCTGGATGAATTGATGTTTTTAAATTGTGTTTTTCGAGTCTTCTTAATGATTATGTACAAGTTAAAAAGAAAATTGTACAATTTTAGCAAAAGGTCAATTGGTTTAGCTATAAACATACCAATTGACCTGGTAACCCCTCCCATAGCCTGCTTAAAGCAAGATGTTTGCACACATGCGAGTTTGGGCCAAAGTTGGATGAGAACCTGACCCCCAGATAGTCAAAATGATCGACCCTTTGGATCAGAGCCCCCACAATACATTGCTTGAACTTCACCATACCCTTCCACTATGGCATGCCATCACTGCAGACTTCGCTGCTTTAACCACCAAGTCCAAACTGGCCATGAAACAAGCATAGTCGAGAAGAAGTCCCTGTAAGGCCATCAGGGTACGCGTCATTAGAACGTGTCATCCACGTACACCAGGTGAGGTGCTCAATAAGTGATGGTGCAAACCATTAATATACAAGCAGAAAAGCAAGGGGGCCAGGACACAGCCCTGGCCCACCTCTGACTCCACTTTAAATGAGCCTGTACATCTCCCATTGGCCCAACCCCTAACACAGGCCTGTGTGGAATCATGCAATCGTGACAAAAGGTTCACCAGGGCAGGGGGACATTTCATGGTTCTGAGCACCGACCACAACTTAGTGAGAAACTACCATATAAAGCTTAAGAGAATGCTCATCCGTACCCAGCCCCGGCCAGAATCCCAACTGCACCAACGAAAGCACCCCCACTTTCCACAACCCACTCCTCCAGCCTTGCCAATACTGCACATCCAAAAATGTTAAAAAGAGAATCCAGCAATGATATGGGCATGTATGAAGCCGGTGCATCCCACAGCCCCTTTTTGTATATTGGATAAATAGTTGCACAGGACCATGAAGCGGGAACAACTTCCCCCTGCCCCCGCACAGATAGCATTGAATCCCTGTTTCGAAACCGCAGCCCACAATTCTGGAGCCATTCCGAACAGATCTGCCGGCACATTATCGGGAGCAGGTGCCCGATTTCAGCGCTGACAGCCAATGGGTTTAGTTACTTCCATCACTGAAAAGACAATCCCTAGAATGGGGCCCCCTTCCTACAAATTTCACCTATTCAAACCAGTACCAAGATTTGTCATTTACTTCCCCTCGCTGTGCAGTATATAAGGATGAAAAATGATCCACCCAGGCCCAGCCAGATACATTGGAGACTGGAGCCTGCTGATTACATTTATAAAATGGGCCATATTTCGCAATTTCCCAGAATGATTTAGCATCATTATCCCGGGACGCTCTTACCCATGTGTCCCATGCCTCGGCTTCAATGAATCTTTTTCTTCTGACCACAGCCTTCTTGAAATCAGACCTTGCACAAATAATAGAATTTTTAGTAGTTTGGGGATTTTTCAATACTGAGAGTAGGTAAGCCTTAGCTCTTGTACATTCATGGTCAAACCATTCCGTCCTTGGTGATGCTCTTCTTTTTCCTGCTACCTGGGTAAACACCAATGACCGATTCCACAGTAAGCATCCAAACTCCTTTAAACTAGTGTTCCGCTCCCCAGACCCCAACAATATATCCTCCAATTCATTTGAGCTCGATTGAACAGCCTTCCTCAATAATTCCTCCTTCCTGTCATTCATTATTCCACCTCAACCTACCACCCGATGCAGACCCACAAACCTCGGGCAAATAATCCTGCCCTGATGAGACATCTCTCTGGCCCAAACCAATGTCAAGCCTAATGGGAAAGTGGTTGCTACAGATGTTGGTCACCACTTTAAACCCCCTCAATTCCCCCCAAAACTTCACTGAGAGACAAAAATAATGCAGAGGAGAAAGTTACTCTTCCTGGAATGTCACCATCCTGGCGACCATTTACAGTATGCATCCCCAGTCCTGCAGGTAATGCCACAGCCTCTGCCCCTCGCCACACAATCTAGGGTCCATCATAATTGGGGGCGAAATCCCTGCCACCACATCCTCCATGTCATCATACAACTTGGTACCCGCCCTCCTCCCAGCTTCGCATTCAAATCTCCAAGGATGTCTGGGGGATACAATCCTCCATCACTGAGGAAATAATTTTTAGACCATTATTCTTATATTGACTTTGTGGGCTATTGTAAAATTCACAACCAATATGTCATACGTGCCAGGTCTAACAATTCTAACCACCAAAATGAACGAAAAAGGAGTCTAGTGCCACCAGCTTAATCTCCAAATTTGACCTAACCAGGGCACACATACTTCCATAATTCCGATTCCTCTTATTTCTTTGAGCCAACTCTATATATGAGACACATCCATCCAGATTAATTTCCTCCTGTGACCACGTCTATTGTAGAAGAATAATGTCACTTTCCTCAAATAATAATTGGGATTCCACACATTCTAACTGGGATTTAACCCCTGCCACATTGCATGATAATAAGGACAGTTGGTCAATAGCTAGATTTACATTAGTAGTATTTGGAGAATAGCCCAGTGAGACCTCCTGGGTATGACTAGAGCTTGGACCTGACTGTAAGTCATTCAATATCCATTTCGCTAAGGCAAGTGTACCGGTTCACTAGTGTCATAGGCCGCTCTACCACTAATGCTCCCAGACCCATAGAAACCTGAGAAACTCCAGGAGCAACTGTCAGACACGCTACAGGCAGCCGTGTAGAGCATGACAATGCAGGCCCCTCTACAGCAACCAAACCACCCTCCCGTCTGCATGGATACAAATATTTCAGTGGTACCATCCATGCACAACGCTTCCGCCCAGGAAAAACTAAATTAGAGGCCACTACATGGTTGGTAACAACAGGACTCTTGAGGGTCACCACCACAAAATCCCCCATACCTGTTTTGTTAGTGAGGCCCACCCACGGCACTGTATGGGCCATTAAAATTAAGTGTGGGTCAACGGGACTAATCTGAATGAATCCATTGAGTTGATTTATTAATCAGGTTGCTACAGTACTCCCTCATCCCGTCCTCTAATATGGGCACGTTCTGGATCACTCCCACCAATGGCGCTGCTTCAGGTGGTAACTGCAAAACATTCAAATGTGTATTCCCCTCGAGAGGGGCCTTGAGTGGGACCTTGCTAATTGGCCTCTGATCCATATCAGAGGGCAACAGAGATCTTGGGGGGGGGCAACATTAACTTTGATACAAAGGGCTGATGAGGTAGGGGGGGCGCAAAGAACCTTGGCTTGAGTGTGAATCAGAAACTGCATGGATATCTACCAAGCTGTCGACAGTCACAGCCCTACCATTATCATGCCCCACACTTTCATCTGGGTGATTTATTCAACTGTTTTTAGTACTTAAAACCACTGGACCGTCTAGCTTGCTCAAAGAGAGACTCATTTTTTACAGAATTTATCAGATGCATTAGGTCTTCCATATCAAAACATCTGTTTTATAATTCACCATGAAACGCATAATTATTTAACATTGGATCTTCTGTAGGGGCTATTAGTCTAGGTGGGTCTACGGGGTTGCCAGAGCCATGTAATAACACTGGGGGGCTAGGCAGCATGCTTCAAGAACTACATGCAACGTGGTAGCCCTTTTGATGTATCTTATTTGTTATGCCAGTCACACTAAGACCATTAGAGTTCTCTGCAGGATTTCCCTGAGTGGGCAGAGTAGGGACTTCACCACTGGGCATCGACCCTGAACCTAAACACTCAGGACACTATCATATGCAATATTGGAAGGCACCAAAGTGACACAAGACCTTGGGGAGGGGGGAAAAAGAAACGAAGACAGCACCAAGACAGAAGCAGATGCTCCAAAACTGAGTGCATCCTCCTTATTGAACGCTACTGAACTAGGGGTTGGTGCTAAAAACCCAGAGGAGCACACCATGAATGTGGCTGGAGAAGTAACAATCCTCAAAGTAGAGGAGATAGCCATTTCGAGGGGATTGGGTCCTCTGACATATTCCATATCTATGACAGGTAATCACCACAGCTGTGCTGCTTCGGAAACTTTTTTTCGGCTCCTGCGTCGATGACGTCGATGCGCCGTCATCGAAGACCTCCTCCGACGTCATCCGATGTAATAAGTAGGAAGCACGACGCCCGTAGCCTCAGTTCCGCTTTTTCCGCGAACGTGTTGCTTCGTGAATCTCAGTTACGCCTCGACTCTTTGGAGTTCTGTTCTTCTCGGTTCTTCGAACCTGTTCGTTTTTGTGAGAAAATCCTTCGTAAGAAGATGTCTTCTACTTCGTCTTTGACCCCGCGTCTGGGCTTCAAGAAGTGCAGTGAGTGTGGGTCCAAGATGTCGGTGACGGACTCGCACGACGCCTGCCTCTGGTGCCTCAGGGAGGCCCACGACACAGATGACTGTATCGACTGCCAGTCGCTCACGTCCAAAGCCTTACGGGAACGTAAGAAGTTGTTGTCGGTAGGTAGGGTGTCCAAGCCCCGGAAGTCGGAAGTCTGCAGGGCTTTCGACGGATGATTCGAGAGGTGACTCTTCGCGTCGTCGTCGGAAGTCTCGTGGGTCTCCTTCTAGGAGTCGGTCTCGCCACTCCTCGGCCTCTTCGGGGCATTCTCGGAAGCGCCGACAGCGGTCGTCTTCCAGGTCCTCTTCTGAGGACTCTGCCCGGCACGTCGCTTACCCCACCAGCCGTGCGACGCCAGAGGAATGGGCTTCCTTCGGAAAGAAAATGCTGGCGATTCTCAAGTCGCAGGGTACTAAACCGTCCACGCCCCCGAGTGGGGTCGGCCGTGAGAGGTCGAGAGACACCGCTCGCAAGAGTGGTCGGCACGAGTCACGGGAGAGGTCCCGTTCGGACAAGGTCCCGGTCCTCGACGCGTTCGAGACCGTGTGCACCTGTGATGTCTTCGAGGAAGACATCGACGCCTGAGGCGTTGAGGGCGTCGACGGGCTTTCTCGAGGCTCCGGCTCTGAGGAAGTCGTCGAAGCCGTTGACGCTCAGGTCGTCGAAGGACACGCTCGGAGCTCCGGCTTCGAGGACTGTGTCGACGCCGTCGATGCTGGCGGTGCTGCATCTGACGTCGACGCCGATTTACTCGACGCCGATCCTCTCAGCGCCGATGCCTGTTCTCTCGACGCTGGTGCCGATTCACTCGACGCCCTCGACGCCTTTCGAGGCCGGGGTGTCGGAGGTAACCCGTGGCACGGGGGAACCCCCTAGAAAGGCTCTGGTTAAGAGCAAGCACTCTCGGGTGCCTTCTTTTCACCACCCGGAATATATTTCGGAGGTGGATGAGGATTCTGATGGCCTGGTTCCTAGTCAGGTTCCAGATGAGATGGTCTCGGGCCATAGCCAATTTGACGATTTGAGGCAGTCACTGCATGATGCCAGTGGACTGGACACCTCTCCGGAGGTGGAGTTTTGTAGGCCTGAGCCTGGCTCTCATGCCGATTCCTCGTACCGGCGCCTTATGGCTAGGGTCTCAGAGTACTTGGGATGGTCTGCTCCCCCAGAGGAGTTTGTGCAGGATGATCTCACGGACATCCTTGATGTTGGTCCCCCAACTGACCCGTTACTGCCGTTTCATATGGCTCTACAGAGAAGGGTGGCAGCGGCTTGGACTGCTCCGGAGAGTCTCCTGGCAGTGGGCAGGTCCTTGTCGCGAAAATACCGTCCAGCCAGTAGCGACCCCTGCTACTTGACCAGGCACCCCACTCCGGAGAGTTTGGTGGTGCAGGCGGCCACGGCCCCGGCAAAGCAGGCGTCGTACCCTACAATACCTCCTGATAGGGACGACAAACGTTTTGATGGCTGGGCGAAGAAAGTGTTTTCTTCGGGTGGTATGGCGCTTCAGGCGGCCAACTCCATATGTGCCTTGTCTCGTTTCGCACACACTCTGTGGAACTGTGTTGCGTTAGCGGCTGAACATATTCCCGAAGGGGACAAACGGGATGGTTTCCTTGCTATGGTCCAGGATGGTAAGGATGCCATGTGTGAGTCCGTTCAGTCGGGTTTGGACATGCCTAAATGCGTCAGCAGGTCCATGGCGGCGAGCACCGTGATACGCAGTTTTGCGTGGTTGCGGAAGTCGGGGTTTGCTCCTGATGTGCAGTCCCGGCTCCTCAACATGCCCTTTGACGGTGAACACCTTTTTGGCAGCAAGGCTGACAAGAGCCTTGAGAGGTTGCAGACCTCCAAAGCTGCAGCAAAGTCGTTGGGCGCTGCAGTTCGCCAACCTCCGCCTTTTCGTCCTAGGGGACAGCAATGGAGGGGTGGTTCCTTTCGCTATTACTCGTCCTTCAGTAAAGCGAGGGGAGCTAGCAGTCAAAGAGGCCAACGCAGGGGTACCAGAGGTGGACGACAGGGTACCCGTGGTGCCAAGGCCGCTCGGGCAGTTGCCTCTTTACCCTCAGGTAACGCTGCAGCAGCTACCACTCAGTCATGAGGCCATGTCCCATGGTTCGCCGGTTGGGGGGGGGGAAGGCTGGCACAGCATCTTGTAGAGTGGTGTGCCATTACTTCAGATGTGTGGGTTCTGGAGATCATAACCCACGGCTACTGTCTTCCCTTTCGGCAGAGGCCTCACGACAATCCACCAGGGAACCTCTCTTTGAAGAGTCCGGATCCGCTCCTTGCGCAGGAAATGCAAGCCCTGCTGGAGAAAAGCACCATAAAACTGGTGCCTGTAGCAGAGAGGAACAAGGGATGGTATTCCCCTTATTTTTTGATTTCGAAGAAAGACGGGGGATTGAGACCCATCATGGACTTGCGCGGTTTGAACAAACTCCTCAGGAAGGACAAGTTCAAGATGGTTACTCTCTCTCAAGTCCTCCAGGCCCTTCAGCTTCAGGACTGGTTGGTGTCTCTCGACCTCAAGGATGCTTACTTCCATGTGCCGATCCATCCCAAGCACAAGAAACCTGAGGTTTGCGGTTGACGACTCGCACTTTCAGTTTCGGGTCCTGCCGTTCGGATTGACCTCCGCCCCAAGGGTTTTCACCAAGCTCATGGTGGTGGTGGCAGCGCATCTCAGGCAAGGGGGGATTCACGTCTACCCCTACCTGGACGATTGGTTGATCAGGGGGAGCTCTCCCGAGCAAGTCCTGGATCATCTGTCCATCACCTGCCACTCCCTTCACAGGTTGGGCTTCTCCCTCAATTTAAAGAAGTCCCATTTGACGCCAACACAGCGGCTCCAGTACATCGGAGCAGTGCTCGACACTTCCCTGGGGCAGTGTTTTCCTCCCCAGGTGAGGGCTCTTCACATTCAGCAGATGGAACACAAGTTTCAGCATACCCAGACGCTCCCAGCGTTCGAGTTCTTGAGGTTGCTCGGCCTCATGGCATCCTGCATTCTTCTGGTGCCAGAGGCTCGCCTGCGGATGAGATCTTTGCAGTGGGCACTCAAGATGCAATGGTCGCAGTCCTCCGGCAGGATGTCGGACCCGGTTCAGGTGCCGCCCTCGGTTGCCCAGGACCTTCTGTGGTGGGCTGTTGAAGGCAACTTGATGAAGGGGACTCCGTTTTGGCTTCCCTGGCCAGAGGTGACGATCGTGACGGATGCATCCCTCACGGAATGGGGAGCTCATGCCAACGAGCTGACAATCAGCGGTCGTTGGTCTCCGTCGGAGTCCAGACTCCATATCAATCTGTTGGAGCTGAGGGCCGTCAGGCTAGCCCTGAAGGCTTTTCTGCCGACTGTGCGAGGAAAGAATGTCCTGATCCTGACGGACAACACAGTGGCCATGCACTACCTCAACAAAAAGGGGGGGGGGACAGGGTCACTTCCTCTGTGCAGGGAGGCGATGCAGCTCGAGTTCTGGGCCATCCAGCAGGAAGTTTCGATCTTGCAGTTCATCTGGCCGGAGACGAAAACGTGATGGCGGACGCTCTGAGCAGGCAGAGCACGATCTCTCACGAGTGGGAGTTGGCTCAGGAGATTCTCCTGGAGATCTTCGCCCTTTGGGGGACCCCTCAAGTGGATCTCTTCGCCTCCAGTGTCAACCGGAAGTGCGAGAGGTTCTGCTCGCGGGAATTTCCTCCAAAAGGAGCCTTAGGAGACGCATTCGTGGTGGAGTGGTCATTTCCACTCCTGTACGCGTTTCCTCCAGTCCCCGTCATCCCACAAGTGCTGCGGAGGTTACGGAAGTTCGGTTCCCGGATGATCCTCATTGCTCCGGCGTGGGCTCGGAGAACGTGGTACCCGGACCTTCTCGACTTGTCCATCTGTCCTCCACGTCGTCTTCCCTACCGAGACAATCTGCTCTCACGGGAGGGGGGGGTCAGGTTCTCCATCCAGAGGTCAGATCCCTCAACCTTCACGCTTGGCTTCTGAAAGGTTGAGGTATAAGGATTGGGACCTCCCTGAAGACGTGATGGAGGTGTTGCTCTCGGCCCGACGGCCAGCAACAAAGTCTCTGTACCATTGCCGTTGGCGTAAGTTCTGCGACTGGTGCAGAGTTCAGAATGTGGATCCTTTTGCATGTGACATCCCCATGGTTCTGTCCTTTTTACTTTCTTTGGCCCACAGGGGCTTGCAAGTGGGTACCATTAAAGGTTACCTGGTGGCGCTGTCCATCTTTAAGCGCTCGTCTGAAGAGTGTTCCTACTTTAAAATCCCTTTAATTTCACAGTTTCTGGAAGGGCTCACTAATGTGTTCCCTCCGTCACCTTTCCTGGTGCCCAGTTGGGATTTAAACCTTGTTCTTAAGTTTCTTATGGGTGCTCCGTTTGAGCCTTTACATTCTTGCCCTTTGAGACTGTTAACTCTGAAAACTGTGTTTTTAGTTGCGGTTACTTCCGCTCGCAGAGTGAGTGAGTTACAGGCACTTTCAGTTAAGCCACCCTTCACTGTATTTCACAAGGACAGGGTTGTCCTTAAAGTTCATCCTTCTTTTCTTCCGAAGGTGGTTTTGGAATTTCATTTGAGCCAGAAGGTTGTTCTTCCGGCGTTCTATCCTCCTCCACATCCTGGTAAGGAAGAGGAGAGGCTCCATAGGCTTGATCCTAGGAGAGCTTTAAGCTTTTATGTTTCACGCATGTCCCGGGTCAGAGTGGACGATCAACTCTTTTATTGGTTACGCTGGAAAGCGTTTGGGACGAGCTGTGACGAAACAGACTTTGTCTCGCTGGATTATTTTGGCCATTTCGGAGTGTTACCGGCTTGCGGGCCCATTCTACCAGGGGTATGGCTGCATCCACTGCCCTGCAGAGGGGTGTTCCTATTCGCAACATCTGTGATGCAGCCACCTGGGCTTCAGTACATACATTTGTACGTCACTATTCCCTCGATTCCATCCGAGGACAGGATCTGGCCTTTGGCAAGGCGGTCCTTTGCTCTGCTATTTGATTGGCAATTCTAAATTTTGATTCTAAATTCTTTCCCTCCTCCTTGCTCTGGTACTGCTTTGGGAGTCTGTCATAGATATGGAATACGTCGGAGGACCCAATCCCCTCGAAGAACAAGTTACTTTCTTACCTGGTAACGTTCTTTCGATGGGATGGTCCGACGACGTATTCCATATCGCTCCCTCCCTACCTTCCCCGCTGCAGAATTTCTTTTGTGATTGCAGCTTACGTTCCGCAAGGCTTTGTGTCTGACTGGCAGTAGACTAATGTCACACGTTCTGGGGGAAAAAACTACAACTGAGGCTACGGGCGTCGTGCGTCCTACTTATCGCATCGGATGACGTTGGACGTCGGAGGAGGTCCTCGATGACGGCGCATCGACGTCATCGACGCAGGACGCAGACGCCGAAAAAAGTTTCTGAAGCAGCACAGCTGTGGTGATTACCTGTCATAGATATGGAATACGTCGTCGGACCATCCCATCGAAAGAACGTTACCAGGTAAGAAAGTAACTTGTTCTTCTATTGACCTAATTATTGACCTAATTTGCTCTTCTAATTGCCCTGCCACGTTTTGCAAATAGTAATCCAAAGTCCCCTCTCCCCCTTGCCGACTTGTGTTTACCACTAACCTAGTTCCTTAGAAAAATGTTAATACTTAGGCCAAATGAGCTGGGCAACAGTTGGGGACGGGTAGAGTGGGGGGTGGGAAGGGAGTTGGGAGGGTTTGCAGTGGTATTAGTTATGGAACGTGCTACTGCGCATGGTTCAGAAGACAAGGGAGGACAGAGGCGGGACAGGGTATGGATGAGAGATGGGAGACCTTAAGATAGCAACTTGGAATGTCAGGGGGCTCAATAGTTACTTGAAGAGGAATAAGATCATGATGTATCTAAGGAGGCAGAGAATAGATATCGCCCTGTTACAAGAAACTTGCCTCACAAAAGAAAAACAGGATGTGATAAGGAAGAAATAGAAGGGGACCACCATAGGGGCACCATATTCTGCATACGCCCGAGGCTTGATTACTTGGATAGCACCACATGTCCCCTTTCAGTTATTACAGTCCACTGTGGAGTCAGATGGGAGGATAGTGATGATACGGGGATTGATAGAAAATAGAGAGTTGTGTATCATTAATACATATGCCCTGAACTAAGATACTGTGGCCTATTTCAAGACCTTATATAGTAAAGTTAGCCTCGTACCTTGGGGGTGCAGTGATATGGGGAGGTAACTTTAATTGCACACTGGACCCCAGGGTGGACAGATCAGACAGGAAGTTAGACAAACCTACCCCTGCAGCCAAAACCTTGAGGACCCTTTTGGGAGACTTTCATTTAGAAGAAATATGGAGGCTACACCATTCACATGAGACATTATTCTCATTACTCGGCCCCACAAAACTTGTACACACGGCTAGACTATATGTTTGCCACTCCGGAGCTGACAGGGGAGCTAGTGCGGTTGGAATGCAAAGCGAGGGTCCTCTCAGACCACTCGCCACTGATCTTAAAACAGCAATACTCGCCTCCTAGAGCTAGGATCCCAACGTGGCAGCTTAGAGCCGAAGCGTTGAAAGACAGTGTTCAGGTGGGGCCTGGGAAAGGAAATTGTAGAATACTTAGAAAATAACACTGGAAGCTTTGAATCGGCTGGCACTCTATGGGAGGCATTTAAGGTGGTGAGGGGAGTAGCTATATCTAAATCCAAAGGGTTGCAAAGAGTTCATAATGCAGGATTTGCAAAAGGCAAAGGCGAAATTAGAGGCAATTATGTGTAGAGGAGATAACTCCCCTGAGGATACTGAAACCATAAACCAATTACAGCAAGTGTGTAGAGGGCACTGGGAGAGATTATGCAACTTAAATTACAAGAAATACATAGGCAGCATGCAGGCGGGGACAAACCAGGGAGGTTGCTAGCACGGTTGTACAAAAATGAGACACCCAGACCAACGATCAGAGCAATAAAAGGGGAAGATGGACAAATACTTGATACCCAAGAGGGCGCGAACAGTGGGTTCCGTGAGTTCTAACAACAATTGTATGGAGACGTTGAAGAGGGTGAATGGAGCGAGATGATGGAAACATTAGAGGATATTGGCTTACCTAAACTGGGTACTGATGAGAGAGAGAACCTAGATGCCCCAATCACATTGGAGGAACTAGAAGCAGTGATTAAGCTATTACCTACTAGTAAGGCCCTGGGGACGGACGGACTCCCCAGTGAGTTCTACAAAACGTATAAGATGGAAGTGCTCCCCCCGCTACTGGCAATGTTGAATGAATCGCTAGAAATAGGGATACTGCCGGAATCCGTGAGAGAGGCAACTATTATTCTGCTTCTTAAAACTAACAAGCCGAGCATGGACTGCGGGTCGTATAGACCGCTATCCATGCTGAACCAGGACAGCAAGATACTCATGGCTGTGTTGGCAAATAGACTGAGACAGATTATTAACAAACTTATACATCCTGACCAGACCGGATATGTTCTGCACAGAAGCGTATCCGACAATCTCAGAAGACTCCACCGTGTCATAGACCAAACAGAAGGGGACTCGCAGGGAGTTGCAATAGTTTCATTAGATGCAGTGAAAGCCTTCGATTCTGTCAAATGGCCTTGGCTGATGGCAGCCCTAAAAGAATATGGAATAGGGCCCGGGTTCCTGAAGTGGGTGAAACTACTGAACAGTACGCCATTATCCAGAGTCAAGATGGGAGCAATCATTTCAGAGAGGTGGCAACTCAGTAGGGGTACCAGACAGGGATGCCCTTGGTCCCCGATGCTGTTTATCCTCGCACTAGAACCCTTAGCGATATATCTGAGGCAACAATATGAGGAGATGGGGATCTACACAAAAGGAGGGCCACATTTAATATCAATGGGCCTCATTACAAGTCAGCCAGTCCGGAAAGAACAGTGGTGGTAAATCCGCCACCACCGGTCTTTCCGGACCGGCTGATTAAGAGTCCTGCAGGCGGGAGGTGTCACTCCCGCCAGGTCTGACCTGGCGGGTTTAACACCACCTGCCTGCAGGCGGACATGGAAAAACCGGCACCATTACAGCATGGTGCCGGTGTTTCCACTTCCCCATTCCCATGGAGTCCTATAGGACTCCATGGGAATGGGGATTAACAGAATTCCGCCTCCGGAATTACCGGGTCACCGGGGTTGTAATGGCCCAGTGATTCTGGCAATCACGGAGGCGGAATGGTAATACGAGTCCGGCGGTAACCGACCGGAATTTCTGGCACGGTTACTGCCAGACTTGTAATGAGGCCCAATGTATGCCAATGATATGCTGTTATACTTGAGGTATCCGGAGGAAAACCTGACATATATCTTGGAAGTAATAGAGTGATTTGCATTGCTCTCTGGCATTACAGTTAACCCTAAGCAGTCTTGTATATTCCCCTTGGGGAGATATAAATGGATTCCGCGAGAAAACGTACCAGTATTACAAGTACCTTGGGAGACTAGAACCTTTAGATACCTGGGGATTGATATCTATCACACGGTAGAGGCTGAATATAAACATAACACAGAGAAGGCAGTGGCAAGCATTGAGAATAACATGAGATTCTGGGCTAAGCTCCCTTTGGCCATGGTAGGGAGGGTGGCACTGTTGAAGATGGTAGTATTGCCGAAGTTGCTAGACTTTTTTGGGAATATACCATACATGATACCCAAGTGATTCTTTGTTGAAACTTCAGAGCATATGTAGAGGGTTAATATGGCACAATACCAGGAATAGAATAGCCCTGTGGAAACTGCAGAACATGTATGATAAAGGGGGCTTACAATTGCCCAACTTTGAGGTCGATTATCTGGCCAGCCAATTACAATATGTGGCTAAGTGGTTAACGGAAGACTCAACATCGGAGTCCAGACTGTTGAGGTCTGAACGTGTTCCGTTCTTTTTGAAAGAATGGATATGGCTGCCAAAACCAGAGCTAAAAGGGTGCACGAGAATGTTAGAACTGGGATGGAAGCTGTGGCGTAAGGCTTGGCAGACCATGGAGAACCCGACCCTGTGTTCTCCGCAAGTGCCGCTAGTGGCATTGACCGGAGTGGACGAACAACTGAGGAAGATGATTCGTACGCATTGGGAACCGGTGGGTATTGCAACGATGGGAGATGTAGGGCAAGATGGGAAGGTAATGGAATTTAACGTACTTGTAAAAGAAACTGCTCTACACTTAGGGCAGTATATTACTTGCATCAGATTGGTACGGTGGGTGAAAGAGACATGATCCGAAATAGTGCTGGAAGATCAACCCGACACGGCCATAGAAACAATTTATGATATCTCAGAGGGAGGGGCACGAGGTCTCTCGAATCTATGAACCAGGGTGGGAAAGGAGTTGACCCAGTTGAGACGGGACTGGGAAGAGCAAGCCGGGGAACCCATGAATGATGGGTTGTGGGAGAGGGTTCAGAGATAACATAAAAAAGTGTCTAGGAATGCGAGGCTGCAACACATCCAGCTATATGTTACCCATAGAGCGTACATGACCCCCCCTGAGGATTTCTCGATTCAAGAACGCAAAAATACAAACATGTCCCAAATGTGGGGAAGTGAACGCAGGGATGATGCATGTGTTCTGGGAATGCCCGGAAATTGGAAAATTCTGGGGAGAAGTAGCCCACCACTTAACCGAGAAAGGGTGTCACGCTAGATGTGGAATCTGTGTGGGCATGCATGGTAGGGGTTTTTTCTAGACCGCGCAAACTGAAACACGTGAGTGAACTCAAGGACTTGGCCTATATACTTGCCAAGCGCAGAATTGACATGGGTTGGAAAGCAAACAATGGGCCAAAGGTAGAGGTTTGGTGGCATGATCTCCAGAAATGGGCAGCAGTGGAAACGGCGGTGTGGAATGAAGCGGCCAATGGGGGGGGTGGGGGTGAGGAAGCGGAAACACTGATGGCCTGGAGACACTTAGTGGCCACACTGTCTGGGTCCACCCAGGCCTGCCTAAGTGAACATGATTCCTCCAGGAATACAGAGGGGGAGGTACCCCCAGAGGAAACAACGACAGAGGGCGAAGTGTAGGAGGCTCGAGTTAGGGGGGAGGTAATGGGGAGGCAGTAGACATCTTACGATACTGTATATGATGCTTGAAGTTATGCGACATGCAATGCTGGGTTTGTTTTTTGTTGATTGGTTGTTGTAAAAGTTAATAAAAATTGTTTAAAAAAAATACTTAGGCCAGATGACTGCCTGCCTGCCGCCACAGTCCTCTAAACACTCTGGAACTAGGAATGAGTAAATGCTGTTTAACGACTACTGGGTGGGTATCAGCACATAGGGCGACGGTACCTTTTTTACCATAAAAATCTTCTTTCCCTTTAAAGTTAGAGGCGCGTGGGGCACGGCCCTGGGAGCATGCGCTCGCCTGACTCTGCCCACCTGTGCCACTCCTCAGTCCCCTTTTCTGCTTCGATGGGAACGGTCCGAATTCACGAGCACTCCTGGATTTGGCTTCGGCCATGTAATACCACGCGCTCTTTCCTGGACATTCTTCTCTTGGTCATTTTCTTTTCAATTAGGTTCTTGGTCCTCCAGCGCATGTCGACTTCAGCAGGTGTGCAGCCTGCGAGGGGCTCTTCCCTACATCAGACCCCCATGCCCTTTGCCTCCCCTGCCTTGGCCTCAACCAAAACTGGGAAGGTTGTTCAGTGTGCGACGCACTGACTCCACGTGCACTGATGACCAGGCTAGCTAGGTGGAGGGAGCTCTTCCAGAAGTCACCTGCGGAGGACCTAAAGGACTTCGTCAAACATTGTTCGAGGCTGAAGGAAAGGCCTCTATTCAGCATCGCACCCCGTAAGGGCGACTCCTTCCCAAGGAAGCGCCCGAACAGGAGGGACCAGTTGGGTTCTAGCACCAGCACACGTACCAAGGCTAGTACAGCTACCGGCCTCACGGCCGAGAGGTCTCCGGATCCTTCCGGGTTCAGTGCTGAGGGACCGCAAGTTTCTTTTGCCAGGGTTACTCCCGAGGGGCACCGCCCTAGTACCGTCATCATGTGATGACGGTGCCTTCACGCAGCACTAACGGCAGACCCCCCCCCGTCCCCGCCCCACTCCCCCCTACCTTATCCTATACCCTTAACCCACTCACATCTATGTTTTTATATGTACCTACTTACCTAACAAATTCGAAGAAAAACAAAGTGTGGTGATTTCTGAGAAGGTGAAATTGGATTAGGTGAAATCTACGGTATCGGGTTAAAGCTGCCATGACGTTAGAGTGGGTTTGGAAGGCTGTGGAGTTCAGGGGATTTGCTGAACCCAAAGTATTCTCTGGCGAAAAAATTGAGTCATCAAGGGATGATCAGGACGAGGCAGATAAATGTGCCTTAAAGGAAGAAGACGTGAGATCTTTCACATCCAACGGTGGTGGTGGAGATAAGTACGGATCGATGTTAGAGGATGATCTATACTCTATAGGTCTCACTTCAATCTTTGCTTCATCGTCTAATATGCCTGGAGGGGGGTCCCTTTTGTTCTTGTCATGGTTGACTTTTATGACGTGTCGCTTTATGGACAGGCACCTTGCCCAACAGTTCAGGTTTTGTAGATTTTGATTTAGAATCAAGTTTTTCTTTAATAAAAGCAATATCTCTGATCAGGTGGGCTGCTAGGGGGGGGGACAGACATCTGTTCTGGGTTTTGTATTATAGAAGAATGGTGAGAGGCCCTATAACATGGTTGTTATTTCTATTTTAGGCGAAGTCTGTAAAGAAGGTAGCAGTGTCTGCACCTGGGTGTGGATGAGCACCATTTTTAAGGTTCGGTCCAGCTTCTCTCTCAGCACCCCACAAGAAGATAGACTCTTGTCAACTCTAGAAAGTGCATCCTAGTCACATCCTGTATGTGCTGAGTCTAACACTTCCTTCTCAGTTAGGGAGCATAAATCACCCTCCAACATTTCTGCATCAGTTAAATCAAGGCTCCTAAACCTGGCAGCTCCTATATCTAAGACATTACCTATGAGTATCTATGGATCATTAGAAGCCCCCCACACTCAGTGCCTTGCTCTGAATGTTTTTGCCTTCTGTCGGCATCCTTTAGCTCTGTGTTTTGGGGCTCCAGAAGAGGCATCACAGTTAATTACTGACTGCAAATAAGCAGACATTTTATTTTTGAGTTGTCCTGATGCCAAACTTGGCGTCTTGCTCTGGGTGAACCAGAAAACAGCATTGAGTCATGAGTCATATTTGTGTTAGGACCAAACGGTACTACTTCAAAACACGTGAGTCAGTTTGATTAATTGATATAAAGCCATTTTAGCTAGAAACAGTATTAACAATTCACCGGCCTCCAGGGGTTCCACCACCCAAACAAACAGTGGCACACAACTTGGCAGAGCAGTCTAAGCCAATGAAAGCCAAGCGTAAACATATACAGAAATAGACAGAACAAACAAGAGTCAGGCCAGGCTCCAAAGATGTAACTATAAACTTTAGGCCCCTGAACTGTCAAGACAGGCTGGTTGGCAGGTAACCCTGCAAAGTGTTCTGATCTCCCAATCTGTTTAGGGGTGAGTTTGGGGGGCGGGGGCAACTGCAACAAAATGTACATCTAAGCGCAGTGCAGAAGGGTGTACTAGAGGAACTGGAAGAAGACAATTGCCTTAATAAGCCTGTACGGCCAATGTCTCCAACAACGAACATCCAATTGACTCACCCACTTTAAGCCCACCAGTGACAGACCCAAGCTTCTGCGCCACCTAAATGCGTCAGGGTGGACCCTGGATGAACGAAATGCGCCTCAGCAAGCCCTCAGGCCCCTCAGCGGGCCACAGGTCGGTCTCCACTAGCCACTTCACGTTAGAACCGTGCTGTATCACTCCATATCACTTTGATGGTACTACGTCTTCAAGCTCCAGAAAGCTAGAGGAAAGTACCTATAAGCGTCAAGCTGCATTGTTTCTCGCACGAACCAACAATGAGAGCGAGGATCAGCCGCTTCAGATGCAACACAATAACTATTATTTGAAGTTGATACAACCTACATTACCAAAGACGGTAGATGAAAGAGACAAGTGTGTTCCAAAGGCTTTTATAGGTTGTTGGTGGTTGCAGAGTGGCAAAGAGGCAACCCTTTGAAAAGGGATATTCAGGGTAAGAGTGCCTTGTCTACTTGAAGGTGCTGATGTACCCTAAAGTGAATCTTGTCGGAACCAAAACCTGTTTTGGGTCACAAAGTTCTGAAGATGTGGTAGTATCACAAAGTACTGAAGCTGAGGTGGTGCATTTGGTTGTCAGTAGATGCGGGACTCCAGTAGCATAAATGAAGTAGAATACAATGAGGCAAAGGAGAAGACCCTCACAATAAACTTGTAGAAGTTGAAGTGGCAGTGAAAGTAGAAGTGCTGTGAAGTCATCCTGACAAAGATACCTACGATGATGCCTAATCATGTAAAGAGAGACATACAAAGTGCTAACCCAGAACTGTGTTTCATTACCAATTACAGAAGTTGTATTTCTTTTGAACTGTGTCAATTCTTCTGGAATTACTGGAAGCGGTGGCAAAGCATTGTGGCACGGAATAACATTGATGCTATTTTGAGGAAAAGGAAAGTACATATTTTACCAAGAAGAAAAGCTTTTCTGTTGGTGGAAATTTGCTTAACACAACATTGCTGTGACATTGAAACATCAAGAACTGAATTGAGACTGTATTACCTACATAGATTTCCTTGTTAAAGGAGTTCACCCAGTTTACTAAGAGGTCATCAAGAAACTGTGAATATCATTGTTGATGTTATTTGAATTGCCGTAGATTGTCTTTGTGCATTTGATGTTTACGTGTGAGGGCCAGACATCCTGTGTTAGTGTTTCCATTTAGTTGTGATAGGGATGGAAATCCTTTTCGGAATAGGGGATAGTGAGGCGTTTAATAACATTCATAATTTAATAAAATTGCATATTTTTAACAATCATCCAAAAGTGGTCCGCTGACCTCTCACATTATCTTCTTTCTCTCTTGGATCCCAGGCCACTTAAATAATATCCTGTCGCAGCGAGAAAGGCCTGCCGGCACTGCTTTTGGAAATTGTTGCTTTTCTTATATAAACCTTAGGGGCTGCCAACCTTAGTTGGAGACAGTCTGTTCCTGGTGGTCTTTTGGCCCCTGACCTCTCCTGTGCAATCATTGGTCCAGATACCTCAAAACCAATATAAAAATATGCAGTTAATTCTACAATCCTGGTCCATAAACTAATTCCTGATGAAAATACCAACAACAATCAACATCATGTTTTTAAAACTCTTTGGGAGGCGACGGCATCAAAGTAAAATCCTGTAACATAGATGGTCCTCTTAAGCATGTGCTCTTTGAATTCGGAAAACTCCCTAACCATTGAGGGACAATGCTGTCACCAATACCATTGAGAAAATGCTGTTTCAACGGGTGAATTGTGTAAGTGATTATATTGTCAATGAAGAACAAATCGAAGAAAATAAGTTATTCACAACAAAAAATGCATTTTGCTGTTCATGGGCCTCATTAAGAGGTCGGCGGTAACCCCGAAACACTGTTTCTGGTGCCTGACTTCCCGGTGCCACCGGGACATTACAAGTCCTGTCAGCGCAGGAAGTCAGGCGTCGGATTTGGTAAGTCCCCATTCCCATGGAGTTCTACAGCACTGTTGCTAATGGTGCTGGTGCTTCCGTGACAACTCTGCCTACCGAGGCCGTTGCGCCCCGCAGGGTCAGACCTGCTGGGCGCGACGGCCCCTGCAGGCAGACTTGTAGTGTGGCAGCCCAGAAATAGGGGTGCTGGTAAGCTTACCGGCACCCTTAGTTCCGGGCTGCCACACTCGTAATGAGGCGCTATCTTTGCAAGCAGTAAATTAATTCAAGAAATGCAAGAACCTCTTACGTGTGTAAAATAAATAAATACTGAACACCATGCTATGGTCTATATCCTCTTCCCTTCAGCACCCGTACACCCCAAAAAAAAGCTATTTAGTAATCTACAAAGAGAAGACTGATTGTCTTTATCGTCCTCTTCCATGCTCTCCGCAGTATAAAATCCCTGAAATCATACACTAAAGTATCTGTTCAGAAACCCTTTTCTTACCACATCCTATCTCTCCACTCCTTTGCTATGGGTAGTCTGTGGCTGCCAGGCCTGGATGATCTTCTGAGAGATGGGGGCATACACAGAAATGCATTCCGACCAAATTGTTTCACAACTTATTTTATGGTAGAACTGGAGTATTCAACCGCTAACAATAGGAACAAAATATGCACTGGTTAGATGCTAAATGCCACTGCTCCGCAATAATACAATGAATCAAACTTGACAGATTTCCAATGTAGATTTTCTCCACTTCTAAATGATCACAAAGCTGAAACAGATTTGCTGATAGAGACGTTGCCATTAATCCCCCTCTGGTTCATGGGGTAAGAGGAAAGCAAGAAATGAAGGACCAGTAAGAGAAGCTGAAAATTATACAAATCCAGCAAATCAAAAAACGACCTTTAAACATGAAAACCTAGTTAACCAATTAGATGAAATCTATGTAACACACGTAAAATTAACAAAAATTGTATGTCCCATTTTCTCAGTATAGTTACTTCTGAACTCCTATTTTGAATTCCTACCTCAGCATTGATCACCCCTGCAGCTTTTCCCAGTTTAAAATAGCATTGCTGATAATATCTGCAAATGACTTGAAGGTGAGGCGTGCCTGCATTGGGTTTAAAGGATCTGCATTAGGGCTATTCAGACACCTCTCAAATCCCACCTGAAAGTACATGTATTTTTGTCTCATTTCGTGACACTGAAAATATTCACTTTCCACATTTTGGGTATAGGGTAGTCTGAAGAATAACAGTATAGAAGTTGCTACATCAGTGAGTTGCCACCACCTTGTTGCTCTCCATTGATTTCCATGTACCATCTCCTTGAGATCTAATCTTATTTTCTCCGTCCACGGACATGGAAGTTTAGAAATGGTGTGGTCGAAGCATGATGAATGCAAATCTTCTGGGGATGATGAAGACTGAGGTCGTTCCTTCTTACCTTTTAAGTTTTTTGATGAACTTATAGACTTAATTCACATACTGCTATTTAATGACTATCACAGTCCAGGGATGAAACTGGCAGATAATGAACTTGCTCTTCTTGTGCAGTTGTGTCCCTTCCTTTTGACTTACCTTTTTTTTCTTAATGAATTGCTGTTCTCTCTTTCTATAGCTGACATCGAGAACAATATTGCCTCTAATCAGTCCCGATCCTCTCCATCAGTTGTGGAAGAAAATTGGAAACCATCACTCCAAAGAAACTATACCAATAACAGTATGTACAGTTGTTAAGTTAATATATCATACATCTATGTATAAAGCCCTCTTCTCCGACCCCAGGAAAGTTATTTCCCACATTTCCATCATTCCTAATCACATTTGAAGTGCATGATTATTGGCATCTGCAGAGAATTTCCAGTTCATGGAGTAGAAAAATATTTCAAAAATATATTGGACTAATTGTCTTACTTGCAAGAACTTTTCCAACCATCACTGGGAAAACTGCAATTGTAAAGGACTTGCTCCTAGTTGCCATCCCCTCTACTGATGTCTTGTTTTTCATTGTACGAAAGGGGATCAGAGCACCTTTGCACAGGATTGGTCATGTCTCTCATGCATCCCGCTCCCTACCTTTCACCCTTAGGCTTCCTATGATTCTGGTCACTTCTCTCCTGTTGTCAGAAACCAATGGTGTTGGCAGAGTGCACACTTGCCTGCTGCATGGTTTAAAACTTTGTTATGCATCTTTTTCTGATTAGGAGCTTTTCTCCTCATGTCAGGTAATTTTGATCGTTAGCAGCTAGCTGATGATGCAGATCAACGTTTTTAGACTCACAAGTACTGCTTGGAGTGCCTGTACTTTTAACATTCATAGTTTTAGAAACAAACTAGTCTTTTTGTGGAAAACACCATCTGTGATAGTGCTATGGCATCCTTCTTGGGAAATCGAAGGCACAAACCTCTCTTCTCATAGATACTCTTCACAAGTTATCTATTCTTGCCATCTAAACTAGTAGTATTCAAACTGTTTTATGCTGAGCCCCCCATTGAGTAGAAACAGCTCCACAGTTTGAAGACCCCTGATCTAAACTCTTTTATTCAGAGATGGATTTGTTCAGTTATCAGGTGTCCCGTTCAAGCAAACATTCTACTAGAATGTTTTTTAGATCTTACACTTGTCTCGATTCTGACGTGCCCAGCCACAAAGGTGTAGTCCTATGGCTTCAAGCCTGTATTCCAGTATAGTTTGGCTGAATTACCCATAATATTTTATAACAAGGTCTGCCCTTAATTTTTCTGTTTTGTCTGAGATTGGGCCCTCCCGTGGAAATTAAATATGCTGGTATCTGGGATTGTCCAGATATGCTCCTTTTTCTCGGGTCCAGAAATTCACCAGAAGCACTGGCTGGGATTGCAGGAGTCTACTGCTCAATGTAGTTCATAGACTTTCCCTAAGCATCTGAGCTGTTTGTCCACAAAGGATAGTTTAGTGTTGAGAATGTGTTATGCTGTCTCAAAGGCTAAACCAGCATTGGGTTCCTCTGGTCTTTTTGAGGGTTGTATTCTCTCAGCTGTTTCCTCAAACCAGCGGCCGCTGCTGTTGTTTACTTGGGCCCAGCTCCTACTTTTCCTCAAGACCTTGAAAGCTTTTCGCTAGTTCATAGATTGTACATGTTTATGAATAAACCAGTTATGGACATCTTTACTTAGTTGGCTACCAAAATCTCAACCACCCGTATCGCCTCTGGTATTCAAGTATTATGTACAGCTTCTCCATTCATACACGTAAGACCCACACTAATTTAGGAATCTGAGAGGTTGGGTTCTTCTTCAGCAGAACCATTTAATTAATCATGAGAAGACAGTAGTCCCCTTCTCAATGATTATTTCAAATATTATCTTGGTTAGAGGAGGACATAAAGTGGTGGTCAAAGAGAGTTATGTTTTTGAGATCTGGGGTTTCCATCCCTTTATTTTCTGAGAGAGCTTTGTGTCTGAAAAGATCTTGCCTAAGAACCTAGGTAATCTTGCTCATATTCTCCCACACAAAGCCACCCTGAGATCTTCGATTTATATACTTTTTACTTTTTGCACTTGTACCATATGACATGCAACAAGGGACCTTAGATTGTATAAAGCAAGACTGCAAGAAATATAGGACAATGTTTGAATGGTGGCTGCCAAAAGATTGTAGAATCCACACTGAACTACTGTGGTGCTAAAATGGTAGACTGCAAGTATAGCATGCTAGAAAAGGATACCACAAGTGCACAGCAGTGCCAGTACTGACTAGCTAGGACAAAAACACATCTTAATTGATGCTTAAACTAATCATTTTAATACCAGAATATTTTCCTGCACCATAGGCAATGCCAGATACATGTAATTATTTCTTACACGTTTCATTAATCAGTTTATTACAAACATTTAATACATTAATTTCATCCTCCATTATCACATGAACTCACTTGTTTAAAACACTACAAGTTCAGTAACAAAAGCCACACTTTCCTTCAACAGTACATTTTAAAACCCCATAAAGTTCCTTCACATTTATTCCATCCACAAGATTATCTTTTAGATTAGTGTGTTTTTGTTTTCATTTAATTTTATGTTGTTTCCTTGGTAGAGAGGAAACTGATACCTTGCAGAAATCTTGTTCGGGCAAACGTCATCCTAAAATGTTCACCCCCACATAATTATTACCACAATGTTTCTTCCTTCATTAATAGGCATTCCGATCTGAGTTTGCATAAATATGTATTACTCCATTCCTTTAATCTTAGACATCCCATGATTAACTGTTTCAGTGATTCGCCTGATTTCTTTTCTTTATAACCTTTACACCCATTGTCGTACCTCCCTGCATTCCTATATCTCAATATTTCCTGGGTGGGAAATAAGTTCATGCCAAAGCGAATGAGCTGATCTAGATGATGTCTACACTGAAACATTTCCATGTATTTTGGCAGCCTGTTCAAATGTTAACATCCTCCCTTAAATGTGTAAACAAAATATACTTATTCTTTTTCTCCTACATTTCTCTCCAATCATCTGCCCATAATACTATTTTTAAAGATTCTGGGTTAGCTTTCAATTGTTCTTCTGTCACTCCTCATTTATTAAAGATATTCTCATATGCGTTACACTACAATCTTAATGTTCCATCCTTTCCTCTACATCCCTTCAAGATTTCAAATTGAATTTTGCTATCTTTGCAGATTATTTTCCTGGAAAGTGATTATGTTAACCATACCCCTCTCGCATACAGTGACACCAGCCCTAGCTACAGTGACACCAGCCCTAGCTCATACCTAATAACTGCTATCAGAACACAATTTGGCAATCTTAACACTTGCACCAGAAAATTCCCTCTAGTGATTCCCACATCTCCCAGGGTATGCCCAGCGACGCCTCTGCTCCGTAATAAACTATTTGGGCCGCTTTTTGCTTATAAAAAGGTTTTAACAGAACCATGGAGAATCTTCCAAATTTAGTGTGGGCTTTTTGTCTTAGTTTTAAGCTCCCTGATTCACATAGTGTCATTTCCACAGTCGTTCATATTAATTCCTCAAGTACTTTAATGACTCTGGCGGGCGGATAATAGCTTCTCCTAGTGTCCATCTCAATGATAGTTTCCTCTTTACCCAATGCAGTTTAAAGACTAAGATCTCTGTCTTTGCCGCATTTATTTTTAGGCCGTTTTGATCTATATACTCTTTCATCATTACTAATTTCCGTGGAAATTGGTGAAAAAGTGCTAGATTCTTTCATTGTCTCTTTCAAATCAGAGACAAATAAACTAAATAGTGGCGGTGCAAGTCGGCATCGGGTGGCATTGTCCCCGGAGGATAGCTCAAGGGCAACATGCTCGCCTTGGAAGCAAGATGACACGGAACAACACAGGTTCGATCCCCTGGTCCGCGCTTAGAAACCTCTGGGTATTAAGCACGTTTTAAATAACCTATCGTATCATATCCCCGTTTTAGGCCTCATACTGTACCAATTTCTTGTGTCGTGGCCTCTGACTGGCTTAGTCTCATCTGGATTGATGTATTTGCATATAATGCTTCCATAGCTCGTATTAGGCCATTTGGGCACCCCCATTTTGCTAACTTGCTCCATAGTAATTCCCAATTTACTCCATCAAAGGCCTGCTCTAGATGAATAAATGTGAGGTAGAATTTCTTCCCCTCCCGCAGGGCCCTTGCTTTTAATAAATTAATCAGAAATAAATTCAGAGCGAAATCTACACCGTTGGTGAATCCTGCCTGTCTTTCGTCTATGCGTCCTGCTTTTATTGCCAAGGCATGTACTCTTCGTAATAATACAGCTGCAAAGATTTTTCCCAGCACATCCAACAAGCGATTGGCCGATAGTTTCTTGCCTCGAGTCTGTTTCCCTTCTTAAAAATAGGCAACACCACTGCCTTTTTCCAAGAAGGGGGGATCGTCTTGGTTTTTACCACCTCTGTAAATAGCTCCATTGCAAAATCAGCCACTCTTTGGGGGGTGTTTTAAGCATAGCATTTGTTAATCCGTCCAGGCCCAGGGCCCGAGAAGTACTGGCCTTTCCACTCAGCTAAACCAGCTCTTCCTTTTCAAATGTTGTATCCCCATCAGAGGTGTCTACACCAATTCTTTCCCCTCCTTCTGGTTTATGAAATAACTCTCCAAAGTGTTTAACCCACTTAGCTTCTGATACATGATTGATTTGGGTTGACTGTTGGTTTTGGTCATCATCGTTTATTAACTTCCACAATTCTCTAGTATTACTTGATGCAATGTACATGTATCTTGCCATCTTGCAATCAGTGGCGTATTTAGGCTTTCTGCTGCCCTAGGCCCAACTAAGTGTTTGCACCCCCCACAACTTTATTTCACCTCTGCCAAATTCTGCACCTTCACCACATTCTGCCGCTTCAGCAGTCTTTGTGTGCCTTGGCCAGACTACACCAGTTCACTACAATCTTGTCCCATTTTGGCTCCATAACATAAGGACCTTTTTAAGGCTTACAGGATTACAACATTATTACAAAATTATTGTTCCACTCTAATTGAAGCCTGTTATCTTTTATGTTATGTTGGTTAAAGAGTGTATTCTGGTCTCTGCTACTCAAAATTTGGAGAAGGCAGTTTGTTCTTCAGAGGAGTGCACTATAGGTACTTGTTAAGGCCAACTACCTAGTTTTGGTTATGTCAGAGAACAATCTTTCACAGAAAGCCATCAGAACATACTGTCAGCCAACTGGAAACAAAAGTGAAGGAGGATTGGAACGAGGAATTTTGGTTTTGGTTTTTTTTCAAACGTGTTTTTATTAGAGTTTCTCATAACATACTAACCAAAACATCCCCAATATCCCCTCTCCTCCCCTCTGACCCTCTCTGGAAGCTGTAGCTAAGCTTGTTTCTGTGTTTCAGTCTCTGTCCCTGTGGCCTCTTGAGAATCCTTATTTTGTGCGGGCACCATTGCTGCATGTAGTTTTTCCTGTAGATACGTAAAGGCCGTGCCCCAGTCCGATTGTAATTTTTGGCGTTCCCCTTGGATATTGTATGTGATTCTTTCCATTGCAATGTGTGTCCACACTCTCTGTAGCCATTCTTATATTGTCAGTGGGGATTTCTGTTTCCATTTTTGGGCTAACGCCAGCCATGACGCTATTAAGAGTCCCATGAAGTTCCGTCTTTGCATTTTTGACATTAGTTTCTCTCAGGGGTCCCATAGGCCACACATCCACACCTCTTCCCTCAGTCCCCCTGTTCCCTTGAACATCTCCTGCATTTGAATTTTGACTTACCCCCAGAACTGCTGATTTGCATGGCAGTCCCACCAGATTTGTCTCCAATCCCCCATCCCCCGCAATCCCTCCAGCATTTGTGCCATTGCACTAGGACCTTCGTCCACATTTCCCTAGTCTGGATTGCTCTCGAGAGTTTGGGTACCGCCTCCCATGTGTGTTCCCAGTGCGCTCTCGGGAGAACGCATTTTAGTGTCTTCTATCATCTTTGTATATATATTTCTGAGGCTTGTGGAATCTGCTTAGATCACATGCTGTGCATAGGCCGACATCTAGTGGAAGCTGCGGAGTATTACAGTTTGTTTTTCGAAATTCGAAAATTGGCGTCGACACAGGGCGTGCCAGTAATACTATCCCTAGTGTGACTTCCACTGTACCCAAGATCCCTCACGCGTCTAGGATCCTCAGATTGCTTTTTTCCGCCATACTGGTCGGAAGCATTTTGCAGAGTCCCCTGGCCTTAGCCATACTTTTGCTACAATTTAAAATAATAATCTATTGACATCCTTTCCCACCCCAACGTCGAACTTCGACACTCGACGCCGGCTGGAGAAGAAATCGACCATCGGCTGCTGCACGACGGATTTGGGCCTCGGAAGGCCGCTGGCCTCGGCCCTGCAAGTAGGGAGAGCGGGGGGTGGTACATACTCTACACTCTTGGTATATAGGTACACCTTATACATTTCCTACACTTAACTGCCCGCTGCCTCAAGGTGCGTATGGAGGGTACCCCTTTTCAATTCTGCCCCAAGTGCAATCGCAAATACCCTTGGGTCGACAGGCATGCCACGTGCAATCTCTGCTTGCCGAGGGACCACCCCGAAGCGAACTGCAGAGCGTGTAGTAGGTTTAAACCTAAGACACTTAAGGACCGTTCGACGAAGCGTTGGGCCCACCACGCCAGGCAGGCGGCCATGGCAGCGGAGGGCGCCTTCAGCGATGGCAGCGACGCCGTACTTTCGGACGGCGAGGGCATTACGGCGTTGAAAGACAGCCGAGCGCAGGTCCCCGACCTCGGAAGGTCGTCCGGCAGGGCGGCTATGAGGAAGACCCCCGGCAACACAAGCGCTTCACATACTACACACACTAAACACACTAAGTCCAACCGAGACTCGAACACGTCGAGTTCTCGGAAAGAGGCACAGACAGAACAGTCCGATTCGGTGTCCTCTGGGCGCTCTCGATCAAGATCGCCGCATGACTCCAGGCAATCATCCACTCTTGCCAAGAGTGCCTCTCTCCCTAGGCTAACAGAAGTTCGATCGTCGGAAGACGAAGACGACTTCCACCCCCAGGCCGCGCTCCAGGAGTCGGAGCATGCAATTAAAGCCAGCGAGGCCCCACGCTCGAAGGACAGGGACACCTCTCCCGATCCTCGACGCCAGGCGTCGAAAAACTCCGGAGCCACTAAGGGACAGGGAAAACATTTTTCTACGCACGGGGAGGGGGGGAAAACAGCAGAAGAAACTACCTGTACATTCTTCCACACCTGTGAAACACTCCACCCCCCCTAAACAGACAGACAAGCCCAGGTCTGCTGATAGGTCCACATCCAGCAAAGCTACTCAAGATAAATCCCATAGACTTGCTGAGAGAGTCATTCCCAGTTCCAAAAAATGGTCCAGTGAAGACATAGATAGGGTCATGTCAAGAATGTCTTCTTTGGCTGATTTTTATGATAAAAATCCAGAACATTTCCTCTCGTATGATCCACAAGGGGCCACACCCTCAGGCTCTACTGATCCTATCCCCCCGAGTAAGAAGGCCCGGTTTGAAACTCCAATGGGGTCCGAACCCTTTGAGGTACAACCTTACGCAAGACCATACTCACGGTATCAAGGAGAGGATTCCTTTGTGAAGACCATGATTTTGGGTTGATAGAAGAGCAAACCGGGACGGCCTACTATGGGGATGATGAGGACCAGGAGGAAGAAGAGGATGACCCGGAAACATACAGAGTAGATTCCCCGGTAGAGAACGAAGCCCCGGTTACCGACTCCCCGGTCGATAACCAACCCCTCCTAAATGAGTTTCTCGCTCGCGCAGCCGAACATTTCCACATTGACACCCACGGTGTACAGGAGGAAAGGGACTTCGCAGAAGAGTTAGTGGGAGAAAGGAGGCCTGTTGCCCAGACCATCCCTATCCTTAAATCCATTCAGCGGAGAATAGATCCGTCCCTGGTGAACCCAAACCTCACCAGAGCAGTCAATCCCAGGGTTGAAAAACTTTTCAGGGCAGCTCAGTCTGACCCTCTCTATATAAGAGGACATCTGAAGCCAGACTCCCTGGTTGTCACCAACACTCGTAAGAGGGCTGGGACACCCTTGTCTTCGTCAGAAGTTCCTCCCGACAAGGAGAGCAAAAAACTATACGGTTTCGGCAGGAAGGTAGCCTCAACGTCCGCCTAGGATTGCTAACTCCACCACCCTGTTGGCCAGCTACAACTGCCATCAGTGGGAAGAAGTCACGGCTCTCATAGCCTCTGCTCCTGAACCGTTAAAGGGCCAATTAGCTTGAATTTCCGCAGAGGGTAGAGCGGTGTCTGGTTGCATTTTGAAAGCAACCTTCGACGCCGCGGACAACGCAGGCAGATTGATAGCAGAAGGTACTGTTATCAAGAGACATGCATGGTTACGGCAGTCTGGTTTTAAGGCAGAAACACAGGCATCATTGTTAGACAAACCGGTGGAAGCTGATCTGTTGTTTGGTAAGGCGGTCGAAGGCGCACTGAAAAATGCCAAGGACGAATATGAGACACTCAAATCCCTTGGTCAGTTAACCAATAAACCCCCTAACCAGAGAGGGAATAGTAATTTTCGTCGCCCACGCGGTCAAAATTCCCAGAGAGGATCTAACTATTCCCAGGGGCAGGGTACACAGTGGAACAACAACCAACAGTCTACCCAGGGTTACGGCAGAGGTAATAGGAGAGGTCGTGGTAAAGGCAGAGGCAGCCCCAGCAAGGGAGGCGGCACGCCTCCACCAAAGCTGTGACGCTCAGTTCAGGGTCCCTTCTCACGCAACCCCAGTAGGGGGACGCATTTCAAACTTCACCCAGGCTTGGGAAGGGATCACATCAGACAGATGGGTGCTGTCAACAGTATCCACAGGATATTGTATAGAGCTACTGCAGCGTCCCCGGAACCATCCTCCACGACAAAGAGTACACTCCTTAGAACATCAGAAGAATCTCCTCGAGGAGATCGCCATTCTTCTACAAAAGGACGCGATAGAACTCGTCCCGGGACACCAGGTAAACAAGGGTATTTATTCAACTTACTTCCTTGTGCCAAAGAAAGACTTGACAATGCGCCCAGTATTGGACTTACGGCCTGCCAACAAGTATGTCAAGCCCCAAAAATTTCGTATGACCACGCTACAAGAGGTAATCCCCCTCCTAAAAAAAGGGGGATTACATGGCAACCTTGGATATGAAAGATGCTTATTTTCATATTTCCATGTTCCCAGCGCACAGAAAGTACTTGCGCTTCAAGGTGGACAGTCGGCACTACCAATTCAAGGTACTGCCCTTCGGGATAGCTTCAGCACCAAGGGTATTCACCAAGGTACTGGCGGTGGCGGCTGCACACCTACGCAGGGAGGCAATCCCAGTGTACCCTTATCTGGACGACTGGCTCATAACGGGGGAAACCCCAGGAATTTGCAGGACAAACATTCAAAGGACTATCGACCTCCTCCACGAGTTAGGCTTCTCAATCAACAAGAAGAAGTCAAGCCTGGTGCCAAGCACCTCAAAACAATTCCTAGGACCAATCCTGGATACCCAGGAGGGGTTGACCTTTCCTTCAGAAGAAAGAATTCGGAATATACTACTGCAAATTCCGCATTATCAGTCCGGTCAACAAATAACGGTACGCAAAGCAATGCGTTTACTGGGCATGATGGCGTCATGCATTTACCTGGTCCCCCACGCGCGCCTGCGCATGCGTCCCATGCAGGAATGGTTGGCGAAACAGTGGTCTCAGGCAAGTGGTCAGTGGGACGATCTAGTGGTCGTTTCGCCAACACTGGTACAAAGCCTTCACTGGTGGACAAGAGAAAATATCGCACAGGGGAAACCCTTTTACGATCCCGAAGTACAGGCAGTAGTCACTACAGATGCATGTCTGACGGGGTGGGGAGCTCACCATCTCCACCACACAGCTCAGGGTCTCTGGTCTCACTCAGTGGCCAAGAACCACATCAACCTGCTAGAGCTTCTGGCAGTATTCAGAGCGCTTCAGGCGTTCGAGCCCCACCTACTAAACCTATCAGTGCAAATCCGGACGGACAGCACTACAGCCATGTTCTACCTGAACAAGCAAGGAGGGACTCGCTCGCCAAATCTGTCCAAGCTTGCCCAGAAAATCTGGATATAGGCACTCAGACGGAACATCTTCCTGTCATCACAACATGTTCCAGGGGAGCTCAATTCCCTAGCGGATGCTCTGAGCAGAGACTCCCTCCCAGAGGAACACGAATGGGTTCTTCACAGAGAGGTCGTAGAAGATCTCTTCTCTCAGTGGGGTTTCCCCACTATAGACTTATTCGCCACAAGCGAAAACAGACAATGCCCAGGATTTGCATCCAGGTTCCCCCAACCAGACTCCCAGGGGAACGCCCTGTGGATGAACTGGTCAGGGATGTTTGCGTATGCTTTTCCACCAACTCCTCTCATCAGGAAAGTGGTGAACAAGATGAGCAGGGAGTCGATGACGCTCGTCCTAGTTGCTCTCATGTGGGCAAGACAACCGTGGTTCCCACACCTACGCAGGATGGCGGTGTGCGAGCCCATCAAACTTCCAGCCTGGTACAACCTACTGTCCCAGCACCAAGGTCAAACAGTGCACCAGCAACCCAACTCAATGAACCTGGCAGCATGGCTCCTGAGGTCATAGAGTTTGGACACCTCAATTTACCACAGAGGTGTATGGACATCCTTAAGGAATCTAGGAAACCAAACACAAGGCACTGTTACTTTGACAAGTGGAAGAGGTTCGTTATCTGGTGCCAGAGTAGACAAATCAACCCAGTTGATTGCACTCCTTCCACTATTGTTACATACATGCTCCACCTGCTAGATGCAGGATTGGTTTTTAACTCACTGAAAGTACACCTGGCAGCCCTCTCGGTTTACACCACTTCTCATAGCAAGGTTTCGTGGTGGAAAGTACCAGTAGTTAAAGCCTTCATGGAAGGAGTAAAGAGACTTCACCCTCCTATTTCAAACCCACCACCAGGGTGGGACCTTAATGTGGTGCTAGCCAAGCTCATGGGCCCCCCTTTCGAACCCATGCATAAAAGCAGTCTCAAACACCTGACTTATAAAACCGCCTTCTTAGTAGCTATTACTTCTATAAGAAGGGTCAGTGAAATTCAGGCTCTGTCAGTGCAGGATCCCTTCTTTACTGTCCATAAAGACAAACTGGTTTTACGCACACACCCTAGGTTCTCGCCTAAATTTATATCAATATTCCATGTAAACCAGTCCATCGAGCTTCCGGCTTTCTTCCAGAACCCGCAAAGCTCGGCTGAGGTGAAACTACACACCCTAGATGTGCGTAGGGCGGTCCTCTACTATGTAAATAAAACCAGACCGCTAAGGAAAACAGATCAACTGTTTGTCTCCGTAGCTACAGGCAGAGAGGGGGAATCGCGTCTCTAAAGGTGCCATCTCGAAGTGGATTATTAACTGTATCCAGCTGTGTTACTCACTCTCTGAAAAGACTCTGCCTTTTACGCCAAGGGCCCACTCTACTAGAGGCATTGGGGCCACTCTGGCTTTCATTGCAAATGTACCCCTTGACACCATTTGCAAAGCAGCTACTTGGAGCTCTATTCACACTTTTACTCAGCATTACTGCATTGACACCCATTCCAAGGCAGATACACAAGTGGGACAAGCGGTTCTAAGACACTTACTTGCTCATGACCCTTCTCACATCCCACCTCCTTCTTCTGGTACTGCTCGCTAATCTATGCACAGCATGTGATCTAAGCAGATTCCACAAGCCTCAGAAGGGATACATTACTCACCGTAATCGTATTTCTGATGCTTGTATCTGCTTCGATTCACATGCGACCCACCCTTCCTCCCCTCCGAGAGAAGGCGCATGATTGCTTGTAGTCTTACCTTTCTCTCTATCTGCTTGGATTATCTGTACTCGCGCTACTCCTCATGCTACCTCATGTCAGAAAAAATACAATCTGAGGATCCTAGACGCGTGAGGGATCTTGGGTACAGTGGACGTCACACTAGGGATAGTATTACTGGCACGCCCTGTGTCGACGCCCATTTTCGAGTTTCGAAAAACAAACTGTAATACTCCGCAGCTTCCACTAGATGTCGGCCTATGCACAGCATGTGAATCTAAGCAGATACACGCATCAGAAATACGATTACGGTGAGTAATGTATCCCATATATAGCCATTTGATTTCCTCCGTCTGGGCATTCAAGAATTTGTAAGTGGCAGAGACACATTTCCTAGTGCCTGTATGTGTTGTAATGTATGTTTCAAACAGGGTTAGTTCCCTTGTCGCTGCTTGTTTGATCCATGGGGATTGTAGCCAGTGGTATAGCTGATCATATTTATATTTATCTTTGAGGGGTGCAGGGGGGAGGGGTAAACCCATCAGAGGTGGTGAAGGAGGTGCAGGGAGAGAGGAAGGAGCATCAGCAGGAGAGGGTAGGAAGTTGGTGAGGTCTGACAAGTGCCAGTAAAAGAGAAAAAGATTGGGTTGAGGACTCTTGGTCATGACAGTGCCATTGTGATAGACGTTAATGATGCTCCTAGAGGATGAGCAGTGCACCAAGAGTACGTGCCAACATTAATGGGTGAGGAGGAAAAATGGGGAGAGGGTAGAGTTCAGATGGGAGGGTCTATAGGTCTGGAGAGGGGACAGAGAAGAGGATATCAATGAAAGTATGTCTGTAAGTAGTACTACCATAGGTGTCAGTAATAGGTAGGCCAGGATTAGAGGACAGGAGATCTTCTTTTTAAAGTTTTTTTCTTCCAGACTTCGAGAGAAAGGTCGCTTTAAAGTTTTTTTCTTCCAGACTTCGAGAGAAAGGTCGCGGATAGGTGATAGAGTAACAGTTAGAATAGATGGGAGCGATAGAGAGTGCCATTGAGGTGGAGGATAGAGGGAAAGGCTGGAGAGGCTGCACAATGCGTAGATAAACTCACCAAGCGGCCTAGCAGCCAAGTGATGCAGCAGGATGCACAGATGTAGAGACACCTAAATTTGAATTTCCAAGAAGTACTATAATACAGCACAAAAAAGGAAGATGCACAGATGTAGACACACTCTAGTGACAAAGCATACAATAGATCAGCAGGCAATGTAAGGGATAGGCATCAAGATTTGAGTAACAAGCTAACATGTGAGAGGCAGCATTAGGCTGGACATGTGATGTGGCACAAAAGGGGTTAGAAGAGAGTGTGGCTTTGGAGACTTCTGATGGGGGTTTAATTGGCAGAGGTGGACACCATGGAGGGGAGGGAGTCAGTCAATCGCGGCCTGCATGGAAGCGTGTCACGTGGAGAAGGGCTGCAATGGAGGTGAACATTTGTGAAGAGAAGCGGCTCTGAGCACAATTCAAAGTCAGGCGTACAGGAACAGTACACGGCCAGTGGTTTTTTTCCAGTAAGGCATTGTAACCCTATATAAGATTGAAGGTTAGAGGGCAGCCTGAGCAATTATTTCAGTTGCGTGGAAGGCCATCCTCGGGGTCCTCCAGGACTGGACAGGGCCAGACAGCTAGGGATATTATGACCCTTGGATGGAGGCCCTTTGATGGAACCGGCGATCGCCTTCCCGGCTCCGCCGCTGTAGCTGCAGTCATGAGGAAGCCAGCCAAACAGGGCTTCTGGTGGCAGGCATGGATGGGATCAGAACAGCTGATGCTTCTGACCACGTGGCGTTGCCATCATGAAAGGCCTCGCCGGTCTGTAATGCCGGTCTTTACAATGCTGGCACCCTCAATGGGGGAAGAGTGCAGGCCGGCTGGAGGGACACCGAGCACTGCGAGAGAAAGAAAAAAAAAGATCTAGGGTTTAGATCTAGGTTCTCTAAATAACTGAAAGAATGTAATGGATATTGGGAGACATCTGATCCGACAATAGAGAACTTCATTTAAGACAAAATGAACACCCATCGAGAAGCTTTAGGACTCAAGTACTAAGAATTAGGTTGAACTTGGTTCCAACCAACGAAATATTGGGCCGGCGACATAAAATTCAACGAGACCAGAGATTGTGTCGCCATTGCAAAGGCCAGATCGAAACTTTAAAGCATTTATGTGTGGGGTATTCTAATTTGGAAATCTTGAGAACTAATTTTTTATCCGGGATAGGTTACTCCTTCGAAGATGAGCTGTGGAGGAGGATTTTGAACTGTAATGAATTGAGTTTGAGTATTCATGTTTTAGAGTTTTTAAAGAACGCTGCAGTACTTTTTCAGTAGGATGGAATGTTTGAATCTTTGTAAAATTTTGTATGGATTTTTAAAAAATTCAAATGTGTTGATAAGATGGAAATGTATTGAAATCTGAATGTTAACTGTATTGATTTTGATAAAATAATTCTTTTGTATTATGTTTTTAAATACTGTGTTAAAAGTACATGTGTACTGTGGAACACAATAAAATACATTTAAAAAAAATTAAGACAAAATTAAGCTCATTGGCTCTATAAAATGAGAAGTACAAATGTAGGATTAAATGCAGACCTCGAGCATCAGTATCTTCTATAGTATTTAGCCTAATCAGTTATAAGAAATCATATTTCCTGGACACTAACAAAAAATGTTCTAATGCAGAAAGTTAAAGAAATAGGTTTATTAGAGGTTGGTAGCCAGAAAAGGACGGCAATGTCTTCAGCAAACTGCCAAGATGCATACATTTTTTCGGTTAAAAAGGCATTATAGAAATCTATTTATGATTTAGTTCATTAGAATGAGAATTGATAGGTTATTTCCCGAAAATAGCCTGAAAAGATCATCTATACATACATATAAGCAAATCACAGTAGGGTATCATGGTATGTGTGTCTATTAGCATTAGAGTAACAGGTATTTTCAGAAAGAGAGTATTTGATAATTGGAATTGTATAGTTATGTTGGTGGTTGTATTAAAGGGATACTCTAGTAAAAAATTTTATTTAAAAAATAGATAGGCCACATTAAAAAAAAAATACTAGCATCCTCCGTTTTAAAACTTCCTATGTAAAATTTTGAGCTATTCAAGCTCAAAATTCGAAAAAGCAAGCACAGGGGGGCCGCCATTTTGTGAAATGGAGGCCCTCCTGTGCTGGCTTTTGCTTTTGCTGCACTAATGAAGGAAAAGCCAGCCAGCTGTAGTAAACAAAGTCTACCGCTGGGTGGCTTTCCCTTCATTAGTGCCGGGACTCGGAGGACGCGGACCAGAGCAGGAAAGCTGCAGCTGAATCTCGGTAAGTGCTATTTATTTTTTTTACAAAAAATAAGCACTAGCTGCGTTTTTTTTTCTAAGTTTTCCGGGCTGGAGGAGCCCGGAAAACTTAGAAATAAAACCGCAGCTTTAAAAACGTATTTATGTTTGCGGTCGCTTTTGAAGCGACCGCAAACAGAAATACAACGTTGTGTTGGAAAACGCTGCGGTTTTTCGTTCCAAGTTTCTCAGGCTCCTCCGGCTCGGAGGAGCCTGAGAAACTTGGAACGAAAAACCGCAGCGTTTTCCAACACAACCGCGTGTGTTTCTGCCTGCTGTGGCTATCACTTTGGGTCTCCGGTGCTCCCAGGAGCACCGGAGACCCAAAGTGAAAGCCACAGCAGGCAGAAACACACGCGGTTATGTTTACATGCCGCATAGTGTTTCTACCTGCAGCTGATTTCCCATTTGGGGCTCTCGGGCTCCCCGGGGGGAGCCCGAGAGCCCCAAATGGGAAATGCTACGTTGTCTGCCTGAATCTTCTTTTCCATTTGGGGCTCTCGGGCTCCCCACAAGAAACGGTCACAGCACTGAACAAAGGATTATCCTTGAGTTCCAGTCCCAGCAATCAACTATTTTCAGATTAATCTAGATCTTTTCAAATTTAGCAGACTGCTCAAACTGAAAAAATTCTTTGCCTCTTTCTCAGAAGCTAAAAACAAATAGTCATGTATAGAAAAACAACAACCGTCAGAACTAACGGTACTTGACACAGAACATACAGCCAGTCTCCTTAACATCAGAGAATCAGAAGACATCCATACAATGGAATTAGTTGCATCAGACTTAAACATTGACTCAGGACTTATTGAATCAACCAGGTTAAAAAGCAGATCCACATTTACACCACAACTGGCAATGGAAAATGTAATTGACTTATTCGTTCTAGCTGTGCAGAAAGACTTGAGACAAAACTATCTATCTAAAAAAGCATTGGACTGGAACAAACATAATCTGAACGCAAAAGAGAGCAAAGCAATTCGAGATCTAAGAAACAATGATGAAATAACAATAAAAGAGGCAGACAAAGGAGGGAAAATAGTCCTCCTCAAAACTACCGACTACATACGCATGGCAGAAATACATTTAAACGATACAACTTGTTACGAAAAACTAAATGAGAACCCCTTGCCCCAAATACAAGAAGAATGGAACATCATGAGCTCACACTGGCATGAAAATAATCTTTTGACGGATGATGAGTATGACTTCGTAAGAACCAGATCTCCAATACTTGCAACAATATACTTTCTTCCAAAAATACATAAAAAGTACAGCACAATACCTTCAAGCAGACCAATCGTCAATGGGATAGGCTCAATAGGTGAACCTATATCTGCATACACAGACAAACATCTACAACCATTAGCAGCCAGTCTGGCATCATACGTACAAGACACCAAGCATATCATACAGCAACTTGAACATATTAATTGGGAAGAAGACTATAGATTGGTCACCTTCGATGTCACTGAACTATACACGAGTATTCTTCACTTAAAAGGAATGGAAACAGAAAACTACTTTCTTAAAGCTAGATCAATATCTTATTTGGAACAGAACAACATGATCCTTGAAATGTTAAACTTTGTACTCAACAATAATGTTTTCCTTTTCAACAACATCATATACAAACAACGTCAAGGCACAGCCATGGGGACAAAATTCACCCCCCTATGCAAACTTCTATATGGGGAACTTTGAATTTAACCACGCCTGGACCCATCATGCATTCACGGAAGGAAACAACATTATATTCTGGGGACGTTACATAGACGACATCCTGGTAATATGGAAAGGTGACCAAAAAACATTAAAAGAATATCACAAATTTCTGAACGCAAATTATTACAATTTTAAACTCACTATGGAAGAAAACAGGGACAAAATTCACTTCCTAGACCTGGAGCTGTATATACAAAATCAAAAAATACAATCCACACTTTATACCAAACCCACATCTGGAAACAGTATATTACATGGAAAGAGCAACCATCCACATCACATCATACGCAAATTCCTATTAAGAGGATATGACAGATCACAACTATCCAAAGCATTGAAAAAAGTACAAACAATTCCGAGAAGTGATCTTCTACAAAACTGAACTAAATACACAAAGAAGCAACCTAAAAACACAATACGTTTCATAACATCTTACAGCACAGACCACAAGCTTTACAGAAAAATATTGAAAAAACATTGGCATCTATTGAAATTGGACAACGACTTAACCAAGTACATAGGAGACCAACCGAGCATTACATATAAGAGGGCAAAAAACTTGAAACAGATACTATGCCCTTCTCATTTTGTACGAGATTCAGTAAAAACAGACAAAAAAACGAACTATGGTCAACACAAAAAATCAAAGGCAACTACAAATGCGGCATGTGCAATTACTGCAAATATTCAGAAAATGGCAAAAAGACTCTAACACTACCTGATGGAAGAACACATGTAATTCAATTCCAATTCCAATCATGTTATCTATGCAATTGAATGCATCTGTACAAAACTCTATGTGGGCAGCACCATCAGAGCTCTGAAAACAAGAATCTCAGAACATCTCAGAACTATTAAAAATCTTGACATAAGATACCCTCTGGGTACATTTTGAAATGGAACTCGCTGGAGCAAACACAGACAAGATTAGATACTTTGGACTTGAAATAGTTCGACCCCCCACCCAGGGGAGGTAGTAGAGAAAAAATGCTACGACAGAGAGAAGCTTTTTGGATCTGTAATCTAGACTGCTGCAACATCGGTTTGAACTGGGACACAGAAATGGGTAATTTCTTATGAAAAGTGTCCTACAATTGAACTCTATGATGACTCTCCCTTATAATTTTACCGAGTGTGATATTTGCAACAAATGTCGAATGCAAAATGTGTTCATATTTTTTATCATCCAAACAGCAGTAAATCCTTCATTCTATGACACTATTAGATGCATCACAAACAAGAAACAGGTTACAGACGCTGTCCATTAAAAGCACTAGATACCAGGAATACATAAGACTGAGCTTTTCGGTCAACTGAAATAATCTCTATATAAATAGAGCATACACTATACTTATTGCCATAAACAAGCATTTGAAAATTAAAAAATGCCAGTATTAATGCGGAAACCATTACATATGTCTACTTGAAGTTAATAATTAAGTGCTACGTAAGAAACCAGTAACACAAATGCTTATTTGCATTTTCATTAATTATACTAAATTATCTTGCCCATATAGACCTTGGCCTTGTATGTTGGATAATGAGGAGTATTCTCCGCCTATTTTTAAGTTGAGTAACAAACTGGGCCTAGTACGGAATCTTCACAAGTCTTACTGTCAACCATACGCGCAACAGACACTATGACCTCACTGCGCAAACGCCCTGGAAACAAAACTGAACGTAATGACGTCATCAAGCCACGACGCAATTATGTGTATAAACAAATGGCCATTTTAGATAATCTGTATCGGCAACCACGATCGGACTTCCAAGACAGGTAGGAAGCGCATGATTCCATCAGAACGAAAATAAATGCAGTAAGCAAATAGAATCCCTTCTTGTGCACAATTGGTTAGATATAGGAGAGCACAAGACAACAGGACCCATTATCCGAATATCCTCACATTTGGATTCTTTTCTTGTCTCTCTTTCCAGTTCAGAAAACAAATTCATTCTTGCATGCCTAACGGCTAGAGAGACAAGACGAATAATAACAGCAGCAAAACCAAATAACGGGCCAAATCAACAACAGAAATTAGAATGATACTTAATACTAATCTTCTGATGGAAAGCCCAACACATTGCAAGTACGTATATTAGATCAGAATCTGGTCTTTTCAATCTGCTAAACAGAAAGAAATGACAATTAAAAATATAAAGGGCTCAGTAAAATGCAAATTATTTGGTATTTTTTTCTTGTTCCCCACAAGCCTATGAACAGACCATGCAGGACATAAACTCTCTATAAATATACAAACAAGAAGAAAACCCTCCTGAAGAACCGTCTTACAAGACAGAGAAACACGTGTTGAGGGAATAAAGTGAGAGGGAATCATTTCATCCTTGGCAGAAGTTGGCAAAGCTAGAATGACAGATGCTGTAGAACAGAAAACACTCTGTATGCTTATACTTTAAAGGAAACCTAAGATTATACAAAAATAACATTTTGAATTATAACAGTGTAATTACTCTGTATGAAAGTAATAGTCAAGTGAAACCAATAACTGTATGAATGCTAATACAGAATGCAGTGCAATCAAAAACTGTATAGACCTATTTGTCCTAATTAACTGAAGAAAAAATTATTCAACTTTCTTCCTTCTAACATATTTGCCCCATCCTACCAGGTAGGATATTTATGAACCCAACCCCCTCCTGCCCCTCTTTTACAACACAATCACTTTCTCACAGACAGCCCGCTATGAGAGAAAACAGACTAACACCTGAGCCGTATATCTGACGTGTCCCAATACAATGGTCAGGCAATTACTGATCATCACACAGACCTGACTTACATTACACTTTCCCACACGGATAAAAGGCGGAGCACGAGAGCACACTTTGAGCGAGGCAAAGCACACGAAGAAACAGCAGTTCCAAGATGGCAGTTTAACACACGGAGAAAGACAGCGATACAGAAAGGGATTGCAAGGAGGGAAGTTCCTTGACCTTTTCGTCAACGAACCGTTACTTTCACGAAGCCTCAAGAATAAGAATCGTAAAACCAGGAAACCAGGCTGAGGAATTCTGCATTATGTGTCGGAGGTACCCAGGTCCCTCGCGCACCGATCATCACGGTGTGGAGAATCAGCAGCTGCCGGGGTACTGTCCTTGGCTCCAACAACAAAGCAGCGTCAATGAAATCAACACAGCCAGTGAGCTGGGAAGACTGATACAAGCCTGGTCTGTGTTGAAGCCAAGGTTGCAAGCAGCAACATTGTATGAAACACGTGTGATAACAAACACGAGTAAAGTTGAACTGCAGATGAGTGATTGAACTGTGGAACCAAGATACAATACCTTGGTCCGGCACCACCTGGTTGCTCAATCGAAGGTCTCTGTAAGGTATCCAGCTGAGAGTTAATGAAAGTGTGGCGAAGGATTGTGAATCGAAGTGGTCCTGCGCACAATCGAAAGTCTTTGATGTTGATACAGTAAATAAATGCTTATATCGAAGTAGATAAAGTCAGTCCAAGCCTGAACGAGGGAGATTGAATTGTGAAACAAGAGGTCCAGCCCAAAGAAGTGGGATCCACGGTTCGAGGCCACACAAGGGAGGTCAAACTGTGAACATTTTGCAACAAGGGGTCTGAGCCCGAAGGAGGGGGACCCACGGTCCGAGCCCGAATGAGGGAGATTGAATTGTGAACATTGTGAAACAAGGGGTCTGAACCCGAAAGAGGGGGATCCATGGTCCGAGCATGGATGAGGGAGAACAAACTGAATATTGTGAGAATTTGTACGTGTCAAATCCTGAGGAAAAAGGAACTTGGATGTTTGTGGTGTTACATCAGGCAGGCCTTCTGAAAAGGAGACTTTGAATGGCAAACGGACTTTAGCACAGAAGGCCATGATGTTAAAGTTTTGAACCGCACCCTCATGCTAGAGAAACCAGAAACTGCTAAGCTCGAGTGTGCCGCCTTGTCTCGTGCTGAAAACATGGGGCAGGTAAGCCAACGGCTTGAATATCCCGACATATCATTTCTTGAACACTTTTCTTTTGCATAACCTTGTTTCCCACACCATTTGTATTTAGAGGTAAGGATTGGCAATAGGTTTATTAGTATAGGCCCTTTTATTTTAACAAGACAACACTAGGACTGCGTTATTATTATTTGATGGTCATAGCTTGCTCCCATCTTTAGATTTAGAATTAGATGGGCGTTTTTCAAACCCAATTGAAGCTCTGTAAACACCCTTGAACTGTGGTCACTTGTCTGTCTTACTGTTCATACCATGCCTTCCTTGCGCTACCCACCATCTCTTGCGACCAACCATACGGAGAGCATATGGCTTCTTTCAAGCCTCGATCCTGTAGTTGGCACTCCCTCCAGTTTGCACTCTTCATCACAACAATTCCTGCACATGGTTTCCACTCAGAACAATTCAGTGCTCCATGTTTCTAATGCCAGACTGCAACCATGCCATTTTCTCTTGTTTCGGCCATTTGTTGTTCTTCATTTTCCTTGCATGTGAGCAGCTCCACCGGTCCATAGCGCTCTCCACAGGTGCCAGCACCGTTCTGGTTAAATCATCTTTTGTTTGAATGTGAAAATCTCAGGCCAACAGGATATTTCCCCTGAATATGTAAGGTGGTTAGAGAGAGCAGTACAGAGCATGTCTACTCCATTGCCCGTCAGACCATGCCCACTGGTCAAACAGTTTTTGAACAGTTTGTTTCTTCTGCCCAGAATTTGGGGTAAACTGATTAAAAACTAGTAATCTCAAGGCGGTTGTGTCCTCTTTTAATCTGTCTTGCCAGTGCTTTGCCAGGATGTTCTAGGGTTCATTTTACGCAAGCAAGAGCAGAAAGGACAGCACAACCAGTAAAAGTTCTTTTTCAGTTGTCCGTAAGGTAGCATATATGGAATTCAATCCATTTTTTTTAAAAAACATTATTATTTGAATGCAACTGAAGTCTCCAAATGCGTTCTCCTCAGTATTTTGTTCCCTTGTTTTTATGTGGTTTACAAATGGTGTTTAAAAATAACATTTTCTAGGGTCAGGCCCTAGAATTCTCAAGAACATTTTAAATTGATAAGGACACTCTCCCTGAAGAGATACTGTTACTGGCAAGTAGCTTTCATACAGTCACTCAGTGGTGCTTTCAGTAGAATGAATGTGACCACATAGAAAATAGCAAGCTATACTGCATAAATATAATTGTTTTCTTTTTATTTCTTGTTTCTTACAGCAACATCAAACACAACAGCAAATAGCTCATTACCTGAGAAAGAACGGCAGCACATTGCTGAAAGGCTGTTACGGGTGATGTGTGCTGATCTGGGAGCCCTGAGCCTGGTGAATGGAACAGAGTTTATCAAGTTAGCTCAGACGCTTGTGGATGCTGGAGCTCGCTATGGAACTTTCCCTGTCAGTGAAATACTGGGCAACATGAATGCACTTGCTTTAAAGCATTTACCACGGATGTATAACCAAGTAAAAGTAAAAGTAACCTGTGCATTGGGCAGTAATGCATGCTTGGGTATTGGTGTCACATGCCATTCTCAAAGTGTTGGCCAAGATTCCTGTTTTATTCTGACGGCTTATCAGGTTGAATGCAACCAAATAAAGAGATATGTCTTGGGGATCAAAGATGTGGACAATCGCGATAATGGGGACTTTGTTCATCAATGGGTGCAGAACGTTCTTTCAGAATTTGTAATGTCAGATATGAGAACTGTTTATGTGACAGACTGCAAAGTTAACTCAGCTGCTTTCTTGAAGGCCGGGATGTGCTTGCGTTGTTCTGCATGCGCATTGAACTCAGTGGTGCAGAGTGTCTTAAATAAACGAACACTACAGGCACGGAACATGCACGAAGTAATTGAACTATTGAATGTCTCTGAAGATCTTGCGGGATCCACAGGTCTCTCAAAGGAGACATTTGGCTCTCTACAAGAAACCTCTCCCCCTCCCTGCTGGAATTCTGTTACTGATTCTCTTCTGCTTGTTCATGAGCGCTATGAGCAGATCTGTGAATTCTATACTCGGGCAAAAAAGATGAACATCATCCAAAACTTGAACAAACATTTGCTTAGCAATTTGGCAGCCATTTTAGCTCCAGTAAAACAAGCAGTGATTGAGCTAAGCGATGAAAGCAAGCCCACCTTACAACTTGTACTGCCTACATATGTGAAACTGGAAAAGCTGTTCACTTCCAAAGCAAATGATGCTGGAGTCATAAGCAAGCTATGCCACCTCTTCTTAGAAGCTCTAAAGGAAAACTTCAAAGTGGACTCTGCACACAAGGTTGCTATGATCCTAGACCCTCACCAGAGGTTGAGGCCAGTTCCGCCTTACCAACATGAAGAAATTATTGGCAAAGTCTGTGAGTTGATCAATGAGGTAAGAGAGCTGGGTGTAGAGGATGTTGACTTTGAGCCAACGGCTAAGAAAGCAAGACCACCAAATGAGGCACCAAATGTTCAAGAAGATGATCGATATGGGAAAAATGAAGTTTATGATTACTTACAAGAACCTCTCTTCCAGGTTACCCCAGATCTATTTCAGTACTGGTCGTCTGTTAACCAAAAGCATACAAAACTAGCCAGACTTGCTTTTTGGCTCTTAGCTGTTCCTGCTGTGGGTGCCAGAAGTGAATGTGTTACAATGTGTGAGCAGACTCTTTTAATCAAAAGACGGAGGCTTTTAAGTCCAGAAGACATGAACAAACTCTTGTTTCTGAAGTCAAACATGATTTAAAACCTCATTTTAAGTTGGCTTTTCTTGAAAGAAAATTAAATACTTTTACAAACAAAGACAATAGAATTTAAGTTTTAAACACTGTGGACCTCATTGCGAATGCCCCTGGAAATGATGTGCTTTTATATTAAAATTAGCAACGGGAGTGTCAAAAGATTTCATGGAATGGCAATAGACTGCTTGAAAGTCGGCTTACATTCATGAAAACCTTGCAGGTATTTCAAGTGGAAGACGAAAAGGACATTGATGGTTCTTGAAGATAACGGCAGCTATGCTCCAAAGAGACTTGATGTGTTTTTTTCTAGCTCTCGGTGTGGCAGTGAATTGTACATCAAAACAGTCAACCTCCTTATTTGGGCTTTTGGTTATACAGTATGTTAATGTGCACACCTTCAGGGCATTCGTGCAGCCTTAATGACAATAGTTAAATGTTAAAAAAGCAGCTGCTTATATAATCAAGAGCATCAACAAAAATCAGGAAGGAGATTGTAATAAAAACACGTTTTTTTACATTAGAGTAACATTTTGAAATACAGTCACTAATAGTAAACTGGCTCCTCTCTGTACTTTGTGGTTTTGATATTTTTGAATAGAAGATTTACTTTAAGGTTTGATTTACATATGAAAATAGTGCATAATAATAAAATGAATGTCTTACTGTTCTGTTTTTAGAATTTAAGAAATGCTCTGTTTTTTAAATTTACACTGCAAACTACTGTAGATCATCTCAGTTTGTGTACCTTTCAAATGATCAACTTTACCTGTACGAATACATCAGTCTTCACAAGGTAAAAGGTATTGTGTGATTCATCAAAGCAGGTCTGCTTTCTAACCAATAGAATGGGGTACATTTGGGCCTGGTTAAGATTTCTTCTGAAGGGGGTTCACCATTAATGCCAAACAAATGTGTCCTTTGGTTGCAGAACACTGTTGTCTATATGAATGTATGAAAAAGAATCTGTATTGCTGCTGCAAGTATTTATCTTCAGTGTGCACTTTTCTTAAGTAATGATATGTAGACTATCCCTGAACATCTGGTGTGGAACATCTCTTCACAACTGGTATGTTTCCTCTTTGTGTCTTCATTAGGGCCCCCTTACTCCTACATCCCATCCCCTTTCCTCCAACCTTGTATGGGCACCCCTGCATGGGGATGGGACCGGAGCCTTTTGCACCACAAATATACACTTAGCCTTTACGTTTGTATTTAGGAGCGCATAAGCATGAGATCAGGCTTGGCCACGCATGCTAAATCCGTCCTCTGACGCCACACCTCAGTCCCTTTTTCTGCATGATGGTATCGGAGAGCTTGCACTGCGTCAGCATATTTTTTGTTTTGCACTTCTCGAACGCTTCATGAGTGTTTATTCTTTCACATTATATAATTTTTCCGACACTGGCCTTCGCTGCCCCGGTTCCTCTGGTGCATATCTGGCTCGTCTGGCTTTAGAAAGTGCCTCTTGTGTGAAAGTCTTCATCCAGGCTCAAACCCTCACACGCTGTGTCTGGAGTGTTTGAGGGCTGAGCAATGTTGGGACTTGTGTGCCGCCTGTGACACTTCAACACCAAGGGCATTCAAAAATAGGCTGGCGAGGTGGAGATAACTCTTTTCAATGTCCCCACCAAAAGACACAAAAGAATACAGATTTTCCATAATAACTTACTGGAAGACACGGAGGCGAGCATTATGCTTCTCTTTTTTATTTTAACATGTAAAGAAAGCTCAGTAGCAAGATATTTTTTCAGTGCACCTTAGTGCCATAGATCATATGCATAGAGAAAGGGTGCACTAGAAACCATCATACATATACACAACAAAGTATTAACATCTGATAATATGTCCATAAGTCCTTAATAAACTCCCATTTCCCAGAAGGCTTGCTGAAAGTTCATCCCAAGGCCACCAACATGTGAGCTGTGTCCTCCAATGGGTGTGTGAGTCCCCACATAAACAGTCTTGAACATGATGCAACTTCCTCTTTCGAGGCTGCAAACTTGGCTGATAAAAAAATTGCAACCGCAGGCATCTCATAGCAGAAGATAGAAACGTGCTGTGGATTAGGCAGACTTGTCTGTTGGCGCTGTCAAGAGAGAGATAAAGAGCTCAAATTACTTCATGTATATTACAACCCTACTTCCCTTAGAGGAGTGGGAGAGAAATTCATTGTGTTATTTTGAGGAAAACACATATGTTCTAAATGATCAATTATTCTTAGTAATATATATAATAATTATCAAGCGTGATACATGCTTCATTTCTCGCCGGGTGGGATAATGTATCTTTAATAGAATTAAGACTATCTAGTAAGTTATTATGGAACATCTTTATTCTATGTCAAGACCGGAGGCTCACATTATGCTCGTTTAAAGCTTACTTACTACAATGGATGCCGGCTGTTCTACCGGTTTCAGGTAGAATTGCTTGAATATAGATTCACCTGCCCAGTCTGCCATCCTCATGATATCTTCCAGTCGGACTCCGACCTGAAAGGCCTTGGAAGCCATGGCTCCTCTCACAGAGTGGGCTCTGAAGTGCATAGTATCTATTCCTGCTTGGGTTAAAGTCCACCGCACCCAGCGTGCTAAGGTTGGAGTGGAAACTGCTTTATGGGGCTTGCGCAGAGCTATCAATAGCTGCCCATTAGGGGAGGCCCTAAGAGGAGCCGTAACCTCCTCGTAGGCCTTCAGGCATCTGATTAAGCAGAGCTTGGGCTGGTCCTTAAAAGCGGGGCAAGAAATCACCCTTGAGTTTCATTTCGTTCTCCTATGTATATAGAACACAATGCCATCAGGGGAAAAGGTTCTGCCCGCTAGATCGAGGGCTCTGACGTCAAACTCTCCTGCAGGAGACAAGGCAGAGCAGTGTAGTGAGTTTGGCGGATAGAGTAGTACGGGATAATTCTCATTATCTGGCCAAGATAGGAAAATATGTAGCACTCTGTTAAAGTCCCAAAGCTTATCGTAGCGGGACGGAGGCAGGACTGTAAGTCTGACACCCTTGAGCAGTCTGCAAACAAGGTGATGCTCTCCTGCTGGGATCCCTTCAATGAGGTTGTGGCCTGCGAAATTAGCAGAACGGTAGGCGTTAACTGTTCTGCAGGCTAGACCTCTTTCCACTAAGGATCCTAAGAAATTTAGAATTTCCTCTATTGGTGCTGAAACTGGATGTAATCCTTTGTCTCGGCACCAGGTCCTGCAGGCGCTCCAGGAGTTGGAGTATCTTTTCAGAGTAGCGGGAGCCCAACTCTCCTCAACGAGGCTGACCGCCATGTGTGACATGCCAGGGACTCTCCACCTTGACCTGAAATCCTGCCGGCTGCTAGGATCAGGGATCCGTTGAGGAGAAGGGGGTGACGCTGACCCGATGGATCCAATAGGAGATTGGGAAATCAGGGTAGAAGGATTGTAGAATCCGAAGAATGTTCCAGAAGAACTGGATACCAGGTCTGAGAGGTCCAGACCGGGGCTATGAGGACCAATTCTGTTTGTTCCTGACGGGCCTTCGCCAGGGTCCTCGCAATCATGTTGAAGGGGGGAAAGGCATAGTGTACCCCTTCGGTTCAATGTTGCAGGAAAGCGTCGGTCGCAGTCGCTGCTGGATCTGGTTTCCAGCTGAAAAACACTGGTAACTGGGTGTTGAGGCGTGAGGCAAACAGGTTTTTGGACATGGGACCCCAAGCCTGCTGAAGGCAAAGGAAGATTTCTCTGTCGAGCCTCCAGTCGCTGTAATCGACTGCATGCCGGGAGTACCAATCTGGCACTACATTCATGAGGCCTGGGAGGTAATCCGCTGTGACCGAAATCTGGTGCTCTAGACAGAAATGCCAAAAGTCTTTGGCTAGTTCCGCTAGGGGCTGAGATTTGGTGCCACCCAGATGATTGATGTATCTTACTGCTGAAATGTTGTCCATCTTCAGCAAGATACAACAACTCGCTCTGCCTCTGGCAAAGGAGCGTACTGCGAAAGAGCCCGCAAGGAGCTCTAGACAGTTTATATGCATCTCGAGTTCCTGAGGCAACAATGTTACTCTTGTGGCCACCGGGCCGCATCTCGCTCCCCAGCCGGAGCGGCTGGCATCTGACTCTATCACTATATCTGGAGCAGATCCGAAGATTGCTCTGCCGTTCCAGGCTTCCATGTGTGCGAGCCACCAGTTGAGCTCCGTCCTTGTTTCTGGTGAGAGCGTTAAGTCTTTGAGAGTAAGAGAGACGGCGTCTTAAGTGCTGGCCCTTTAGTCTCTGCAATTCCCGGTAGTGAAGAGGCCCGGGAAATATAGCTTGGATAGAGGAGGAGAGTAGTCCTATCACCCTGGCTAGCTCTCGAAGAGATATGCAATCCTTTTGTAGGAGTCTGCGAATCTCTCGTCTGGTGGAGTGAATTTTGGCTGTCGGTGGACAGAGCTGAGTAGCTTTGGTGTCTACTACAAATCCTAGAAACTCTAGGTTCCTGGATGAGCAAAGGATCGATTTGTACCAATTTATGAGGAATCCGAGGCTGTGTAGCAGGTCTATGGCCAGCCTGGTGTGTTCCACTAGAGCTTGAGATTGTGCCATGAAAATAATATCGTCCAGATATACTATCAGCCAGACGCCTTGTTCCCTTAAATGCGCTACTACTGGTCTCAGGAGCTTGGTGAAAGCCCAAGGTGCTGAGGAGAGTCCGAATGGCAAACTCGTGAACTCCCAGTCTCGGTCTCTCCAAGAGAACCTCAGATAGCTTGCTGGTCCTGATCTATGGGCACCGCGAGGTACGCATCCTTCAGATCCAGACGCATAAGCCAGTCGTTCGGTCTCAGGATATCCCTGAGCATGTGACTCCCTTCCATTTTCAAATGGCGGTAAATGATGAAGTCGTTGAGGGCCCTTATGTTTATCACTGGGCGCACTTTCTGCTTTCTGCGTACTAGAAATATGGGGCTGAAGAAACCGCCTTGGCTTGGGCAGGGGCGAATTGCTTGTTTCGAAGCTAAACTGTGCATTTCCTTGTCCAGCGCTTCGTCGTCTGCTTCGGACATCGTAATTGGGGTGGGGCGACCTACTTGCAAGGGTTGTGCGAAGAATTCTAGGCACATACCGCAAACCGTGTCTCTGACCCATGCGTCCCCTGATAAGGAATCCAATGCATGTGCAAAAAGAGCTAGCTTCCCTCCTATAAGCATTTGCGAACCCGGCGCTGCTATAAGCAGACTGACCTGTGGTTTGTTGCTGGGCTGGGTATCATGCGGCTCTCCTCCAACCGTGACCTCTTCCTTGCCCTCTTAGAGGAAAGAAGGTATCTGAGCGATCCTGCCAGGCGTTGTGTTGATCCCTGGATTGTTGAGGTCTTTGATCAAAAAAGTATCGGCAGGAAGAGCGACCTCTACCTCGTCCGGCCCTGGAGAACATTTTTGAGGAGTAAACTCTTTTGATGGAGGCTTGAGCTTTGTCTAGAGCCGTGAAAATGCCAACAAATTTTGACATTTCTTTCATGAAGGGATCGCCGAAGAGCAGACCCTGGGCTGCGGCCCCGGATTCGGTGTCTACTAGTTCACTTAGTTTGGCGTCAATCTTGTAAAGGATACCCTTGCGGCGCTCTGCTGATATGGCACAGCTGGCGTTACCTAGCAAACAGATGGCTCTTTGGGCCCAGCCTCAGAGGATTACTGGATCGATAGGGTCGCCTGTAGCTATGGCTGCTTCGGCAAGGTCCATCATCTTCGCTAGAGGACCAATGACGTCCAGTACCCTGTCCTGAAAAATAAAGCACTGGACCTAGATATATATGAGGCTAGAGACAATACTACAACATTTCCATCAAACAATACCACTATTTCATGTCAAAATAGAAAAATATATATATGTTTTATTTAATATTACCTCCTATTTCAAAGCTTCAATCAAAATGCATATTTCCACAACATATCTTATAACAAAACACCAGTGTATCTTTCTTCACACAACCATTCATACACATTCATAAATAAATTCTATTCATAGAAACGTAAACAGATGTATGACCTAGATTGTCGCACTTGAACATAAACAACGCTCCTCAATGAATCACTGTTGTTTCTTATAACACAATATATCATCAGATGTTCAGAGAGTAGATATTCCTTCCTCTCTCAAGGATCTACATATGTTTCGGTCGATCATGGACCATTCTAGATCCTCTTAATCTTTCGACCTTCTTCAGGATCAGGGAACCTCTCTTCAGGGTTCCGCATACAACAGGACAAACAGGTGTCTTCTGTGGATCGGTTCTAAAGGTAAATACATATAACCACCTATTAGACTCTAGCCTCAACATTCTCATTTAACACAATTAATTATTGTGTATCTCTACTTAACTAAAGATACCCATCACTACTCACCTCTAACCAGAAAACCGTGTCAGGGGTAGTATTGATGATTGGATTCAATCCTTCAGGGCATGTGACTTAGTAACCTGCGCCTGAAATAATGGGGTGAAAGATGTAACACTATCCATCCTTCTTACATCATTGATTAAGACTACAGCAACAAGAAATCTACACTTACATGTATCTTCATCGGTCTAGAGTAGATATGACTCCTACAGGTAATAACTTCCCCGTATGTGACCTCCCTAGCTGGCACTAGAAGGGATCCAAAAATAGGTATTGGATCTATTTGTTTCATTAACCACGGTTTACTTGGCAGTCACAGAACACATGCCTCTCTGTATTAGAATTTACTCACCCCACTGTCCAGGTGGAGTACAGGGGCGGAATGGACCTGCCCAGATGTTGGCCCGCTCTCTTCATATACTAGAAAAGAGAAGGGGGCCATATCATATTGGAGCCTACTCATAGTATCAGCATATACAATCGCCCTCACCGAGTGACCGGTGTAATAAACAACCCGGGTGCTATTTATATTGAGGCTGTGTGAATACATCTCTTTTGATGCTGGTCTCCACTGTAGAACCCAGCACCTTTTCCAGCTTGTTTGTGTTATAAAAAACAACAGTGATTCATTGAGGAGTGTTGTTTATGTTCAAGTGTGACAATCTAGGTCACACATCTGTTTACGTTTCTATGAATAGAATTTATTTATGAATGTGTATGAATGGTTGTGTGAAGAAAGATACACTGGTGTTTTGTTATAAGATATGTTGTGGAAATATGTATTTTGATTGAAGCTTTGAAATAGGAGGTAATATTAAATAAAACATATATATATTTTTCTATTTTGACATAAAATAGTGGTATTGTTTGATGGAAATGTTGTAGTATTGTCTCTAGCCTCATATATATCTAGGTCCAGTGCTTTATTTTTCAATATATCTTACCTGGAGGACCTATGGTATTTACAGGTACCCTTATATTTTCCCCAAGTACCCTGCCCTGACAGGACTTCCAGGCACAATCTATGCCCTTTCGTGGGTCTTTGACATTCTTTCCTAGAAAAGTAATCATTTTGGAGTCTAACTCTGGCGTAAGAGCCACTTTGCCTGGAATTTCCGGGCGTGGGCATTCTGCCCTGAGTCTCGCTCTAACCTTCTTGTCCAGGGGCTTGCGTAACCTGTCTTTGATGCACTCCGTTGTTCTCGGAGACGGTTGCCAGTCGGTAGATCTGGGATGTACTAAGCCTTCCGCAGTAAACATCCCCTTAGAAGGAGAATGTTCCTTGGTTGGTTTCTTGGGGATGGGGGCAGCCACAATCCCTGAAGTTGAGGGTCGTGACCCTATTGTTTGCATGTCCTCGTATGAAGAGGTGGGAGATTGATTGGCAAATCATATCCCTCTTGATCAGTGCCCTGCTGGTATCCCTCCGGGCTTGAGGGTCTAGTACCCCTGTTTTCTTCCTCAGGGTAAAAGGGTCCGTCAGTGGAAGGAGGTTCCTTCCTATCCAAAAAGGCCTTTTTCAGCCTGGAGAAGGCGTCTGAAAGGGCAGCAGTGGCTGGCTCTGGCTGGCTCTGGGGGGGTCGTAGAGTTTTTACTCAAGTGAGACGGAATACATCCCCCATCTGAAAGGTGCTTCCTCTTTTGAGTCTTTTTTCTTGGTAGGGAGTTCTCTTGAAGGTGCTCCTCCATGTTGTCCAGGTGCTGCTGAATAGGCAGGAGCATTTCTGATACAGCTCTTTTGATGCTGGTCTCCACTGTAGAACCCAGCACCTTTTCCAGCCTGTTTGCCATTGCCACTTCGTCTATTTTGTATGCATCTTCCTCATATTCAGACCAATCCTGGCCATCATGCATCATGAGGGAAGTACTGGGCTGTCATTCTTACAATTGTATTGCATCTTTCTGTTCTCCCTTTTTTTTTTTTTTTAAATATGTTATTAATATATAGATAATTATTATTTATTATTATTTTTTCTGTGGGCACAGAACGCCTTCTCTCAAGCCCACTGTTTAAATATGGAGAGCTTCAGTATAGTCCTTGACTCAAAGGGCTATGCTATTTTTTCCTTTGTCTCTCCCTCTTTTTTTTTTTTTAAAGGAAATATTGCCAAAGTAAACTATTGAATGTTATCTCAGCTTCTGAGGCTCGCAATCGCAAAATCTGTTATGGAAAAGTAACGGAAATGCGCTCGCAAGCGCCAGAATGCTGAGAAAGGCACCTGAGGAGCAGGAGCTCCCTCTGGTGACTGCGAGTGGCGCCACAGTCTCACAGGAGCTAGAGCTGCTTCCCCCGGCTCCGGCAACTCAAGCCGAGTCGGGGAAGCGAACGACTGATATGCGCGACGGTTCACAGAAGCGGGCCCTCGTGTTCCACTTGTAAATAAATTAATAAAGCCAAAATAGTTCCATTACCCACGCGCACTATCCTCCGACGCTAGCAGGAAGCAGCTGGCATCGGAGAGAGAGGAAACATGAAAGCCGAGAGGAAGCGTAATGCGTTCCTCAGAATTACATGAAAACAAGTAAATAACACGGAAAGCGCGCGGCCATAATTAATAATGAATAACGTGACTGAAATATATAAACAAACATAATAAATACAGTTCTAGAACATGATGCACTTATCTCTTGCTGTGAGCAGCAAAGAAAGAGGAAGTTGCATCATGTTTAAGACTGTTTATGTGGGGACTCACACACCCATTGGAGGACACAGGTCACATGTTGGTGGCCTCGGGATGAACTTTCAACATGCCTTCTGGGAAATGGAGTTCATAAGGACATATGGACATATTATCAGATGTTAATACTTTGTTGTGTATATTTGTTATATTTTCTAGTGCACCTTTTCTCTATGCATATGATCTCTGGCACTCAGGTGCACTGAAATAATATCTTGCTGCTGAACTTTCTTTACATGTTAAAATAAAGAAAGAGAAGCATAATGTGAGCCTCCGGTCTTGACATAGAATTTTCACAATGGAAATCTAAGGTAAGTGCACCTTTGCTTTCTAAGGTACCTCAGAAAGTAGATCACTCTCCGGGAAAGGCTCCATCCGAGAGGGGTCGTAAAGATCTTGTTACCGGTGCCAGACCTAAGGCTCAAAAAGATACCAGAGCTTTCATTGAGGTGGCCCTTGACTCTACAGGGTCTGGTACAGAGAGGCTGAAAAGATTAGAAGCCTTTGGCAAGAAGGTATATCTAAATACAGCACTCCATTTGTGTCAGGCTAAAGCACAGGCGTTACTGGCAGCAGTAAGTCAGAGGTTATGGAGAGACATTGCAGACTTTTCACTAGATCTTTCTAGAGAAAATCAGGCAGCTTTTAAATCTGCTCTAGCTGAAGCAAAATGGGTTGTTTAAGATCTGTTAGAATGAGTCCTCTTTGGGACATATAGATTCAGTCAGCAGAGATGTGTGCATTGGTGTCGACATGAGAAGGTCAGCTTGGATGTATGCTATCAACTTCACTAGTGACGTTTAAGACAAGTTTTAGACCTCCCGTTTGACAGGGCGGACCTGTTCCATAACTCTACAGAGGAGTTGACAAAAATAAGACTTATTCACAGACAGCAACATCTTCAGCAATTGTATCGAAACCGAACAGCAAAGCTTTTGTTCACAGCCAGCCTAGATCTGATAACTGATCTAAATCATTTGGAGGATTCAGAGGATTCCAAGAGAGGAGGGCTAAGCAGCCAGACAGGGCTCCCAGTACCAACAGACTTAAACAACAAAGAACCTCTCAAACAGGGTTTTATCACCCTCCTCCTCCTCTTCATCAGCCTCTGAATCCAAGAAACTGTGATATCAGCGTCCGAGCCCCTAGTCAAGAGCAGATTAGCTCTACACATAGAAAAATGGTGTGAACTCTTCTAAGAACGTTGGTTGCTTTCAGTGGTTTCTGGAGGCTTCCTGCTACTTATATCCTCCCCTCCTCAGACTTGCTTTCTATTGATACAAATAGGTTCCCCTTCATTACTCGGAAAGGTGCAAGGGTTGATAGAAGCCTGTGCAGTAGAGGAGGTTCATCCATCATCCTGGAACCAAGCCTACTACTGAAGGATATCTGCTATCCCCAAGAAGAACCAGGCTGGCCTGAGCACTCGCTAGACCCATTGTACTTCAACCTATCCTTACACCTTCAGAAATTCAAGATGTTGATGCCAGCACGCATGGCAGAGGTTCTCTGTGTCAGGGACTTGCTCTGTTGGTTGGCCCTAAGGGACGCCTACCCACATGTATCGATTTGGAGACCCCACCGTCAATTCCTCAGATTTTCAGTAATGTGGAGGTATTTACAATACAGAGTACTTCCGTTTGGGCTCAGTGCAGCACAGAGTATTGACAAAAATACTGAATGCTCTTCCCAGTCTGTTGAGGGTCAGCATGTCTACCCATACCTAGATGACTGAATGATCAGAGCAGAGTCTGCAGAGGAAGGTTCCAGGACACTCCATACTCTCATGGATACCGTATTTCAACTAAAATTTTCAATCGATGTCAAGAAGTCAGAGTATCTACCAACATAGACATTCAGCTTAATTGGGTTTCGGTGGGACACAGTTCAGGTAAGGATCTTTCCAACGCCAGATGGGCAGAAAGACATCTTGGCAGCGGTGAAGCATTTTCTGTCCAGAACTTGCATAAAAGTGTGGTGGTTCCACCATCGGCTGAACCTGCGAGCAACCTGCATTCTGACGGTACTGCTAGCAAGACTGAAGATGAGAAGGCTGCAGCTTCATTTGGTGGGTTTGTGGGACCTAGAGTAGGGCTGTAGTGTCAGTGTCAGTATTGATGCCGCTGCATCAAGATTTTCTTTGGTGGAGAGAGGAGTAGAATTGAATGTGTGGGGCTCCATTTCAGCCATTTCCGCATACAGTAATGATAACCAAAAGACTCATCCCTGGAAGGATGGGGAGCGACATTGAGGAATCCCTCAGCACTTGGCCTCTGGTCTCTCGAGGACGGAGGATGGCACATAAACTTTCTATAATCGAAAGCCATATTTATAGCCTTGAAGTCACTCATCCCATTGCTACGTAAAGAGGTAGTCCTTGTACTAACAGACAGTACAACAGCAATGTTTTATCTCAACAAACAGGGAGCAGTAAATCCACAGACTTGTGCACCCTTACCCTCCAAACCTGAGAATGGTTGGTGCAACAGGATATATGGTTGAGGTAGGCCCACCTTCTGGGGAAAGACCACACAGAGGCAGGCAGGCTCACAGCGACATCATTCGTGTGGGAGCTCTCGTTGAAAACCACTCTAGTACTAGTCAATCTGTGGGACATCCCAGAGATGTATCTTTTTGCAATGAGCAGAAACTCAAAATACAAGCATCTTGGGATGTGAGAAACCCAATGGCATTCTCACACCTATTCCCCAGGAATCTTCTATTCAGGTGGCCAGGGAAGGACCATCGCTTTTGGATCCCAACCATGGGGGGCCAGGGGGAGAGAAGCGAGGGAGGATGACCTGGGTAGAGGATCTCTGGGGACTGGGGAGAGAATGCCAAAGGGCAAGACATAATATTCCCCCTGTACTGACACAAATTCATCCTAGCCCACCTCTACCTTTGTAGGCTACTTTGTAGGCTACTGTGACAGTAGCTTACCCGTTGACAACATATAAAGTACTGCAATGAGGAAGAGGAATCTTCAAGTGAAGATTACCTAGGAAAGAAACCATTATAGTACTGAAAAGAAGATGGTGCGAGCAGAGGTAAACCAGTACTTTCAATACATTTGTCCCACTAACGAGGTCAGGCACTTGAAACTAACGACCATCACCTGCAGCCTATCAACCTTTGCTGGGAGTATAAAATGGACAGAACCAGACAACCCAGAGAGAACGCGGAACGCAGAGCACGTGGAGCAGCAGGAAGTGATGTTGTGTCAGAGGGTGTCTCTGAGAGAATGGAGTGGCGAGTTGTCAGAAGGCTGCACATGAAAGTTGGAAGTGTGGCCAGGGAGCTGAATGGAAGAAATGCATGGAGCTGTGTCTGCAGGCGGTCCCTGCGGTGAACACCCAAAACTGCTTGGTAACGAAAGCACCAGAGATCCAGACACAAACTCTCATATTTTCAGAGGCTGAATGAAACCCGGCGTGTGTCTAATCTGAAAATACATTGTGACCGTGTAGTAGCGTGCGGCAGACTGCTAAGTTGTACAAGTGTGAAACTGAAGGAGAGCGCCTGGCTGGTAATGGAAAGCAACATAACATTGTAACAAGGCTGGATCTCCCGAAACCGCTGAGTGAAAAGCTGCCGAGGGGATCTAGCGAAGTGGGAGCAAAAGCCGTCGAAGAATAAGAATGCTGTGAAAGTCAGAAATGGGCAGAGAAGCCTAGCAAAGTGTGCGTCTGATGAGAGGTGCCCACAGATGGAATAAAGAGAAGGATAAAGACTGCAGAAGGGCTGAAGGGCTTGAATCATTAATAGGTCCAGAGAAGTGCCCAGAAAGTCCTAATATATAAAGAAAAGCCCTAAGCACCAACGTTAAGCCAAGGATAAAGAGCCACTGGTTGCGCTACCTGTTATGGGTGGACTGTGCAGTCTAAAACTGTGCCACGACCACGAGGGGGCTCCAACGAAAGAGATGTAAGGTGAGAAGAACCTGTGTACTTTTTGTGAGCAAGAACTGTATTGAGCTTGGGGAAGGGAACCCTGAGCCTTGAATGAATACAACAAGACTGTTTCATGTGAACTTTTGATAACTGGATACTGCTTGAACTGGTAACTGAAATTTGGGGAAGGGCGACTGAACTTATAAACCTTCTTTTTTTTAACTGAACTTTTACCAGTAAACCTTGTGTGGATTATAACCAGAGACTATACCCCAGTGGGTAAGAGCTTTGCAAGATCCTACTATTTGAATTGTATCCTTACTTGGGAAAGGAAGCTAGCCAGTGCTCTGAACTTTGTTATTCACTCCTTCAGTTGAATGAACCATCCCTTCACTCTTATCTGTGTCTTAGCTCTTGCACTATCTGAAATGTCGCCAGACTAACTATGATAGTTAATTTCACATTCTTATTGTCCATGGCCTGTAAGAATGTCATTGTATTTTCCCTTGTTCCCTCCCTTGCCTGAAGCGTTTTGAAACACATTGTGTATAGGCGCTATATATAGGTGTCTCCTAGTTGTGAGGGGGAAAGCATAGGTGTGGAAACATTCAGACTTTTTGATTTGGACGCACTGACTTTGACGATTCTTACTTTATTTAGGTAGGGAAATCCTGCCTTAGCAATAGTGCCAGATAGGCATTTCACCCATACTGATTAATTGAATAAAGGTTTTAAAACTGTCACCTGTGTCTGTGTCTCTCTTGATACCATGACTGTCGCACTGGGAATGCCAGGGGAACAGGTCGGACGGTGATGCATTTCAGATAGACTGGTTGGAAATTAAGAGAAACGTCTTTCCACCAACACCACTTATTCAGAGAGTCTTGACCAAAAGGAGGATGTTCAAAAATTGCAGTTTGATTTTGATAGCAGCCTACCAGCGCGTGGTTCTCCGACCTGACTCAGATGAAATGCCCGGGTCCCCACATGTTATAAACATCCAAGACATTGGGCCTCATTACAACACCGGCGGTAGCCGTGCCGGTTACCGTCGGGAGCCTACCGCCAGAGTTGTAATTTTTTCCGGCGCCTGGCTTCACAGAAACGCCAGGAGATTACGACCCCAGTGTTCCTGGAAAATCGTTAATCCCCATTCCTATTTGAGTCCCATAGGACTCAATGTGCATGCTGATGACGGTTGCACCGGCAACGTTAATTACGATGCCGGTGCTACTGTGAAAGTCTGCGGGCGGGTGCCGTCCCGCCCGCTAGATCAGACCTGGCAGGCGGGACGGCAGACGCCCGCAGACTCGGAGTGTGCTGGTCTGGTAACAACAGTGCCGGTAGGCTTACCGGCACTGTTGTTACCAGACTGGCACACTCGTAATGAGGCCCAATGTTATTTCTGCAGGGGGAGCAGTGATACATTTGTGCCCGCAGGCGTTGTCACTAGCAGCTTAGTTTCTAAAATGTAAACTTTGAGATATCTGAAACTGTCCGTTTTAAGCATTATTCAAGGATCTAGATAAGAATCTGCATGATTTCAATACAAGAGCAAGTGGACCAGTTTGTGTTGCTGGGCTGATCAAGAAGGCTTCGATCCATTGCATTGTTCTCTGGATAATGTGCTCTCATTTATGGCTCATCTGGATCACTCAGGAATGCTGGTACTTGTACAACATTTGTAGCTGCTATAAGAGCTTATAGAAATTAAGATAGGATGTTTTTTTCTTTGACAAACCCAAAAGTAAAAACATATCTTGAGGACCAATCCATGTTATTTCCTCTGGTCAGAAAACTTAGATCAGTTTTCGGATGTCAACATAGTGCTAGCAGCCAAGGCACATAAACCATTTGAACCTATGGCCTCAGCGGAGATCAGGTTGGTGACCTGGAAGACTACATTATTGGTGGCGCTGATGGCCAGAAGGATTACCGAAATGTCGGCTCTGTCAGTGTCTGAGCCCTATACGACCTTTCTAGAGGTAAGGTAATATTACGCACCCAACCATCTTTTTGTTACCAGAAATAGTCTCAGATTTCCATATTAATCAGAAAATACTGTTAAGAGCATTCTTTCCAAATCCTCAATCACAACTGAACAATGTATTGCACTTTATAGAGATCCGTACAGAGTGCTGAAGTTCTACTTGGGCAGAACAAAAGATTTCAGCTCTTCTGATGCTCTGTTTGTAACCTTTGGAGGTAAGTCACTGGGCAAACAAGCATTCAAAGCATCCATTGTCAGATGAATGGTGTCCCACATTGTGGAATCATACAGGGGACAAGAAAGAAAACTCCTGAGGGTATTCATGTAAGAGCAAAGGCAGCTGCAGTGGCTTTTCAATGTCATGTTCTGTAGGATGTCAATAGTAAAGCCACAACTTGGGCTACTCAATAGGCCTTCTATAGCCATTCCTGTCTTGACATTATCTCTAAGGAGGATACTGCTTTTGGACAGGCAGTTCTCAGAAACACATTCACATAAGCAATTACTGTAGCACGGCCCTATCATATTCACTGTGTTGGAATCTCCCCTACAAGTATGGAGGAAAGGTGATGTAGGAATAAGCAATAAACATCTCACCGTAGTGACTACTAAACTCTCAATCCATAGTCCCCTTTTCTCCATACGCCCTATCCACCAACCCCCTCATGTAAAATATACATAGTTAGCCTGAAGGAGAGAGGGTACCCACAGGTTGTGGACCCCGCGCGTCCCCTGCACACTCAAGATTACTGCCAATAGACAGTCAGAAGGTATATATTTCATAGAAAGATTCTATGTAGCGATTATAGATCGACCTGTTAGGGAGAAATTCTTTTGTAAAGAGAATAGTTCTAGTGATAAATCTTTTGTTAGTGTAATGAATATTAGGTCTATCTACAAAGTAGGCATTAGTGGTAATGTTTACACAGATTATCTTTTATCAATGTTTAAAGCAAAGTGTCTTCACTGTTATTTCTAAAAAACAAATACTTGTTTCTCCAGCATGGGGTCTGGCATGGATTCACATGCTCATGAATATTCCCCCGTCGTCAGGCTGGGAATCCTTGGTAAAGAAAAATCAGTATCAGTTTCGTTTCTGATCTGTCTTTCGTAGTAGTAACCAATCACTGATCTCTGCGTCATACTGACCACAGCCAATGACTGCCATCTCCCTAAGCCCCGCCTCTGGCAGCCATCTTCAGATTTTTACTGCACGTTCAAGTGTTGGGAGTCCTCGTGCTTAGCTCTCGAGCTTTTGCTGCGTGTTTCGCGCTTTTTCAGGTGAATTTTCTCATTTTTTCCGGTTAATCGAGCCTCAAGCTCCACTGTTTCTACTTCCGTTAACGGGTACCCGTTGCAGGATTTTCCTACGCCCCTCAAGGGTGAAGATTTCGTCGAATCAACCTCTTGGAGGATTCCAGAAGATTTGCGGCCTACTTCGAGATGGCCCAGGACGCGAGTTCGTCACCCGGACCCAAGCTGTTTCGCAGCTGCCCTGGATGCGGGCTGCAGAATGTGTTTAAGGAGGACGAACATTTGCGATGCCTCTACTGTCTTCATGGGGACAAGACTCATGTAGAGAAGGACTGCCAGTTCTGCAAGAACTTTTCGGAGCGGACCATGAGGGACCGTCGATCCTGTCTCGCCAGCTGGTTGGAGAAGGGCTCAACGGGTGAGAAGAAGAAGAAAGGGTCTGAGCGGGCTTCTAAGTCCTGTGCGGGCGCCCCGGCGACGGGGGCCCAACACCAGGCCAAGCGCCGCGAGTCCGCTGGCTCCGGGAGCGCCGAAAGGTCGGGCTCTTCGGTCGCCAGGCAGGGCGCACCTTCCCCGGCACCGTCAACCACGAGCCAGCGCTCAGGTTCGGGGAAGAGGAAGTCCGAGACCCCGGGTAAGCTTCGGGAGAAGCCCCGTCCGATCTCGGGAGAGGGGGAGCGAAGCGTCGCCCCTCCCCCTAAGGAGAAGGCCCAAGACGCACCTATGGTGGTGAAGGCCCCTACCCAGCAGGCAAAGGCCTCTATCGAGGCGATCGCGGCGACTCTGGCCAAGCCGGCAGAGACCCCGCCAGCGGAGACTGCCTCCGGGACTAGAGTTTCCCTGCCGCCAAGGAGGGAATCCTCTTTCAGCCCATTGTCCTGGCCCCCGTGATGGAAAAAGGGGGGGGCACGGTAGCCTCCTCGAGCTCGGAGTCAGCCTCGGAGGGGGAACTGACCGAGGTCGTGAGGAATCTCGAAGTCCAATTCGAGAAGGTTCGATCCCCCAAGGAAGATCCTCGGGAGATAACCGAGGCAGACGACGATGGTGAGGAAGAGCAACCTTCCCTTCCGGCGCAGCCGGAACCTAGGCCTCAGGATAGCTCGGCGGCCATTTTGTTTGCGATCCAGTCCTTATGCTCTGAGATAAGGACGAGATTACCACGGCCCAGGCTGGAGGACCCACAACCTGGCCCGTCGGGAAGTCCTCAGAACAAACGATGGAGGACCCAACCCTCTCCTCCACTCGCCCCCGTAAGGCCTGCAGTTCCCTCCTCATCCTCCCACGAGTCGGGAGATGACGGTGCGGTGGGCTCGACGACGGGTTCTGAGGGCGACGACGACGGAATGGGTCTCCCGTCGCACGGGCCTCTCCGCCCGACAAGATTGGCTCATTCCACGCCATGATCACCAGGGCGTCCGAATTGTTCCAGCTCTGCCCGGAGGAGCAGAAAAAGGAAGGTTTCCTCTATCAGCGCCGGGAGGCCAAGAGGAAGACTGTCATCGCAGTGCCTCTAATCAATGACATCTGGGAGGAGGGCCTGTCGGTACTCAAGAACCCCTCCACAGCACCAGCCAAACGGGACTGGTACGAGAAGAAGTACCGGGTCCCCGAGACCGCTCCCCTGTGCCTCAGGGCCCAGCCAACGCCAGACTCGGTCGTCTCGGCGGCGGCGTAGAAGAAAGCGGCGGGGTCAGGAGCCTCAACGTCGAATTCCCCTCCGGATAGCGAGGGAAGGAAGTTGGACGCCATGGGGCGACGGGTCATTTCGTCGGCGGCGACGACGATCAAAGCGGCCTGGCGATCGTGGCCCGTTACGACAGGGAGCTCTGGTTTAAGCTGGCCCCCATATTGGACTTCCTACCGGACGACAAGAGGTCCGAGGCCCTGGAAATACTTCAAGAAGGCGAGGTGGTGTCGGACCACGCCATAACGGTGGCAACCGATATTGCTGATACCGGGTTCCGCCAGCTGGGCAACAGAGTTTGCCTACGACGACGAGGTGGGCTCCGGGCGACCGACTTCCGTCAGGACGTCCAGACCAGGGTGTTGGACATGCCGTTCGACGGCAGCAACTTGTTCGGGAAGGCGGTGGACGAATCCCTCCAAGCCATAAAGACGGACACGGAGACGGCCCGCGCCCTAGGAGCCCTTCAGCAACGACGGCCCTTTCGGAGCTCCGGAGGCAGACAGGGGGCCTCCAAGGGATCCAACGGTGGCTCGTCGTCCTACCGCCAGGCGGCACGCTCCTCGTCCCAGGAGGCCTACAGGGGTCGCGGCAAGCAGGGAGCGCTTCGCCGCCGTCGGCAAGGTGGCCAGGGCGGCAAGGCCACCACCTCCAAGCAGGACTGAACCGGCCGTGGCCTCGGGCCCCCACCGAAGCACCCCGGTGGGAGGCCCGCTGACGAAGTTCGTCGGCGTGTGGAAGTCCATCTCCACCGACCGTTGGGTGCTGGATAACCTCTATCGAATTCCTGAAGAAGTGCCCTCACGTTCCACCTGTAGCCAGGAAGGAAAATCACGTCCCGCAACTGCTGTTAGAAGTACGGACGATGCTCAGGAAAGGCGCCATCGAGCTCGTCCCGAAGAGGCTCCGGGGCTCCGGGGTGTACTCAAGGTACTTCCTCGTCAGGAAGAAGACGGGCGGCTGGCGCCCCATCCTGGACCTTCGTCGTTTGAACAAATACATCAGGTCACAAAAGTGGCATAGTCCCACATCTATTGGCCAGCATGCTCACAAACGCAGAATGTGGCACAAGCCTTTCTCCAAGTAGTGCCAGGGCCGCACCCCAGTAAAGCCAGAGGAGTCCTTCTTCCTATTGGTACGCTTTCCTCTGACGCACACCTTGAGCAGCATGTGATAGGACAATCACTACAGTCCCATTTCCATAGGCCAGCATGGTGAGGAAAATTGAATGTGGCATGTGCGGGTCCCCAAGTACATTGAGGGCCGGTCCCCAGTGCAGCAGGAGTCCCTCTTCCTATTGACGCACATCCTAAGCAACTCATTGGACAATCCCCACAGTTCCATTTTCATGGCTGCCACCCGCAAAATCCCTGCATGTGACTTTCGTGATGCGTGCAGGCGTGGGGGAATAACATGCAACCAGGGCAGGGGGAGTTCATAGTAAGGGGCGACTCTTAAAAGAGTCTAGTTTTTTTTGTGTAGATCCTTCTACAAAAACACCTTTTTTGTCTTTTTTAGTAGCTTTTGTGTTTTCTTCTACGCACATTAGTTCAGTAAACTCTTCACCGCATCCTGTAGACGAGCAAACAAAACTGCATTGCCAATGGATGACAACAAAATGCCATTTTCTTGGAAAAACTCAGCATTTCCACAATAAATAAGGTAATTGTTGCAGGAGAACAATCCACGAGCGGACAAAAAAGTGTACATGCTTCTGTTGCTGAGACACCTTCCTTCGTCTGGCTCGGAACAACATCCATGAGCAGTAGGCCATACTTTTCGCAGTATTATAGATGAGAAAAGCACCTTGGCGGTGGCAAAAAGCATCCTCAGGACATCCAGCAACCTCCTCAGTCTACAGAACAAATGTAAGCAAGGCAGGTAACCCAAATGCATGCCACCGTAATGAATTACGATAACATCTACTACTGGAAACGTGGCGAGGTCTTTGCAAAGTGCATTCATATCGACAAAATGGCACTCATGCACATCGTTCCACAATACGTCCACTCCTTCCAAACCAAAATTGCCGTCAAAGTTTCTTTGCAGGGCATAGTTGTGCAGATCTATTACAAAGGGATCACCTACAGTCAACACAATAAGTTTCGCCATGTCAGCCACCCTCAGTACGCAGAGTATAATGTGAAACCGTTTCACCTCCCCTTCCTGTTAACCACACCCACACTACCTGATTGGCTAATCCCCCCACTGCCATGGCAATTGGGCAAGGAGGTGTGAAGGGCAGATTTTGGCACGTGCACCTCCCAAAGTAGCGCTTCGGTCGCACCCCTGTAAAACTGGAACAGTCCTTCTTCCCTTTGCACTATCTTCTCTGCAGCTCTACTTCATTAGGTTTCTGATAAATAGGCACACACGCATCCACCAATCGCATTAAAGCCGCCATCATTGAACACTGTCACTGCTGTACAACACTTGAAATGTACCGTTACACATTTATAGTACAAATGTCGTGCCATTCCAAAGCACGTCCACTACAAAGTTCAATGAAAGTATACACGATTTCTCCATCCGCATTCATCCACGTAGCCACCCAGGATGTGGTACGTGCCATCTTGAAAGTACAGCGTAATCCACTACCTTTTCGTGATAGTGAAGGTGGGGGTTGGAGAGGGATGGGTGGTAAACAATATGAAACTGGGCAGGGGATTCAGTCTTCCAGCGTATATGTATACAGTGATTTCTTTTTTTTTTTACATGCGTGCGAGCAATTTCTTTTTATTTTCTCTTTATATGCGTTTCTGTTTGCCTATGCTGACCTTTTTACAACACTCTGGTCAATGCTTCTTGCACAGTGTGAAAGAAAACGGCATTGGCGCTCAAATAAATGCCATTTCTACGGAACCACTGCATATTTTGTGACCTCATGGTCTCATAGTTGGTGGAGAACATGTCAGCAGTCTGCATAAACTGACGCATAAATCTGTTTATAACACCCCTTCCGACCACTGGATGGGGACAAATGGCACCGTCATGGACACACACTGCTCTTGGTGTTCTGCATGAGAAAACCACCTTGGCAGTAGGAAAAATATGCATCACTGCGGTCAGCAACCTCATCAGTAGACGGATTAATCGTCCACACGACATGTAACCCAAATGAGCACTTCCATAGGGCACCACGACAGTTCACGTTTGTGACGGACGCCACATATCTGCAAAGGCGAACCATCCGCCGAAACTGCAGTCACCCCGACAGGCCCAGAAAGGTCCACTCCTTCCAACCCAAAATTACCAGCAACGCCTCTTTGTACGCAACACCTGTGCAGATGGCGCACAAAGGTATCACCGACGATAAGCACTGTGTGTCTCTCCATGTCGACCACCCTCACGACACGGTGTGCAGTCAATAATTCAAAAACAAGTCGAAAGTCATAATCTCGAGGAAAAAAAAGTCAAAAATAAAAAGTCAAATTATTTTATTTTAGTTAATAGAGTCCGGGGGTAAAAAAAAGGGGTAAAACAAAAAAAAATTATAAAAAGGGGGGTTGGGGGAAACCTCCCCATTTCGAATAAAAAGCAACCTAAAAAAGAAATTCAACATTTTTTTTTCGACTTTATTTTTTCAAGATTATGACTTTCGACTTTATGTGTTTCGATTTTATGACTATAAACCTCACGACACAGTATTGTGACAAAGGGTACCGGCCCTTCCTATGAACCACGCCCCAATCTCCTAATTGCCTATTTCCCACAATTCCATTTCCACCCTGCTCATAATGGGAGGATGTGTGTAAAGACTGGAGGGTGGTGTCTGTACTTCTGCTCTCTATATGGTAGAGGAGAGGCACAGAGGACCCCAGCCAAGATTCTCTATTCGGTATCTATGGTCGAGCAATCAAGGCCTAGCTTCTCAGGAGGTGATGCAGGCTGGTTCTTAAGTACAGTGTAGTCCCCAAGCCCCAACAAAGGAATGTCCACACACTGTATTGGTTAAAACACAGTCTTTATATAATTAATATTCAAGGTTATGTACACTATCACAATAACTCACTTTGTGCTCAGAAAATCAACAATGGTAAATATATACAGTTCTACAGTGGTACCACAAATATTATCAGATCTCATTAAAGTGCAACAACTATACTGTCAAAATGTCACACAGATCAATAAAGAGGAAACCAGCAGTAGAGAGAGGAAGGAAAGCAAGATGGTTGAACAATTGGCAGAATGCTGGCCCCGTACCACTAGACACAGTTCTGTGTGGAGATCCCCCCACCTGAGCAACCTGTATGATAAAGATATAGCACAAGCCCAGTCCATATATTGTTCTATGAGTCTTATTTCCTTCTAAAATAGTTCTACAGCCCCAATGTACCTGGAATTGTAGCGTTCGTCGACGGGAAATCGACGGACCTTCTTGAGTGTCCTCCATTTAAGGCAGGAGTCACTGGTCGTCGAACGTCCGATGGAGAACAGGGTGAACTAAGGCGGTGAAGTGGCAGCTTCGTTCCTAGTGGAGGTCATCGACGACGGAGCGTTGGTATCCTGTAAGGAAGAGGCGTGCGGGGCACCTCGGTGACGATAGTTCTGGACGGCAAAGAGATGATGAAAAGCTGTGGCCCAGCAAGGGCGTTGAGTCGTCGGCGTCTCTGTGGTCTTTAGGTGGCGGGAAACCCACCAGCGGATGCTCCTAGGCGCGTCGACACAGATGATAGCGTCCTTGGATCAAATGAAGTTCTTAGGCAAACGGGAGCACGGCGGCTCCAGTCGGCAACGGCGGTCGTCGACAGAGGCGGACAACAGTCCGGGCGCTTCTCTTTGGGATTCCGTGGCAGTCCCCGTCTCCGGTTGGCAGCCTGTCGTAGGTCTGTCTACCAGGAGGCTTTGGCAAAGATCAGCTGGTGCACGATGATCCCTCGTAGCTCTGGAAGAGGGCGCCTTACCAGGTCCTCTCTGGGTCAGTCCTTGGAGACACAGCAGGTTTCAGATTGATGAAGGAGAGCAACAGCAATTCTTCTCTTCCAGTAGGGCTTCAAGGTTAAGCTTCAGTTTTACTCCAGTTACTCTTCGTAGTGGACTTCAGCTTCTGAACATGAATTCTAGCAGTGAGAGGTCCCCAGATATGCTAGTTGATCTCCCATTCATTCTGCTGGGTCACACGCAGGCAACCAATCGGTCAGAAGGGCATTCATGCAGGCAGGCATCCAATCAGGTGCACAGTGCATTCAGGCCATTCACTCCTCTCCAGACACTCACAACAAGTTATGTGTATTGGGAGAAGTTCCCAGCCATTCAACACTGCACACAGCATTCGTACCAGTTTCGGGCAGGGCTGTCTCAGTCATTGTGTCAAACACCAGATACTAGACACCCACAACACAGAATGCGTATTCGTCACATACTCCATTCACCCAGGTCCCACCCACAGGGTGTACCCACAACATACAGTCACTGGGAGGCCTGGACTTCACAACAACACCATATATGGAACTTCCACCCAACAGCCGGTCAGGGGGAAGGAACAGATTCAGCGCTTCCCAGGACTTTGGGAAAACAAGGTAATAAGCAATAGAAAGCAAGAGGCCACAGGGCCCATCTTGTTTCCTATCAGGAATCAACTGATTCCAATGGCAGGGCCTGGGTATCCCAAAATGGAGGATACTCAGGACACCTGTCAAATTCAGCATGGAGCTGCCACCAGCCCATACCCTGCTCTGTGGGCCACCCACAGGTGCCCAAAAACATACAGTAGGGGCATAGGGTTGTACCCCCACCCATGGATGAAATAAGGGTATCCCATGGGTCTGTTCACCAAACCAAAAGAGAGAGCCGCACCGCCAGGAGTGCCATATGAACTCCTGCACGGAAAACACGACAGAACACACGATAAAAAGCAGTAAAGGACAAGGATACGGAGGCCCTAGCCCTCCGATGCATTTCCAGCATCACAGTCGCCCCCCCCCCCCGACTGAGGTTAGGGTGCCTAATCTCCCACGAGATAGACACCCTCATCTAGACGGTTAACATACCTTCTGGAAAGGCCATCTGCGTTATCATGACTCTTCCCTGGTCTATGCTCTATGTTGAAGTTTAGCCCTTGCAGGCTAATGGACCACCTGACCAATTTCAGGTTCTCACCCTTCATCTGCATAAGCCACTTCATGGGCTTATGATCTGTTTGGACCTTAAAGGTAGACCCTGTAAGGTAGGGCTTAAAAAGCCTAAGGTTCCAAACTATGCTGAAACATTCCTTTTCAAGAGTAGCCCACCTAACTTCTCTACCCTTGAGTTGTCTACTGATGAATATGATAGGATGTTCCCTCCCTTTGTCATCTAACTGGGACAAGACAGCTCCAATTCCAGTGTCGCAGGCATCAGTTTGAACGATAAAGGGCTTGCTGTAATCAGGCGCACATAACACAGGTGCCCTACACAGACTTTCTTTCAAGCCATCAAAGGCCCTCTGACAGTCTTCAGTCCAATTAACCGTCCTAGGCTGTTTGGGTGAAGTCAGAGCTGTCAGTGGTGCAGCTATGGTTCCATAGTCTGCCATGAAATTGCGGTAATACCCAGTGAGGCCCAAAAAGGCTCACACCTGGGTTTGAGTAGTGGGAGTCTCAAAGTCCTGTACATCCTCTACTTTACTGGGGAGAAGTTGGATTTGACCCCCTCCTACCTCATGAGCAAGATACGTGACTTTCCCCTGAGCTATATGGCACTTTATGGCCTTGATAGTGAGGATAGCCCTTTTCAAGGCCTGCAAAACCTTCTCCAGGTGTGTCAAATGCTCTTCCCAGGTGGAACTGTAGACGGCAATGTCGTCTAAGTAAGCCACACAAAAGGCTTCCAGTCCACTGATCGCATGATTGACCAATCTCTGGAAGGTTGCAGGGGCATTCTTCAACCCAAAAGGCATGACCCTAAACTGGTAGAGTCCCTCAGGTGTTGAGAACGCCTTCTTTTCCTTGCCATGGTCCGTCAGAGCTATTTGCCAATAGCCTGAGGTAAGGTCAAAGTTGCTCACAAATTTGGCAGCACCTATGGTGTCCACAAGCTCATTAGCCCTGGGCAATGGGTGCGCGTCAGTTTTGGTGACGGCATTGACTCCTCTGTAGTCCACACAGAACCTCCAATCCTTGGTACCCGCCTGGGAACTTGCCTTGGGGCCAAGGACCACGGGACTGGACCAGGGACTGGTTGAGGGTTCAATAACACCCAGATCCAACAGCTTGGCGACCTCAGCCTGGATGTGGTTCTTAACACCTGCTTTTGACAGGCACACTGTCACCAGTGTCAATCTTGTGCTTACACCACAGTGTAAGACCTGGTGTCAGTGAGAACAAAGAGGCATTCTGCTGGAGCAAAGCCCTGCAGGCCCTCTGCTGCTCTGTCGTCAGATCTGGATAGAGATGTACTCCTTCCACTGAGCCATCCTGAGGGTTGCTGTGCAGCAAATCAGGAAGGGGCTCACTCTCATCCTCTTCTTGCTCTGAAGCTAGCAAGAGACATGAGACTTCTGCTCGCCTGTGGAAAGGCTTGAGCCTGTTAACATGGACTACCTGAGGGGCTACCCCTGGGATTCCCATGTCAACCAGATAATTGACTTCGCCCATCTTGGAGATGATCCTGAAGGGTCCAATCCATTTGTCTGCCAAAGCTCTAGGCTTGGTAGGCTGCATAACAAGGATTTCCTGTCCCGGAGTCCAATCCACTTGCAAGGCTTTAAGGTCATGCCAGTACTTATTTAATTTCTGGCTGGCCTTGAGATTTGCTGTTGCTTGACCCATCATCTGTGTCATCCTCCGTCTGAGGCCTAACACATAGTCCCTCATTTGCTTGATGGGACCTGGAGGAGTGGTCTCCAAACCTTCTCTGATTAAGGCAAGGGGCCCCCTTACGGGATGTCCAAAGAGTAACTCAAAGGGGCTGAAACCAACACCCTCTTGAGGTACCTCTCTGTAAGTAAACAGCAGGCATGGCGTGAGGAGATCCCATTTCCTCCTTAGAGGCTCTTCCAAAGTGCCTAGCATGCCCTTGTGAGTTTTATTAAATCTCTCAACCAGACCATTGGTCTGGGGTGGTAAGAGTTGGAGAACGTGTAGGTTACCCCGCACTCTTTCCACATGGTTTTCATGTAACTAGACATGAAGTTGGATCCTCTGTCAGAGACAACCTCCTTAGGGAATCCAACATGGGTGAAAATGCCCAGGAGAGCCCTGGCAACCACCCTGGCAGTTACAGTCCGAAGGGGTATTGCCTCAGGGTACCTGGTGGCATGATCTACCAAGACCAGGATGAACCGATGTCCACCTGAAGTGGGAGGGTCAAGGGGACCGACGATGTCGATGCCCACCCTCTCAAATGGTGTGCCAACCACTGGCAATGGCTGCAGTGGGGCAATGACAATGCCTCCAGTCTTGCCAGACAACTGACAAGTTGGGCAGGTCCTGCAGTGGGACTCCACTTCTACTCCCATCCAAGGCCAGTAGAAATGGGCAGAGAGCCTCTGCTTAGTCTTCTTGGTCCCAAGATGACCAGCTAAGGGCACCTCATGTGCCAGCTGCAGCAGGAAGGGCCTGTAAACCTGGGGTACCACCAACCACTTGATGGCACCAGGTTCAGGCTTAGTGGGCTCACTAACAAGGAGCTCACCTTCCCAATAAATCCGGAATGTCCTAGGCACTTCTCCTTGTCCCTGGGACAGGGCCTGTTTCCTCAGACCCTCAAGAGAGTGGCACTCTCTCTGTGCCTTACAGAAGTCCACCCGGGAGGGTCCCCCTTCAGCTAACAAGCATTGAAGGTCGGGATGATCCTCTGGGTTGACAGCCTCTCCCACAGGAAAGTCTTCTGGCTCTTCTCCCACAGGAGTTGTGACGGGATTTACCATTGGACCCAGCCCGTCCGGAGCATGGATCCCAATGGGTGCTGTCGGAACAGCAGGAAGAGCAGGGGCTCCCTCCACAGAGGTGGCCTTCTTTCTCTTCCGTTTCCTTCATGCCTTGGGTTTCCCAGTCGGCAAGGATACCGGGCTCGCAGCCGGACCCTGTGTTACCTGTGACCTAGTGACTGCAGCAGCAGTCAGGGGAAGACCATCCGAGATCAACCCCAACTCTACTAGATCATTGCCTAACAGAATGTTAGCAGGGACATTGTCCTGAACCAGGACAGGAAGCTTTGCTGTCTTGTCTCCAACCATGAGTGTGACTAAGGCTACAGGCGATAATTTGGGAGGCCCACCAGCTAACCTGGTGGTTCTCAGAGGAGCACCTACATAGTCCTCTGGCTTGAGCTCGGTCCTTTCCACACTGTCATGCTTGCCCCAGTGTCTCTCAAACCAGTAGAAGGCTGGCCATTCAAGAGGACACTCCTCAAAAACCTACAGGTGTTCTGTGGGATAGTCGCCAGTACTTCTGCGTACTGGTCCCAGGCCCCAAGGGACACTAAGGAAATATCTACAGGAGCACCAAATGTGATTCCTGTAGAGGAGGGGAGGACAGTGGCCTCCACCTCAGACATGGGGTAAGGGTAGCTCAGGCTGATAGCCTGTACTCCAAGTGCCTTACCTTTACAGTTGGAGTCACCCCTTCTGTGATCCAGAGCCCCACAATCCTAACAAGGGCCAGGAGTAGGGGTACGGTACTGGAACCACTGGGACCCTGCTTTGCAGCAGGAGGACCACTTCTCTTACTCCCACCCACAACTGACTTATCCCCACTAGGTTTTGGGTCTTAGGAGAGAGAAGGTTTTGGGTTACCCGACTGTGATTGCTTCTGGGACTCCTCAGCTTTCTGAGAGGTCCCCTTTTCTTTGTCCTTGTCCTCCCCACTGGAGTCCTTAGGGGACACCTGGTGGAAGACCCACTTGTCAGCCAACCGAGCCAGCTTAAAGGGATCCAAAATATTCTGGTCAGCAACATACTGATGCAGCTCTGGTGAACAGGTTTCAGAAAAATGCTCAAAAAACAAAAGGTGTCAACAAACATTTTCACTTTGTAACCATCAATCCACCCCATCATGTTCATGTGCGCAGCACCTACCCAGTCAACCCAAGACACATTCTCTCTTTTCTTAAAATCCCTGAACCTCTTAAGGTACTGGGTAGGTGTCTTGCCAAACTTGACAATTAAAGCAGACTTCATGCACTCATACTGACCCCTTGTAAAGGACAAGGATACGTGGCCCCGTCCCTCCGATGCATTTCCAGGATCACAATGTGCACGTGCGCTTTCCCATCTACAGTGAGGGCCATGGCCCAGTAAAGCTCTGACAATACTTCTTTCCTTTGCACTGTCACTTTTTGCAGCACTCCCCAAATTGGGTGCAGTCACATTTCAAAACATGCATGCACCAATGACATACAAAACCTCTGCATTGCACACTGTCATTTCTATTCACCACTCCTTATTTACCATTAAATACTCTCAGTACACATTCTGTTTGATTGCAAAGCCCCTCCACCAGAAGGTTCTGCTAAGGAAGGCACTATTGGAGCATCCACAAACATCCTAACAAGCCCCAGCACACCTTTAGCTATGCACACAACATTGCAACCCTTTCCACACCCACCACAACACTACACATCCAAGCAAGCGACCATGTGGGCACCTAACATTATGCACAAACGTTACATACGTAGCAGCAGTTCTACCCATCTCCCCCAAACCATAAAACACCCATTCACGAAAATGTGTCACACTTAGCAGAAGCCACAAACATAGCGCAGCCTGCACCACCCCTACGCACTACCTGTTAGGGAGAATTCTCATCTATGGCTAATTTCCCTCACCTAGTGAGTCCCCCAGCAGCTTTGCTGGACTTCTGGAGTTTATTTATTTCGACTTGGTAAGAGTGAGAGCTTTTCCCCCACTCTTACCTGTGTTTTGCTATGTGTTTCTATCTGTTTTTGTGACACCACTTCAGTAGCCCTCTTCTTTTTGTGTGTCACACAACACCTTCAGTGCCGTGGCACATGGTTGTCTTTGAGACTTTCCTCTGACTCCATTTCTGAGGCGACTACCATCCCCCAGAAAAGGGTAAAGTTACCATTAACTTTACTTAGTCAATCTACCACAGATCCAGTACACCCCATCTTCCATGGAGTACTGGAAAGGGTTAAGTCGTATCCCTTTTTATCTGTACCTCCTAGAGCATTGTTTCGCTCTTTTAACATTTAGACTTGGCTGGTGGCAGTGGTATCTACCCTAACGTTTCTACCGCGATTATATTAGATAAACGTGGTACTGTTCTTGGCTATTATATTAGCCTCGAACATAAACCCGCTTGACCAAATCGTCTTTCTTTTGGCTCCGGTTGGGTTTATTCGCCATTTCATTTTGTTAAAGTCCTTCTTGTGTTTTACTTTGCGCAGCAAACTAGGTTCGCCTTCTTTGTTCACTTTCTTTTGGCGGGCTTCTGCTCAGAAGCCCTCCTCAAGGCGCCTGGGTGTCTAGGTGGGCTGAATGTGAGGGAGGGGTATAGTCACCCCCTGCACAGGGTATCCTAGGAAACCCAAGTCGCACTTTGTCATGATTGGCCAGGGTGGTTGTTCGGGCTGGACAACCCCCCCCTGCTGGGTGATTGACAGCCAGGCTGTGTGAATGGGTTTTTTTTGCATACAAGGCAGGTCTCTTGTGCTAGAAGTCAGAGAGTCACCACTGGAACTACAAGGAACCGAAGAGAAGCTGAGAGAACGACGGCTGCTGCAACTACCCTGTCCCGGTGAAGCCCTGCTGCAGTCCTTAGCTATCTTCCCTTCAACGACTTAGAGAAGATCCAGTCCAGAGTCTTCTTCCCTTGAGCTTAGTGGGGATAACCAGCTCATCTTCTACAGCCAGAGGATCCTCTTCCTTGGTCGAAATCGCTGCACGCTGCTGTAGTGCTCCGGATAGCCACCTGAAGAGCCTCTCCTGTTTTTAAGGAGCGCACCTTTTATTCCTTGTTGCTGCTGCCGGCTTCATCCCTGTGTGGTGCAGACCCCCTTCAGATGTCCTCCTTCACAATGAAGCTCCAGGAATAGTGGGTCTGTGGGAAACCAACAGGAACAACTGCCAGGGCATCAGCTGCTCCATTGGAACAAGGTACTGTGTTCTGCTGAGGAAACTGGGTGAATCCCTTTTTCTTCATTTCCAAGGCTTGCCCTTGTCTTCCCTCCTTCTTAACACTTTTGCTTCCGAACATTGACAATATCGAAGTACTTTTGGCTACGTTGAATCGTGAACTGTCTGACTGTGTGATCTTCGGCAACAGGCCCCGGCGTCTTTCGATCCTGGCTCCGGCCCTTTGACTTTTGAACTCCTGTCTTTGAGTGTTTCTCGATTCTGCCTGCCTAACCAAAATATTGCCTGTGATTTTTGCCTCCAACTCCCTCTGGGTATATCAGGTGCTAAGTGTGTTTTTTCCCCGGTAGCATTTCATGTCACGGATATGCGTTTATTTAGTAGACCGAACTGTCAAAAAGTGATCGCAATTGTGTTTGCGGTAACGTGTTTTGTGCCTAACACCGGTTCATTCAAACACAGGGTACTTACCTTGAGACTTACTGTACAAAGTGAATTGGTTAGTTGTAGTATATTTAACGTGTGGTTTTTATTGAAGTTTAATAGAAGTGTTGTGTTTATGACGAATGGTTTAAAAATAAATGTACTTATATTTTTTTACCTGAAACCTTGAGTCAGTGTTTGCTTGAGTCACAGTAATTGCGGTCCCTTTGTGTAATCTCTGCTACTGTTCATATACTGTTGAGATAAGCCTGGCTGCTCCGCCACTGCTACCACTCTGACATAGTAGTACAGGCTTGTACCAAAGGTAAAACTTGTATTGCCACCTGTAGTCTTAATTGTGTGTAGTGGTCCCTAAGGGCACTGCACAGGATTCTGCCTAACACTACCATTCACACTCTATTGTGTCCCTGCCAACCTATGCACACCACCTTCACAACATTGGGCCTACTTCAATAAATCTGCACACAGCAGAGTAACTAACCACATATAAGCTGCCCTTCAACCATACTCACTTCCATACTCACATTATGCATGCACTGCACCCTGTGGCCACACTACCCAACTTCTCAATGCACCATCTCCTACCGCACACCAAATACTGTAGCATGTTCCAACTATCACCACAACAATAGAATGTACAATACACGCTTTGCAACTCACTTGTGCAGCTGTAGCACATCGACAATGTGCTCCACACATATTCTCCAAAGATCTCTACCCTGTGCCTCATACACTGTCAAATCTGCATTGCTCCAGTGGGTCTGCTCCTTGCACACAGTCCCCCCACCGTAATTCAACAATACATGTCAGCATATCACCAAATACCACTATGCACATATGCACCACTGGCACCAGCACTCCTAACCAACCTCGACACCGCAATGGGCATGCACATCATTACATAAAACTGTTACCATAATGTATAAACATTACACTGTCTCCGGCACCCCTTCACCCTTTTATTCACATACTATTGTCTTACCCACTTCCACTCAGAAAGGATTGTTTAACTGGCAATGCAAAGAAAACATGTTTACAACATTGCCCATACTGCAAGCATTGTGCACACAGCACACTATCCAAGCACATATAAGCTGTCCTTCAACCATACCCTGTAACATACTGACAGTATACAAGCATTGCAGCCAGTGCCCACACAGCGTGACTTTTCACTGCAACATCTCCAGCCACAGGGCACCACCATGGAGGTATGCAGTAACAAATTGCAACAGTTACCATAATGTACAAACAAGACACTCCCTCCTGCATCCCTGTGCACTTTCAATCACATACTATGGGCGTACCCACTACCATTCACAAAGTATTGTGCCACTGCCAACCTACCCACAATCTGTTTGCAACAGTGGCCTGTAATGGCTTAAATATGCTACACACCCATTCCTTACATGTCACCACCCTCAAACTCATGCACATTGAAAAATGCATTACTGCCGTGCATGTCCTCAAGGCCTAGGCTCTTCAATGCATAGCCTATAGCCTGCGGAATTCAGCGATGCATCCAATAGTCTAGGCCTTGAACACACTCACGGCAATGTAATGCCACCATGCATGTCTCCATTTTATCAACTGCGACACTCCACATAGATACCACTGCCACCAACACTCCTACCCAACCTGTACACCGCCATGGCGCTACGCAGCAACAAATGGCAACAGTTAACATGATAGCCATGTGGGCAGCTACCATTTTGCACAATCGTGCCACACGTAGGTAGCAGCACTTCACCCCAACTCCCCCACCCCATAAAACACCCAATCACGAACAAAGTTCTCACTTACCAGAATGCACAAATGTACCACCTCCTCCACCATCTCTACCCACAGCCATTCACAAAGTATTGTATCACTAACCACAACATTTTCACAACATTCGGCCTACTTCAATAATTCTGCACACATCATAGGCCTTCAACACACCTACAGCAACATAATGCTACCATTCATTTCACCATTTCACCAACTACGACCATCGACATTGACACCACTGCCACCAGCAGTCCTACCCAACCTGCGCACAACCATGTAGCTATGCAGCAACAAATTGCAACAGTTAACACAATGTGGAAATAAAACACTCTCTCCTGCACCCCTATACTCTTTCATTCACATACTATAGGCGTACCCACTCCCATTCATAAAGTACTGTCACCCACTGCACCTTCATTCACCCATGCATGCTTCCACGTACCCAACTACCGCATTCCATCCGAAGCTCACCGCCACCCGCGCTCCCTGCCAACCAATGTCATGTGCAATTCACTCCCCATCTGCAAATGAGCTGCCACCACTCACCACAAAAAGAGTTTGCTGCAAACAGGTCCTGGCAGAAGCTAAGGGACCGTTACGATAGCTGCCTCCAATCACCACAGAAAATACTAGCCTACATATGTCGCATATAAAGCACTTCTCACTCCCTCAGCCATTCCCTCCCTCATTGCCACCAACACAATGCGTACAGTACATTTTCCAGCCCCTTCCGCCGCCGCACTGTCCTTCGATACACCATGGCGGCTTTCCCAAAAAATGTTGACGCACAGCACGCTTCACTCCAGCCAACCACCGGCCACTTCCAAACTTCTCCGACACCACACCGTACCGCGATCCAATGACACTTCTGTCCACCGAGCGAACAGGGAAATATCACACATTTTTTGGGACGTACATTTCAATGTTTTGCAAAAAATGTACCGGTTTGATCTCCACCAAACATACAAAAGCACACTTTCTGGCCTAAGCCCCCGCTCCTGGTGCAGATTTGGTGAAAATCCGCCCAGCCGTTCAACCTGTAGCCGTGCGCAAAGTTTTTCCCCATTCAGTCTACGGGGGGAAAAAAAATGTGGGTCCCGCTTATTAATTCCCCCCCCCCGCATGAAACCTCGCCCAACTTGGCAAATAAATTCAGAGCCAGCCAAATACTTTTTTTGCAAAGTTTTGTGAGGATTCGTCCAGGGGGAACGAAGTTATAAACCGCTGAAAAAGTGCTCTTGCTGTGAGTTTAGCAACTTAACCATAACTACACGGCCGCTACCGAATCTAATGCATGTAGATGATGGTAGGAGTTATGGTTGTTAAGCTTAACATAATGGGGGAATGTGCAGTGTTGTTTGGTGTCACTGTGAAGTATAACATCCCTTTAACAAAGTTTTTTACCGAAAGTACATAATTATATATGGCAGGGAACAAAAACAAAGCGGCTAAACATGTAATGCCGTCAGTGATGTCATGAATGACATTTGAGATGATATCTTTCATGTTCTGGGTGTTAGAGTTAGCAGTGCGCAGTGGTGTTGGCAAGTAAGTGGGCTCAGTCTACCATAACTGGTGAATTTCAGGGGGTTTTCGTTTTTAATGTGAAGCATAAAGGGGAGGGCGATAATTTTTTTGTAGTGAAGTGCACAGGTATTTCGTATGGCAACTTAACCATAATGTCCCCTCAACAAAGTTTTTTTTGTAGTGAATTTTACAGGTTTTTGGGAGGGCAACGTAATCATAACGTCCCTGTAGCAAAGTTTTTTAACTGAATGCCATACGTTTTTAGTAGTGTAAATGCATCATAATAGTACTACACTTATCAGAGTTCACATAAGCATAGTACTGTAAAGGAATATTCGAAGTAACTGGCCACCTTGCAAAGAAATGTACATTATCCTATGCTGGCGCACCGCATGGGGGCGTGTTCGAAAAATCACACACACTTAACAATGACAAGTGTAACTGGTTGATAGTGGGAAAGTACATTGGGTGGTGTGGTTGGAACTTGTAATCCCAAATTTTCCAGCGCAGAATTCCACAATGCAAGTGTTGAACACAATACAAGCACGAGTGCATACCGACGTATCTGGATCATTAAACCCCATTTCCTTCCAAAGAGTGCGGAATGCATGCCATTAGCAATTGAGATTTTGCAGCAGCAATGCGTGGTATCAAAAAAGAGGATTTTTTCTCTTCAACCGGAATGCCTCTGGCGTTCCCGGCTGAAGAAAAGAAATCCTTTGTCAAGATGGCCACCATAGAAAGGGAAAAGGGGTGTAGGATGGAAAGCCTTCTTCGCTTTCCATTGCAGCCTGCAGAAAGCAAAAATTAAACGGTGTGCCCGTAATGGGAGCACCACATTTGTGTTCCTTGACAAACTTGCGGTTATGAGCAAGATCTTTAGCACAAAGACAGTGCCTGGTGGACATGGCGACCTGAGTGCCATGTTTTGTCCCTTCCAGTAAAGACCAGTAGCCACATCCCCGACATTGTGGCCATTAACCATACATAGAGGCTCCCCCTCAGAGACGGAAGCTGTACCGTTGATTTGTTATGTACATGATGACACTTGTTAAGAATGAGAACACAATCACATGCACAATACGAAGCTTTTCGGTCGTTGTCAATTACCTTTACCGACATGTGTTATACATGTAGTAATTTGTTTTCTATAAAAAGGAGTGTAAATAACGCAAAGGAGAACTGTACTTAAGTTAACATAAAATCCCAAAGAAACTGTGTGATGTGAAGCATAGTGATGTCAGAAATACTGGCAGCAACACCATTACCACTCACCTTTCCAAATATAATTTCATAAGTGGAACAAGTCGAAAGGTGTGCACATATGTGTGTTTGGAGGGGGTAACCATGTATTTTTTCACAAAAATTTCTGGCCATAGGGCCTCTGTGTGACAGAAATTGGCCTGATGGTCAAAGAAAATGGGCGGACGGCACTAAAGCATATGAGATGGGCCTGACCCTCCCACACCCAATGCTAGTGGTGCGCAGTACCTTTCTCAATAATGCTCTTTGGCTGCTTAAAAGAATGCGTCCATGTGGATGGACGTGTCATGATGTAGCAACTGTAAAACAACACATTATGTCCTGCAACGTAGCATAGTACATTGTAAAAACAGAGAGTACATTTGTGAAGAAAACACGAACATATAAGAATTAGTACGTAAGTTTTATTTGACAATACACTGAGCGAAATCATCGCCCTATGCAATTAGTAAAGTTGTTTGGTTGCCCTATTCACATTTCCATACAAGTGGAAAGGTTGTCTCTTTGGGTGACAATTAAAATTTGAAAGGCCACGTTGTTTTTTTCAGACACAGAAAGTAAGCGGTGCTGCCAAAGTAGTTGTTTTCCTCCCACATTGATGTGCAAGACGACGTCAACCTTTCTGATCTACACCAGCGGAAAGGATGGAGTGTTAATTCTTATGACGACATAAGCGTACGGACACAGAGGGCCGACACAATCATCCCAGTGAATTATGACGCTCAAAATTCCAGAGATAAGCAATTGGAGTTGACGATTGCAAAATCCGTCATTCGGTAGCTGCAATCTGTGACAATGATAATAGGGAAGAAAATATCTGACGGGGAAAATGGGAAAAAAGATGTATGAATACGCAACCTTTGGATAAACCAAAGTTGTGACACATAACTTTTTTATTCAAAATTGAATTCAATAGGCCGAAATGCAGTGGGAACCTATGGAAGGCGACAATGTACAACGACCATATGTGGGTTAGAAAATGGAACGGCACTGAAAGCTGGAATGTCCTTATTAATAATAAAATTAATAAATGTTTGGAGGTAGCAGCGGGATGGAATGGCAAACAAAACATGTATCACCACCCAACCTTTTTACAAAACAAAATTTTAACACATTTCTTTTTTTTTTTTTTATATGGGCAAAGTGATGAAATAGCGTCAAAGTAATATATAGTCGGCAGAAAAACACTTACATAATTTGGACGGCCTCCATTGCGGGCGCTGCAGGCATAAAGTAGTGTATGGAGATCAGTGGCTCTTCGTGAACTCATTTTACATGTCAAGGTTAAAAAACAAGGGACCCTTATGGGTGTCGACAAATATTCAGCCGTACTGAGCGCCTATTGAAAACAGAAAGTGCAGTGTCCGTCACTCTGAATGCAAATACATTTTCAGTTTTGCAACAACATATCAGCGGCTATTCATGAGAACGGCTAATCTTCTGCATGTGCAGAAGGGCTGTGTGTACGAAATAGTGCAGGTGGCAGTCTCAGATTTCAAACAGTAGGATGCCAGCCTGACCACAGTAATGATGTGTATGTGTTGTACAATGAACGCAGTAAGTTCATTTCGTACAATGAGTAGTAACGCGCACCGTACCGTATGACAGTGCTACCAATAATTCTTCCCTGTTTGTTTTTTCTACTACCACGTCTCTTTAATGCTCACCTTTCCAAACAGTGTTCCACAAGTGCAACAAGTGCATTGGTGTCTTCTTCGGTTAGGTTTGTTAGAGCCGATGTTTGCGTTGAACACAAAACGAAGTAAACATGGCGGCCGTATGGAAAGATTACGACGCACTTCACACTGTGCCACAACCAATCGGTGAAAGCGCAACATGGTCGTGGCCAGCACGCCACGGAATAACCAATTAAAATCTTGTCCACGGAGCGAACAGGGAAGTGTGTCCGCAGAGCGGACATATATATCACTAATTTTTACAGACATACTTTTTATTGATTTTTCAGGGAAACACTGAATGGATTGCCACAAAATTGTCACAAAATTTACAAAAGCACGCTTTCGCACCCAAGCCCCTGCCACTGGCGCAAATTTGGTGAAAATCTGTCCAGCCCCCCCTCCCCCGGACCAAAAATCACCAAACTTTGCAAAGAAATTCAGAGTGGCTCATATAGTTTTTTTGCAAAGTTTGGAGAAGATTTGTCCAGGGGGAGCGGAGTTATAGGCCGCCCAAAAAGTGCTCTTCCTATGGAAACAGCAAATTAACCATAACTACACGGCCACAGATGTTATGGTTAAGTTGCGCTACTAAAAACCTATGAAATTCAGTGAAAAAAACATTGTTAAAGGGATGTTATGATTCCAAGTAAAACAGAAAAAAGCCTGAAATTCGCCAGTTATGGTAAGCTAAGCTACCACAACTCGTGCCACCACCGTGCACTGCTAAGACTAACACCCAAGACATCAAAGATGACATTACAAATGTCACTGATGACATCACATGTCTAGACCCTTCTTTTTTGTTTACTCCCATATCTAGGCCAGTGGGTTTATTTACTGACAGGTAGAAACTTAACATTCAAAAGGTATTACATTTATAGATGTTGCTATTCTCACATGTTCTTAAACTACTTTCCTTAGAATTTAATCACATCTTATGATGTACATATGTAGGGGAAGTAGCAGGCCTGAAACAAAGCAATCATTTTTGTATGTGAATACAATCATGTAGGTTATACACAGTTGCTAATGATACTGCCTCTTGTTTGCTTACTTTACTCTCCATATATAAGCCACATATTTGTATGCATTGTAGTCTACGTATTAGTAGAAATATGTAGTAAGTGATGCATTATTAGCTAATTAGTAGACTTTTCACAGTACGGAAATGTCTGATACAGAAGCATTTACCGTTTTATAATGTAACTTTGGAAAATTACAAATATTGCACCTCTATGGTGTATGCTGCAGCCAAAACCTACATTTCTGTATGAGTATGTTCCTGTACTAGAAAGAACACAGCAATGGAATGTTCTTTAGAACACTACATTGCGTAATGAAGTATGTAGTTTATTACACAGTGTTGGGGAGAATTCTCCTTCTAGGGCTAATTTCCCTCACCTAGTGAGTCCCCCAGCAGCTGGATTTCTGGAGTTTATTTTTCCACCTGGTAAGAGTGTACATCCTTTTTTTTCACTCTTACATGTGTTTTGGCCAATGTGTTTTTACTCATTGTGTGATCTTGGGCACTGGAGCACACCACTCCAGGTGCCCCTGTTCTTGTATGGGTTACACAGCACCTTCAGTGTAGTAACCCTGGGTTGTCTTTTAGACTTCCCTCTGACTTCATTTCCCTGGGGCTGACTACTGTGCCCCAGAGAAAGGTAAAGTTGCCATTTACTTTACATAGTCATTTTTAACACAGACCCAGTACACCCCATCTTACATGGAGTACTGGAAAGGGCTAATCGGTACCCCTTTGCGGATAGCCACCTGCTTAGCCTCTCCTGTTTTTAAGGAGCACACCTTTTCGTTGTCGCTGCTGCCGGCTTCATCCCTGTGTGGTGCAGACCCCCTTCAGACATCCCCCTTCACAACGAAGCTCCAGGAACCTTGTGTCCGCGGGAAACCAACAGGAACACCTGTCAGGGCACCAGCTGCATCGTTGGAATAAGGTAGTTGAGTTCTACTCGAGGAAACTGGGTGAATCCCTTTTCTTCATCTTCAAGGCTCGTCCTTGTCTTCCCTCCTTCTTATAACTTTTGCTTCCGAACATTTGACAATATCCAAGTACTCTTTAGCTACACTGAATAGTGAACTGTCTAACGGTGTGATCTTTGGCACAGGTCTCCAGTGTCACCTAAACCTAGCTCCGACCCTTTGACTTTTGAACTCCTGTTTCTGAGTGTTTCTCGATCCTGTCTGCCTAACCTAAATAGTGCCTGTGATTTTTGCCTCCATCTCCCTCTGGGTATTTCAGGTGCTAAGTGTGTTTTTGCCCCGGTAGCATTTCATGTCATGGTTACGCATTTATTTAGTAGACCGAACTGTCAAAAAGTGATCGCAACTGTATCCGCGGTATCGTGTTTTGTGCATAACACCGGTTCATTCAAACACAGGGTACTTACCTTGAGACTTACTATACAAAGTGAATTGGTTAGTTGTATAGTATTTAACGTGTGGTTTTGTTTACAGTTTAATAGAGGTGTTGTGTTTATAACTGATGGTTTAAAAATAAATGTACTTATATTGTTTACCTGAAACCTTGAGTCAGTGTTTGCTTGAGTCAAAGTAATTGTGGTTCCTTTGTGTAATCGCTGCTACTGCTCATATACTCTTGAGATAAGCCTGGCTGCTCTGCTACTGCTACCACTATAACTTAGTAGTACGGGCTTGTACCAAAGGTAAAACTTGTATTATCACCTGTAGTCTTAATCAGGTATAGTGGTCCCTAAGGGCACTGCACAGTATTCTGCCTAACACACATCTCCCGATCATCCCTGATACTTTTTTGCCAACATTACATTCACAAACCCTTGTATGGAGAATAGCAACATCTATAAATGTAATACTTTTTGAATGTTAAGTTTCTACCTGTCAGTAAATAAACCCACTGGCCTAGATATGGCAGTGAACAAAAAAGACGGGGCTAGACATGCAATGTCATCAATGACATTTGTGATGTCATTTTTGATGTCATGGGTGTTAGTCTTAGCAGTGCGCGGTTGTGGCGCAAGTTATGGTAGCTTAGCTTACAATAACTGGCGAATTTCAGGGTTTTTTTCGGTTTTAATTGGAACCATAACGTCCCTTTAACAAAAATGTTTTCACTGAATTTCATAGGTTTTTAGTAGGGCAACTTAACCATAACGTCCCTTTAACAAAGTTTTTTCATTGAATTTCATAGGTTTTTATTAGTGCAACTCAACCATAACGTTCCTGTAACAAAGTTTTTTCACTGAATCTACATATATAGATAATGTAAATTTGATAAATGTTTATTAGGATGCCCTTAGTTTATATACATATAACATAGAACATACTGAACCCCCCACCTGTGCTAGTGCGTCTGATATGCTCGGACGATGTGCCTGTTCGCGGACGGACTCGGACAACATCAACACTATCCAAAAACTCAGGGGGTATCTTACATTGTTATATCATCCCAAAAAAACACTAAACATGTTCAAAAAGCAGCACATAAATAAATTACATTCAATAATAAATAAGAAGTGAAACTGTGCATGCAAGACACTAACAGTCCAATTACATAGCATATTCAACATAGTGGAATATACCAAAACACAATAAATATGCCTCCAACAGAATTAACTCACAGAAATTACACACCTACGGGGTAATTCATAGAAATCGGCGCACGAGTGGCGCACGCGGCTGGCACACAGAGTGCGCGTGCGGCAGTCTGTGGCAGCCGCGTGCACCAAAACCCATTTCGGCGCACAGCGTATTCATAGATTTATACATCCATGAGCAGCCGTGGCACAGAGTGTCGCAGCGACCTTGCAGCAGCGTCAGTTACGGCCCCAACCATGCCCCGTGCGCCAAAAACATTGCACAAATCCAGTACATGGCACAAAGGCTAGTGGACCAGCATACAGCCCCCCAACCACAAAAATGTGTGTAAAACTCCCTGCGCACCCCTCGGAATACACGTACCCTGCCCGCGACAGGCCAATCGCATGTGAAACTCCCTGCGCACCTCTCGGAATACATGTACCCCGCTCGCGCCAGGCCAATCGCATGTAAAACTCCCTGCGCACCCCTCGGAATACACGTACCCCGCTCGCGCCAGGTGAATTGCGTGTAAAACTCCCACGCACCCTCGGAATACACGTACCCCGCTCGCGCCAGGCCAATCGCGGGTAAAACTTCCCGCACACCCCTTGGAATACACATACACCGCTTGCGCCAGGCCAATCGCGTGTAAAACTCCCTGCGCACCCTTCAGAATATATGTACCCTGCTCGCGCCAGGCCAATCGCATGTAAAACTCCCTGCGCACACCTCGGAATACAAGTACCCCGCTCGCGCCAGGCCAATCGTGTGTAAAACTCCCCACGCACCCCTCGGAATACACGTACTCCGCTCGTGCCAGGCCAATTGCGTGTAAAACTCCCCACGCACCCTCGGAATACACGTACCCCCGCTCGCGCCAGGCCAATCGCGTGTAAAACTCCCCGCGCGCCCCTCGGAATACACATACCCTGTTCGCGCCAGGCCAATCGTGTGTAAAACTCCCTGCGCACCCCTCGGAATACACATACCCCGCTCGCGCCAGGCCAATCACGTGTAAAACTCCCAGCGCACCCCTCGGAATACACGTACTCCGCTTGCGCCAGGCCAATCACGTGTAAAACTCCCTGCGCACCCCTTGGAATTCATGTACCCCGCTCTCGCCAAGCCAATCGCTTGTAAAACTCCCTGCGCACCCCTCGGAATACATGTACCCTGCTTGCGCCAGGCCAATTGCGTGTAAAACTCCCTGCGCACCTGTCGGAATGCACGTACCCCGCTCGCGCCAGGCCAATCGTGTGAAAAAACTCCGAGCGCACCCCTCGGAATACACGTACCCCGCTCGCACCAGGCCAATCGCATGTAAAACTCCCCGCGCACCCCTCAGAATACACGTACCCCGCTTGCGCCAGACCAATCACGTGTAAAACTCCCCACGCACCCCTCGGAATACACATACTTTGCTCGCACCAGCCAAAACGCGTGGAAGAGTCCACGCGCACCCTCGTAATACACGTACCGCATCCCACAAAGAGCACGTACAGAGCGATGGAAACCCACGTGGGACCTTCAACCCGTGGTGAGGGAAACGCCTGCGCGTGTTAAATTACAGACATGCTTACGCACTAAGGGCCTTTCCTCGAATTACACGCTGACGTGCTGTTTTTTCACGTGCCAAATCACTCCGTATCAAGCTGGCCACACGACAACACACGGAAGACCACGCTCCTACCCAGAAGGCTGAATTACTGCCCCCCAGAGCCCCGAGCAGCCTCCCACAGGCCATCTGCTGCTGCCTGCGTGCCTGTTGCCACCGTGCCCTGCCATTTGGTGCCTGCACATCTGCCATCTGCAGGGGTCCATCACTCCACAGCCCAGCCCCAGGACCCAGTTGCCCACCCACACCTGCCTCGGGGGTTGCCATGTCGACACAACACCTTCCTGCACTAGTGGCAACCCCCAGCCAGAGAGGCAGAGGGCTACCAGCTTTAGTGAAAAGGAAGTTGGTATCCTGGTGGAGCAAGTTCTGGGGCATTATGATGCCCTCTTCATACCATCTCGCGCCGACAAGGAAGGACGGAAGAGGATCTGGGAGGACATAGTGGGTGCCATCAACGCGGAGGGGGTGGCACCCCGTTTCATCAAACACGTCCAGAAGCGCTGGGAGGACTACAAGTCCAGGACCCTCAAGAAGACCCGGCGTCTCTTGGAAGCAGAGGATGCAGTGGGGCGCTGGGGCCAGTTTACCACCCAGCAGATGATGGTCCTGGAGCGCATTCGCCAAGTGCTTCACCACCAGAACCTCAGGATGCAGGCCCGTCTGGAGTCGAGCGATAAGTGGCCATGCATTCACATTTAAAAAAGGGCATGTTGCAGTGTGCTGGTAGTTAGCTACTTTGCTACATTTGTGAAATGGGTCATGTTTGGATGTGTGTGTGCAGGGACATGATGGTGCCACGTGTGAGTCCAGTCAGGCGTGACCCACATGGATGGTGTATGTGTAACAATGCATAATGCGGAGCAGCATGCGGAACACACACATGTATGCATGTCTGTGTCTGTAATTTGACATGTTTGGGGTGTGAGAGATGTGTGCTGTTGTCATAGACATGCATGATGTACATGTCCGTTTGTTTGAGTAGTGTGTGCGACATGGATGCATGACACATGTCAGTGACGATGTGTTGATTCACTGATACAGCCTAGTCATCCCTGTATCCACTGTGTATGGGGGTATACCGGGCCAAATGCATGACCCTCCGATGATGTGTGTGCATGTGACCAGCATGTCCCATGGTGCATGTGAGAATCAGCACACCATTGAATGCAACTACGGTGCCTTGGACATGGATGCCAATGTATGTTGCATGTGCCATGTCTGTTCTTGCATGTGTGTTGCCTACACTGACCCATGTGTTGTGGAGGGACATGATGGAAGTGACGTTTGACAGTGCCCCTCATGTGCCATTGCTTTGTGTCTAGGGGACTATAGTTCAGTACCCTGATGCTTGTGTTCAATGTCTCCCTTTACACAGCGGTGAGTGAAGAAGAGGGCGGAGACAGCGCTGTGGAGGAAAGCGGCAGAGATGCCTCCACCAGCCGGCGACGCAAGGCCCAGTCACCCTCCCAGAAAATAGTATCATCCAGGAGCGAGGGGACTGGTGCCACGTCTGCCACTACGGCTGCAGCGGAAGGGGCGGATGAGCCCCCACAGGGGCTTGCAACGGCGGAAGACGGTGCAGAGCCATCCAGGTTGGTGGTGGGTATAGAGGAGGAGGAGGCTGCTACAGAGCCGCACATTGGGCCTGGTGGGGGTGGTACCACTGGTGCAAGTGGTGCAGTCCAGGGGCAGGGGCAGGAGACAGCACAGGTTGCCGCAGAGGTGCCTGTGCATGTCTCCGTCCCTGACACTGTGACTGCATCACCATGCATCAACAGGGATGCCCCGTCCCAGGCCCGTCCGCAGGTAGGGGGGAGGTCCACGTCATCTGGCACTCCTCTACCTGTGGACGAGGGGACCCGTGACCGGATGGAGTCCGTCCTGATAAGTGTCGTGTTGCGCACACGTGACATTCGTGATGACGTGCGTGCTTCCCGGGGGGACCACGCACGTCATCACAAAGAGCTGTGTGCCAACGTGGCCCAGTTGGGAGGGTCCATGTTCGGGGGTTTCCTCCATGTGTCGGCCAGTCTTGCAGCCCTCTCCTCCTCTGTGCACACCATACGCCAGTCGTTCTCTGTGCCGTCTTCCGGCCCAGATGCCACCAGGGCCCCGTGTGGATCTGCCCCAACCAACGCAGCCAGCCTGGTGGAGATCCCATCCCTGCCACAGTCGGGAGACAGAGGTCCAGCAGGGGTGGACAACCCACCAACTGGACCCCAGCGGATGGAGGATGTGCCGGCATCATCTGGCAGGGCACGTGCATGACGTCGCTGGTGGATTCCATCATCCTGGATGCCGTTGTGGGGGCAGAGGCAGTTGTATCGGAGGCAGCGGCAGGCTCAGCGCACGAGGCATCATGGCTCGGGGCCATCAACATCAGAGGGGCAGGCATCGGCCGGAGGGCAGGAGGACCCTGGATTGGGAGTGTCTTCCGTGTGGCAGTGGTTTGGCCAGCGGATAGATGCAGAGCAGCAGCGGGCGGAGGAGGCACGGCTCACTATGGTCAGGGTGGAGAACTCCATGCGCAGGGCATTTAGGCGGGCTGAGTGCCTCAAGGCAACTCTCAGGGAGTTGGCACAAGACGACTGCATCCCTGCGAGACCTTGAGGCCAGGGAAGAGACCCGCCTCTGGGACATCGACGTGGAATTCGATGATGCCCTGACCCCGAACAACAACGAGTGAGCCGTTGGACTTGCCCGCCGCCATTGTACATAGTTCATTAGTGTTAGGTTTCCTTTGTGTTTTCATTTTATTTTGGAGTTCATGGACATAGCTCCACTTCGCGTATATAGTTTTCTCTTCATAGGACATTTTTGTAGGTTTCCTTTTGTTCGTGGATCATGGACCATTTGGACTTCCATTGTATATAGTTGCAGACTTGTACATACTTTCTTTTTCAATGTTCCCATGGATCAATTGTTTACTTTAATTTGGATTATGTTTTCCTTATAGACATTGTCAATGGACCACTTTTTCATTCAACATGACGTATATATTTTTTGCTTCATTGGATCACCTTTTTATTTTCAACATCTCTCATTGTACATTGCTTTTCAAGTTTCATTTCGTCAATGTCAGTTCACAAAGTTATTAATACATCTTTGATAACTTCAAGATTGGTGTTGTGTTCTATCATTGGTTTTGTGCATGTCTCAATGAACATTGCCTCAGTCGTGTGTTGCCACTGTGTGGCTCCGTTGTACATTCCTGCATGGGCATGGTGGTCCATTTAACACTGTCATGGCATGGGTAATTTGGGAGTGGGTTCTGTGGATGGTTGCATGCTTGTACAGGGGGGTAAAGGGGAATAGGGTTGGCATTAGGGACATGGGTCTGTTTTGTCAGGACATGTAGTGTGGTGGGCCATGTGTCGGGCCTGCTGGCAGGTGCCCGTCAAGGGTCTTGGGGATGCAGGGGGACATGAGTCGGGGCCTGCTGGCAGGTGCCCGTCAAGGGTGGGTGGAGGTGCAGGGGGACATCAGTCGGGGCCTGCTGGCAGGTGCCCATCACTGCTGGGTGGGTGGGTGTGCAGGGGGATATGAGTCGGGCCTGCTGGCAGGTACCCGTCAAGGGTGGGTGGGGGTGCAGGGGGACATGAGTCGGGGCCTGCAGGCAGGTGCCCGTCACTGCTGGGTGGGTGGGTGGTTGGGTGGCTGGGGGACATGAGTCGGGGCCTGCTGGCAGGTGCTTGTCAAGGGTGGGTGGGGTGCATGGGCACATGAGTCGGGGCCTGCTGGCAGGTGCCCATCAAGGGTGGGTGGGGGTGCAGAGGGACATGAGTCGGGCCTGCTGGCAGGTGCCCGTCAAGGGTGGGTGAGTCTTGGTGGGTGTCTGGGGGACATCAGTCTGTGCTCCTGAGTGTATGGTGCCATGTGGGCTGGCCGCGGGGCATGCCCAGGGGTGTAGGGTAGTCCCCTGCGGTGTGGGCTGCCTGCAGGGCATGGTCAGGGTGGATGTGCTGCCTGCAGGGCATGGGGAGGGGGGAAAGGGCACACCCGAGGGCCCACACTGCCAATTTGCATGTAAAACTCCCCACAGAACCCACTCCCAAATTATCCATGCCATGACAGTCTTAAATGGACCACCATGCCCATGCAGGAATGCACAACGGAGCCACACAGTCGCAACACATGACTGAGGCAATGCTCATAGAGACATGCACAAAACCAATGAGAGTAGACCACACCAATAATGAAGATATATGATATGTATTAAAAAACAAAACAAAAAAACAATTTAAAAATCAAACTTGTAAATTAAGAGATAATGAAATCAGTAAAAAAAGAAAGGTCCAATGTCAAACAAAAATCCACAAGAGGAAAAAAGGGAAGTGGTCCATTTCCAATGTCCAAATAAAGTACATGGAAAATATTTTAAAAAACATTGATCCATGGGATGTTAAAATAACTAAAGTATGTACAAGTCTGGAACTATATACACTGCAAGTCAGAAGGGTCCATGATGCCCAAACAAAAGGAAACCTACCAATAATCCTATAAAAATAACTATGTACATAAAGTGGAGCAAAGTCCATGAACTCCAAAATAAAGAAAAAAAAGGAAACCTAACCCTAAAGAACTATGTACAAAGGCGGTGGGCAAGTCCAACGGCTCACTTGTTGATGTCCCGGGCCAGGGCATCATCAAACTCCTCTTCAACGTATTGGAGCCGGGCCTCTTCCCTGGCCCCGGGTCTCGCAGTGATGCAGCCATGGCTTCCTCCAACTCTCTGCGGGTTGCCTCGAGGCACTCAGCCTGCCTCAATGCCCAGCGCATGGAGTTCTCTGCCCTGACCATAGTGAGCCGTGCCTCTTCCGCCCGCCACCACTCTGCATCTAATTGCCGGCCCAACCGCTGCCACACGGAAGACACTCCCAATCCAGGGTCCTCCTGCCCTCTGGCCGATGCCTGCCCCTGTGATGTTGATGGCCCCGAGTCATCATCGCTCCCACCTTGAGCCTGCTGCTGCCGTGCATGTGCCCTGCCTGTCAATGCCTGCACATCCTCCTCCTGCTGGGTTCCAGTTGTTGGGATGGACACCCTGCTGGACCTCTGACTCCTGACACTGGCAGGGATGTTTCATCCACCAACCTGGCCGCTGGGTCAGGGCCAGCTCCACAGGGTGCCCAGGTGATACATGGGCAGGAAGATGGCACGGAGGACGACTGGCGCATAGGGAGTTCATTTGAGGAGGGGGTCGCTAGAAGTTCGAGCACACGGAGGAACCCAGCCTTGCTGACCCGTCCTAGTAGGTTGACGTGGTCAATGAGGCATTCGAAATTACGTGCATTGTCCACATGAGAACCCTGCACGTCATCCCGAATGCCAATTTGACGCAACGCCACCCCAGCCACGACAGGCTCAACATGGTCCCGGATTGCCACGTCCGCAGGGAGAGGAAGGCCAGTTGTTGTGTGCGCATCCCCTCCCTGAAAACGGGTCTGGACGAAGGCATCCCTGTTGGTGCCGAATGATGCAGTCACAGGATCGGGGATGGGATTACACACAGGCACCTCCGTGGCAGCCTGTGCTGCCTCCTATCCCTGCCCCTGGACTGCACCACTAGCACCAGTGGAATCCCCCCTCCAGGCCCCGTGCGTGGGCCTTCCACGGCCTCCTCCACAACCGAACCCCCCAGCAACCTGGATAATCTGTGCCATCTTCCTCCATAGGCCCTTGTGCGTTCTCAGCTGCCCCTTCTGCTGCCGAGGAGTCCACCTCTGACCCCCGCCTCTTGGACCTACCCTCAGCAGCTGCGGCCGCGGACGAGGCACCAGACTCCTCACTCCCCGATGAGATGACAACCCGGGAGGGGAGCTGGGCCTTGTGTCTCCGGCTGGCAGTGGGATCCCTGCCGCTGTGCTCCACAACACCGTCTCCGCCCTCTTCATCAGTTGACGCTGCAGACAGGGAGAGACAGAACACAGGCATCAGGGCACTGTACAATGGTCTGATACACACATGACAGTTGCACATGAGTGGCAGTGTTAAACTTCACACAGATGGGAACACACTCCCCAACACACATATCATTTGAAACCTTGACACATGTGCAAATTTACTGGAATGTTGCAGCAGGCAGCACCACCCATACACATACAACAGCATGAGCATCCGAAGGTTAGCCTGATGTCACATGCAACACGGGGAGTGCCGAACACATGCACACATGCCACCAGACATACATGCATCTGTACATCTCCACCACCTGTCACAGTGAAATCATCGGCAACTATGTCACATCTGCCAATCAGCCTCCTACATGTCTGTGTCACATGCATCCATGGTGTATCACATTTGCACACATGTCAAACACACACACGTACATGTATGCTGTGCACGTAGATGAAGGTGGAACCAGCATCCACGTGGCACACTACAACCATGCCACATTACATACACAGAAATGCAAACATGTGTTCATCCCCACATGCATCCGTGCATCATGCATTTGAACACATACACCATTGATGTGACTCACACATGACTGGACTCATATGCGGCAGGCTCATGTCCATGCACATACACATCCATACATGGGGCTTTCCAGACATATGTCCAAGCTGCACACTCCTGGCACACCTCAACATGCACTGCGTCCAATCAGTACCCATGGACACTTACTGCTCGACTCCAGACGGGTCTGCCTCTGAAGGACCTGGAGGTGGAGCACTCGGTGTATATGTTCCAGGACCCTCATCTGGTTGTTTGTAAGGCGGACCCGACACCCCTCTGCATGCTTTGCCTCCAAGAGGCGCCGGGCCTTGCTGAGGGTCCTGGACCTGAAGTCCTCCCAGCGCTTCCGGACATGTGCCATGTCGTGAGCTGCCACCCCCTCCACATTGATGGCAGCCACGATGTCCTTCCAGATCCTCTTCCGTCCTTCATTGTCGGCGCGTGGTGTTCCGAAGAGGGCATCATAATGCACCAAGACTTGCTCCACCAGGATACCAACTTCTGCGGCACTGAAGCTGGTAGCCCTCTGCCTCTCTGGCTGGGGGTTGCCAGTGGTCTCTGATGGTGTTTCACCCGACATGGCAACCCCAGAGGCAGGTGTGGGTGGGCAACTGGGTCCTGGTGCTGGTCTGTGGAGCGATGGAACTTCTTCTGTTCCAGCAGGGGTGGTCACAGCAACTGGACCCCTGCAGATGGCTGACGTGCAGGCACCAAATAGCAGGGCACGTGGCCAGTAGGCAGACAGGCAGCAGCAGATGGCTGGTGGGAGTCGGCTCGGGGATTGGGGGGGCAGGAGCGTGGTCTTCCATTTGTTGTTGCGTGGCCAGCTTGATACGGAGTGATTTGGCACGTGAAAAAATAGCACGTCAGTGTGTAATTGGAGGAAAGACCCTTAGCGCATAAGTGCATCTGTGACGTAAAACGCGCGGGCGTTCACCTCATCACGGGTGCATACTGATTCAGCACGTGAAAAAACAGCACGTCCAAGTGTTAATGCGTGTAATTCGAGGAAAGGGCCTAAGAGCGTAAGTGACATGACGCGTGCAGGCGTTTCCCTCGGCACGGGTTAAAGGTGAGCGGGGCCAGCAGTTCGCTGTACGTGCCTTTCGTGGAGACCGACGTGTGCTGCTACTTCTGGTTGTTTTGCATGCCATCACAACTTCACAGCGGATCAAGGACGTATCTCTTCTTTTGGCAGGGGTATTGGCTACGCGTGTTTTTCATTATCACGCTAGTCTGACGGTGAGTCGCGCACGCTATTTTTCCCACTGCGGGTACTCCTGTGTATCGTGTACCCATTTTCGAGGTCATAGTAGCCTGCGTGTCCCACGCATACATGTTTTTCGTGTCCTTGGGTGCCACCGCGTACTGCGGGAGGTTGATTCCACACACGTGGGCTACCGGGGTTGCGTGCACGGTTTTACTGCAGTTTTGCGGTGCCTGAGTGTTGCGTGACCCCTCACTTTATCACCGGGGTCATATACAGCCTTGCAGGTGCACAGGGGTGCTGTTAACATCTTGTATCCCACCCCCTTCACCCCAATTGCCCAGGACAATTGTTATGTACACCTCCCATTGGCACTACTCCATCTGTGCCGGGACTGCTCCATCTGTGCCATGGTTGGGAGGCCACAAAAGGTGAGGGGCACCTCAGCTGGGCGTACTCCACATGGCGGGCGTGGTCAGGGACATGGCTGGGATGACCAGGGAGTAGGGGGACTCCAGGATGTCCAGGGTGGTCGCAGAGGGGGAAGAGGTAGGGGTGCGCCAGTTGGGGACGATGTTGTGCCACATGTTGGTGCAGTCATGCCACCACCCCCTGTGGTTACGGAGATTCAGCTCTTGCATCGGGCACTGGCGCCCATGTGACCCGGCAGTCCGTTTCATCGACTGCCACAGGCCCAAGGGTAGTGGTAGCTGCAGGTGCAGCTGTGAACACCACCACCCAGGCTCAGGGTGGGCCAGCGCATGCTGTGTTGGCACCGGAAGAGTCCAGGAGGCACAGGGTAAGTGCACGCAGGGCTGCCCTGACCGAGGCACATGTCCCTGGGGCAGTATTGTCATCTGCTACCCCGAGCAGCGGGGTGTCGGCAAGTGCATGGGCAGATGCAGCCGACACCACCCCGGCTGTGAGTCTACCATCCAGGACAGTCCCGGTCAGTGACCTTAGCACAGCAGATGTTGCTGCGCAGGGTCAAGTCAGGGGCATCCAGCAGCCACCGACGCAAGTCAGGGCTTCCATCCTTGTTCCACCTGCCACTCCCTTGGTTCAATCCACCAGCGCCAGTGCCCATACTGATCAGGGCGGCATTTGCCAGTCAGGGTCCGGACCACTGTCCAAGAGGAGGAAGGTTGCACCTGCAGTAGAGGCTGGGACCCCAGACACAGCTCCGGCCTCCGGCACATCAAGGAAGAAGCCTTTCTGTGAGCAGGAACTGGATTTCCTTGTGGACTACGTGCGGGACCACAACCGTGATATGCTAGTGGGGCCGAATTGTCACACTACGGCTGCCCATCGTATGTCACACTGGAAGCAAGTTGCGGATTGTGTGAGTGCATTCGGACATGAGGTGCGCACAGCTCAAGAGTGCAAAAAGCGTTGGGATGACCTCCAACGCAGTGCTAAGGCGAAGCGTGCCTCCAATTATGCCCTGACTGGGTTGACTGGCGGTGGGTCACCAGCTCAGGAGGAAGATCTCACTTTGGACGAGTCATTCGTTGCGGGCTTCATACCGGCAGGATTGGTCGAAGTAGTGGGAGAGTTGCAGGACTTAGATTCCCTGTCCAGTGAGTGTTGTCGCGTGTCTGTCCAGACCATGTGTGTTTTGCTTTTGTGATGTGTTGTGCTTGACTGCCACTACATGTCATGTGTACATGGTTCTCATGGGCGAGTCATGCAATGCTTCACTGATGCGTGCCTGCTGTACAGTATGCTGGACATGTAGAGCAGACAGGGACTGTGCTCATCACCACACTTGCACTCTACTCACATGCTAGTCACCCGGCTGCCCCTTCGGTCCATGTTCCAGCTCACTGGCCCTTCTGCATGTAGCCTGGGGTGTCTTTCCTCTCAGCACTGGGACTATGTCATCACATGACTGACGTGCATGTGTGTTCTGCCTGCATGCGGGTACTCCACGTAGGCATGCTCCCTTGCCCCTTCACCCCCTTGCGCCCCAATTTCACCATGGCACTGGTGTGTATCGTGTTGGAGTACTGCAATGGCCTGTTCAAGGCACCTGTCTACATGCACATTCCCCCAGCCAACCTGCCAAACACATACAGTGGGGTACATCCTTTGTCCTTGATGCAGGGTGTCTCACTTGGACTGTGCAGATGGCAGATGCTCCGCAGGGACATGAGTGCCCATTCATGCTCCATGTGCATTCCATGCATGCCCCTATGTGTCCTTGACCGGATGATCATTGTAGTACGTGTCCAGGATGACCTACATTTCATGGAATTTGACCCTCCATTCCATGCCCACTCTGGCTCAGTCCTGCATCACTCACATGTTTAGGGTGTCACAGTCTGTGTGGGGCACAGGCCTCCCCCTGTTTCAGGCCCCCTGACTCTGTTCAACTGGTGTAGTGGCTTCTGCACACATGGTTGTACTACTGAGGGTTCATCATGTGTCCTGCTTACTGTCCCATTATAATCTGCTATGTTGTCAGTTGACTCAGATGATTCAATTGACGCTAGTCAACACTGTCTGCCAATACACAGGTCTCTGGTCACCCTTTCGCTGCCTGGCAATGCCTCCCTACATTTTCACTTAGGGGGGGAGGGTTTGCTTGTAGCCATGCACATTGCACGTGATTCCTGAACTTGCCCTTACACTGCCTTCACGTTTATTGATAGACATCATAATGTACTAGTTCATGTAGATAGTGGGTAACGTACACATGTTCTGCACTGCATCAACCCACTTCTGAGCCGTGTTACACCGTTCTACTTGCCTACTCACTGATGCAATGTCAAAGTGACCTGGTATGTATGGTCAGATTTTCATCCCTTCTCTGTCATGAATGCCATGGGCACAGGTGCATCCTGTGACACATGTACTCAGTATTGGAACTCCCTAGTGGTTGTTTAGAAAAGTTGATTGGTCAATCTGCGGCCTATACCAACTGTCACAGGGTGCAGATTGAATGTAGCCTGCCAATCAGGTTGTAATGACTGTGGAGCTGCCTTCACATGTGTATGTGTACACTTCCACATACATAAAAGCAAGCAGCGTTGTAGCTGCTTGATTTGCTGTATTGGATGCTGTTCATGTTCACAATACAGATGTATGGGGAAAGGGTTGTTTTAGAACGCTTTCACATGTACATATGCAAGCAGCTTCAACGTTGTGTAGTGCAACATTGCGACTACTCACTTATGTGTGTGCGAAAGTCTTCATTAACACATGTGTCTTCCGCAGCTTTTTTGTTGTCTGACTAATATGTAGTTGATTGACGTTAATGCTGGTGAGATTTCTGCATTACGCCCATTGTGCTCAACTGGCATAATCCTGAAGGTGCACTGTTGTGCAGTAGCTGTACGCCCAGGCCCACTTAGCTAATATGGTGGGGCCTGGCCATGGAGATTTTACACAAGGAATGATGTAATAAGGCACATTCATAGCACAATGTGCTCAATCAGGGCCTGAGGGGTGTTGTGGAGGCTTCATGTCCTGCAGCTCGGACCGTACTGGGCGTTATGGTCCCTCATGCCTGATTGCAGGCCCTAGCTTTGCTTGGGACATTCACTATATCTACATGGCCCATGCCACCCAGTACGGGCCGAGCTGCAGATGGATGGAGCTATATTGGTGATGATAGTTTAGTGATGCATGTGTACATGCATATTACGTGTGTCATTGTGTGTTTGGATTCACTTGCAGCAGTGGTCAATTTGCACTTCAGATATGCTTATGGTATGTGCCATCTCTTTGTTGCCATCTGTCTTTTTTGTCTGTGACATGTGCCTGATCGAGGTGGTGTCTGATGGAGTTGATATACTACATTTTGCACTTGTGTAGGCTTTGCTATTTAGGCACATCCATTTCTGCTTTTGGGATGTGTTTGCATATCAAGGCCTCTGGATGCATGCCAGGTTCTCATTTGTGTGTGACTTGTCTGCTTCATGTGTTGGCTGTCAATGTGATGTCTATGTGTGTGTGTGGGTTATGTGCTTCTGACATGTGTACTCATGTTTTTATTTTTTCCCTTTTCAGATAATGACGCAATGGAGCCAGAGAATGGTGTTGTCATGCCAGGCCCAGGGTTGCTATCACACCAGCAACCCGGCACAAGTGGGGGTCGTGGAGTGGTAGACCACGAGAACCCACATGTGTTACAGGCCATCGCGTCTAGGGCTGGCAATGAGTCTAGCCCGGTTGATCACTCTGACGACAATGTCGAGTTGGATGTGCGTCGGGTCCATTCAATAACGGTGAGTGATTCTGATGTGGACGCTCCTTTGTCTGCGACACCTGCACTGAGGGGCCAGACGGTGGTGGGACCTCCGCCTGTGGTGGATCGGGACGCAGAGTCACACTCCACACTAGTTGCTGATGTGCCTGGGGCATCACGTCAACGGAGGAATGTAGTCCTGCAGCCGTGGCCGGTGCCAACGCAACAAGGACGGCAGCTCCTTGGGCCCCGCAGGTGTGAAGCCCAGCAACGCGGTGGCACGCCACTTGGGTATACTGAGTGGGTGCAAGTCATGGTTGCCAATTCTGAACAACAGGGGGCAGCAATTGATAATATGGCTCAGAGCATGGAGTGTGTGGCCCAATCCCTGTTCCCCCCTGCTAGGCAGGTGGATCTCCAGCAGCGGGCAACACAGTCCACGGCCTGCTCGCTCAAGATGGGCATGGCAGCCTCTGACAGGGCACGCCGGGCTGAAATGGTGTCTCTGCGTCAAGCAATTGCTGCTCACGCAGAGGCACACTCGGAGGCCCTGAGGGAAGACCATGCTTCCCTCTGAGCTACTCTGGGTGTGCTCTTGATGTCCCAGAGGCAGCGGACAGAGGACAGGTTGGAGCAGCTGGAGAATACCATCTCGGCTGAGCTACGTGCTTGCCGGGAGGTGTACCAGATGTCCAGCCAGGCCATGCAGGAAGAACTCCGTGGTACACGTGTTACCTTGCAAGATGAACCACGCGTATCATGCAAGGTTCTACATGCTGACCTACGTGTCATCGCCGCGCAGAACCAGGCTCACCCGTCCCGCAGACTTGCTGCCGACGAGGGGCAAGCTGCGCATAGGCGTGGTTAGCGTACTGTGCTACGTCAACCTTTTGAGTCAGAGGGTGAGGGGGATGACGACTTATCTCCCACACAGGTCGGGCTGTGCAGGCGTTGAGCCCATGGAGGTTTTTTAAAAAAAATATATATTTTTATTGTTTTCATAAACAGTACAAACGTAATATTATTTCTTAATCGATTACATAATCTCAAATAACTCCCCCCCCTTCGCTCCCTCCCAACCTTCCAAGACCATTTAGTTCTGCGCGATGATCCTTGTGCACTCAAGGTTCTCAAGGGCTGTCCGTGTCCTCGTTGGAGGAGCTATCCTCCTTCGTGTGGAGCAGAGTCGCTGTTAGGGCCACCCATTGTAGTAGATCATTGGAAGTGTCTAGTTTCTGTTATCGTTGTGCGATCTCCCAGGCCCCCGTTTCAGCAGCCGACCATCTCCGGAGGTCCTCCCACCATAGTGATACACTAGGGGCTCTAGGGCATTTCCATCCCATGGCGATTCGTCTTTTCGCTAAAATGTATATTAGGTCCTTGAGTCTATTCAAAGGCTTGTTTTTTTTTACTTTTAGGGTATTTGCCCAGGATGCATGCTTTAGGTGTCTGCACGTCCAAAGTGATGTCCGCCTCGGCCACCCTAGCTTGAATTTTTGCCCAGAAGGTTTGTATTGCCGGGCATCCCCAGAACATATGGGTCATCCCTGCGCGGGGTTCTAGACACTTTGGGCACACTGTGGCTCCTGCTCCGCTGAATCTAGAGATGATGTCTGGGGTAAGGTATGCCCTATTAATGATGTAGAATTGTATGAGTTGCAGTTGGGCGTTTCTATATACTTTTTTTGTGGTAATGTGTTATGGTCTCCCACTCGTTATCTTCGATCTGCAAGCCTAGTTCCAGCTCCTACTTCTCCCTGCTCTTGAGGTCTTGCTGGGTGGCGGAGTTGAGCAGTATTTCGTAAAGTCTCGAGGTTTCATGTCCCCCCTCTGCGGCGCTCAGCAGGTTCTAGATTGCCTCTTGTCCAGTATCAAGGTTCTCTGATACTGGCCAGCGTTTTGCGAGTCTATTTACAACTGCGCGTTGCAGTATGAACTGTCCTGTTGTTATCCCCGAGGACTCTTGCAACTCGGTGAACGTTAGAATGCCCTGGTCGTCCACCAGATCTTTTTAGCACACAAAAACACTTATTGGGGTCCACCTTTTCAGTGTGGAGGCTGATCCTTATGTTGGTACCATTTAATGGGTGACCTCAGAGGATGGATTTCACAGAAGATTCCTCATAATGTATGGGGGCTCCTGTCCTTAGGCATGGGGTGCCTGGGGCTGTTGTCCATTTCAGAGACGATTGTGTGATTTCATAAAAACTTGGGGCCACATTTCAGTGAGGAACTATTTTTACTTTTTATTCGACCTTCATAAGAAGTGTGTGGTCCCTGAGTTATACGTCACTCGGTAGTATTTCAAGAGTGAGGTTTTTGTAGGAGAAATACTTGAAATGAAATACTACCGAGTGACGTATAACTCAGGGACCACACACTTCTTATGAAGGTCGAATAAAAAGTAAAAATAGTTCCTCACTGAAATGTGGCCCCAAGTTTTTATGAAATCACACAATCGTCTCTGAAATGGACAACAGCCCCAGGCACCCCATGCCTAAGGACAGGAGCCCCCATACATTATGAGGAATCTTCTGTGAAATCCATCCTCTGAGGTCACCCATTAAATGGTACCAACATAAGGATCAGCCTCCACACTGAAAAGGTGGACCCCAATAAGTGTTTTTGTGTGCTAAAAACATTGTTTTGAATAACACTTCGGGAAAAATTTTGAAGTCTAAATGCCTCCCTGAATGTGATCCAGGACGTCCACCAGATCTCCCAGGGTAGCGACACCGAAGAGCGCCCATGTGTCTCTTATCACCTTCAGGCACTCCGGCCTGGTTGTCATGATTGCCGCTATCGGGATCTGCGGGGAGTAGGGGTCGGTTAATTTAGTGGTTTTGCAGGCACGCTTCCAAATCTGGATTCCGAGGTGAATTAAGTATGTGTCTTGTTGTTTAGCTCCTGGCTCAATCCACAGCAGGTCTCTGAGTAGCTTTAGGGGGACTGCAGGCTGCAGGAGGCGAGTGTCAATTGCAGTGTCATCTGCCATCCATTGGATCATGTGCTTCATTTGGCCTGCCAAGTAGTAAAGTTCGAAATTGGGGACCTTAAGGCTGCCGTTGTCATACGGTCTTTGCGACTCTGTGTCTGCCTTCCTGCCATAGGAATTTCCTAGAGTTTATTTAGGTCCTTGAAGAATTGTTGTGGAATGTTATGCGGGACGTTGGTGAAAAAGTATAAGAGTCTTGGTAGTGCTACCATTTTAAGAAGCCTCGCTCTTCCCGCCACCGAGAGCGGCAGTTTGCTCCAAAAGTCCATAGATTTGGCCAAGCCTTTCTTCGCTCTGACTGTATTCAGTGTGTGTTCAGTTTTGGGGTCTCGATGAATCAAAATGCCCAAGTATTTAAAGGAGATGGGTTCCCATTTGAGAGCAAGGATTGGTAGGTTTTCAGCGCTGGACTTACTCAGGGCCGCTAGGTGGTATGGGCAAGATTTATCGTGGTTGATCTGAATCCCGGTGTATCTATGAAACCCTTCTAATGTCTCTAGTATGTAAGGTAGTATGTGTTCAGGGTCGTTTAAGTAGAGGAGCATGTCATCTGCGTACATAGAGACTAAGTGGGACACCCTGTCTATTACTATGCCCCCGTCTCCGTACTCCTGCCTGAGATGTGGTGCCACTGGTTCAATGGCTAAGATATATAGCATGGGGGATAGGGGGCATCCTTGCCGGGTGCCACGGGAGAGGCTCCATTTGTCAGAGAAGGTGTTGTTGGGACGCACTCTGGGAGCAGGGTTTGTGTAGGTGAGTTTGACCCATTTTTGGAAGGTTGGCCCTATTCCCATCTTTGTCAATGTGGCGTGGAGCCATTTCCATCGGACTGAATCAAATGCTTTAGAGGCATCTAGGGACGCCACTGCGCATACATTGGGTCTGTTGTCAGTACTGTATATGACGTGGTGGAGTTTGCGCAAGTTTTCAGTGATGGAACGGCCCGGCACGTATCCTGTCTGGTCATGGTAAATTAGGAGCGGGATGGCTTTCTGCAGCCTCATTGCTAATAGCGCCGTTAGTATCTTGTGTCCACGTTAAGCATGGACAAGGGTCTGTATGAGCCGCATTCCGAGCTGTCTTAATTGGGTTTTAGTAAAGGGATGATGACGGCTTCTCTCATAGTTTCTGGGAGGTGACCTTGTTCATATGCTTCGCTGTACACTTGGGAAAGCAGTGGGGCTAATGTATCTTCATAGGTTTTATAGAACTCCCCGGGGAGACCGTCTGGCCCTGGTGCTTTCCCAGAGGGTAATGATCTAATGGTGGCCATGACCTCCTCTGGGGTGATGGGGCCTTCGAGGTTCTCTGCCATTTGTTTATCGAGGTGTGGTAGCCTGATGATGTCGAGGACGTCATCAATCTCAATGTCTGTGGGCGGCGAGGGGTCAGTGTAGAGGGCCTGATAGAGCTCCTTGAATGCAAGATTTATTCCTGTTTGGGTGTGAGCGTGCTGGCCATCTGTACCCCGGGTTTGGCAAATGGGTTTTCTGGGGACTTCTTGATTGTAGAGCCACGCTAATAGTTTACCAGGTTTATTAGACCCTTGCTCAACCAAAAAAACAGCATTACCATAGCCAGAGCAACTATACTGTCAAGACTGGACTACGGCAACTCCTTGCTTCTGGGAGCTAATATGAAATGCCTGAAGCAATGCCAGGTAATTCAGAATAATGCCGTTAGGACAATCACAGGTAGGCCAAGGAGGGAACACATCACAGGTGATAGGAAAGATCTACACTGGCTGGCCGTGGAGGAGAGAATTACTTTTAAATACCTCACAATGGTCCACCGATGCTTGTATGGCAAAGCACCAGCATACTTGAAAAAACACTTCAAGTGGCATGAACCACCTAGAAATTTAAGATCCTCCAACAAAGGTCTTCTCCAGACAACCCCAGCTAAAAAGCAAAACGGCCTGAGCAAGACCTTTCCAAACAGAAGCATCCATAAATGGAATGAACTGCCCGTATCCTTGAAATTAGAAACCAACTACATACTCTTCAGAAAGAAATTAAAGACCCTACTCTTTAAATAAACTGGACTAGCGACCTCTCTCAGCTCCCCATGATACGATCTTCTGTGTGTCTATTCTTGTCCCGTTTTTGTAATCACTGTCCTGTCTTTTTGGAATGCGCTCTGATGCCTGCAGGCGTTAGCGCTAAATAAATAAATAAATAAAATCACCTATAGCATGATTTCTTTCAGTGTATTTAGCGTAGCTAAGTTTCCCCAGTGTCTCCCAGTGTGTTAGGCAGGCTTGTTTAAGCTCAATTATTTTATTCATGTGGGCAGGGTCAGAAGACACCATTGTTTCTAATTTTTTCAGGTCTTCCTCCACTCGCGCTAGCAGGGACATGGTGGATCTCTGGGCCCCTCCAGTGGCAGCTATCATTTCCCGCCTTTATCACCACTTTGTATGCTTCCCAAGCCATGGTAATGTGTTGGACGATGTCTATATTTGTCTGCCAATAGTCTGTCGTGCCTTGTCTGATCTGTTCGCAGAAGGCTTTGTCCAGCAACACCTCACTTCTGAGTCTCGATGTTGGCACGGGGGGTCTGGGCGCTATTATTGTCCAAGTGGTTACCAAGGGGGAGTGTTCTGACAGTACCCTGGCCAGGTATTGTGTGTCTACGAACCCATCTAGATGTTCCTCACTCACAAAGATGTAATATATTCTAGTGTGTACGGCATGTGGGGCTGGGTAAAAGGAGTAAACTCTGATTGCGGGGTGCTGTTCTTTCCAGAGGTCTTTTAGAGCGAATTGTTGTAGAAGGGCATTCAGTATTTTGGCGGGAGGGGAAGGACGGACATGTTTGCTGTCCGATCTATCCATACGGGGGTCTAGGGTACAATTATGGTCGCCTCCCCAAATTAGTATGCAGTCCCTGCAAGGACTCAGTAGGGTGTACAATGAGCAGAAGAAGACTGTGGCATCGTGATTAGGGGCATAGGTGTTAACCAGGCAGAGGTCTCTCCCTTCGATAGTGCCTTGTATCAAGACCATTCTGCCTTCGCTATCTGTTTTGGTGTGAATCAGGTTGATGGGAATGGATGGGGCAATCCATATTAGAACTCCCCTAGCATAAGTGGAGTATGTGGTGCCTGGCAGCGTGCAATGGAGTTTTTTTTTTAATCTCAACATCACTGCATGTGGGTGTTGAGGTGCACCCTGTGCCTCCCACCCCCCCTGGTCGTATGTGGCCCTTTTTTATTTTTATAGTTAGTTTAATTAATTAATATAGTTTAAAATTGTTTGTCTATTGTGCATTCATGTGACGGTGTGGTGCTTTGTGGCTTTTGAAAGCATCCATTGTCTGTTCCAGCAGGGCCCTTCAAGCTTGTCTCGTGTATGTGTTTGCAGCTTGGGGTCCTGACTCAAATATGCCACTCCTGCTTCCCCTATCCATGGGCTCGCAAGGATGGTTCGGTGTTACAACCATTTACACAAGGTCATTGGACTTTCATCATAACTGTGGCCTGTTTGCTGCTGTACTACTTGTGTTAGCACCCCTAGTGGGGATTAAGGAGGTTTTCTCCACGGCATGTCTGCAATCAATTTTGGTGAGTACATCAATGATATGTCCATTTATTGATGTTGATTGTGATGTATGTTCTTTTCTTGCCTGTATATGTGCTTGATGCACTTCATGCTGTAGACAATAGCCTGCATCCTTTGGCTGTCAAAGTCACACTGATGGTGGGAGGAGGTTGGATGTAGGTCTCATACATGACCCAGGGACAACCAGCATGAGGACACACACACACAGGGAACTTTCCAGCCTTATTGATGGCTTTTATGCCCTTTCTGCAGGGAAATGAGACTCCAGACTACCTTTTCCAGCAGACACGGGCCACGAACTACTGAAACCTGGCCACGTTGGGTGGTGCACACGTGCGCATGCATGCGCAAGCAGAAGCACAGGGCTTGTGCTCAGACGTCCGACAGAAGCAGACGTGTTTCCAGGAGCTCCAAGCAAGTGAGCAGCACAAGGGGCCACACCCCAGCCGACCTTCCACCAGGCCCCTTGTACATGCATGCTAAGTAGCGCCAGTGCTGGGGAGCTTGGCCAGGCATTGGGGAAGAAGCACACAGTACAGCTAAGATGCATTGAGGAACCAATGCCAAGTAGCTTTACAAGTTGTCAGGGGCACACGCAGGGGCCGACGCCCATATCCTTGAGTCCCCCCTGCTCCATAGAAGCTGAATAATTAGCGCAGTAGCATGCCTAGCCAGAAACTAATACAGCACACGGGGGCACCCGGCGAGGCACAGACTCAAATGCGGTGCATATCATTTGCATGTGCAAATTGCCACGTGCACTACCTATTGAAATCTGCGGCTGGCAGAATACGACTTGTACTGAATTCGCACCTCGCCATATGCGTCTTGCAGCTCACCCAAGGACCATTCTATCATGTGTGATTCTTGACACATTGGTCTTCCATTTACCGCGGGGCCACGTGCGCCTGCCTTGCTGCATTGACAGTGTATGAAGCATCACGGGGGCAAACTAAAGTATACGAACAAAGCAGCAGACAAGAGTGTTTGTTTGTGGCAAAGTCACTTAGTTTGAGGCATGAATGGTGTTGTGTGTGTGGTGCAAACACACACAGAATAGTAACTCACGTTCTCTTTGCAGCATGGAACTGCTCCTGTTACCGGACCTGAGAGTGCGCAGGCAGGAGGCCAGCACTCACCCCAGAGATAAGTCTCTCTTTGGCTTGCATTTGACCCATTTTGCACAATGTGCATGAAGAACATGGTTTCTCTGATTGAGTATGTGTTATTGTCAATAGTTGTATTTTGAATTTTGCCTACTTTCCCTTGCCCATCCAACTCCCCTCTCCTGCCCCTCTTTCCGGTTATCCTGAATACCAATGCCTATCCAAACAACGGATCCCTGACCCTCTTTCCCCGCCGGGGTCTCGGAGGCCTGTGTAAGTTTGAACTTGCAGGGGCCCAGACCACAGAGGGGGTGGTTGGTTCGTGCCACTCCTGCGCATGGAGACCCGGGCTGTGACACTACCCATCAGTTGTTGCATCCTCATGGTATATTGGGTACTGAAAATGCTACCCATCCTGTTGAATCATTGTTTAACTGTGCTACCTTGGTTGTTCTATCATTCTGCTTGGACCTGTGCTTGGACATTTTCTGCGACTTCAAGTCATCTACTGGAGACTCTTCCAGGTTTTTTTTGGTGGTTACAGGCTTTTTCCCTGATTTGGGGGTTTGTGTTACGCTCACCTGGCTCCCACAGAGGTGTCGATCTGGACTGGACTGCTGCGGTCTCCACCAATGTGACGCGTAGGGCCGAGATGACGGACTGGACTGGCCCACCTAGCTTCGTTTGCTTGGCCCGTAGGAATATTCTTCTGCAAGTGGAGAAAGGGAATTAACCACCCGTGGAGTTGAGCGTAAATCCCCCCACCCCGCTGTTCTCCCCACTGATCACCTTGGATGTTCCCTCTTATAGTCTCACCTGATGATTTGAAAAGAATAGGCTCTCCATCCTGCATTGAGCGCAGGGGCGCGTAGATAACCAGTTGCTTCACTGGCTCAAAGGAATTGGTCAGTTCCAGGACAATATTGACTCTGATATTCCCGGCAAGACGCTGTAAGTATGTAGTTCGTAAGAGTTCAAATGCCTGACTTTCACTCGTGTCCGATTCCTTGCAGGTTGCAGCTTGACCGGTAATGTTCTGGTAAGGATTTGTATTATCCAACACAGTTCGATAAAATAATGTACATATGTAACCTGTTGCTTTCTCCCTTATTCAGGCGCTGAGAGAAAGTATGAAGTCTCGGGGAATAATGCCTCCGGCGGTAAAATTAGGTAAGTCTTTTGTGGTGAGGAGGGTTCCCCTTGTTAGTCCCTTGTTTCACCTTGCTGTCTTTTTGTTTCCCCTTAGGGGCCGGGGTTCGGCTAGGATGCAGTGGAAGCTGCGCCGACCTTTGAAGAAGAATAGTACCCCTGGTGGTAAAATCAGGTAAGTCTATGGGAGGTATTCCTCTGTGTATTCCCTTGGCTCACCTTGCTGTTCTTGTCTTCTCCTTAGGTGCCGGAGTGCGGCGGTAACATGCAGGAGGATGCGGTGAAATGTGAAGATGCTGCGAAAGCCGGTGAGTTCAGCGCGGCGCTGCAGCAGGCGAGGCAACGTGCATAAATAACTTCTTTCTTCCAGCTCGAAGGCGCGATGGATCGGGAATTCAGGTAAGGATCAAAGGTATTGCTCTTGTTCTAATCTTTTCTCCTTCTTTCTCCCTTTTTCTAGGAGCTCCAAACTCGAGGCGGGTGTGGCAGAAGACTGGATGCAGACTTGCAGGCACGGTGAGCGTTAAGCTGCTGGATGCAGAATAACGCAAAGCGTGTGCTGCTCTTCGGGCGTGGTTTAAATAGCCTCCAAAGTAGTTCCAGGTTAGTATTCCTCCCCAGCCCCACCCGAGTAAAAAATAGTCCCTAGGTAAAATAGTCCCTTCCAAGCCTCGTTTGGCTTGGAGCTCTTGCAGCATGGTCTGCATCAGGTAAGTTTGCAGCATAGTCTGCATCAGGTAAGTTTTAATCTATGAGCCTGGCGCCTATGGCGCCAGTACTGCCTCTCCATATGAGCCTGGCGCCATAGGCGCCAGGACTGTACCCAAATAGCCCCTAGCGGGGGTTGTTGGGCTTGCTTGGGGTAACTTGATGCCTGCTTCCGGGGTTGCTGGACTTGGTCTGGGTCCCCGGGGGTAGGCATCATGACAGTTTGGCTCCTTGGAGTTCTCTGCGATTTGGTATTTTTACCAGTCAAGGTGGCCTCTGAGGGGGCGGGAACCTATTTACATGCAAGGTGGAACATGGATACCAAGGGGTAAGGGGACCCTGAAGCCAGGTAGACTAGAAAGAAGAAGGATACAGACCCCAGACACAGTTGTTCAGAAGGTCATGGTGATGTGTGAATGAGGCAGGGCCTTTTGTTGTTGGACAGTAAGCTGGGGCTACAGTTTTTGGACACTCTCTGACATTGTCATTGTGGGGTACTATGAACATGATGTGTTCTGCTGGTCAATGGCTGTTCCTGTGTTGTGTTTACTTTTCAGGTGTCAGGGGATTGTTGTGGTTTGACATGCTGGGGTGTACACATGGACCATGTTCACATGTGATGTGTACAGGACACTGAGGGTCGCTTGATTTCACATGCAAATATTGAGTGCATGTCTCTACTGACACACACACTTACACAATGCTCCACCACACGTACAACCACCCTTCCATGCCCACACGTACACACAGATTGCCTCTTCTGGCACGCTGTGTCCCTGCAGCAAATGGTCAATTACCATTTGGGGATCGTGTACACGCGTCAATAGGTTATTTTTGTTGCTTGTCCTTTTTATGTGATGCTCAAGGTGTATCCCAACACAATGGCTGCTCACTGTGCTGTGTGCTGAGCAGTGTGTTGCAGGAGACACACACAGCACACGGGTTAGGGATTAGCAGATTTGGCTTGGCCAATGTGCATGAGAACAGGCATTCAGTCTTTTGTTGATGCTACCACTTGTGGCAAGCATTTGTGTATGACTTGGTATGTGTGGGAGGTTGTTGGTCAGTCATTTCATCTGATTCCATGTCAGGCGTGATTGTCTCGGGCCTCTTTCAATTTATCACATGTCACTTTGTATGTAATTGGACATGTGCTGTGCTTTTGCTGTTGCATGCCATGTCATGGTGTGGCAGACAAGGGTGATGTGGGTTGGGAGGGTTTGGGTGACATACCAGTGATTGTCATGGCATGTTTTGCAGGCGGTGGTGTGATACACACCTTGCATGTTTTCCTTTTGGTCACACAGGATTGGTTATGTTTAAGTAGCTAGGGATGCACACAATGTAGCACTTCCGTGGCAACATTCTCAGGGTGGTAAGGTTGTGACAGTTGACTGTGTCTTTGTCATCATCGATTGTCACCTGGTATGTGCCAGGCCTGTGTGCACTCCGCAGGGGTGGGAGTTTAGGTGAAAAATGTGGCCACATGCTGGGTCCGGGCTGCCTTGCCATGTGCCCTTTCCCCTCCCATGGGCAGCGACTGTGCATGTGGTTGGGAATGTGGGGGCACCACCATGTCCACCGGTACGTCCCGCCGTGTTGCAACATTGTGCACGACACATGCTGCCACAATGATCCTGCACACTACTGGGGGTGCATATAGTAGCTGCCTGCCAGAGCGGTCAAGGGAGCGGAAGCGTGACTTGAGCACTCCGAATGTGCGCTCCACTATGCCCCTGGTTACAATATGGGCAGCGTTGTATCTTACCTGGGGTGGTGTGGTGGGGTTCCGAATTGGCGTCATCATGTGGTTGCTCAGAGTGTAGGCACTGTCCCCTGGGGAGGTGGTAATGGTTGTTATTAGTTGGGTTTGTGTATTTGTATGTGTGTGCCATGCATGCATGTGCACAGGCATTTGTACTCACCTAGGAGCCATGTGTCGCCATGCTTCCCAGCTTCCAGAGCCCGGCTCAAGGCGGACATTCTGTACATGAAACTGTCATGGGTAGAGCCAGGGTAGTTTGCATAGACAGAGGTGATGATTCCTTTGGCATCGCAAACAACCTGCACGTTGATGGAATGCCAGTGCTTGCGGTTTCGATAGATGTGCTCAGTGGCCCTAGGTGGACGTAGGGCCACATGGGTGCAATCTATGGCAACAAGCACTTTGGGGAAGGGTGTAACGCTCACCTGATTCCCGCAGAGGCGCCGGTCTTGACTGGGTGAATGCCGTATCTTCAAAGGTGATGTGTAACACACGGTTGGCTCTTTGGGCTGGACCTCTGTGCACTGTATGTCTGACTTGAAGAGTAAGATGTCTGCAGATAGAAAATATGGGATTAACGAACTGGGGTTATTGGGTGCCTCTCTCCTCTTCCCTTTCTCTTCTCCTGTAGAACCCCAAAGGTTAACGCCCTCACCTTAGGTAAGTGAACGCCGAGCTCTCCATCTGCCTCGGGGCAGGGTGGCGTAACAAGTTTCTTCACTGGATAAGGGTGCAGGCCTCTTGACCTCAGAGGACTGCTGTCCGTCGTTAACTGCACGAACGGTAAGTTCTGGGCACTTCAAATGTCTTAAAAGTCTTTTGTAATGATATCTCTTGTTTTGCAGGGTTCCGGAGATGGCGGATGGCGGGCTGATGAGAGTTGAGGATCGAACCCGCGTGAGGAATAGAAGCGCCTGGAAGCACGTAAGTAAGCGCTTGTAGCCTGCTTCACGATGCGCACTAACTGTCCCTTTTATCTTGCAGGTACAAGTTCGGAGCTTTAGAGAAGCTGAAGGGTGCTGGAATACCCACTGGATTCGGCGTGGGAAGGAGTAATGGCACGTGAGTAATAAAGTTGCCCAATGTCTTTAAACGCACCTTCTTTTGTCTTTCAGATGCGGGATGCAGCGCCGAAGGCCTCCGGAGAGTGCGAAGAGTAGGTAAGCCTTTGTCTTTCAGATGCCGGAATGCAGCGCGAGGCGTTGGTGACAGCCGATGGACCAGGTAAGAGATGCGCTGCCACTGAAGACCGTAGTGCTAACCTGTTCTTTCTTTGTCTTTACAGGTGCTGCTGAAGACTGGATTCCAGGATGGTAAGCCTTTGTTCCCTTAGGCCCAGGATCAGAAGCAGAAGACACGATGAGCGTTCTGCTGCAGAGAATGCAGAATAACACAAAGCAAGATTCATCCATCGGGTGTGGTTTAAATAGCCTCCTGTAGTGCTTAGGTGTCTCCTTCCACAGCCACTCCTAGGTAAGAAAAGAGTCCCTGCTTTCCAGAAGAGTTCCAGTGTTCTGAACCTAGGGAGTGGCTCCTGCCCCACCCAACAGGAAAAGTAGTCCCAAACAGAAGAGGATCAGGGGTTCAACTGGCAGGTAAGTAAGCAGCATGGTCTGCTGCAGGTAAGTCCACCCAAGCATTATGAGCCCGGCGCTTCCAGCGCTGGGACTGGGCATCTTTATGAGCCTGGTGCCACTGGCGCCAGGACAGGGTCCAAAAGGTCCCAATTGGGACTGGCTGGCACTCGGAACCGGGGTTATGGGTCTGCTTCCAAGGGAGTCGGGCAAGTCCTGATCTTTTGGAAGCAGAGATCATGACAAAGGGTGCCATCCTGTAAAAGTCCTGGACCACGGCCTTCCTTTCTGCAGGTGTTCGGGGCATGTATATGTGTCTGCGGATTGAGGGGCGTGCAGTCATGATTGCCAACACCTGGTGTAGGCAGCATGACTGCGTGGCCTGTGAGACACCCCTGACTATGGCAGTTGTCCGCTGAAATGACCCAGTGGGCAAAAAATGCAGGACATTGAGCACCTTCTCCAAGGGGCTCAATGCTTGGGAGAACAGGGTGGGTGATGTAAGGTCATCTTCCCACTCCTTGACCAGGTCTAGGATGATACGAGGTGGAAACCTATACCTGCCATAGACCTGGTTGTCAGGCATCCTAAAAAGGCTGGTCCGGGGCAAAAAAATGCGGGGCCTGGCTATTCTCCTCCTGCGGTGTCCCATGATCAGTGCTGCGACAAATGGGGCATTCATCGTAGCTGTATATACGTGTTTGTTGTTTGCGCGCACTTTTATACTGTACGCGGGACGCTTCTGCCTGCCTTCGTGTGGTGGACATGTTGACGCCTGTGCGTGTCTTTTGGCGTGCGCGGGTTTCCCGTATTCGATTCCATGAATACGTGTTGTTCCCGTGCGTGTGGGCGTTCCGTGTATTTCCCTGCAGTACTTCCCCAGTTACGCCTTCTTTTTCACGCATTGTTACCCATTCCGTGTGTTCCGCCCCCTTTTTGGTGTGTGCGCTAATGTTGTGCGCTTTCACTGTGCGCGTCGCGCACAGCGTTCGGGATGTTGCAATGACATGTGCGCCCGTGTGTGCCACGCACGGATTTGGCGCACATCCCAGGGAAAACACGTGCAGGCCCTTCCATGAATCGCACGCGTGCGCGTTCACTTGCTTTTTCATGCTTGCGCCAGCTTGCGCCACGATTTCCGGCGCACATTTGTTCCATGAATCTGCCCCCAAATATCAACAAGTCACCTACGCAGCAGTAACAGCAAAATTTAGCAAGAAACTAGTGAGTACACTACATTTATTGTATATATTTATAAACTTTCTGTATTAGGTACACTAAAATTAATATAATTTTTTTTTACACAGAGGTGTCCAGTACTTTGGAATGGCTGGAAGAAAGTTTTCCTCGGGATGAAATGAGTGAAGACAGTAATACTAATGGTAGACACTACACTTCTCTATATAAGCCAATTAATAACTATTACTTTATGTGTACTTAACACATTTTTATTTTCTAACAGACCATACAGACATTAAAAATAATATACCAAGAGAGATGTTAGAAAATCCTCTGCAGCAAATGGAGCTAAAAATGGATATGTTAATGAAAAATGTAATTCTTATAAAAAAACTTTGTGGAGGACCATATAAAAGACAAAATTAAATATCACTATCCCACATGTACCTGTTCCCCCTCTCCATGTCCCAACCAACTATCCCCAAACCCTCCCCAGCAAGGAAAACATTATGATGAGACTTCCATCCCTTCCTCCCCTCCCATCCATCATGTCCAAACCACTAGTTTCCCTGTATTTGTTTCAGTTTCTGCTTCCCCCTCTCTTTTGTAATTTTTATACTGTTATACAATAATATAATATTAAGTGTGTTGTTAGTATATTCCTCTGTGTCTTATTTTTTTTAAGAAGGCAGTTGGGGCGTCCGCGGACAGCGCGACTGTCCGGGATGTCCTCATTTAACCAAAATGTGTGTGCCCTAAGGACAATATACCTATCTGCATTGTTGGCAATCAAAATGGAGGTGTCCTTAGGACACACACGATGCCCACCTGTCCGTAATTAACCAAAACGGGGGTGTCCTAAGGACACTATACCTGTTCGTATTGTTGGCAATCAAAATGGAGGTGTTCTCAGGACACAAAAGATGTCCGCCTGTCCGTAATTAACAAACAATGGGGGTGTCCTAAGGACACTATACATGTTCCAATTGGCTGTAGTCAAAATGGGGGTGTCCGCAGAACACTAAAGACGTCCACATGTTTGAAGCTATGCAAATTAAATTGTCCTAAGAACATTTCCCCTGTTCAGATTTTCCGTAACCAGAATGAATATGTCCGTAGAACACATAGCCCGTCCAAAATGTTCTGACACACATTTGCTTTGTTTGAGGACCTCAACACTGTCCGTAGAACACCCGCATGCATGCATAGCACACCCTTGCCCCTACAATCATCGTGCCTGTCCGCAACTGTCCGCCGCATGTGTGTCGCACTTTTAATTAGTTTGGGGACTGGAACACGGTCCATAGAACACCGGCACACATGCGTAGACCCAACCCCGCACATTTGGTGTCCTACGGACAGCTGTCCCATTTGCCAATGTGTCCTCAACGCCATCTTGTGACCGTACCCGCGCTAAGCGTAACGAATACTGTCCGGGCCCCAGGACACCTAAAAAGTGGTTTTCTCAGCAATCCATGATATTTTCCTGGGAAAGTTCACCCTTGCAGATGTCCCATACTATGTCCCTGCCGATCTGCATACTTTTTAGAATTTTATTAGCCCTTACTTGGTGTTTGAAATGTTCAGGGACAGCGCGGATGTCCGCGAACCTCTAAATTCTTTGCGGTGCTGCCCTGTCACAACCATTGCACTTTTTTCGCTTGGAGGAAGTTGTGGCTCTGAAAAGAACCTTTTTTGGGTGTTTTTTTGTGTTTCAAAAACTTCAAATGGTCAACACCTACTGCAAAATTGATTGCTGTAATTCCAAAAAATGTCGCAATGCATTTTGTATGTTTCGCACAAAAATCTGATTGCCGGCATAAGTAAGATGTACTCCATCTCTGCGAAAAAAATGTGTGTACTACGAAACATAATGTTTTCATTGTGAAAAGAGGACATACCAATATCTCTCAAAAAGGCACAGACAGCCTTGTTAACATTGTGCCTTGCTTTCTCAATTTGTGGACCAAATGAGGAACAACGGAGCCACATTTGTCTCTGCGCAATACAGGAATAAATTACTCTGGAGTTTGCATACATGTCCATGACTTTCCCAAGTCCTTCTTTCATTGCAAATTGCAAAGAGATTCCAGAAACATGTCCTAAACTGTTCCCTCCACAATGAATAATAATAATGTCTGAATGACACTGTGTCACCAAAGTAGCACAAAGAGGTACCAAATCCAGCCACTTCACTCCATGCACTCCATGCCAGTGCACTTCCACCTGAGGGAATCCAAGATGTACAGCCACTCTGCAGCGATCTGCATGCACCTCAAGCTATTTATCCACGAATCTCCCAAAATCCAGACAATCTGCTTTCTGAAACACACAGCCATAGCTATGTCCTCTCCTCTCAGGAAAAAGACTTTCTGACAAACTCTCTGCTCACACATCACACCCAGTAAACCCTATTGACCAATCCCTTGCTGTGGTACGTCTCATTTGCATCCCTCTCTCAAAATCCTGCACGTAATACGCGCTAACTGCAGTGTCCGCGGACACATTGAAAAATCTGAGCGTGGGGAATTAAAATTTTAATAGTGTGCCCCATTTCCCCTTTGAGGTTGGCTCTGAAAAGAGCCTTTTTTGGGGTTTTTTGCAGATGCTTCAGGAAAACCTTTTATTTTGTATTTTTCTTTGTTTTTCATTTCCTTATTTTCCTCCAAAAATCTTCACATTAGCTTCTCCAAAGCAACCCTTATGTTCCAAAACAGCATGGCATTTCCCATAAAAGATAAAGACATGCCATCTTCTTTAAAGTAATCAACATTAGCAGAGTCAATATTCTCATTGTTGCAAAAGAACATGGCAGCTCTAGTCAAAAAAGGAAACATGCCTCGGTTGATTAAGCACCTACCAACATTTTGCTGAGGACAAAAAACAGAACTATTGTCCCATACTGCCCTACTTACCAAAGCAGTAAAAATAACCTTCACATTTGGAAGCACTTTCATGACTGCCTGAACCAAGTTTTGCAGATCTTGCAGCAAAGTAGGGGCACTGACATAGCCCAAATGCAAAGCACCACAGTGCAGAACAACCACATGTGGACTATAATACCTAGCCATATCGTGACAAACGTCTAGCATTGCCTGCAAATTAAAACCAGGCACAGTGCACCACACCACTTCCACTCCTTTTGTGTCAAAATGGTTAGCCACATTCCTAGATTTAGCATACTGCAACAAACCATTCACAAACATATCTCCAAGCACCACTACCCTGACTTTCCCCACCTCCGCCATCTTCACTACACACAGCCTTTCTCAACACGAAACAGAACCTCAACACCTGATTGGCGGCTAATCCTCAAAATAGACTCCAATTTCATGCTCGGAAGCTACGGATGTGCATGTCCTGTCTGCGAACAGCCGCGCTGTTCGTGGAGCGTGTAAATAACACTGGGGCAGCCCTTCTACCCTTTCCACTTCACTCTCTGCACCATTCCCTCATTGGCTAGTGTCAAGCAGTCACACACCCATCCACCAATCACATTGCAAAGCACCTACAGCAACTACTAGTAAACTCTCCAACATTTCTACTTGCAGATTCATGCACATCCACATGCATGAACACAAAGTACGGGTATGAATATTTTTTGCACAGTTCATCATACATGCAAACATTCCGACCCACCTGGAAGGGACATTTCCTCTGAAAAATCGGGAGACAACACTTGTGTCTTAAGAATGCATTGGGCAAAGACGTATTTTCAGCGGGAGAACGTGACAAAAATAACAATATTTTTCATGGAAAAATCGGGAGTCTCCCTCCGAAATCGGGAGGATTGGCATGTACGGTACATGTACATCTCTTCTATAAATGCATATAAACAGAGTAACTGCCACTTATCCTGTGCAACCTCTAAAACAAACTTACTGTAATTTCTCCCATCTGCTATGATCAAGTGTCACTTGCAAAGTTGTCTGCTCGCCACATTTTTATTTACCCATATAACTACAATGTACAAACTGTTATTTTCTTCATTCATTCTATCATTTCTGTAACTACTGCCAAGTATTTAAGCACATTACAACCATGATAGCATTTAATGCGTTATAGTGCATAAGATGTGCATAAAATGTCCTTTCTTTACATGCTGCATATTCCACATACATTCTATAATTTCAACTTCCTTTACAAATGACTATATTAGTAATCAGACACAACACACACAGCTATCTAACAAAGTGTCATTTCATGTTAAAAGATGGGAGAAATAACAGTATAATTATGGAAAAAGACTTTCTAGTGTGTTATAAAATTACACACAGCCAGGATGAGTACATGCATCTTTATTTATGCAGACAGATAGCCAATATCATTTCAAAGTCTCCCAGCTGAAACAACACCACTGCCTCTGCAACTGTTCTTCCAATCTAGACAGCTCTCCCATTCCAGCTGGTTGCCCATTCCGTTCTAGATTTCACAACAGCATTCAACTATGCACAGCTGCAGTCATATCTATCACATCATCTACAACTATGTACAGTGTTGTAAAGCAAGACATACAACATCTCCCCTCTTCCCTTCAGTCTGCAACACAAGCACCAGGTCCTACCTTGCAACCCTTACTTTATTTCAGACTCTCTCATCTCCAAGCACCACAGAAATCAGTACTCACATTTTTGAAAACATATCCCCTAAGCAGCTCACATAGCACAATGAAAATGTTTGGTAGCATTGTAGAGTTATGCTGCGGTGGTTGTGGCCAGGACCTAGAGTCTTGGGTGCATGGCCTATGGCCTTCGGCCATGCACCCAAGACTCTAGGCCATGGCCACAACCACTGCAGCATAACACACCCATAGAAACAAACACCTACCAAATGACCACAACCCAAATACATAATACATCTACCTCAAAACTATCCACTTCAATTAACATTCTAAAAAATGATTGCAACCAACGTACAAACTGTTCAATACATACCCTCTTCACCCAATGCTCTTCTAACGACCAATAACATACTAAAGTAAAATAGCCAGTAGTGCGCCCAGTGTTAGTATGTCCGAGTGTTAGTATGTCCGCGGACAACCACGGTGACTGCGGACATCGCAAACACATCACAGCCTTCTCCCACCTAAACAAATACAGCATTTAACCCATCTCCTACTCCCCCACCCTCTCTAAGCACTCATACACACCAACACACTCCCCAAAATTGGATTTATGCTCACTTCCAGCGCATGTCCGCGCATCCAATATGGCGGGCGCATCGAAACAGTTTGACGCACCTCATGCCTCATCCCAGCCAATCAGAGAGCACGTCACGTGTCCGCGGACATGACGCAAGCCAATTATCCAATCGGTGTTCTGTCCGCAGAGCGAACAGGGAAGTGTGTCCGCGGAGCGGACATAGATATCACTAATTTATTTGCCTTGCGTTTTGTTTGTTTTAAAAAAAAAACTACTGGACAGATTTACACCAAATTAACAAAAGCATGCTTTCGGACCAAGCCGCCGCTCCTGCTGCAAATTTGGTGAAAATCCATCCAGCTGTTTGGGCTCTAGGCGTGACCAACATTTTTTCCCATTAGTTGTATGAGAAAAAAAGAAATTTTGGGACCCCCCCTATAACTTTGCACCCCCTTGACCAAACATCACCATACTTTGCAAAATTCAGAGTGGGCCATATACTTTTTTTGCACAGATTGGTGAAGATTCATCCAGGGGGAGCGAAGTTATAACCCGCCCAAAAAGTGCTCTTCCTATGGGTTTAGCAACTTAACCATAACTACACGGCCACTACTGTGGGTCGTGTAATATATATATAATTGTTAACTCACTGAGGATTCCCAGTCTGTCAATGGGGAATATTCAAGCATGTGAATCTGTGAAAGACACAAATGCTGGAGAAATACAGAAGTAACTAAGACTTCATTCATGATCTAAATTTATCCCAATGCCACTGCCATTTTTTTAAATTGATTTCTGCATCATGTTAAATGAACTTTAAAATGTAGCTTGAAAGTAAAAAAGATTTTCGAGATTTATTGAATTATTGTAGATGAAGCCCAACACAAATTTAGAAGTTGAGTGCATTCTGTGAATTTACAATTCTATGAACAAGACGGGAAAGTGGGTGCACACCAAAGTTTGATATATTTTCAAGAAATATTGGCAAGGAAACCACCAGTACAGTGTTTAGTATTCTTTGTTTCTCACGAGGTGCAGGGGAGGAAAGGAGGGCTTTGGCACAAAAACCCTATAATAAGCAAAAACAGAAAAAGAGGACCCAAGATTGGAGTCCTCCCGTCCCCTGCACACTCTGGGGCTACGCAACAAAGGCGTAGTGTATTAAGACCAAATTTTCAGCATTCTTATTAAAAAATCTTATAAATTGCCATGTCAGATATTGGTATTCCTTATTAAGATAAAGCAAGAGTACTATTAATGGTCTTAAAAAATAGGGGAGAAGAATCTCCCTTTTATTCATAAATGGTAATAGAAGCAGAAGCAATCATGAAAGGCAATACATTGTCTACATAATCATAACTGACAGAGATTCCACTATGGATGGCTTGACGCGTTTCAAGGTCAATCATCTTCTTCAGAAGCCTCTGTGGAACTATTGTTGAGCATAGTATATACATAGAGAAAGCAAAGAAAATATAGAGTTTTGTTAGACATTGCTCCAGTAGGTTGATAACTCATTCATTGTGAAATCACACATATATAGTGTCTCTTACTATGTAGAGACATTCATCCATTTGAAGTTTTTACAGAAACCATACATTTCTAGACCTCAATCTATTCTAATGTGTGCCACATATGGTGAATAATCTATCATATAACTTTCAGGGAGTGTTATTGGACCTCTGGTCACCGTGATTCGAGATGCTGTTTTATGTTACATGGAAAAAGTCCTGTATAGAAACATTCACAGTAATAGAGAAACACATGAATAATAATACCTCAATGGTTCAGTGGATTACTGATAGGTAGGTTCCGTGTCATGCGATGGACCGACAGTCACAGTACTGGTTGAATCGGATATATGACGTTTGTACACTACAAGGAATGTGACCAAAGACAATGTATGAAACACAACATGTGAAACTCATGTAAAGATTCAAAGAGAGTATGTGCTTAATTCATTCACTGGCTAGATGCAAGTCAATATATGGAGAATATACGATCCCCGAAGCGGAAACCTAGTGTAGGTGGTTTCACATCAACTGGCAGGTCTTTAGTAGTTAACAAGTGATCATAATATCGTCAAAAGAAAAATTGAACTGACAGGCGTAATATCAGAGCTGATGACTGTAGTGGAAAGTATTAGGTGGCTGATGCCAGGAAATGTGACGAAAAGAATTGAATGAAGGTGGGTGAAGAGGGTGAATTGACATCAAATCAGAAATTGCTGCATAGAGTGGCACAATATTCATATCAACCCTATTAGGGAATCTGTTCATTGTTCAAGCATGGGGACCAGGTCTATTCTCAAGAATCCAAAAGGAGTTAAACAAATATATTCTGTAATGGGGGAATGTTAAAGTATCCATATCTAGGGTAGTGCGACGATCTTGGCACATATAGTACATAAACAGATAATGGCACAAATAGGTAGACACTGAACTTAGGATACTAACCTAATGACGGCCAGTAGCGGAGCAAGAAAGTCTCCTATGGCCTTGATCGTTTCCAGTCAGGCATATGTGTCTTCACAAAGCCGCGCGTGTACTGGCGAGCAGCATCGGGTGGTGATGAATAAGTAGTTCAATGCCGTGAACGTTCTTGTGGGGAATAGGAGTGCCTATGTAACTACATCGATCATCCGGAAAGTCCGGGGGCAAAGTGTGATAATAGAATCTGTAGCAGATGCACAGTCATAGTGCGTACCTGATATTCCTCGTATGCAGTGTGAGACGCGTTCCGCGGCCAGACCTGTGTCCATGGAGACCGGGGACCGTGTTCAAAGAGTCATTTCTATAGTGGGCGTTACTCAGACTATGCGTGGGAAGTAACGTGTAAAGAAAATGAAGAAAGGACTTCTGGAGTGATGCGTCATTGTGGCGGACATCTTTGACTGGAGTTGGTTCCTAGTTTATCCAATGATGGTCTATATGGTATAGCACATTTTCCAAAGACCCAAGTTGTAATCACTTAAGCCTAATATCACAATTCTGATTTTTATGTATATATACGATGAATGTTCGTATCTAATATAGTAATTAACTTTTTACACGTTATTGTCTATAGATAGACATCTTGTTTGCCTATAGATAAAGTGCGCCTGTTAGGGTTAATTCCTGCTGACAGTCAGGTGCTATCCAGATATATTACTATCAAGATCCGCAATGTTGACAGATCATAATTTCTAACGGTGGTCTGTATTTGTAGCAACAACTAATCGAGATGGTGTATATATTGAGCCCACTTGGGTGTATTTAAAAATACCTCCGATCACGTTGATGTCGATGTACTATGTTTCCACATTATTGATTCATCACATTATTAATTAATCAACATGTCTAATTGGGGTACTATCTTAGAAGTCTGCATGTAGGTCGAAATAGAGACAGAGGAGGTCGTTACAACCTTGGTGCTAAGTGCACCAACTTTACCACCATGGTGTAAACTACGTTTACACCATGGTGGATGGCGGATTTACCGCCCCATTCCAAGGTGAGTGGGGCGGTAAATCCCCATTTCCCATTTTCCCTTCCCCATTCCCATTTTTGCCCCATAGGGCATAATGGGAGTGGGGAAGGCGCTAATTACGCCGCCGTGAATTACGGCGGCGTAATTAGCACCATGGCGGGTTAGCGCCAAAGACTTTAACGCCTGCCAAAAGCAGGCGTTAAAGTGGGAATCCGGCGTTAAGGGTTAACGCCGTCGTTAACCATTAACGCCGGGGTTGTAATGAGGGCCAGAGGTTTTTTGGAGTGACAGTCACTTATCGTACCATGGTTGAACATAGTCAAATTATTGATCGGTTTAGGAAATGACAATTTTTCAGCAGCTCAATATATGCCACAAGAACATGTATGTGTCATAATCTTTGGCTATGCAGTTGTACATTGTTCCACATTGTTCACTGAACAATCCGCTTCAAGGAGCTATTGTCCGTAAATTCTAAGTTTAGGAACACATACAAGCATAGTTAACATAGTAGATTTCCAAGGTAACAGATATATATTATGTCATTTAAGAGATCACGTTCTTCATTGGTTCAAGAAATGCCTATTCCTGGACAACTCATTATATACTGTGGAGGTATGTCTATAACTTAGTGTTTGAAGATGGCACGTGATAAAAAGTTAAAGGTCTATAAAATGTTAGTACTGTATAAGATAGCGATGTTCCTATATGAAACAGATCAAAGATGTTTCCTCATTGAGGCCCATGGGGTGTTTGGTGTCCAAAAGGTATATCCAATACTTTTCTCTTTGAGATAAGAGCCTTGTGTAGTTGCCACCTCGTTGTGGTTTTCTTACAACTTCAATTATCTGAAATCTCAACTGTGCAATGTTATGTCTGGCCTCCATAAAGTGTCTTGCCACTGGTGATTTCTGGTTGTGGCACCGGATGGTGGATTTATGCTCAGATATCCGTTCTTTCAACGATCTTGTAATTTGTCCGATATATAGTTTACCACATGGACATTTCAGAGCGTATATAACGCCTGACGTTATGCAGGTTGCAAAGCATTTAATCTTTATTTTTTTGCCCGTTGACGGGTGGGAAATGGTGTCTCCTTTAATCACATTATTACAGTTAATGCAATTAAGGCATGGGAAGGTCCCCATTATTTTGGTTTGAAGGAACTTATGTTTATCCTTGTTCGGTCTTTCTGCCTTCACAAGTCTGTCTCTAAGATTGCACCCTCTTTTGAATGCCATCATTGTTGCTCTTAGAAAGAGTTCTCTGAGGTGTTCATCGCTCTGTAGTAAATTCCAATGTTTCTGTATGATCTGAAAACTTTGTCTCGAATATTTTGAGATGTACATCAGAGGAGCGGAATTGTTCTTGGGTTTAGGTGTTAATAGATCTTTTTGTGTTAGATGGCTAGATCTCGTGTTGGCATTTTGTAGAATGTCATCTGGGTATCCTCGTCTTTCAAAACGTTCAATCAGTTGAGAACATTCAATGTCCAAGCCGGCTGGGTCAGATATGATTCTCTTCAATCTCAATATCTGGATGTATGGAAGACTTTTCAACATGGGTTTGGGATGAAAACTGGTAAAGTGTAGCAGGTTATTTGCATCTGTAGGTTTATGATAAATGGTGGTAGTTACTGTTCCTTCATGGATCTTCAGTCTAATATCTAAGAAATGAAGATCTGGTTCTCCATCGTCTATTGTAAATTTGATCTTTGAATGTACTGAGTTCATGTAGGACAAGAACTCATCCAATTCTGCTCTTGTGCCGCACCAGATTCCAGAAATGTCATCTATAAAACGTTTCCATAGAATAATCTTGGTAGACCATATTTGATTGTTTAGGACGTATTCTGATTCAAATCTGTACATGAAGGATTTTGCATACAGTGGGGCCATAGTGTAACGCTCACCTGGTATCCACGGGGACCTCACTCAGCCTGTTCTGACCTCTTACGACCTCGAACCCTTCCCTGGAGGCTATTCGACTGGAGACTGGGCCTGAAACACAGGATTGGTAGAGTTTAACTCCCTATTGTCTCTGTGTGCTTGAACCCCTTCCTCCCCGGGGTCCAACCCTTCCCTTTGATCCACAGCACACCTTGTTTTCTTGGATAGTGTGCTCTCCGTCCTGCTTTCAGCGCAGGGGCGCTTTGATTGATGCAGGCTCTTTGCTGCCTAGTTACTTCACTGGCAAGAGTCCGACAGCTAAGTATAATGAGTCTTTTGAACAGTTCTCTAACTTCTTTCCTTTCCTTCCTTAGATGATGGCCGGCGTCCGGGGATGGCGGCGTGCTGCTGAGATGAGTAGTGCTGAAGGTGAGTGAGAGCGCGATGCGCGATGCACCCCTTTCATATTTGCATTGAACTGAGTTCTTTTTCTGTGTCTTTTAGGTGCCGCAACGTTTTCAGCGTATGCAACGCCTCTAGATGTTTCCACGCTAACCTGGAGTGTCTTTTCCCTCTTGCAGATGGATGAGAAGTTCCGGAGACAGAGTTCCCCCAGAGCGGCTGGGATTCAGGTAAGCGTTTGAAGCTCGTACAGTATTTAAAAATAAGCGAAGATTTGCAGAATGCTTACTAATGCCTTTTTTCTGTTCTTTTCCCTTTTCCTTAGGAAGCGGCGTGCCGGGATGGGAATGACACCGCCGAAGATGCCCACAGAATAGGAGCGATGAATGATGGGCAGAAGCGCCGCAAGGTAAGGCTGTTCCTAACGGTGTTCTTGTTCTTGCAGGAGCTGAGCGCAGAAGAAAGATGCAGGCCTACTGGAGACCGATCCGAACACGGTGAGTGTCACGCTGCAGGTGCGGAAAACGCAATGCATGTTTCTGGATATCCCAGGTGTCTCTGGGCTGAACCACACCCAAAAGATTAGACCGCACATGCAGTTGTGGGAACCGAAATATGTGGGGGCGTCCATCTTGTCCCCATTAATGCACTACAAGTCCAATCTCCAATGTTATCCTGTGGGAGTGAGTGAGTCTGGTGCCACAAGCGCCAAATCTGACTCCAAGTGGGTCGTTGGAGGGATGGAGAGGCCCTCGAGGGCCATGTAGGTGATCGTGGCCTGGCTCCAGCCTGACTTCTTGGAGGGCTGGGGACATGAGGGGCAGGAATCATGACACATAGCGGACCCCATTGATGTTCCTGATATCTGGTTATAGAAAGTTCCTTGGAAACGGAAATGGCTATTGTGTAGAATCAATTTGAGTAGTTCAATGAGGTTTATAGTCATAATGTAGAAACCAATAATGTCGAAAGTCATTTTTTCGAGAAAAAAAATGTCGAAAAAAAAATGTCTAATTTTTTTTTAATGCATTTTTTTTTCGAAATGAGGGGGTTCCCTCCAACCCCCCTTTTTTATTTTTTTTTTGTTTTACCCATTTTTTTTAGCCCGAACCCCAAAATAAATATATAATTTTAAAAAAAGGAATTCGCCATTTTTTTTTCAACATTTTTTTTTTCGAAAAATTGTCATTCGACATTATTTTTTCCAAAAAATGACCGACCACCGTTCAATGATGAATTCTGGAAAATGGGAAAGTACATGGAAGGGGGGAGAAGTGGAAAGTGCGGAACAGAGGAAACAGAATGAAAAATAAATAAATAAATAAATAAAGGTGGTAAACGGTGGTAGTGCAGCACGCAAGTGGCAAAGTGCTAGGTGAGTCAACTAGAGTGTATCTGAGAAGTGCAGAAGAAAAGTGAGTGTGGGACTGTATGGGTACAGATACAGACACCAGTGCAAGGGGTGGCCCGGAGGCAGAGCAGGAAAGTGACAGGGTGAGCAGGTACCTGGGCCTGAAGGACAGAGGGTGGCCAGATGCACGGTGCCAAGAGATCAAAGCAGATCAGCAGGGGAGAAGAGGGGCAAAGGCAGAAGCGAAGAGGAAGGTCTTGAGCTGCTTCCAGAACTGGAGATGGTTCTACTCAAGTTTCAAGATGGCAGGGAGGCTGTTACAAAGGGAGGATCCAGCTGAAGACAGAGATCTACCCTAACTCGTTTCTTTGAAAAACGGCAGACCCTGAGGGAGTTAGAGGTGGAAGGGCTCAAGAGGGGAGGTATTTACGGAGGGATATTGGACCCAGGCCCCAGAAAGCCTTGTGGGCAATGCAGAGGGTATTAAATTTCATCCTTGCATACACTGGTAGCCAATGAAGGGATTTCAGAGCTGGAGAGATACGATCCCAGGGCTTGAGGCCATGGACAAGTCTTGCAGTCCTGTTCTGGATTAGTTCTAAAGGGCAGAGGGTGGAGGAAGGTAGATTTAGAAAGAGGCTGTTACAGTAGTCCAACCTAGAGAGAACCAGAGCTGGCATTCCTGCGCCTGAAAGCGATTCATCTATGTCCCTACTTGAACAACTGGATAATCAGAGCAGAATCTCCAATACAAGCATCATACCACCTGCAGTTTCTTCTCAACCTGATGTATTCACCAGGTCTTGTAGTTTACATAAACAAAATCCACCCTCATTTCAACTCTGAGATTAGATTTCATAGGTTTCCTATGGGATTCAGCATTAGACACAAGTGAAGGATGTTCTAGAGATGGTAGCCTTTTTTTCTGTCTCACTCTCAAACTACTGCATAGTAGTTCCTGAGACAGTTGGGTGTTATGGCAGCAGGTGTCCTACTGGAATCCTTGGGCAGATTGCAAATCCACATCCCAGCCTTGCTCCGGCAAGACCTTCACTGGTGGGAAGAGCACAGAAACTTTGCATGGACCTGCAAGTCCATGCCAAATGGAAAGAGGAGGATTCTCTCGAATACATAAACTTCCTGGAATTGAAGGTGCCCTTCCTTGCTTTACTGCATTTTTACTGGTGATAAAGCATTCCGAAATTCCTTATCCTTACAGACAATGGGCCTCATTACAAGAATGGAAGTAATGGAAAAATGAAGGCGGAGTGGTAATAGCGGCATCGATAATGGGTCCGGGGCATTCCGACCCGACAACCCACCAATACCGGCACCGCCCGTACCGTGCCCCCTCATACCAGCATGGGCGTGTACACGCGCCCCTTCGGGGAGCAATTACTGGCATGCCTGTAATAGGAGGACATCACAACCCACGCGGACATGCAAATACCGGCATCCCAAAGGCGGTAATCAGGGGGTGCACGATGCTGGCCATACAGGCATCGCGGACCACCCGCAAACAGCAATCAGCAATCAAACCAACTGCCACAGGTGCACACAATCACCACAGGTGGAGTCAATGGAGGCTGGGCCAGTATAAAATGAGTACACCCACACACCACACCCCTTCCTACACCAAAATGCTACCACTAGCTGTTGCAATCATGGCGCTGGAGGACATGCCTATACTGCTACATCTACAGCAAGAACAGCAACTCCAACAACAACTACAGCAGCAACAACAGGCAGAACAGAGGAGACGCAGGAGGAGAAGGAGGGCCAGACAGGGCCAGCAATTACCACCAGCGCAGCCTCGTAGGCAGCCACCAATCCCTCGCATCAGACCCAAGGCATTCAACCTAACCCCTGAGCAGATCCACACCCTGTACCGGTTGGACCGGGACACCATCACCACCATAGTGGACATGATACACAACGACATTGCCAGTCTCATAGAAATACGCACTGCCATCCCCGCGCTACTACAGGTGGTGTCTGTGCTCCACTTCTTGGCCACAGGCACCTATCAACACACAGTGGGGCAGCTGCATGGCATTTCACAACCACTATTTTCACGCATGCTGAACCAAGTGCTGGATGCCCTCCTGAAGCATGCAAGCACCCACATATCCCTACCACAGACTACCCAGGAGATAGCCGAGACCAAAGTAGGCTTCCATGCACTGGCAGGCATGCCCAATTGTGTTGGTGCCCTGGACTGCACCCATGTGGAATTGGTAGTCCCCCATGCCATAGAGGCGGTGTACCGCAATCGCAAGCAATACCATTCCATCAATGTGCAAATGGTATGTGACTCCAGCAAGATCATCACACAGTGCTGCGCCCGATTTCCCAGATCAACACTTGATGCCATGGTGCTGCGTAGCTGTCATGATGCCCGCTCCCGGGGAGCCGGTTCAAGCCCTGCGTCCCCGAAAGCGGACATCCAGTCCCCAAGGAAGGACCCAGCAACCCCATATAGGGGCCCTTTGGACAGTGTCCTGGCGCCTATGGCGCCAGGCTCATAAAAGACATCAGTCCTGGCGCCATAGACGCCAGGCTCATTATGGGAGTGCTTGGGTGCACTTACCTGATGCAGACCATGCTGCAGGATCCCGGCCTCCTTGAGGCCTGAAAGGAACTACTTTACCTGTGGGACTAATTTACCATCCGGGCGTGGTCGTGGAAGGATACATACTTGATTGGATGAAGGATACATACCTGGAACTTCTTCCAAGGCTATTTAAACCCCACCCGAACAGCCAAACGTGCTTCGCGTTGTTCTGCATCTAGCAGCTGGACGCTCACCGTGTCTGCTCCTGCATCCTGACTTCTGCCACGCCTGCCAGCATCCTGGATCACCTGCAAAGGAAGAGAAGAAGAGAAAAGAAGAAGGAAAAGTCCTTACCTGCTAAATCCGCATCCCGGAGACATCTCGCCGACAATCCTGAAAAGGAAGACTTTAATTTAAAAGCTCATCGCGTCGATCGCTGCAGCGCCGCATTCCACTCACCTTTACAGGGCGCCTCCATGTTCAGCAGCGATCATCCGGATTCGCAGTCACGCCCCATCGCCTAGGGAGAAAAAAGACCAGAACAAAAGGTGAGAGAGAGAAGGGAATAAGGAAAGCTAAATCTCCATGTTAAGACTTACCTGTTGATTCATTCCCTCTTCATTTCGGGACCGCGCCGCATCCTGGCATTTCCGGACCCCGGCCCCTAAGGGGAAAAAAAGACATCAGCGTTAATGAGCAAATGAAAAGACATTACCAAAAAACGCTCATTAAAGACTTACCTGATTTCTACAAGGATTTCACCTCTCATCTCGGGTCGGTGCCTGTTCCCCGTCATTCCGTACCCCGGCCCCTATGGGGAAAAAGACACTAGCATTAGCACATTAATGCATGGACACAAGTGGAACCTCTTATCAAAAAACTTACCTGGAAGCCAAGCAAGTTTGGTGCTCACCAATCCGAAAATCCAGTGAAGTAACTGGATACCAACGCGCCCCTGCATCAGAAGCAGGATGGAGAGCTCGTCCTTCCAGACCCTATGAAGGATACTTCTGCGAGCCAGGCAAGCCAGATTTGGGGGCCCGGTCCAGTCTGTCTTCCGAACCCTGCGCATCACCTTAGAAGAGGTCACAGCAGCACGAACCAGGCCAGCGCCTCCGTGGGAGTCAGGTGAGCGTAACAGTAACTCCACGCTACCCCGTCACATGGAGCGACATGCTGGACCACGTGCCTGGCTGCTTGGTGAGTTGCCTGAGTGGGCCATGGCAGTGCAATGGGCTACTGATGTGTAGGGATGCATACTCCACCTGGGTGAGAAGGGGGGATGCATACTCCACCTGGGTGGGAAAGGGGGGTGGGGATGCATACTCCACCTGGGTGGCAATTGACGGTGATTAAAGAATGCATGCAGAGCTAGAAACTCCTGACCTGAATCTCCCAAACCCAAAATGACACATCACTGGCAAACATTTGACCAATTATGCATATCAATGACAACAAGTAAGAGGCACAACCAGACCACCATGGGTATGTCAATAAATGCATGACTGAACAGGGTTGCAACTGTGCCAGTGTGGCTAGTGTGACCATGCACAGTGTATAATACACAGCATAAATGGGAGGCTAAACATTGTTGTACAACAACAGTACATCCGCCTCAGCATGCATTATTTCACCCTTCATCATCTATTGAACGCCATCCAGACTAACACACCTCATAGCAGTATAGTATGCATCTAGTTAACATTCTTGCATATGACACCAAATAGCTGCGGCCATGACTGTGCTTCCTGAAGGTGGCAGCTCAGAGTGACACACACCTATTTGAATTTGCTTGCAGGTGATGGAGGATATCCCTTGAGGCCGTGGCTACTTACCCCTGTGCAAACCGGCAGAACAGCCATGAAGAGGAGTACAATCGTGTTCACACCCGTACCGTGTTGTGATTGAGCAGACCTTTGGCCTGTTGAAGGCGCGTTTCCGCTGCCTAAGCAGGTCTGGTGGGGCACTCCTTTATAGGCCTGAGCAGGTGGCAAAGATCACCATGGCCTGTGTCAGGCTGCACAACATGTGCGTCCAGAGAAATGTACCACTGCCACCTGACATTGACATGCATGCACCGGGTGAGGATGATGAGGATGGAGACAGAGGTGAAGTAGCCCCCCTGCCAGTACGTGATGCACAGGATGGCCATGCAGTACACCAAGCACTGATTCACGAATACTTCGGAACCACAGGGAATATGATAGACATTTGTCAGTGACACACTGGGTCCATGTGGACATGCAAACAGGGATTGTTGGGAGTTGGCCACTGAACACCGTCACACATTAAATGGATACACACGAAATGAACAATGTCCAGCCATTGAATGTTTTTTCACACAACGGGTGTATTAGTTCAAACAGCAAAAATGTGACCACTCCCCCCCCTAGCCCCCAGTGAACTCCCAAACCCACCCAACAAACTCCAAAAACCCCCAGTGAACTCCCAAACCCACCCAACAAACTCCAAAAAATGCTCCCCTTCACACCCAACCATGTGTCCCACTCCCATTGTCCGCCCACACTACTTGCGGGACTTTTTGCTGTCCGTGGGCGGCATTTTGGTGTGCCGTGCACTCCTTCGGGTCTGGTGCACAGGGCTGGTGGGGACTGAGGAGGCAGGTGTGGTGGCTGATGATGAGTCGGTGGCAGGTTCCACGCCTGCTGCAAGGCGTGGCCGCTGCATGTGGAGCAAGATTGAAGTAAGTACTTATGTTACTGCCCCCAGACAGTCCCTCATCAGAACAGCCGATGCATTCACAGCAGCTGTGTTTGCTGCAATGGCTGCTGTGGTCCCCGCAATGGCAGTGGCGATTTCCAGCCTGGTGTCCTCTCCATCGGCAACGTACTGCCGCAGGAGCTCCAACATGGCCTGCTGTCAGTCCTCCACCCTCGACAGATGTGACTTGAGGGTGTTGGTGGGAGCTGGAGTGGTGGGTGGTTCACTCACGGGGCCTGCATTTTGGGTGCTGTCCTCCTCAAAGGGGCTCAGTTCAGAGTCATGGAGGCAGGGATCAGCAATGCTGTAGGTGTGCGAGGGCTCGATATGGGGCGGGGGGTGGACACAGGGCTTGGGCTGGGTGGACATGTCACTTCTGTGCCTCCCTCCTGGTCCACATTGCCATCCATGTCATCCTCAGTGGTGGCCGGTGCTTGTATGGACTCCCCTTCAACTGGTGTGGGTGTGGGCTCCTGGGTCTCTAGTGTGTGAGGCACACTGGCAGCAGGTGTTGTTGGCTGTGTCTCAACTCGGTCAGGCACACTGGCTGTGGGTGTGGCCTGCTTGGCTGCCACGGAGGTGGTGGTGGTGGTAGCCCTTTTCTTTGGGTGGGACGTGGATGCCCTTGCGGTGTTGTCTTGCCTGCCATCTTCCTCATAGGTGCCTGGGGGGTAGAAGAGATGCAGGGCATCAGTGATGTGGTGTTGGTTATGGGTTTGGCACTCAGCATGCATTTCTGTCTGGCAGGGTTTGGGCCGCCATCTGGACTTGGATATGTTGATGTGGGTGTTGGGACATGCATTGTCTAGCCTAGACTCTCTTCCACATCACTTGTGCTACGTCATGGTTTCCCCTACAGGGATCTGCAGGGTCACTCACCTCCTTCTGGGGATAATGCTGCACCCGTCTCCATCTCCCTGAATCCCTCGATGGACTCTGGATCTATGAAGCTGCTTGCGGCCTCCTCCCAGGGCATCATTTTGGCAGGAGAGTGGGGACCCCCGCTGGGGGCCATGGCCTGCCTCCTGTTGCTTGCCATGATGTTGCGGACCCTCAAGCGGAGGTCATCCCACCTCTTCCTGCAGTCCTTGGCCTACGTGCAGTCCTTGACACCACGTGGGGTGGTTCCTACGGCTGACACCTTGCTGCACCTCACGCTTCATGTCATGGGATTTCAGTGGTTAAGATTCAGTCTAAACCTTCCAGCCATCACCTCTTTGTTTTTGCTTTTTCACCCCGAGTGGGACGAGAATTTCTCTTTTTTTAATTATATATTTATTTTGGGGTCCGGGATTAAAAAAAAATGGTAAAAAAAATAAAAATTAAAAAAAAGAGGGGTTGGGGGGAACCCCCCCCCATTTCGAATAAAAAACATCATTAAAAAAAAATGCGACTTTTTTTTTCCGCCTTTTTTTTCGAGATTTTATTTTTTGAGATTTTTGTTTTCGAGATTATGACCATAAACCGAACGATGGTCTGGAGGGTTGCCCCGAGCAACGGCAGTGGTTAAGATTCAGTCTAAACCTTCCAGCCATCACCTCTTTGCTTTTGCTTTGTCACCCCGAGTGGGAAGGGTATGCCCAGACGTGGGTCCTGTGCCTGCTGGGCCTAGAGACCCAAGCTACTCCTCACTGATGAGCCCCAACAAGTGTGAAACATGTTTGGGGATGCTTGTGGTCTCGTGCAGAATGGATGTGACCTAGCTGTTCGGGCTCGACTGCCCCTTTTGGGGTGGGGACAAGCCTGATTTACATATGGTCTTTCCCCTTCTGTAATGGCTTGGCAGGCGAAGAACGATGGTCTGGAGGGTTGCCCCGAGCAATGCCAGTGGTTAAGATTCAGTCTAAACCTTCCAGCCATCACCTCTTTGTTTTTGCTTTGTCACCCCGAGTGGGACGGGTATGCCCAGACGTGGGTACCGTGCCTGCTGGGCCTAGAGACCCAAGCTATTCCTGACTGATGAGCCCCAACAAGGGCGAAACATGTTTGGGGATGCTTGTGGTCTCGTGCAGAATGGATGTGACCTAGCAGTTCGGGCTGGATTGCCCCTTTTGGGGTGGGGCCAAGCCTGATTTGCATATGGTCTTTCCCCTTCTGTAATGGCTTGGCAGGCGAAGAACGATGGTCTGGAGGGTTGCCCCGAGCAATGCCAGTGGTTAAGATTCAGTCTAAACCTTCCAGCCATCACCTCTTTGTTTTTGCTTTGTCACCCCGAGTGGGACGAGTATGCCCAGACGTGGGTCCCATGTCTGCTGGGCCTAGAGACCCAAGCTACTCCTCACTGATAAGCCCCAACAAGGGCGAAACATGTTTGGGGATGCTTGTGGTCTTGTGCAGAATGGATGTGACCTAGCAGTTCGGGCTGGACTGCCCCTTTTGGGGTGGGGCCAAGCCTGATTTACATATGGTCTTTCCCCTTCTGTATTGGCTTGGCAGGTGAAGAACGATGGTCTGGAGGGTTGCCCCGAGCAATGCCAGTGGTTAAGATTCAGTCTAAACCTTCCAGCCATCACTTCTTTGTTTTTGCATGGGATTTCATGAGGTCTGCATGTGCAGCAAGTATGTCCGCTAACATATTCAATTTAGCGTTGGAGAAACGCTGTTTCCGCAGCGGGGGGTGGTCTTCCGGGTAGCCTTAGACATCCTCAAGTATTGGCCCAGAGCTCTCCAGGAATCAACTAGTGGTTTGGGAGGAATGCAATGGATTGTGTTTTTAAAGATGGCCGCCGGCCCATTTCCCGTTCTGACGCAATGACGTTATTTCCGGGTCCGGTTTTACGAGCCTGGTATTAGCATGTTGGTATTACCGGGTCGGTATTTACGGGTTCCTCCTAGGCAGTGGCGATATCGGCGGGTCCCGTGATGGTGCTATCGGGGGGTTGGAGGGCCTTTTGCGGCATGCCAGTATGGCCATTACCGGCATGTGGGTTCGCGCATGCTTGCGCACTCGTAATCACCCTCTATTAGCGGCGTCATACGAGCATGGACCCACTTGTTCCGCCATGCTGGTAATTACCCCATTTTTACCGCGCTACTCGTAATAAGGTCCAATCTAGTGACCATGTTCTACGTGACCAAACAGAGAAGCACCAGATTGGCGAATTTATGTGCTCTAGCTGTACATCTATGGAACTAGGTATTAAGCGACAACATAGTCGTGCAGTGGCTCATCTGGTAGGAACGGACAATGTTCAAGCGGACAGCAGCAGCAGCTCTTCTGCCAACTGCGAATGGAAAATGAACTATCAGATCTTTCTAGAAATCTTTATCTCCAAAGGATCCTCCCTCGGCGATCAGTTTGAAACGGAACTCAATAGCAAGTGTAATCAATACGCCTCCTGGAAGGGGAAAAGGATAGGATCGCTGGGAGATGCATTATCTATCTTGTGAAAAAACATGTTTGCTTACCTGTTTCCCCGTCTTCATCTGATTCAGAGAGTATTGCAGAAGTGCAGGGTCTCCATTCATGGTGATCTCCTGACCACTCCCCATTGGCCACCAAGGCACTTATACGCTGGCACCTGCAAAACGAACCTATAGTCACCTAGGCTTATCAGCTGATCACATTGAAGAGCTGAGCACTGCCAGGAAGCCTTCTACATGGGCACAGTACAGGGTAAATGGCTATGGTTTTTACATTGGTTATTAGAAAAATCAACTGCAGGCCTCAATAGACGACACTCTTTCTTTCTTGACAAGTCTGGTTCATTCAGGCACACAGGTCTCATTGTACAGAATGTATTTGGTGCATATTTCGCGACTATGGAAAGACTAGTATCATTATTTGAACCTAATACCCATATGTTCCTCCTGCTATGGCGACCGATTATGAGCTGGGATCTTAATGTAGTCTAGCAGCTGTGGCACTTTAGCCTTTCCAGCCTAAGGCATTGATACACTTGCACTTAGTTTAATGGAGCTGCAAGCCTTATCTGTAAAAGAGGCTCACGTTTCACAGAGTTTCCCAGAGACCCATGGGCCCATCTTGAATCTTATCGAAGGAAAATCAGACTTCCACATAAACCAGGAAATAGTTCTACCAATTTTCTTTCCAGATCCTCAGACAGAAGCTGATCAAATCCTCTATTCCCTTGACATTCGAAGGGCCTTGAGGTTTTATCTCAAAGACCAAGCCTCATAGATATTCAGGCAAACTGTTAGTCACTTTTGATGGCGCAGAACCAGGCAGACAAGGGCTAAAGCCACTATAGCCAGATGGATTTTCTAATGGATTCCTACATCCAACAAATTCCTCATTGTTGATATTAATCTCCCAGCGTAGCTGCTCTTCGCAAATGTTTCAGCCGCCAAGGGGCAGAGTGTGGCTCTGCCCGACGCCTATACATGGCCAGTGCCGGAACATGATGGGTGAGGCAAGTATATATTGAGGTTATGCGCCCTGTGACCTTGATTACATTTTTCCACGCTTTCTGCTTTCTTGTGAACACTGCTTCAATTGAAGTTCTCTTCTTCTCTTTTTGTACCATGGTGAATACTACAAAGTCCTCAAGTTTTAAACTCTGCGTCAGCTGCGGACATCATATGTCCATCCCCAATCCTCATAGGATCTGTCTTTATTGCCTCAGAGAGAAGCACGACACTCAGGATTGCCGGTCATGCCAGTGGATGTTTTCCAAGGCGCCTTGGGAGTGTGCAGCAAAACTGTTCACTTTTCTCCACAAAGAGAAGAGTGACAAACGGACTTGAAAGGACAAAAAGAAAAAGAAGCACAGAAAGAGCTCTTGTTTCCCTCGAAGTACTTCAAAACATAATTCTTCTTCCTCCTTGAGGAAAAAGTGTCATTGCTTCAGGGACTTCTCAAAGGAGCAGGTACCTTTCCGCCCCAATCCTCTACATGTTTGACATCTTTGCCAAGGGCCACAGAGCCTGTGACATCAGTCACTGCGCCAACTGTTTCAGCCTCAGTGCCACTGTAGTCCACCGTGCTTGGACGAGCCAGCAGAGACCCTGGACAATCCTGTGACTCCATGCCCTTTGGCTCGACCACGGCAAAAACTGACAAGGATTTTCCTCGAGGTTGCCCTGCTCTGTCTTCCAATGTCAGTCTTCCGGCTCCAAACCTTCTGTCCTTGGTGCAACTTGCAGAACCAAGTTTCCTCTGGAGTATGCTCCAATCCTTAGGGGAGCATTTAGGTCTCGAATAGAAGACATTTATGATGAGGAAGCTGATCCCATCTGCTTTGGGTTGGAACCCCGATGCCCCATGGAAGTTAGGGACTTCTCAGATAAGGAATCATATAGTTCTAATTTACTCATCCAATCTGAATAGTATACTAAAGCTTTTTGTGTGATGACATTGCCCAAGGATAAGCTGGCTACCGTCTTGGCATTTCCTTTTCAAATAGTCGCTCTTTAGTCTGCGGTTCCTTTCCTTAGATCTTCCGGACTTCTCTCTCATCTTTTTATGTCTTGTCTGCGCCCTCACACCTATGGGTCTATGGATGCGCTTTATAAATGTAATAAAGTAAAGTAAAGTAAAAAGGCAGAGACTGATAGGCAAGGTTTTTTCATCCAGGCTCTGCTGGATGCTACGGGTTAACAATTCAGCCTACGAGGAATTAACCTTATCAATTGCCAGCAAGTATTGCCAGGGAGGTCTGGCATTGTCTCTGGTTCGAGGGAAAATAAGCACAAAGATGCCATATTTGCGCGCCTTTCTGCCCAAAAATCCCCATAATTCGAACAAGGATTTTCGGGCAAAAAGGCACGCAAACCTGCGTTTTTCACGCAAACAATTCCACGAATGAGGCTGAATGTGTCTTGTCATGACTGCAGGTAGTCTGCATAATCTAAAACAAGTATATCAAATCTCTTAAAGGAAAAGAAAAAACATTTATAGAGATGCAATCAGACCTTTTGGACAGGATGATTAGAGAAAACAATGTCAAAAAGTTCTGGAGCATTGTGGCTCGTAGGTTCCATAACAGGGAAGGGTAGTTTTATTTCTTCGACATAATGGGTATCCCAAATTTAAGCAAATCCTGTTCAATGCAGATGCAGTAGTCTCTTTATATGCTTGGAAGCTAGGTTGCTCTTCAAGTAGAGTTACCTTTTCCTTACATGAAGTTATGCAGGCATTTAATGGTAGCAAGGCTGGTAATGTCAGCCGCCTGGGCGACATTAGGTCAGAAATGTATAAATGGTTCCTGGGGTGGTGAGCACCAATTTGTTTGAAACTGTTAAATGCGATTGCACGCACCCAGGTTCTCCCACTTTCATGGAACAAGAGTATTATTATACCTGTTTTTAAGAAGGGCGTGTACGCCTATCCTCATTGTTATTGCCATGTAACTCTGTTATACAGCGCTTCAAAGATCTTCGCTAGTTAATTGGCAGCTAGGTTAGTCGAGTGGGCAGAGGATAATGACATACTGCCCATCTATCAAGTGAGATTTAGGAGTGGCTTCTCTACGATTGATTACATTTTCGCTCTTAAAACAATCATTGAAAAGTATCTCTCAATAAGACGTGGTCAAGCCTATGCTGGTTTCTTCGACCTTGCGAAGCGCTTTGATTCTTTGGATCGAGCCCTGCTTTGGGTAAAACTCCAAAAACTGGGTTTATCTGATGCTCTTCCGGAGTTCATAACCTGCCTCTACTCAGATACTATGGCCTCTGTTGGCAGCCATGCTGGCTAAAGGGTGGCGATGGATTTTGAAACTAACAAAAGGGTTAGACAGGGCTCCCCAATGGCACCTTTGCTTTTTATGATTTTTCTCTCGGATGTTAAGCCTCTTTTTCAACAGGAAGGTTTATACCACCAGCTTTGAATGGAGTTAGTTAACCCAATCTTTTATGTGCTGACTGCGCTATTTTACTTGACCTTACTCCAAAGGGGTTAGGACGTAGCTTAAGCTACGCTGCTAGTTACTTTGTGATAAAGGGTCTGAACTTAAATCTCTCCAAGTCAAAACAGTAGTCTTTGGCAGTAAAAAACGAAATTATCAGGGTCAATTAACTTAATGATAGAAGTTGTGAGAACCTATTGCTATCTGGGGACAGTTTTTTCAAGTAACTTGGAAAAATGCTATGGACAGGCGTGAGCTGCCTGACAAGGTTTTATTACTAATTTGGTGGTTGCCCGCTAGACAAATGCGCCCAGGTTTTGGAGGCTAAAGTCTACTCAGCCGTTTTATATAGCTGTGAAATATGGGGTAATGTGAATTGTCAGGCCTTAAACCATACTCAGAATGTTTTTTGAGGAAGTTATTGGCTTTGGGACTGGTTGCCCCAAGGGAGGCTCTACGGTTGGATGTGGGTAGTCCCAGTATTAGTTTGCAGGTGGAACTAATATTTTTTGAATATTTATTCAGAAACTATCTACAATGACCTCGGAGAACCCCAATGCTAAGACTACTAAAATGGAAATGAAGTTTAACTTGCCTGAAGTTATTTATCCTGGGTTTAGGTGGTGTGCGACTCTTTGCAAGAATTGGGGAATAGATTTCATCCAGTTAAGGACGGGTGCTATAAATAAGTTAGCTAAAAAAGAAAATTAAGGCGTTAGAACTAGAACAGGTTATGAGAGCCATTATGAACCTGAGCTCCCTGAAATATCTAGCTGCTGCACCTCTGAAAATATCTTAATAAGTGCAATAAGATCTCACGAACAAAGGCGTATTATTGCAATGGTAAGACGTAACATCTTACCTTTAAGGGGTTGCATGTCCAGGCTCTTCAAAAATAGGAACTGCTCCTGTGACAGCAGGGCTATTAAGGATTAACCCAATTTTTTGTTGATTTGCAATATATTATTGGATTTAAGAAGAACGTGGCTTTGTGGCCATTTTATATGTAACAATGTTACAGCAGTTTCTGAGGCATTGTTGTTTATTCTGTCTTTATCTGATCGCTGTGAAGCGATTGCAAAGACAATTTTAACTTGACCTCTTTTGTAATGTTTTACTTATTTAAGTTTGTAGATTTCTACATTTTTAACTGCTGTGCATATTTTATCTGTATTTGATGTCTTATTTTGTAAATATGTATGTGTTGCTTTTTGTTTTTATTGTATTTGTTTTGTAAATGGCACAAGCGATTAAAAGTATTTACCTGCCCAGCTCTCAGATGAATCCTATGGAGAAAGTGACGACTTGCTGGATATTGCTGCTAATTTGCAAGAGGTAAGTGGTCTGGACACCTGACCAGAATTTGCTCCTACCCCGGTTAAACCTCGGGCCGCTTTTAAATGCCTTCTAGCAAAGGTTGTTGATATCTTCGGGTTATCAGCCCCTTCTAGACCCAAGGTGAAGTTCGAGCTGACAGACATTCTGGATGAAGGTCCACAAAGAGAGAGCCCACTGCCCTTCAACCCCGGGAGTGGAAGCACCAATTTTGCAATTATGAATAAAACCAGCCTCTCAACTGTAGACCAGGATCTAGACAAGAAGCACAGGATGGGTCCTTCTGACCCTCTGTTCCTGTCTTGTAATGCCTCCCCAGAACATTTAGTTGTCCAAATGTATTTTCTCTCTTTGCTCATGTACCAGGAGAGCAAAAGACTGAATGCCTGGGGAAAAAAAGGTCTTTGATTCAGGCAGCCTAGAAGATCCACCAATGCCTCCTTTGCCTTGGCCACATTTCATTTTTGGTCTTGGATCCACAGTTTCAGAGGCGGCCGAACACATCCATGTAGGTGACATGAGGTTAGGTTCTGAGGCCCTATTAAAAGATAGTGAGTAGGCTTCACATCAAATCCTCTCATTCTTGATACTGGTGATTGTTTGGCTAGAATGATGGCCACAGCAGAAGTGTTAAGGACATACTACTGGCTGAGAACCACAAGTTTCACCCCGAATGTCCAAGCCAAACTCCTAGACGTGCTGTTTGACGGCAGCTATCTGTTCAGGATAAAAGCAGATGAGTCCCTCCCGACATTACAGGCTGCAAAGTCTCTGGGACTAGTGGTCCAGAAGCAACAGCCTGCAACCCCCATGAGCAGAGGTAGGGTGTTTCGTCCCTTCACCACTTATGCCCAAAGTAACAGAGTCCTTGCTCCCTGTGGCAAGCAAGTGCCCTCGGCACCACCGGATGCAAAGCCCCTGTAAATAAAACCTCCACCTCTGTGGGAGGCAGATTTTCCCATTTCTGCAAGAAATTGATTCTTACCACTTCGGATGCCTGGACCTTACAGGTCATTCATCAAGGATACATTCTCCCTTTTACTCAGCACGCCCCAGACCATCCACTGGCCAACCAGTCCTTATCTCCAGACCCTCCCCGGCTGGAGGAGGTTTGTCCGCTTCTAGCAAAAGGGCCCTCAGATCCGGTACCCTGCACGGAAGAGGCAAGGTCGGGTACTCAACTTATTTTCTGATGCCAAAGAAGGATGGGGGTTTATGTCTCATCTTGTATCTGCAGCTCCTGAACCTATACTTGCGCAAAGATTAGTTCAAGATGGTCTCTTGGGCTCAGATCCTTTAATCACTCGACCTACCAGACTGGCTGGTCTCCCTAGATCGGCAGGACGCTTACTTCCATGTGCCTGTCCACAAGGGACACAGGAAGTACTTGAGATTCACAATGCTGCAATACCACTACCAATTCAAGGTATTGCTGTAGGTCTTACTTCGGCACCCAGGGTCTACACCCAACTGCTTGCAGTGGTAGCGGCTCGCCTCAGAAGAGAAGGCATTTTTGTCTTTTTTTTTATCTAGATGTGTCTTGTCTGAGGTCACTGCCCAGAACTGGCATTGGGAAACTTGTACCAGACATGCAATGTGTTGCACGGCTTGGACCTCTCTCTAAACATCACAAAGTCTTGGGTTTCACTGTCACAGTCCCTTCTTTCACCAGAGAGGTCTTAGATATCTGCCTGGGCAGTGATTCTTGCCTCACGCTTGAGTGGCGAACATCTCCAAGATGGTCCATATCCTCTAATTACAGGAGAGGGTTCCAACATCGGTCTTCCTGCGATTATTGCATCTTATGGTCTTCTGCATTCTTGTTGCTCTGGAGGCCAGGCTACGCATGAGGTTGCTTCAGTGGCCCCTCAGTTGTCAGTGTCTCAGATTCAGGGATGCTGCTCAGATCTCGTCCACATCTCAGCAAAGTTGTCCAGAGACCTGTATTGGCGGTCCAAAAGAGACAGCATATCGAAAGAGGCTTTGTTTCATCAACCCTGGCCCCAACGGACACTAGTCAGGCATATTCGTGAAAGGTTAGGGTACTTGTCTCCAAGACCTGATGTTGAGCGATTTGTGGTCTCTGTCGGAAAGTCGGTAGCACATCAATTTGCTAGAGTTGCGAGATCAGGCTGGTCCTGGTCAACTTCGCCCTTTCGATACAGTGCAGGACTGTGTTGGTTCTGACGGACAACACAGTTGCCATGCACTAGCTCAACAAACAACGTGCTGTGGGCTCGTGGCTTCTGTGCCGAGAAGCAATGCAATATTTGTTTTGGGCTCTGGAGAACAGCATGTCTCTGATGGAAGCTCATCTGGCTGGCAGGGAGAACGTCATTGCGGATACCTTGAACAGCCAGACCTCTGCCTCCCACGATAGCAAGCTGTGCCAGGAAGGTCTAGAGGAGGTGTTTTCCCAATGGGGGACTCCTCAGGCGGTTCTCTCCGCTTCCAATTTGAAGAAGAAGTGCAGGTGGTTATGGTCGAGGATATTTCCACAACATGGAGCTCTGGGGATGCTTTGACGGTCGGGTGGGATTTCTACTTGCTCTATGCATTCTTGGCAATTCCTGTCATGGTGCTGATTCTCAGGGGCCCGTTCAGATCCACAATGATTTTGGTCACTCTGGATGGGGCCTGGAGAATATGGTACCCAGAGTTGCTGGACATGGCCATCTGCCCTCTCTGACGCCTTCTAAAAAGAGTGCACCTCTTCTCCCAGTGGTTAATTCTCCATCTGAACCTCCCCAGTCTCAACCTTCATGCCTGACTGCTGAAATCGTGAGGTATAAGGAGTGGGATTGGTCCTGAACGTGCTCCTCTCTGCTAGGAAACCCACCACCAAATTCATTTACGCCTGTTGGTGGTGTAAGTTTTCAGCTTGGTGCCGGGAGAGGGATCTGGATCCTTTTACCTGTTCCACATCTTCAGGTTTGGATTTTATGCTTTCTTTGGCCTGGATGGGCCTGCAGATTGGCACTGTGACGTGGTATCTTGCTGATATTTTGATTTTCAAGATAAATGTAGAACACGGCTTGTTTTTCATGATCCCCACAGCCATTCAATTTCTGCAGGGATTGTGTAACCAGGTTTCCCCATGCCAGTTTGTTGTTTCGGCTTGGAACTTGAATTTAGTGATGACATTATTTGTGCGGCCTCTGTTTGAGCACCTCCATTCTTATTTAAGATTACTCATCTTCAAGGTGATTTTCCTGGTCGTCATCACTTCTGCGAGATTTGTGAGTGAGCTCCAGGCGTTGTCCGTTAAACCTCCCTATTTGGTTTTCTCCAAAGAGAAGGTAACGTTTAAAGTGGGACATCCTTCCTTCCGAAGGTAGTCTCTGATTTCCAAATGTCTCAAAAGGTCTTTTTTTCACCTGCACCTCATCCTTGGAAGGCAAAGGAGCGATTCCATCGGCTAGCACTGGTGCAGACCCTGAGCTTCTACATCTCTGGGATGAGGGAGACCTGGAAATATTTCTGGTGGTTATTCTGGTGCCCATGCTAGCAGGGCTGTGACCAAACAGATCCTGGTGGATCATCCTCTGCATCTGAGAATGCTATTGTCTTGCTGGTAAAGATGTGCCTAAAAGTCAGAGGGCTCATTCCACCAGTAGGCTGGTTGCCACCTCTGCTCTGCCACTGAATCGCTGTTATGGACATTTCCAAGGTGGCTATGTGGCCATCTATGCACATGTTTTCAAGACATTATTGCTTGATGCTCGTTTTGATAGAGCGGTTGTTAAGAGTTTTCTGATTTAGGTGGTGTCCTTTCTCTACTCTCTTTTGCAGATCAGCGTATGGCTATTGGAGTCCATCAAAGATGAGGAATCCATGGGAGGAAGGAATATCTTAGAAGAACAAATTACTTACCTATCAGAAATGTTCTTTATCATGGATGTTCCTCCCTGAGATTCCTCATTGCCTCCCTAACTGCCCCACTTGGCAGCTATCTAGTACACCTTGGTTCTGTGGTCCGTCAGCATTAGAATGCTATGGCAAAAGGGTGGAACTAAGGTCCTGAGGTGCAACGCCTCACTATATGCTGGCCCTGATGCCATGTCTGACATGTAGAGGCATTGGGCATAGCCAAAGCAGAGCTGTCCAGCACCCCTTGGCGACAGAAAAGATTGCAAAGAGCAGCTGAAGTGGGAGATGAATATCAAAGATGAGGAATCCGTTGGGGGAATATCCATCGTAAAGCACATTGCCAAGAGGTAAGTAATTTATTTTTCTCATGTATTTCCCACGCTTATCAGGTGCAGGGCAAGATTCCGCCTCAAGGCCTTCATGCTCACCGATGAGAGCAAAAGGCACAGAAGTAGCTTTCCAGCGGCATGTACCATGGGAGGCCGGCCATATGCAAAGCATCAACTTGGAACTCCCCGTCAGCTTTTTTGTAAACATTGTGTGCTCGATTCCAGTTCCAGGACTGATGCCTAATTTGGACAACCAATCATAAGATATATCTTTGTAAAAGTGTTAAGGTCCATCCTCCCTTGGTTAGAGTAGTACTTTGTACTTTCCCACAAATATGGAGCAAAGTATGTGGGAGTAAGGAAAAGTTACTGACCGTAGTGGCTACTGTACTTCTAGTCTAAAGTCCCCCTTTCCTCCATAGGCCCACTCTCCATCCACTTAAAATTAATAAGATCAGCCCAGGCAGCAGTTCAGGGACTGATGGGAAAGAGCACTGGAGGTGGGGATTACGGTGTAGTTGCGTTACGCACACGTGGCATGCCTCCATTGTCTATATTCTTAAGGGGGCTGCTGTAAAGACTAGAGGGGGTATCTGTACTTCTGCCCACTATATGGTAGGGTAAAGAAACAAAAAACCCAGCCAGCACTCTCAATTTGGTAGCAATGGACGAGCAGCCAGGCTTAAGCTTTCAGGAGGTGATGCAGGGTGGTTCTTAAGTACAGTGAGTCCCAAGCCCCCATAAAGGAATGTCCACACGCTAGGTTAGGTGATAACACAGCTTATTTATAAAAAATAAGGTTTCTACCAAAATATATACATATAAATAATAACACTTTATAGTTGGAAATACTTATTCAAAGAATGGCAAATATATACAACCCGTGTAGTACCACACAAAATTTAAATTCAGTAATAGATGCACTAACTGCAGACAGTTTTAAATAGGCATGTGAATTCTTAAGTGAGGCGTATCAGCATAGAATAGGGAAGAAGGGCAGGTTAGTTGTGAACAGTGGCAGAAGGCTTTCTTTAGACTAGATATACAATTAAGTGTGAAGATCCCCCTGCCCCCACCTGGGCAACCTGTAATGGAAAAGGTAGGGAGTAATTTATCTTGTCTTTAACAGCCCAGTCCAATAACTTTCAATAAATTTCTGCTTTCTTTTAAAAGGTTCTACCTCCCCTAAGTACTTGAGAGGCCACAGGACTACAGGATCCAAGATGAATCTGAGATCCCTTGACGACTCCTGAGGCTAGAAAATACTCTTCCTCACCCCAGTACCTTTGGTGCCTTGGCAGGGGAAGTGGCAGAGTTTCTTGGTTTCACTCAACATTTCCCTCTGAGGATGGACCTCCCCCTTGGAAGAAGAAGCCACTGGGATGCTGAGTCCAAGAAGAAAAATTGAACCAAAGTATTCCTAAAGTGCAGCAGTTTGGCTCTTCATGGTGCTCTCCTTTGGTTGACTATTTCTCTGACTGAGGAGGTCCTGGGAAGATGAAACTTGCTGTGTGCTCCTTAAAGGCTTGGCAGGTGAGAGTAAGACCTCCTGGGACCCTTCTATGACTTCTGGCGGGGACAGGTGTATAGGTCACTTTTGGTGTTGGGTTTTGGATTTGTGCAGTTGTCTGACTTTCGGTTCTTCGGTGCTGCAGCTGCAGCATGGATCTCTGAACAGATTCTGGTGACCTGGACTCGACCACTGGAGTGGACTCAGACCTTCACCAAGTCTGGTAGTGGGAAACCCACCAACGGACCTTCCTCTGCACGCACCCACTCTGGACACTCTCTCTGGTGGGACAAAGTGGTCAGTGAGGATGGCAAGGATGTCCTTTGAACAGTTCTTAGGCAGTTTGGAACTTTTGCAGCTCTGGGTGTTCAGCAGCACTATGCCAGGTACCCCCTCTTCTGGACGGTAGACAGCAACGGCTTCCAGCGGTCACGAAACCAGACCCTGGGTGACATCAACTCGAGATGTCTGGGCACGCCTCTTCAGGACTCACAAAGACCCCTTCTCCGGACGGCAGGCACACAGGACTGGCTTCCAGGGTACTTCGGATTAAGAGTAGCAGGTTGCACAATGGTCCCTCGTAGCTTGGGAGAGGTCTCCTTACCAGGTCCTCTCTGGATCAGTCCTTTGAATAACACGTTAGCTTTTGGATTACACAAAGAAAATGCAGCAGCAGACTTTACCTCCAGCTGGCGTCATGGAACAGCTTCTTCTTGCTTCGACTTCAGCTACTAAACAAATTGGTGGGTGAGAGGTCCCTAGATATACAGCCAATCACTCAGAAGGGCAATCATGCAGGCAGGCAGCCAATTAGGCTCACGGTCATTCAGGTCAATCACTCCACCCAGGCACCCATAAAAAAAGAATGTGGAGTGGGGTAAGTGTCATGTCAGTTTCAGTCAGGGCTGTCTCATTCATTGTGTGTCACACACAAAAACCAGACACCCATAACACAGAATGTGAATTCACTTCACTCTATTCATACAGGCCCAGCCCCTAGGGTGTACCCACAACACACAGCCTCTGGGAAGGCTCCAGTCAGTCTGACAGAAGGCAGGCCCAGAGCCATATATGGTATTTCTACCCAACAGCCAGTCAGGAGGAAGGGACAGGGTCAGGGCTTCCCAGGACTTTGGGAAACAAGGTAAAAGGCAATAGAAACCAAGAGACCAAAGGGGCCATCTTACCTTCCTGTGGGAATCCATTGATTCCTATGGCAGGGCCAAAGTGTCCCGAAATGGAGGACACTCAGAGCCACTGCCAAGTCAGTATATAGCTGTCATTAGCCCATACTCTGCTCTGTGGGCAACACACAGGTGCACAAAAACACACATACGGGGTACAAGAGTGTAGCCCCACCCATGGGTGCCATAAGGGTATCCAATGGGTGGTGTTCACCAAAAGGAAAACATGAAGAGCTGCACTGCCAGAGATCCAGGCTGTACCTCAGTGGTAAAAAAACATAGAGAAAACACACACAGAGCAGTGGTAGGAAAAGGACTAGGAGGCCCTGTCCCTCATTAAGACATTTCCAGCCTGAGAGCTGAATACTAAGGGTTGCTATGGCTTCATTCCCATCTCCATTCTGCAGGAACTCTAAAAAATGTGACCGAGAGTAGGCCACCATGTGGCGTGGATGGAGGACGCCTGGGCATTTCTCTCTGTCACCCAGTCTGCAGGATTGTAGGTGCACTCCCACTTGCGCCCCCCCCCCCCAAGTGAGACTTGCCTGGATAGGGGGAACGATGACCGCTTGGGGCACATCCGGAGCGAAAAATGAAGTGGATCGACCCAGTGTGGGCCGAGTTACAGCGTTGTCCGGGGGAGAGTGAAAGCAAAAGTGCTTTCTACAGCAGTGTGCCGCCAGGGGACGGAAGCTCAGAGGTAGTGCACGTAGGCCCCCTCGGCCCGGAATTCTCCTACCTCCACGTGCAGATAGGAGGCCGTGGGAGAGATCGTGGACCCCCCAAATAAAGGAGCAAACAAGTGGTGATGCCGTACCTGTGCCGGTGAGACCGCTGGCGACCACCTAGTGCTGCAACGGTCCCCAGTGATACGGCCCATTCGGGGCAAAGGGCTGGACTACCAGAAGGCCTTCCAGGAGAGCAAAGCAGCCCCCCCCCCCACGGGATCAGGAGGGGGCCTTACATGCTGGTGAGTGGACCGGGGGCAATGGGGCCCTACCAGCAGCCTGCTAGTCACATGTGCCGTGGACACCCACCGCAACAGATGGGAGATGTGCAGGGCAGAGGAGCCCTGCCACAGGAGTTACACCACATGTGGGTTTAAATAAAGGTACCCCAGTGACTGGGTAGCTTGGAGAGGAGTAAGAGGTGGTGGAGGTGAGGTCGAGGAGACCTCACCGTTACGCCCCCCATGACCCGGACGAGGTTGTGCCCCAGCCATGCTGAGTAATAGGACCGGGAGGCCCCTTACAAAGGGGCGTGTGCCCACCAGCCGGGAGATTCAGGGTTGAGGTGGCCCTAGGGACCTGAACGGGCCTCTGTCTAGAGGAGACATCAGGAGGGCCTGCAGGTCGAACAGCCAGTAGAAGTGGAGGGGCCTGGAGTGGCAGGTGAAATCTAGGCCTCTCAGTTGGGTGAGGGGGGCCCGAGCGAAACCAGGGGGCATTAGAGAGGTGCCCAGATCCGGTGGGGGGAGACCACCAGACCTCACAGGATCATCAGGCGTATTGGACACTCTTCCTGCCTGTGGAGACTGTGAACTGGCATATGGGATTGAACTGGGGATTGGGAGTAGCCCGTGGTGTGGGAGACCAGGCCCTGACACTCTGGGGCCTGAGGCAGGGCGACAAAGGCCAACCCCATAGGACAATTGCTGCTGAGGTGAGGGCCTCCAATAAAGGGGTGTGTGCCCACCTCACGGGGCCCAGTGTTAAGGAGAGCAGAGACGTCCTTTAGGACCCGAGAGGACTACTGAGGGTGGCAACGGAACAGTAGTGGTGATCTCCCAGAGGAGCTACTGGCGGTTAAGGAAGACCTGGAGCAGTAGGTGGAGGCTGGGTACAGTCGGAAGGTGCTGAGTCATCGTGGGGCGGAGGTTCCCCAGGCTGAGTCCCAACACCTGGGGGTCGGTGGGAGAGGTGTGGGCCCCAAACAAGGGGCGTGTGCCGGCCTCGTCCCCGGGATGTGGCCTGCAACCCCACCCCACGCGAGGGACACTTCGAAGCACTCTCCGTGGATGGTGCACATGCTTGCAATCTCCCGGTGAGGGGGGCCCTGTGAACGGGGGAGAGCCCGGACAGACTAGACCCACTGGTAAAACTAGGAGTAAGGGGTCGCACCCCATCAGAGACTCCACCCAAGCCCAAGGGTTCATGGAAGCCAAATCAAAGCTGGGTGAATTTGCATACACAGGCATACCGGACCCCATGGCCCACCCTGAATTAAAATCAGGAGCATGAGAGCAGATATCGGGGGCAAGGTAGATAAGATAAATGTGAGAATGGAAAAGATGGACGAGAGACTACAGGCGGTTGAGAATAAGCAATACTCCTTGGACACTCTGGAGACCCAAATGGGTGCACGGCTGGGTGAAATAGAGCAGAGAGAAGCAGAGATAGTCTTGATGGACGATTTTGAGAATCACGAACAGAGAAACAACCTACGCTTCTTCAGGATACCGGAGGAGGAAGGCGACTCGGATAGGATCCTTAGGAGGATCATACATAACATTACTAAGCTCCTCCATGAGGATGACTCAATTGATGAGACTAAAATTGAGAGGGTTGACAGATTTGGGGGCTCCGGGAGGGAACCAAGGTCAGTTCTGGCCCGGTTTCACAACTATCCAGACTCAGAATCTTGGAAAGGGCAAAGGACAAGGGACCAGTAATGATGCGAGCCGCCAGGATTACAATTTTCCAGGACCTGCCCTCTGGTACAGGTGGGGATTCACATTCGCTATTCCTTTGAATGGGAGGCCTGAAGTACAAACTTGTTTCGGAGGAGGAGATAAACAAAATGATTGAGGAGCTTCTGGCGGAGATGAGGGGACCTCGGGCTCACAGGGTGAAAGTGGTGCGGACAGACAATGGTGTATCAAGGGCCCGAGAAGGAAGCGGGTCGCAGGATCAAGGAAGTTCCAGAAGCTGAATACTCCCCCGACTGGCATGCCCTGAACACATCACGGACAGGGAAAGTATAACGGCTGTGGTTGTTTGATGGATCTGAAGGAGCATTTGACTGGGAGCTAGAGGGGGGAGTTAGAAGCAGGGGGTCCAGATCGAAGGATCCCACTAAGACAGCTGGATGTATGCGGAGTATGGGGTTTGTAGGCAGTTGTGGTTTGTATTTATCGAATATTACAGAGATTGGGGGCATGGGTGGGGGCACTCTGGTATGAGAGGGTCATGAGCTGTGGCCTGGGTTTTGGACCGGGATGGTGGTTCGGTACTCTTCTAGTGACAGTAACTGGAGGCGCCCAGGAACCTAAGGGGAAGGGAGTGGGGGGAGGGGAAGGGGTTTTTGAGAGTGAAGAGGGTTTGGGTATTTCCTGATCCAACAAGGATGAACGTACATTCCTGTGCTGGCCAGGTGCAATGGAGGGGGTCCACTCCCCGGTGGCTGATGAGGTTGAAAACAAGACTAGGGTATGGCTGACTCAAGGGGAGGAAACGGGGGGAAAGCCAGAGGGTATGTACATTGAATATGAAGGGATTTAACTCCCCGACTAAGTGGTGCCTTGTAGTAAGGGAATTTAAAAGATCTGGGATTGATGTCCTATTCTTCCAGGAGGCGAAATACCTAAGAGGCGAAGATCGAAGGATCCTGTGTGGCCTGGTGGGGGGACAATATTGGAGCTCGGGATAACAAGAAAGGGGGGTGGGGATTTTGGTCCATAGGGGGCTCAGATTTGAGGTTGAGAAGGTGTGGTCAGACGTTGAGGGGAGGGCGGTCTTAATCCTGGGTCTGATCCGTGGAATCAGGTTCACATTTGCCATAATGTATGCCCCAATCAGGGTCAACAGAGGTTCCTGCAGAGGACCCTGGAGAAAATAATGATTGAGGGTGGGGACACTTCATAATGGGGGGAGACTTCAAAGTCTGGAGTGATGCGAATATGGACCGACAGTCTGGGCACTCTGTGGAACAGGAGCCACAGAATCAGTCAGGCAAGGAGCTCAGAATGACCATAGAGTTATATGGGATGCTAGATATATGGCGCCACATTCATCCACGTGTAGGGCTTAGACTTTTTATTCTGCCCCACATGGGACCTTGACACAGATTACATATACATATCTGGGAATCTATGAGACTTTGAGTTGTGGTCAGATATACATCCTGTCAGTTGGTCTGATCATGATATGTGTTGGTTGATTTTGGCTGGGAAGGCCTAAATCCCAGGGGCTTGAAGTGGAGGTGCAATGAGTCTCTATGGGAGGACCTTTGTTTTCCCGATGAGCTAGAGAAGGGCATTAAAGAATTCTTTCAACTTAATGACACTGGGGAGGTGCATAGGGACATAGTGTGGGATGCAGCGAAGGCCACATGGAGAGGGATACTGATTGGAGAGGGGGCTCGCAGGAAGAGGGGGTTTACTCTCATAGAAAGTGGACGGAGGGAGAAAATAAGGGTCTTGGAGAAGCAGGCGCAGCGGATCACGGAGGATAGAGAGAACCTCATTCAAGAGGCTTGGGGTGTTAGGGAGGAACTGAGAGTCCTTGAGGAGGTAAAGATGGTCTGCAGCCTACAATTTTCAAGCAGAAATTCTATGAGAAGGGGGACAAGGCAGATGCTTTATTGGCAGCTAAGCTACGTGGGCAGCGAGCGGAGAGGTGAGTGGCGGAGGTAGAAGGAGGGGGTGGGACTTCTGAGAATTCGGCTGAAGGGATACAGGAGGCATTTGCAGGGTTCTATGAGGGCCTGTATAAGAGTGAAGGGACGGCGGGCACAGAGGAAATTGAGCAATAACTGTCAGATTCAGATCCCCCACTCACAAAAATGGAATCTGAAACCCTGGAATCTCCAATTACGGGGGATGAAATTAGGTTGGCCATAGGGAGGTTGAAGCTAGACAAGGCCCTTGGGGAGGACGGCTTCACGTCTGGATTCTACAGGACCTTTCTCCAGGCCCTACTCCTCTTTCTGATGACGCTGTTTAATGACATTTTGTCTACTGGGAAGGCACCGGACTCATTCACACAAGCTTTAATTTCTGTGATACCGAAAGAAGGCAGGGACCCCCCCCGAGTATGTGGCTTGTATCGTCCGATTTCTCTATTAAATATAGATGCCAAAATGTACGTCACATTTTTTGCCGGCAGGCTTGAGGGACATTTGCCGCGGCTTGTCCACTCGGAACAGGTGGGATTTGTGAGAGGGTGGCAGGGGGCTGATACCATGAGGAAGACGCTCCAGTTAATTAATGAGGCGCAGGGCAGGGAAGATGACCCCACGCTACACTCCGTAGATGCTGAGATGGCCTTTGACAAGGTGAAGTGGGACTTCCTGAGAGTTGTGCTAAGTTTGGTGTTAGCAAGGGACTCATAATGGGAATCATGGCACTCTACTCTTCTTCCAGGACATGCGTGGCAGTGAACGGGGAGTACTCACATTGGTTTCAGCTTGAAAGAGGGACAAGACAGGGGTGTCCACTCTGCCCGACTCTATTTGTGCTATCCTTAGAGCCACTAGCCAACAGGATAAGGGAGGACGACAGAATTGAGGGGATTAGGGTTGATGAGAAGTCATACATGGTAGGGCTCTATGCAGATGACATGCTCCTCCATCTGTTACATCCACTGACATTGGCACCGGCAGCGGTGGAGTTGATTGAGGAATACAGGCAACTGGCAAGATTTAAAATTAATAGGGGCAAGTCAGTACTGTTCCCCTGGACAGAGGTAGGGATAATGATTTGGGGTGCTTCTGTCAGTTGGGTATGGAGGTTAACGTGGGGTCACTGAAGTGTCCCGGTATTAAGATCACAGGGAGTTGGAGGGTGTGTACGTGGCCAACTTTCCCCCACTGATGGCAGCCTTGGAGAAGGACTTGGTGAAATGGAAGGAGCAGGCCATCACGTGGATGGGACGACAGAACGTGCTCAAGATGGTAGTCCTTCCTAAGATTCTGTATTTATTCCAGATGATGTCTATTCGAATTCCCAACCACTATTTTAGAGAGATCAAGGGGACTTTGTTACGGTTCCTGTGGCAAGGGAGGAAACCTAGACTCTCCAGCAATGTGTTGAGTCTCCCCAAGGAGAGTAGGGGGTCGGACTCCCAGATATATACTTATATTACAAGGCCACTCATTTAAGACTATTGATCCCACACCTCACAGGGCAGAAAGACCTACAATGGGTGGAACTCAACAATTATTATTTGAGACCTGCAACGGTGGGGGAATGGCTATGGGTGCCCAGGGCAAAGCTACTGCGTAGGATACGTGAGCACCCAAACCTGGGCACTATATGGAACATCTGGAGACAGGGAAAAGGGATGTCCGGTTTGACAATGTGGCCCTCGGCTTTAGGGCATCTTTGGGTGCCGGAAGTTCGGGACAAATTCACAGACCCTTCTAGATTCCATGCATAGTACGAGGCAGGCCTCGAAAGGATTTGACAAATGTGGAAGGGGGGAAGGGTGGGAGGTTTATTACGATAGTGGAACTGGAGGAGGCCTTCGGGATAGGCACACTCTCCGTCTTTACGTATCTGCAGCTTAAGGGGGTCTTGTCCAGGGAGGTTTGGAAAGGCAGGGTACAGAGGGAGCTCATCACCTTTAAGAAACTACTGGATACACTTATTGATTCTAAGGGACTGATCGGGTGATGTAAAAGGCCCTGGTGGAAACAAGGAAAGGGAAAGTGGATGGGTTAAGGAGGAAATGGGAAAGTGACGTGGGGTGGAGCTGGGTTCACAAACATGGCTCAGGATGTGCTGAGGGGCCTTTAAAACATCTGTCTCCTGCCAATATAAACTACACTTTAGTCTGACTTTAGTTTGGCATATATACAATGAGGTTATGGATGCATATAAGAGGAATGGGATTGGAGAGGGGAGAAGGCCCCAGGTGAGGATAACAAGAGGACTCATACCTGTATTGGAACTGGACTATGAGGATTTGCATACAGACAACTGGGAAGTGTATAATAAGTGACTAAAAGTTGAATGCTGGTCGGATCGGGAAAAGGGACGGGGAAAGGTGATGGGAGGGGGGTTGTTAGTTAAAACATATCTATTGGAACAGTTAAGTTGTAAGCATTAGGAGGTATTGTGTGAAGCAGGAGTCTTGCGATATGGCTGTGTAGCTTTGTTTATTTCTCTGTTATGTTTATATAAATGCCAATAAAGTTTAAATTAAAAAAAAAGTGTGAACAAAAGGGAACTTTGGACTAGGAATACAGTAGTCACTATGGTGAGTAACATTTTATGACTGTTGCTAAGTAATTATTTTGCTTTCCTTGGGTCACTTTTCTCCTGTTTCTTTTGGGATTATAAATTAATTTGAGGTCTTTTAGGTGTGCACGCTGTTTGTTCATGGATGATGTAATAACTGTCATTAAGGAATGGCGCCATTACATGTTTTTTGAAGCTTTGTAATAATATCTGGTTTTCTCTGTCATTCTTTTTTAATAGAACTTTTAAAGATTCCTATTTTTCTAAATATAAGACTCTATTTTCACAATCTTGTGCCTTTATTTTTACAAAAGTGTTTCATTTTCGAAGTTGCTGTATATTGCTCCATATTATGACTAATTGTACATTTGTGTCACTCTTAAGTGTAACGGACTGTATTGGAGGGTAATGAAGACCACTCCAGATGAAAAATGTTTTCAACAGCGCACACTGTTATTTTTCATTGCCCCATTTTAAATCTCAGCAACGTTTGAGTCCAATGTGTCTCTTATTCATAGTGGACATACCCTTCCGAGATGCTGTTTGTTATTTCACTACACACTGGCTTTGTCATTCTACAGGGTTTGAAGCACCCACACCTGTATGCGCTATCCCTATCCAAAGGTCTGATATCGGCAGTCCTTTAGGTATGCAGGTGTTCAAGCTTGTTTTTTTGTTGTTGTAACATCTGCAACTGCAAGATTGAGTTCTTTCCTGGTCACCTGCGAGAGATTGGGGACCAGGCTTTGAACGTGGTGTGCGCTTCATAAACTGGGTGAACCGTAAATCACCTGTGTTGCAGGTTTTGATGCACTTTACCAGTGTTATTTTGAATGTGTTAATTAAACACTGGATTTTTCATTGTTTGTTTTAATATACCTCCTAATTGTTTATCAATCGGTTTTTATTTGTTCTGTGCTTTTGTCCATGCTTTTCTTTATTTTTACAATGGAATGCATTTGCAGTGAAAAGGCATCAGTACTGGAGCATCTCTTTTTTTGCACAACCATCCTCTTATTTAAACTGCCTTTCCTCCAACATATCTATATGTATGTTGCACTTTTTTATAAAATGATTTAGAAGATCCAATGTTGCCAGTCCACACGGATGTAAAAGCTTTGTTGTAAAGACCGATCACCTTCATCATATATTTTATTGGGATGTGGATTGCGGCGAATTAATGTGGGATGCCGCTATTTATTTCGTTCTGTTTTTACATTATTTTACAGTATTTGTCAGCTGATATTGCAAATATTGATTATAACTAGTTACTATACAGTAAATTCAAAAACAAGGCAGAGTGAACCACACAGGTCTACAGTTTTCCTATTAGAAATATAGGATATGTCCCAGAATGCATGTGGCATATTGTCTTGTACTGAAAATCATGCATATGGTGCTTGTGAAGGTGGTTACGATTGCATATCATACTATAAGAAAATAATCTGGACAAGACAATTAACTACCCTCCCCCATGACACCAGCTCACGCCAGACTTCATAATCCATGCACTAGAGGATAAGTAAGGATATACGGGACTCCCTAAACTCCGAGATAGCAGATCTCCATGAAGAAATGGGCGACTCAACTAAGGATCTAAGGAAAGAGACCAGGGCACACTTTGTGGCCAAGAGTGGACGAAGGTGAATGGTCGACCACAGACCTGGCATCGGAGCTAAGAGAGGTGTGGGGCTCCTTATCTTCACTTAAGGAGGATACTGAGGCACTGTGTTTAAAGTGCGAGGAATTAGAGAATAGGGCAAGGAGAGAGAGCCTGCGGATCAAATTTCTCAATGAAGGTGCTGAAGGAGACGATATTCATGGCTGTGTCAGGCAGCTCTTCCAGCAGCTCCAGCCTGAAGGCGTCCAGGACAAATTTAAGATTGACAGAGCCCATAGGATCAGGCCAAAGAGAAACTCTGCGGACCACCACCCCAGAGACTTTGTGGTAAAATTCCATGATTACAAGACTAAATAAGCAATATTGGGGGAGGCGTGATGGGTTAACAAAATCCACTTTAGAGACTCTACGATCCAGATATTTCAGGACATCTCCCGAAACACATTCCGGAAACGGCAAAGGCTGAAGCCTATTACAGAGGAACTTCTGCGATGGGAGACGCGATACAAGTGGACAACAAAACAGTTGAATCTTCAACTGATAGAGGGTCAGTGGCCAGCCAAAAGGGCACGCAGGCGCAGGATCCCCGTCCCGGGAGAATGGAACACTGTCCTGCGTGGAAAGAAGAAAACAAACCAGGGGCAACTACGCTGACCTTATCTTCTGAAGGTCTGCAGTGCTGGCTGGCGAACCAGTGGGGGAAGGGTGGAGTGTCGCCCTGACAGGGGGACCCCTCAACTACCTACGGTATCTGTTCAACTGTGTTAACATATGTCCTCGCTGCTGGGGGGAGCAACCTTCTTGTTGTCTGCTGATGAGGTGACTAATTAAAATGTTGTCTAGACATTTTGCAAGGGTTCATGGAGGGGAGCCAGGAAGGAATTATTCCTTCAACTCTGAGAAATAGCCTGAGTGGAAGCATATGGTGGGATATGGGAGGCAATGGTGGAATTCCTGGGAGTGCTGTTAGGGCAGTTGTCTGACAAATTGGGGAGACAAAAACTTCTGGGGTGTTTATTAGTGAAGGAGGCACGTGGCAGGGGGACATGAGAGTAGGTACATAGGCAGTGGTGCCGGGTACAGGTGTGGAATGTGACTCTTGTACAAGTGTCATGGTGATTATCATAGGCACTCTGAAAGTCTGGCGCCTTAACACCCCGATTAAATGCACACAATTGTTTAGAGAACTGGGGCGACTTCAGCTGCTCATGGTAGCACTCCAGGAAATGCACCTGGTGGCTAAGCACCAATTTAGAACCTGCAATAGGCTCTACCCGCACAAGTTTCATGCCTCAGCGGAAAGTAAGAGACCAGTTGGTTGCGGTCCTGATACACAAGGACCTGAGATTGATCCATATTAAGACCAAGAGGGGGGCTGATAGGAGGATGGTTATTGTGGTGGGCACTATACATGGGAAATTGGTGTCCATTGAGGCTTTCTATGCCCCAAACACCTCCCAGGAGGAGTCATTTATGTTGCAAGTGATAGACTCACTGGAGGAACTTGGGCAAGGTGAGTTGATACTCCTGGGAACATGAACATGCCTATACATGGGGAGCTCAACAGATTTACGCAGGCGATATTTCCTTGTCGACAGGCGTAACCTCGTGCAAACTGAAGGGGCACTTCCGGGAGTTGAACCTGGTAGACACTGAGCGCAATAGAAACCCAGCAGTAAGAGCATATACACATACTTTGCACATTCACCTATCAGCAGCAAGAATAGACTATGGCCATCATTACAAGGTTGCCAGTCCGGAAACAACGGTGCCAGTAAGCTTAAAGGCACTGTTGTTTCCGGACCGGCAAACTACGAGTCTGCGGGCGGGTGCCGTACTGCCTGCCATGATCAGACCTGGCAGGCGGAACGGCACCTGCCCGCAACACCAGCACCGTTATTAACGGTGCCAGTGCTTCCGTGATCCCCATTTCCATTGAGTCCTATGGGACTAAATGGGAATGGGGATTAACATTTACCACAGTGGTAAAGCATTACGGGTCTGGCGGCTACCTGCCAGTTTTACCAGAACGGTTTCTACTGGACCCGTAATGAGGGCCTTTATCTTTTTGTCAGCCAAACTGATCCATCTGACTCAATTGGCCGAGATCGAACCAATGATGATGATGCACCATAGTGCTGTGGTGATGGGACTTCGAGACTGGACGGGGAGACGCTCTCAAAGCAGTAGTCAGGGGGGACATTATATCTAATACAGCGGCACTGAAGCATCTGCGAGGGCGAGAAGTATAGCGGCTCTTGCACGGGGTGAGGGAAAAAGAAAAGGGATACAGTGAGGCCCCTACAAAGAAGACTTTAGAGAAGTCACCAATGTAAAAATCTGTTAAAACTGCTGGGAACCCAGAGGGCAGAGCGGGCTCTGCATTGTTTCAGGTATTGCTATTTTGAACAGGGGAATGCCGCGCGGATGTTACAACGGTACACATGCTTTTCAAGAGCACAACAGTATGTATTATTGTTAGGGCACTTTGAATTGACTTGATTTTGAATTACGTGACGCATCTTTTGTGAGGAACATACATTTTTCCATCGTTCATCCGGTGAGCCCATAGTCCAGATCAGAACACCTGTCTTAATCACAGTTTAGAGTACAACCGTTCAAAGCCTCAATAGTCCAGTGTCACACTACATAACCTGAGAATAGATATCACCTACCCAGTCCCACACCCGAAGATAAGGTTTCCGACGCACCTACCAATCTAAACAATACTCACTATGGTACAGCTGGATCAGTGCAGCACCAACAAAGCGATTCGGCCCACGAGGAACCAGCAACAACCCAACCCACAGATATACAACTTTAACGGAACCATAAGGACCTGAATCAGGATACAGACCCCACTAACCCAACCCTCAATCCTCTGCATACTTAACCCACACAAAGCCACACAACCATCTGTCTCCCAGCAATCCGCACGCACTTTACCACACCGCATCAACAACACATAAACATCACCCACAGCACTCGAGGCCTCGCCCGATCCGATACTAGCACCAAAGCCCAGCACTCGGTGTATACCGAGCTAAAGCTGCCAACAGCACACCACTTCCCCCACTCTCCTTCTCCACTCCTCCCGACTAACCCTACCCGTTTTTCCTGTTTACAGATCCGCCAGAGCGCCTGGGGACCAATTCCGTTGGTGACGGTGCGCTATACAAGTAACTTTAACATGACATAACATAACTGTGTTGTACATCATAAAATCCCTGCACCTGACTGACTGACCCGCAGCTATACGCTCAACAAGGAGGAAAGTAAAGATGTCCTTCTCTGCTCCTCACACCTACCATCACAGTCTGCAGAAATTAACTCTTCTGATGTGACACGACTGTCACCGTCTGGCAACCGAGAATCATCTTTTGTTCAGCGCTCTCTGAAAACCTTACTTTTTCCATAAATATGTGGACTAATCTGTACTTTTTTCCTCCTCGCGTCAAGATGTCTTCCAGTGACTGTGCGCGCTATAAATAAAACTAACATATACCAAATTGAGCAGAAACTTGGCACACTCCCTCCAGTTGGCACTAGATTCTGAGAAAGCATTTGATAGGGTAGAGTGGGGATTCTTGGGGCAAGTAGTTGACAGGTTTAATATAGGCCCCAAAATGTGTCAAATGATACTACCTAACTACATTGCCCCTTCAGCTCGCTTGTTGGTTAACGGGACCCTAACCGCGAATATGTGCTTAAAAAGAGGGACACGACAGGGATGCCCCCTGTCGCCCCTGTTATTTGCCATGGTCATGGAGCCCTTCGCTGCATGTATAAGAGCTGACGGGCAGATTGCAGGTATCCAATTTGGGAGAGCCCAGCATAAAATTAATCTGTTCGCGAACAATGTCATACTGTCACTCCCTGACCCACTTAGCTCCCTGGCCCATGTTGAAGAAGAGCTGCAACTTTATGGGAAAGTCTCTGGCTTTAAAGTCAATTGCTCCAAATCTGAGCTTCTAGGGCTTAACATCACCTCCTGTTACGGTCAGAATTAGAGCAACGCTTTCCACACTCCTGGGCCAAAGGTTCATTAAAGTATCTAGGGATTAGCATCCCAGGTAACTTGGTCCATTTATATAGACTGAACTACCCGACTCTTGTGCAGGGGGTCCAAAAAGACTTGGCGCGTTGTCGCTCTAGGCACTTATCCTGGTTTGGGAAAATGGAGGTGTTATGGGAGAATTCTCATTGATGGCTAATTCCCCTCACCCATTGAGTCCCCCAGCAGCTTTGCTGAACTTCCGGAGTTTATTTTTTTCCACTTGGTAAGAGTGTGAGCTTTTCCCCCACTCTTACCTGTGTTTTGCCAGGTATATTTCTCTGTTTTTGTGATTGTGGACTCTGAAGTACACCGCTTCAGTAGCCCCCTTCTTTTGTGTGTCACACAGCACCTTCAGTGCCGTGGCACAGGGTTGTCTTTGAGACTTCCCCCCGACACCATTTCTGAGGCTGACTACAGTCCCCCAGAAAAGGGTAAAGTTACCATGAACTTTACCTAGTCAATCTACCACAGATCCAGTACACCCCATCTTCCATGGAGTACTGGAAAGGGTTACTTCGTGTCCCTTTTTATCTGTACCTCCTAGGGTATTGTTTCGCTCTTTTAACATTTAGACTTGGCTGGTGGCAGTGGTATCTACCCTAACTTTTCTACCACGATTATATCAGATAAACGTGGTATTGTTTTAGGCTATTAAATTAGCCTCGAACATAAACCTGCTTGACCAAATTGTCTTTCTTTTGGCTCCGGTTGGGTTTATTCGCCATTTCTTTTTGTTAAAGTCCTTCTTGTGTTTTACTTTGCGCGGCAAACTTGGTTCGCCTTCTTTGTTCACCGTCTTTTGGTGGGCTTCTGCCCAGAAGCCCTCCACCAGGCTCCTGGGTGTCTAGGTGGGCTGAATGTGAGGGAGGGGTGTAGTCACCCCCTGCACAGGGTATCCTAGGAAACCCAAGTCACCCTTTGCCATGATTGGCTGAGGTGGTTGTCCCGGCTGGACAACCCCCCTGCTGGGTGATTGACTGCCAGGCTGTGTGAATGGGGGTTTTGCGCATAAAAGGCAGGTCTCTTGGACTAGAAGTCAGAGTCGCCACTGGAACTACAAGGAACCGAAGAGAAGCGGAGAGAACGATGACTGCTGCAACTATCCTGTCCCGGTGAAGGCCTGCTGCAGTCCTGAGCTATCTACCCTTTGACGACTAGAGAAGATCCAGTCCGGAATCTTCTTCCCTTGAGCCTGGTGGGGATAACCAGCTCATCTTCTTCAGACAGAGGTCGCTTTTGTGGTCGAAATCGCTGTACACTGCTGTAGTGGTCCGGATAGCCACCTGAAGAACCTCTCCTGTTTTTAAGGAGTGCACCTTTTATTCATTGTCGCTGCTGCCGGCTTTATCCCTGTGTGGTGCAGACCCCCTTCAGACGTCCTCCTTCACCTCGAAGCTTCAGGAACCCTGGGTCTGCGGGACACCAACAGGAACAACTGGCAGGGCACCAGCTGCACCATTGGAATAAGGTCCTGTGTTCTGCTTGAGGAAACTGGGTGAACCCCCTTTACTTCATCTTCAAGTCTTGCCCTTGTCTTCCCTCCTTCTTATAACTTTTGCTTCCGAACATTGACAATATCGAAGTACTCTTGGCTACGTTGAATCATGAACTGTCTGACTGTGTGATCTTCGGCAACAGGTCCCCGGTGTCACTTAACCCTGGCTCCGGCCCTTTGACTCTTGAAATCTTGTCTCTGAGTGTTTCTTGATTCTGTCTGCCTAACCAAAGTATTGCTTGTGATTTTTGCCTCCAACTCCCTCTGGGTATCTCAGGTGCTAAGTGTGTTTTTGCCCCGGTAGCATTTCATGTCACGGATACGTGTTTAGTTATTATACCGAACTGTCAAAAAGTGATCGCAATCGTATTCGCGGTAACATGTTTTGTTCGTAACACCGGTCCATTCAAACACAGGGTACTTACCTTGAGACTTACTGTACAAAGTGAATTGGTTAGTTGCAGTATATTTTTCGTGTGGTTGTAATCCAATAGAAGTGTCGTGTTTACAACAAATGGTTTAAAAATAAATGTACTTATATTTTACTGCCTGAAACCTTGAGTCAGTGTTTGCTTGAGTCACAGTAATTGTGGTCCCTTTGTGTAATCTCTGCTACTGCTCATATACTCTTGAGATAAACCTGGCTGCTCCGCCACTGCTACCACTCTGACATAGTAGTACTGGCTTGTACCAAAGGTAAAACTTGTATTGCCACCTGTAGTCTTAATTGTGTGTAGTGGTCCCTAAGGGCACTGCACAGGATTCTGCCTAACAGGCGGTTATCAAAATGATTGTCCTCCCAGGATTTGAGGGATGGCTGGAAGAAGGGGTGAGCTAGATGGGAGACCTTTTTGCCAATGGGGCAATCGTAACATTTGAGGAGTGCAAAAATGTCATGGGGCTCATTGATGTCCGCTTCCGATATTTGCAAGATAGGCACTGGGTCCTTCACACCTCTGTTAAGAAAATGGCAACTACAGAGCTAACCCCCCCCCACACCCCCTCATGAGACAACCTTCCAGGAACCGTCAGAAGCCAAAGGACTGATATCTAGACTGTATAAAGCAATTAACTTGTTTTCACTTCCTGACAGTAGATCCTATTGCGCTGGCTGGGAGAGGGAGCTGGGTAGGGAGATCTGCCTTGATACGTGGGACAGTATATATGCAGGAAACTACTCCAAGTCTGTAGTTGGCAGAAACACAAGCCAAGATACACAGATGCTATAGGACCCCCTCCCGTTTACATCAGGTGTGCCCGGCTGTTTCGGTATTGTGTTGGAGAGGGTGCTGGGCAGAGGGGACTCTATTGCACATTCTGTGGGGCTGCGCGGCGCTGCAAGACTACTGGCTGGAAGTCAGATCTAAGCTAAAGGATATAGTTAGCAGAGAGGTCCCAGAAGACCCAATACTATGTATTCTAGGCCTGAATGACTTTCTTAAACATGTGTGCGCGGCAGCGGAACTCAAGCTGATAGGAAACCTGCTGCTGGCGGCCAAACTTTCAATTTTGCATTTATGGAAGAGACCTGAAAGGCCATCTGTTGGTAAGTGGCTGGACAAAGTCTGGAACACTTTGGCCATGGAAAAGCTCACAGTTAATGTGAGGTACTCTCTTGTAACTTTCACAGCGGTCTGGTCCCCCTTTTTGAAATACGCCCGGCGAGGCTTCAGTGCCTTAACGTGCCCAACAAGGCTGAGAGCCCTCAATTTGGTTGAACTACCCTAGAACGTGTCCTTTGACCATTATGATTTATTTGTCTTGTCAAATATGTTGTTGTTATGAATCGCTATCTGAGAGTACTCCTGGGAGGAGAGGTTGGAGGTAGATGGTAGGAGGGAGGGGGAAGTGGGAGGAAAATGGTGCTTTGCTAAGATGTTGTTCTATTATGTTGACGTGTGCCGGCACAGTCCGGTAGTTATTAAGAGCATCTCAAAACTTAATAAAACCTTACCTCTAAAAAAAAAAAAGTATGTAATAATGTATGGGCCTACAGTACTGTCTGTTGTACACTAGTCATTACAGCTCTTTCCTTCACATTAATTCTCGCTTGGCATTAGAAAGGTTTGATATTGTTTGCAGGTACAGCTCTGTATGTTATACTCTTTCCATTTGTGAGGGCGTATGACATTAACAAGCTATATGATTGCTTTTTCTTCATCGCCAATACCTACAGTAGTGATATATGTAATGTTCAATAAGCCATTGCCACTGAATGACAACATCAAATGGGAGAGAGGACCTGATCAAGCTGCTGATGACAGCCTTGAGAGGAAAACAGAGCAGGGATCAGAACTTGCTTAGAATCTTGGCAGCAACATGGAGGTGTAAGGAGTGCACAAGAAGCCAGCAGGCAATGCCATTGTGCAGGCCAAGGGACTGGAGGTGCAAGACATCCATTGTGATGATGAGGTTGATGTCCACGACTGAGATTCTCATCATGAAGGACCTTCATGGGCTCAGAAAAAAGCCTAGCAGCTGCAGAGTTCCCTGCTGACTCTGTGCTCCTGGACAGAGACCATTTACTCTGAAATGTATACCTATAAGCAGAATTTACACCTTTTAAGGAACAATTTGCGTCTGCTAAGGAAGACCATGCAAAAAGAGCAAACAACATTGATAAACGTAATCTTGATCATTGAGGTACAGCCCCAGCCTGAAGAGCCCATGATGATGACGCTAGCATCTGCCACCTGCAGCCCAGCACTATTAAAAAGACACTGCCAGCTTCTCTCATTGACATCTTGCCTACCAGATAGGACTGTGCCCATCTCTCATGACACCCCTCATGGCTTTGCCCATAGCACAACAAATCTGTCTACCAAATATCAGAACTTCAAAACCCACATTTCTTGTAACCCCGTGCTACGGATAGTGCTTGTGCCCCCTTGTTTGACTACCCATTATGAGCCATTTCCCCGGAAGATGTGCAAGTCCTCATTAGAATCTCCAGACATTCCCCTGAAGAGATGGCATGCATACTCTTTATACACCTGGTTATATTAGAATAGTGTCAGGAATGGTACAACAAAGTCAATTTTGATAGGCGGTACTACAAGGCATCCCTGCCTCATAATCTGAGGACCTCCACACTCACCTTTGTGCATGCAAGCTTCCTGGGGATCACACCCAACACATGGAGGACAAGATAAACAAATTCTTGTGAATGTGCTGCCAATATCCCTTGCAGCCTTTCCGTCACCACACTTCTGCTTCCTAGCCTTCGTTATTAGGTCAAGCACGTATCTCTAAAATCTACCACAGGCCACCATACATAATCTCTCCCAGATGCACCACAAATAGAAGGCTGGGTAGCAGGGTTTGAAGATGCTACCAGTGGCGTGAGCTGTTTCAAACTACATCAGCCGTCCCCACTGAATTTCTTGGGTAGGGCAAATTGAAGTCATAGCCTAAAACATGTGGTGATGAGTTGCAGAGAGTAAGCACATTGCTCATCTGAATAATTGCAGCTCATGGCAGATGGGAAATGAAAAAGGTCATGCCATTGACATTAGTAATGATTACTGAACACTTTATTACAGTATGTGGGCATACTGTATGCATACCAATGCCGGAGAAGCATATTTTAAAGATGGCACTTGTGAGTCTTGCAAAATACACTTTCCATCAGCCCTCATGCATGAGGTTCGGGGACAGACAGGAAATGAAAAAGGTAACCCTTATTGCAATCGGTTCACATGACTAAACACACATTTATGACATTACTAGCCTACAGCATACTGCCATACGCATACCATGCAGGGGATGTGTGCATGCAGCTTGAGTGCATCATGCTCAAAGGAAAAGCCACACACCTGCAGCACTGTTACGTCCACAGTGTTGTCAGGGTTGCAGAATCATGACCTCAGTTAACAGCATGTGTTCTACCTGTGGTGTGAGAAACCTGAGGGTATTCTCACTCCTACTCCCCTTGGATCCTCCAAGCAGGTGGCAAGGGAAAGGCCGTCGCTCTTGGATCCTGACCCTGGGGGTGGGCAAGCGAGGGAGGATCACCTGGGTGGAGGGCCCTTGGGGATGGGGATACCATGTCTCGCCTTCAGGTGAGACATGGTATCCCCCCTTATCCTAATGTCAATCAAACTAGCCGCCACCCACTGACCTTTATGGGTTATTGTAGGTCAACTTCCCTTCTTTCCTCTCTTGGGTATGAAGGTCAGGCATGGCCTCTTAATCAGAGTCAGGCAGAATTAAATGATGGAATACACCTGAAGCCCATTGAATGACCACAGGTGGATAAAAGGCAAAGCCATGAAGGAGTGAGAGAGAGAAAGAGAGGGACCAGGGGAACTTGGACAGAGATTGCTGTAACACCCAGGGAATCCGGATGCAGCCATGGGGGGATCCGAGGACAAGACGAGACGCTGGCCGACATCCCCAAACCCAGGGAAGCCGCCCATATAAAGTGGGAGCAAAAGGAGCAATGGCGAGCTGCAGCAAGGCACAAACACCAAGGACGCTGTACCCGGCCTCGCAGAGGCATTGAAGCTGCCTGTGCCAACCAAGCTCCTGTGATCACGTGAGCAGAATCTGAAGCAGTAGCCAGAGAGGACCGCAGGAGGATTGCGCCTACAACCGGTAAGTGCTGGGGAAGTTACGCAAAGACCGGGGCGCTTCCGGGCATGCTGTACAGGTTGCAAATAGCGCTGATGGATTAAATACTTACATTACAAGTGGAACGGTGAAGTTAAATGAAGGAGTGAAAAAAAGTGGCATGAAAAGCATTAACTGTGCTAATATTGAATGAAAACATCAAAACTGCTAATATTGAATACTAAATTGAATGAAAACAGCAAAACTGCGAATAGTGAATACCGAATTGAATGAAAACTGCAAAACTGCTAAAATCGAATACTGAACTAAATGAAAGCAGCAAATCTGCTAATCCTGAATAACAAACTGAATGAAAATAGCGACCCTGCTATTGTTTAATCATGTACTGAAAGAAAATGGGAAACTATCGAGTGAGAGTTGAGGTAAATTATGAGAAACTGTTGGATTTTGAAGGTGCTATCGAGAAATCACTTGTTTGTTGAATATTGAGCTGCACAAAGAGAACTCAGGATTCCTGGTTGCGTGACCTGTAATACATGGATCGCATGGTCTGACAACTGCACCAAGAATGCTAACAAGGAAACCTACTATTGTGTCAAAAATAAAACTACTATTGATGCATATAAGGCTTGGGGAAGGGAACCCTGAGCTTTGAAGAATTGTTAGAATTGAGCTAAAATACAAAGCTTCTAAATACTTTCTTTTGTGACATATTTTCATATTGAAGTTGTGGAAGGTAACCCCGAGGCTCTCTGCCAAGAAACTGTATTGAACTTGGGGAAGGGTATCCTGACATTTGAAAAAGTGTGAAACTATATAACCTTAAATCCAAGAGAAAGTAACTTGAACATTGTGGTGAACTTCTTGATATTTGAGGGGGAGAAGCTGAAGAATAAACTTGAGCTGGAAATAGCTCAGAACCTTACTTTTGGAACACTGTTTAATTTATGGTTGACATCTCTACACATTGTTTTGATGTTAGTTGTGAGAGTAAGCATAGGTTTCTGGACACAGGCAGACTTTAAGTTGAAAATACTGCCATGATCCCAGTAAATGAGCACAGTTCCCATTCAGGCATACAGGAGAAGCAAGGGACATCACATCAGTCCGCAGGTCAAAAGTGGGTACAAGCCTGGCACAAATGGCATTTGTACCATTCATAGCATGTGCACCCATAGGCTCTCATAGTGCTTACACTGGTTTCATAAACTAAACATGGCCCCGCTAGGTCCATTGATAACTTACAGCACACTCTATACCTATTGCAGAGGGAGCTACTTAAGCCCCGCCACCGCCGGAGCGCTCGCTTCACGTTGCGTCTGCTCCGCTGACAGTGGGAAACACTATCGGCGTCTCTCCTCACAGAAACTGTCAAAGGAGAAAAACAGACATTAGTTTTCAAAGAAAAACAACAGAATTCTATAGTTATTGAAAAGACTTACTTAACCGAAGTATCTCCGAAGCGTTTCTTCAGTCAGCTGTTTCTGTTCGTAGCCGCAGCATCTTCTGTCAGAAGTTCCTTCACAGCCGCAGCATCTTCTTCGCAGCAGTCTTCGTTCTCGGTCACAGTACCTTCATTCAGAACTTTCCTCAGCAGACTCTGCATCTTCCGAAGGTATTTCTTCTTCAGCTTTCCGAAAACCTGCAAACAAAAAGGTATTTCATTAACAAACTAATAGAAATAAGATGAAGTTTAAATAAGTTACGTACCTGTAGTTTCTTCAAGTTTTCATCGCTTAGTTATTACCGCACTCTTCCCTGAAGGCTGCAATTACTCTGTATAGACAAACTTACGTTTGTTAAATGTTTCTTCATTCCGAGTAACGTTGCAGTCATTCCGTAAATATTAACCTTTCCGAATTCCAAGAACCTGCAAGATTAAGAAAAAATATTAGAGAGATCTCTACAACATAGGGACCATTCAAAATCTGACAAGCAAAATATTTTCACCAAATACTTACTCAAGTCAATTCTAGAAAAGCAAGGACATTATAAAGACAAGAGTCTATTGAACACCGCAGCCTTCCAAGTTTAAAGTTCTTCAGTCCAACGCGCCCCTGTAGAATACAGGATGCAGAGCTCCACAAAACATAAACACAGGTGAGAAGGGAGGGATTACCAAAGGCACACTGTTAGACAATAGCTCAGAACTTTACTTTTGGAACACTGTTTCATTTATGGTTGACATCCCTACACATTGTTTTGATGTTAGTTGTGAGGGTAAGCATAGGTTTTTGGACACAGACAAACTTTTAAGTTGAACCTACTGATGCCGGCTATCCTTAGTTTCTTTAAGTAGGGAAATCCCACCTTTACATAGGGCAAGTTAGGCCTTACACCATCCTGACATTTAAGTTAATAAAGGTGTTTTCGTTACATTGAATCGGTTGTCTGTATCTCCTTCCATGATGCCAACCTCACAGCGGGGGGCAAACTGGATCTTGCGTCTCAAAAGTCAACAGGAGTAACACACTTATTATTGCTAGAAGGATGATAAAAGGGTTTGGTCCACGTCGTTAGCGGGCATTATAATTCTGCAACACAGGCCTATTGCCACTGCATATCTGCAGATCAAGGGGAAAAACATCTGAATTAGTTTTCTGCCCATATACTTTAATACATTTTAATTAAAGAATACTCTTCAACTAACAGCTGGGGGGCATGAAATAAAACATTGTTTAAAAAGTAATCTTGACACTGTGTACTGTACATAAGAACAATAATGAGTCTTTGATAGCACGTACCTGGTCAAAGGGGCAGGTTCAGAACATTACAGAACATTGAAGTCCCGTGATATAGTATTATTCAGCAGTTATTAGCAGTGATATAATATTATTCAGTATTATACCAACAGGGGGCGCAGAAGCAACGGTAGCCTGACCCGGCGTCTCCCCTCTTCAGGCTGAATCATACGGCAAGAAAACCATATAAACTTCAATTTCCCTGCACCAAGTATCCACTCTCTTGCCCATGAATACTCCTGACATCACTGGACAAACTCATCAAAAATCACGGAGCCAATTTGTGAGAACTTGGCTTGCAGAGCCCAATCAGACCCTGCTGCGTGCGCGCCAAGATGGCGAGCCCAGTGTGACTTGCGGAGGAAGCCGCTGTGCCTCCCACTCCAACCACGAACCATCAGGCCACATTCGCGCATTGGCCTGCCCTGCGACAACTTCCTGCGCAGCAGTTTCATTCTGAAGCCACCAGTGGACACAGCGGGGAACCGTATCCATCTCATTGACTGGCTCGGCTCACAGTGCCCTTCCCCAGATTCCCTCGTGCGGACCTCCTGCGCGGCAGTGCACTCCAAAGCCACTGACAGGAGAGTGGATAACCGTGACCTTCTCGTTGTCACCCATGGCTCGCTGTGGACTCCCCCTGCTTTCCTGGCATAGCTCTCTTGCAGGATAGTGCCGCTCTGAAGCCACCAGTAGGGTGAGCGGGAGCCGCGGCCCCCTCCCGGATGCCCACGTCTCACTGTCCCCCTCCACTTCCCAACCGAGGTCCGCCTGCACGCCAGTTGCACACAGAGACCTCCAGTGAGGTGAATGGGAGCTGTCACCACCCCGTTGAAGCCTGCGGCTCAATGTGCCCTTCCTCTGCTTTCCCTGCAAGAACATCTAGCACGGCTGCAACAATCAGAAGCCACTGGTAAGGAGAGCATGGAGCCGTCACCACCTCGTTGATGCCTGCGGCTCGCTGTGCCCTTGCCCTGCTTTCCCTATGAGCACCTCTTGCACGGCTGCAACAATCAGAAGCCACTGCTAAGGAGAGTGTGGAGCCGTTATCATCTTCTCAACAGCCATAGCTCACTGAACCCTTCTCCCGCCCCTCCTCCTCCACTTCCTTCTCTTCGCTCCCCCTGGAGCCCCATCTCTGTTTGCGCTGCCCCCTACCAACTGAGACCCGCTGGACAAAGCTAATGCCTTAATTTAGCCAGTTACATCCACCCACACGCCAGTTGGAAAGAGCATCCACCGGAAAGAGCATCCACCAGAAAGAAGCGCAGGGCACCTGGAACACTGCATCGACAACTATGACTCGCTCTACCACTCCCCTGTTCCCCCGTCCATGACCTTCTCTTCACTCTCCTTGGAACCTGCCTTGGCTCATACCGCAACCTCCCAGGACTCACTACGATTTCCCTCAATTTAATAGCCTTCTGTTTCGTCCTAAGCTCACGTCACACCAGTTCTGTACTATAATTTTATGACCCCCTTCTCAACCCATATGCTGTTGTCACGCTGACCCAATTGCTCCCTCCAGAGGGTACTTCAACGCGCTGACAGTCCAGAGTCAGCTCCCACTGTACTTTTCCCCACCATCCAGGTCTACCTCCTCTTCCCCACCTTGGTCCAGGTACTCGGAAGATCTACACACTAGCTTCCCCTTCACTGGCCTCCACTTGTAACGCAGCCCACCCTTCCTCCTGCTTCCCCCCCTCCAATCGGTCTCTTTAGTATAGCTGGACCTATTGACTCTACTTCACTTTCGGCTCCCTGGCATTCTGGTAAATCACAAGTTCTGTAATCATCTCAGAATCTCAGAGGTACCTGCCAGGAACCAGGAAGTACCTCCAGCTCCCCCCTAACTACCCTTGGCCACTCCAACCCAGATCCCTGCCCCACTTCTCCTGACCCTCACTGGCTCCCCCCTAACTGCCCTCCAACCACAACTATGCAGGCCTCAGCTCCACTCAACCGACAAGTATCTAGCTTCTCCCTAACTGTCCAGGGGCCACCCTAATCCAACCCCCACCCCACCTTATAAACGTTTGCCCCATCACTACCAGGAGAAGCTTCTCTCCACCTTACATCACCTGTCACTTGGTACCCACAGCTATCAGTCTTGCCGTCACCCCACTCATCACGGCTTGCAAGGCATCACCTGTCAGTTGGCAACCATACCTTTCAGCCTTATCTTCTGTATGCCTGTACCTACTGCATTTCCTGTAACTAAGATTTAAGTATACTTGTCCTGTTTGCGCCCAGCTAACTAAGGGTTCGGTGCGCATTACCAAATAAATAAACAAACAAACAAACAAACTTGCAAAATTGAACTCCAGGCATAACCATATCGTGGTGAAGCAAACTCTGACATAGTGGTCCACTGCTATTCCGCTCCTAAGAGCCCTCAGGCATGCACTGTCCCACCCCCCAGCTCCCTCCGTTTTCCTCTCCCATACCCCGTCCTGCTGCCTGGCCCTCCCTGAAAGCACTGTGCTTAATCACCATGACCATCTCCACACTCAACTTCCCTACACCCCTGTACTCCCAGATGGTCCACCGTCCTACCGCCTCAACTCGACATCGCAACATCGTCTATCCTCAAATTGTAAAACTTCCAACATCATTGACCTTGCCTTATAGAATGCTAGATCTCTCAGCAACAAGACTGCAGCTGTTTTGGACTTGCTTCTAAGTCTAAACCTTCACTTCCTCTGTATTACCGAAACTTGGACCCCGCCCACAATACCACAGTTCCTGCATCTCTCACATCTTCCTCCTCTTCTTTCACCCATGTCCCCAGCACTACTGGACGTGGCAGCAGCATTGGTCTTCTCTATGACCCTAAGTACCTATCTACTCCTTGTAGTACACCTCTTCCTGACTTTCCTTCCTTCGAATACATGTATTAAATCTTCTCCTCGCCAGACGCCATATCCTTTCTCATTATTTACCGTCCACTTGGCCCTCTTGGCTCCTTCTATGACGACATTGACCACCTCTTTAGCCACATCTCTCACCACTGATCATGCTTGGTGACTTTAACCTCCATCTCTCCTCCACTCACCTCATTTCCCCCTTCCTCTCAAAACTCAACTCATACCTTCTTACCCCTCTCCCTACCCCACCCACTCACTCCTCTGGCTCCACTCTTGACCTAATTTCCTTTCTTCTTTCACGGCTTCCTCTGTTTCTGACCTCCCTAGTTATCTATCCGACCATTCTTTACTCACTGTCTCCCTTACGCCCCCTCTCCTTCTCCCTCTCCCACCTCCCTCCACCTCCTTCTCCCAACGTGACCTGTGT